>NW_024039127.1:572500-1172500 GCF_016077235.1 Cyprinodon tularosa | reverse complement strand
GCTGCCACATCGGGCGAGACAGAGCGGCATATTTTGTCCAATAGGAGCACAGAACCAGAGATGCTGGATCCGGTTCCACTTGGTGCAGTGTGAACAGATGTTAGAAGTGAAACCTGTTTTAACCTTTGTCTCGTATAGTCAGACTTTCTTGGCGTTTTTGTCATTAAAAAGATGTTAGAACTGTGTTGCATTTTAAATTTGTTACAGATTATTTGAACTGATGTTTAGAAGTTTCGGGATTTGAGCAGGAATATCTGGATGAAAGGCGTCATTAGGGAAATTTTCTTTAAAAGCAGGAATGAAGTTCAAATTACTCCAGATATGGTTCTGGTCTAGATTATGTTTGAAACAGATCAGAGAAGCCGGAGACTGTGTGATGATTAATACAGATGTGAACGGCTTTGACAAACAGATCAAAGCAGAACTGATCCAGGAGGACAGGAAGGTTCATCTTATCAGGAAGGTCCTGATGTTGAGTATCTGTTGGGAACAGACCGATACATCCCCCCCTACTCTACATCTGAGATGTTCCTTTGAAGTTGAACCACACCGTCCAATGAAAAGGGACGATGCTTGATGAGCTCACTGGAGCAAAGCATGTTCATTACGATAATTAGGCTCCGCCTCTTCGTCTTCCTCCCTGCAGGCGTTTGGCTTCATTAATCTGGTCCTGTGGGCCGGAAACATCTGGTTCGTCTTCAAGGAAACGGGGATCATCGCTCCTTTCATGCGCGCTCCCCCTCCTCCGGAGAAACCTGCTCCGGATGCCTACGGCCAGCAGGGGGCGTACGAACCAGACCCATATGCCAGCAACCAGGGAGGCTACCAACCTGAATATAACCAGCAGGGGTACAACCAGGTGAGCCACAGAGCAGGTAACCACTAACCGAACGGGGAGTTCAAACATCTACTGATCTCTACCAGGGAAAAAAACACCTTTACTTCTCTCAGGGTTTTCAGACATTTGGGATTAGAACTCCTGAATGTGTCTGGATGGTGTAGTGGGAAAAAGTATTCAGCTATTTACCCCAGTTAAATAAACGGAGATTGTTGGATTTATTCAGTCAGAACTTTACTGCTCTGTAATCAGCCCTGTTCTGACTAGACAGAGTTTGTCTCCTTTACTTATGTTGACGAAAAAACTGTGAGGGTTGAGAAACAATTTGGCTTTTAGTAGGAATAAGTATGTTTTGTAAAAAAAAACACCCATCACTCAGCCTTGCAGGTGAAACAAACTGGGTAGAAACATTTTTCACTGGATAAATAGCATAACGAACTATATGAGACCAGAGAAATCTAAATTTTCCGACCACAATGGCCGAAAAGAAAAAGTGACTCAGTAACTTAGCTTGCTCCTTGGAGCTCTCCTGGGCTTCACACCACAGCGGAGCAGACATCTGGTGCGTTTGAATTTATGGGCCGCGTCTTCCAAGGACGCGTCTACCTGGACTGGATCCTTCGAAGCTCTTGAAAATAAGGAGACGGGAAGAGTTTTGGCTGTGAATTCTAACAGGTCCAGCCTTCCGTGGCTTTCACCGCCGTATCTCTGTCGCTTAGCAACCATGAAAGTTGACACACAAAGCAGGAAAAGAATTACCAAACTTTTCAAAACTGTTTCTTTGTAAGACTTTTTAAGACTTCACTCGTGAGAATCCAGAGTGGAATAAAGGTGCCAACCACCTGATGGTCTCTGATGGTCTCTGATGTTTCCTGATTGTCCGTGATGATCCCTGATGGTCTCCGATGGCCCCTCATAGTCTCTGATGGTCTCTGATGGTCCCTGATTGTCCCTGATGGTCTCCGATGGCGCGATTGTCCCTGATGGTCCCTGTTGGCCCCTGATGGTCTCTGATGGTCCCTGATGGTCTCCGATGGCACGATTGTCCCTGATGGTCTCTGATGGTCCCTGATGGTCCCTGATGGTCTCCGATGGCCCCTGGTTGTCCTTGATGGTCTCTGGTGGTCCCTGATGTTCCCTGATGGTCTCTGATGGTCCCTGGTGGTCTCTGATGGTCTCTGATGGTCCCTGATGGTGGCTCATCTTCCATTTTATGCCTGAAGCTACTTTTACACTCATTTACAATCAGGATTAATTTATTCCTCTATAAAAAGGTGAGAACTTTTTAAGGAAACGGGTCAAAGGCTTCTGGTTCTAGAGCATAGAGATGAGGTCTTCACAGTCCAAAAGAGAACCTCTGTGGTTTGGTAGAACAGCATCATGGATGTTTACTCTTCATTGGGTCTGATGGAGACCTTCAGCTGCGGCTCACTCTGCTGTTTCTGTCTCCAGGAGGCAGACTATGGTCAAGGCATGGGCCAGCAGGGGGCGCCCACCTCCTTCTCCAATCAGATGTGAGGCGATAGGACGCTGGTGAGTGCAGGTGATGCTTGATATGAAACCGACTGAAGCTGAGGAGAGCCTCAGGGTTTGCTGAGGATCATCTGATGTTGGCTTTCCTTCACAGGAAGCGGCGGAGTGAACCAGCAGTGGGTCGCCTGCAACCTACCCACAGTGCAACACTCCTGTCTGCCTGCAGCAGCGCCGTTCCTGGGTGGGGTGGGTGGGCGGGGTTTATGGGATGATGTTTACTGCAGTGAATCAGTGTGTCTAAATGAGAAACCCGCAGCATGAAGAAGCCGTGCTGAGTAGAACCAATGTTGATCAGAGTTCTCTGTGTTCGGGTCTGTTTCTGTGGACAGAATGTATGTTGTGTTGTATAGCTATCTACTTCAGCAGATCTATAATAGAGACTCAATCCTTTCCTCTCCTTCCCTATTGGACCCCAGGATTGGTGTTGTCCTAAGCCCCGCCCCTAAAACCAGATTCTCAGCTGCCGACCATGATGCTGTTCAGACTGAGTTCAATAATCTGATTCAAAATAAACCCAACCAATAAAAACACCATGAGCCGCTTCTCCACCTGCTGCGCCTCCCAGCTGTTTATCTTTCAGCATGTAAATAACCACACAGGAAGTGATGTCATTCTGGACTTATAACGAGCACAGTCTGAACACCGTCATGTTGGCCCTTCATAGAAACAAGATACGAATAGCTTCCTTCCATTGTGATCAATTCATGCAACATTTCCGCTGGATAAATGTCCAACTGAAGGACCAGGCATCAATCTGAAGGTCCAACGTCTGAATGAAGGTCCAAACGTCTGAATGAAGGTCCAAACATCTGAATGAAGGTCCAAATGTCTGGAGAAAGGTCCAACGTCTGAATGAAGGTCCAAATGTCTGAATGAAGGTCCAACGTCTGAATGAAGGTCCAAACGTCTGAATGAAGGTCCAAATGTCTGAATGAAGGTCCAAATGTCTGAATGAAGGTCCAAATGTCTGAATGAAGGTCTAAATGTCTGAATGAAGGTCCAACGTCTGGATGAAGGTCCAACGTCTGGATGAAGGTCTAAATGTCTGAATGAAGGTCCAACGTCTGAATAAAGGTCCAAATGTCTGAATGAAGGTCCAAATGTCTGAATGAAGGTCTAAATGTCTGAATGAAGGTCCAATGTCTGGATGAAGGTCCAAATGTCTGAATGAAGGTCCAAACGTCTGAATGAAGGTCTAAACGTCTGAATGAAGGTCCAACGTCTGAATGAAGGTCTAAATGTCTGAATGAAGGTCCAACGTCTGAATGAAGGTCCAAACGTCTGAATGAAGGTCCAAATGTCTGAATGAAGGTCCAACGTCTGAATGAAGGTCCAACGTCTGAATGAAGGTCCAACGTCTGGATGAAGGTCCAATGTCTGGATGAAGGTCCAATGTCTGGATGAAGGTCCAATGTCTGGATAAGGGCCCAAATGTCCATCTAAAGGTCTAAACATTTTTCTGAAGGTCCAAATAAAGGTCTAGGTGTTTCAATGAAAGTCCAAATCTTTTTCTTAAAGGTCATAACGTCCAAATGAGGATCTTGATGTCAAAATGTAAGTTAAAATTCATTGAAAGGTCAAAATACCCACATGAAGATCTGGAGATCTAGTTCTTCTTCTCGGGTTTTATTTTTGGGTGGCTGAAGATCTAGCTCCTTGTGATGTGTTTTTTGTTTTTTTTATGATTCGAAAACTGATGCTCAGTATGACTACTTCCTGTTTCCTGTACAGGTGTGTGAGGTCATTTCCTGTTGATGCCTTTCACACAGTTTTCTCCTCTTCCTCACCTGCTATGCAGCATTATATGTTCTTTCATCTTCCTCCACCACTCTTCATCCTTTTGTCTCTTCCTCAGTTGCTCTTCATTTCTCTCCTCTTGGACTTGGTGATGTAAGTTCCTGTGAGATATATTCTGCCCCAAGCATCTGTAACCATGGTGATGGTTTTGCAAGTGATGGGGGTTTGTATGACTTGTTGCCATGGAGATCCCCTCCCCGGTGTTTCTTCAGTAAAAAGAATAAAAACAATAAATGATAATCTCAATTCTTGTGTTGTCTAAGATGAACAGATGAATGAGTGAACAAACTGATCAGTATACAAATGGATGAGTGAAGCTGCAGATCAGAACCTAAACAGATGGAGTAAGCAAACCAATCAGAACATGAATGGGTGAAGTGAGAGATCATTACCTGAGATGATGAATAAGTGAGCTGATGATTCAATACACACATAGATGAATGGTTGAAGAGAAAAATCAGTACTTATACTATTGAACATTGGATAGATGAGATAGATGAGTGAAACAACAGATTAATGACCGATTAACATATGGATCAGGACCTAAGTAGATGAATGAGTGAACAGATGGATTGGTATCATAACTGATAAAAGAGTGAAGTGACAGATCAGCCAATGAGCAAGCATTTGATCAGTACCTGAATGGATGAATGAGTGAGATGACTGATCAGTACCTGAATGGATGAATGAGTGAGAGGATATAAAATATATTTGTCATGAAACCACAACATAGCAAGTATTTGAACCTCCTGCTATTTTGAAAGTTCACCCACTTAGAAATCATGGAGGGTCTGAAATTGTCATCATAGGTGCATCTCCACTCTGAGAGATATAATCTAAAAAAAAAATAAAAAAAATTTACCGTATATCACAATATAATTTAACTATTTATTTCTATAATTCAGCAGAAAATAAGTATTTGAGCACCTGAGAAAATCAATGTCAATATTTGCTACAGTAAACTTTGTTTGCAATTCCAGATGTCAGTTTCCTGTAGTTTTTCACCAGGTTTGCACACAGTGCAGGAGGGATTTTGGCCCATTCCTCCACACAGATCAGCCACCTCAATTCGGGAAATTCTTGCCTATTCTGCATACCCAAATGAAAAAGCAAATAACTTAGGAACTGTAAACCCAAATTACATTTGCAATACATCATTTGGAAGCTAAGACCCTTAGTTTCTGAATATATAAATTAAATTCAATATGCTGGATTACTTTTAGTCTGTGGACCCTTGTGGACGATTGGAGAATAAACAATTGAAGATTGGATTTATAAAACAGCTTCAAACCATGACCTCTTAGCGTATTACCAACGGTAACCATGGAAACGGTGGTCCCAGCTCCTCAGGTGTAGTTCTGGGTGGATTTCTCACCTTTCTTAGGATCATTGAGGCCCCACCAGGTGAGATCTTGCATGGAGCTCCAGTCAGAGGGAGATTGACCGTCATGTTTAGCTTCTATTTCCTAATGATTCCTCCAACAGTGGAGATTTTTCCACCAAGCTGCTTGGTTATTTCCCTGCAGCCCTTTCCAGCCTGGTGGAGCTGGAACATTTAGTCTGTAGTGTCTTTGGACAGCTCCTTGGTCTCAGCCATGTTCTTAGCAGGATTCTTACTGATTGTCTGGGGTGGACAGGTGTCTTTATGCAGCTAACGACCTCAAACAGGTGCATCTAATTCATGATAATAAATGGAGGTGGATATGAAGGCAGACTAACAGGTCTTTGAGGGGAAGAATTCTAGCTGATAGACGGGTGGTCAAATACTTATTTTTGGCTGTATCATAAAAATCAATAGTTCTAAAATCATATATTTCTGTTTTTTTTTTTAGATTATGTCTCTCAGAGTGGACATTCACCTATGATGATCATTTCAGACCCTCCATGATGTTTGCATTTGCAAAACAGCAGGGTGTTCAAATCCTTATTTTCCTCACTGCAACTAGATGTAATATTTATTGTAGGACATGATCCAGATATTAAATATACCGTTAAATTGCAAAATGCCGCATTAATGAATTGAATGTCTCTTCAAAAGATAGAAAATACATTTAAAATGATTAAGTATGAAAATGCTATTTGCAAAAAAGAATGCATTTAAGGTAGAATGCATTTATAAATATAAACTGAGGTAATCTTTGTATTTTTAAGAGGCCTCTATTTGTTTAGGAGAGTTTTAAATTTGCTCAGTCCTGTTTAACCCTTTAGTTCCTGACAAAGCAAAGCTCTCCTCCTCCTCTCCTGAGTCATCGCCCCTCCCCCCTCCTTCCTTCGGCGTGTCGGAGCCTCAGTGTGTGTCTCCCTCCATCTGCAGCATGGCGTCTCTCAGCCTCCTGCTGCTCGCTGCCTCTCTGATTCACACCACTCAGGTAAGACATCCACCCATTTTCATTGTCTTCATATCTAGCTCCTCCATGCAGGACCGTGATGCTGCATCGTCACGGTAACATGATACAGAATGATGCTGTGGACCTTCGATGTGACTTACGTCACCCCTATGTGTGTGTGTGTGTGTGTGTGTGTGTGTGTGTGTGTTCTGCTTCTTCATGACTGACTGAGGAGCTTTTGAACCATTCAATAAAAAATATTTGCGTCTTTCAGCAAAGCACAGATTTAATTCTTCAGGTATATCTGAAAGCTGTCGGAGGGTCCTTTTGGTTCTGTTTCTACTTGTGTTGAGATCAGACCAGAACCTGTGCAGAAACCGGGATAAACACAATATGCAGGATGCCTCTGAGAGTCCTAACAAAGATGGCAGCAAACAAACGAGCGTGTGTGCGTGTCTCAAGCGGCTGCGACATTTTATTTCTTCTGCTGTCACCCTGACAACAGGAAATGGTCACCCACAGCAACAAGACAGCGTAATACACAGGATGCAGCAGGTCACCTTACACCACTACTCCACCTATGTGTGTAGAAACAGACAGAAGGACCAAAATCACTGGATTTCTTCCATCAGTGCTGTTATACAGCTAAGAACAGATTTTAGATGTTCTATGCTGACTTTTCTGTCTGTTTTAGTGATATAATACAACACAGTTAGTTCCTGACTGATTGCATAACCACTGTTTTTGATCACAAAGGTGACCTGTTATATATTTATGTATACAAATATATACAATTCAGTTTATTTCTATAGCTCCAATTCCCATCATGTCATCTCAGGTCACTTTCCAGTTCACCAGATCATCCAGTCAGATTGATTCAAAGTTTTCTATCTAAGGAAAACCAGCTGATTGCATCGACTCATTGACTCTTCAGCAATCCCTCACACTAAGCATGCTTGTAGCGACAGTGGAGAGGAAAAACTCCCTTTGAACAGGAAGAAACCTCCAGCAGAACCAGGCTCAGTGTGAGCGGCCATCTGCTGAGGCCCACTGGGGTTCAAGGAGACAGAAGCAGACATAGAAAAAGAAGCATAGATACAAAAGGCAACTGTCAACCAGCTCCACAGGCGGCCCCGTCCAGGAAACACACAGCCAGGCAGACGAGCTCCGAGCCAGCTCCCATGTCAGAGGATGAAGAGAGCACATCCAGTTAGTCACAGTCAGAGAAACAGGACTACACTGGAAAACAGGCCAAGCTCCAACATCTAGAAACAAAGGTGTTGATGGCAGCAGCACAGCTGATATTTCTCTCCAGGATGGAGTCACAGCCAAACAGGAACAGACCAGATGAAGCTACTATGAGAAAAAGCAGAGAGAGCAGAACGTTAGAGATTGAACTAACAGATTCTGCAGAGTGGGAGAATAGAGATAGAATGAAGCAGAATGATGAAAAAGGGGTCCCTATGTCCTCCAGCAGTCTAAGCCTTTAGCAGCAGAACTATAGAGATAGCTCAGGATAACCTGAGCCACTCTAACTAGAAGCTTTATCAAAAAGGAAAGTTTTAAGCCTAGCCTTAAAAGTAGACAGGGTGTCTGCCTCACAGACTAAAACTGGTAGTTGGTTCCACAGGAGAGGAGCCTGAGAACTAAAAGATCTGCCTCCCATTCTACTCATGCAGATAAAAAAATGTAGCTGTTTTTGCATCACTGGACCTTTTCTCCTGAAACATGCAGCCCTGTAACTTGGTTCCATTGGTTCTACTGTAGAACATGACTGATCTCTAACGAAACATGTCCTGGTTAAAATGGTCAGTTCTGTGTTAGTGAGGACATAGAGGTTGGCTTGTTATCATGTTAAGCTGGAAATCATTAACTTTATTACCATGCAGGTAAATTGGTTTCAGCCAGGGTCCGTTGCCATCGGTTACATCATTTTCAGCCCGGGGTATGAAAACACGGAGCAGCTTTTAACCTCTTCTCCTGAAACGCAGAGGCTTTCTTTATTAAAGGGTGTCCTTTGGATCAGAGAGAGTCAGAGATTGATGCTGCTCCCAGGACTCATCATCTCCTCCTCCTCTTCATTACTCAGACTGATGGTTATAACTCTTCCTGAGGACGATAATCAGCGTTGCAGAAGAGCCATAGATATTACAGCCATAAATCAGAGGTGGAGGGGGGATATTAAAGCTGCTGTGGTAGAGAATCTGGATCATCAATCCAAAGCATTCTCATGCCAGGAGGAGGAGCAGGAGAGACAGAACCAGCCTCATCTCTTAACATCCGTCTCTGGAAATGAGATGAAGCCCTCTGAGCAGACGCCTCCAATTTCCTGCCGAGTCATCAGCTGTTACAGAAACATCATCTACAGACGGGATGAAAAATCTCTCAGCAGATTGCTGACTCACCGTTAAAGCTTTGAAAACTGCTGACTCACTGCTACATCCCAGGGGTGATGCTGCTGAACTTGTCATTAAGGCAGGCGAGATAACAAATAGATCGTTGTGATGCTGAAGGTCCAAACAAACGAGCTCGGTGTTATCATGTCTGAGCCAGGAAAGTTCTGACCAGTTCCTCCTCACAACTCCTTGATGGGTCCTTAACTGGTCCCCAAAGATTCCCTTTTTAAACATCAATCTTTGTACTAAAATATTCTTTCTGTCATGATTTTTGGACATTAAGAAAAGCGTCTGTAATTCAGAGTAAAAACCTATGCATGCCCAGGATGAAAAGTCGGCTGAGTACAAAACATAGAAAAGAAAAGGAACAAGAAGAGAGGGACACAACCTAGAACAGATAATGGATGTCTATTCTATTAACATTTATCTATCTGTAGAATGGGGCTGTTCTATGTGTTGTCTTCTCTATTCAGAGGGGCCCCTGCCTCTCTTTGCTTAGGGCCCCAAATTTCCTAAATCCGCCCCTAATCACAGTGAAAGTCGTCACATAAATATGGACCTTAAAAAGTCCATATTTACAATAACAGACAACAATAACAGAATAAAATAATGTACAGTGTTTTTACAAACAAATACTGTGAAGATGAGGAAGAAACTGAGACTTTTGCAAGACAATGTTTAAATTAATTTAACGTCCTCAGATGGAGAGATAGAGCTCTGACTGAGCAAAGCTCTTTACACACATTTAACAACAACTCCAAACACACATACTTCCCCTGGAACTATCCCACCCCCTGCATAAAGAACTTTCTCACACTTGAACATTTGGAGGAAAAACAGCTTCGGTTCATGAAGGTCGTTCCCTGTCAGGTTAATCTATCTCTCACTGGTCAGATGGATCTCCTAATAACAGCAGTCCTCCCCTTCATGCCATGCAGGAGGCTGAGACTCATTCTTATCTCTCATGACCTCATTAGCAGCCTGTGAGGCTGAGAACAGACAAACCTCAACATTTTTTTACCCCACAATACTAAGCAGTCATCTGAAGAATAAATTATCAATATACAGCTGTGGACATTAGTGGATATGTAAAAAAAAGACACCAGACATGTGCTTAATGACAGCAGGATGTTAATTAAAGGTAGAAACTGAGCAAAATCATCCTGAATGGAAGAACTGGTTGAGGTTGTTGGGAACAGTGGTGGGTCTAGAGTCTTCCAGCTGCTGGGAGGAAGGATCTGTGATAACGCTCCCTGGTGCATTGAAGGTGCAGCAGTCTGTCACTGAAGGAGCTGTCCAGTTCAGCACCAGCTGAACCAGCATGGGGGGGTAACTGAAAAGAAATTTTCTAAAAGAAAGCATTCTGCCTAAAGCGGAGTTGTTAGTTTGAAGGAAATCAGTTAAGTTTCTCATGGGAGTTTTTATTTGTTCCTTTTTGATTTAATGTTTTAAGTTCTATTCGTAAACCTGATATTTGTTGTTCTGTTGGAGATAAAAATAATGCCTGGTTACCCATAATGGACTATCAGATACATCAGTGGATCATTTTATGGAACAGATGTTTAAATGTTCTCTGAGGATTGGGTTGCAGTTCCTCCAGTGACCACAGGAGGTGCTGCTGTCTGACCTTTGACCTCTTTGCCTCAGACCCTACCTGCAAACCGCGGTGGTGGGCGTGGCCTGGATGTTTCGGTGAGTGCCATCAGACGGCAGCGCAGAGACCTCCGCAACCGACTGCCATATGAGGACCAAATGATGGCATATCCTGCCTTGAAGGCCGGAGGCGGAGCCAATGGCTTGTACTACCAATCAGAAGACTGGAGAGGGCGGGGAATCGACCAGGCTCTGCAGCAGTTGGTGGACAGAGACCAGAGGAGGGAGCAGGAAGAGGAGCAACGAGCAGGTTGACCTGACCCATTAAAATCTTTTTAATCAACCCAAAATAGTTAAAAATCAATCCACTGGACTTTGTTTCCAGGTTTGAAGACGTTTCTCTTCCATCCAGGAAGCTTTTTCAATTCAAAATACCAGAAATAGCGTTGAGTTCCAGGTTTTATACAGCAGCCCAACAAAGCCTGGTTTTTGTTTAGAAAACATGGAAATTTAAACGGATGAACGGGTCCCCCCCTTTGGAATGGGGGTTGTTTGGCTTCTTTGTTAGCCTGCAATGCCCCATACCTGCCCTGGCTGAATAGGTGAGGTCTTCTGTTCCCCTGTAAAGGGGTTGGGCTTCCAATGATAGCGGGAACGGATCAACTCAATCACGGTATTGTAGGTTTTTGAAAGCTGGAATCTGAGTCCATCCCCGCATATATCGACACCCGATGGACGAAGGACATTCTTTAGAGGACCAGAATGCTCACATTTTGGACAAAGAAGACAGGTGGTTTGAGAGGGGCGTGAAGGAAGCCATCTATGCTAAGAAATAAAAACCACCCTTAAACAGGGGGGGGGACTCAGGCAGCATAATATGAGAAAAGAGAAATCTAAATGTTCTGCCCACAGAAACAAAGTCCAGTAGATTGTTTTTTTTTTCAACTTTCTTTCTGAGAGTTTTTGTTTGATTCATTTTATCAGTAAAATTTGATAATATTTATGCAGAGGAAACTAAAAACTGTCTCCCACAGCTTACCTGGCTGCTCTGCTCCGCCTCCTGAGCGAAGCAGAGAGCGCGGGATTGGTCGGCCCAAGAGACGTGGAGGTGGTGGAGGAGGAGGAGGAGGATGAAGACGATGATCAGGGACCACCGGGCGACTTTCAGAGCTTCAACGTTGAAGACTATGATGAGACAGGACGGGGTATGAGCATGGGGAGGCCTAGCGCCCCCTGGTGGGACCTGGTGGAACCACAACTGGCTCAGGCAGTGCTGGACAGGTGAGTAAGGGTCAGATCAGCTGTGAGGGGAGGAAGGGGGAGTCTATCGTAACTAGAAGTGGTTGGTTCTCAGGATGGATCCCCGGCTGGTCCAGAGTCTGCTGCAGAGAGCCGGAGAGTCTGGGAGAAGACAAGCAGTACCGAGCAGAGACCAGGACTTCCTAAGGTAGGACAGAGCAAACCACTCATCCTTTTCTATTTCTTTCCTTTGTGTGACAGTAGGGCTTAGAAGTAGGCAATATAATCTCTCTGTGGACTTTAAAGGAATAGTACACCCAAAACATGATTAGCCTTCATTTTCTACTCACCCCCATGCTGAACAACACTCTGGAGTACTTTTTTGATATCTCAAATGCATTTGGAGATCTGGGAGGCTTCTTGCTGTCTGCTGACATTCAAATAATGGAGGTCTATGGCGCCCGAGGCAGAAAGGTCCATAAAAGTCCACAAAAAACGTGTCAATATTCCTCCATACTGCTCGTCCAATGTATTCCAAGTGTCCTGAGTGGGCAGCGTCCATAATTTACTCGAAACGAAGTCATTTAGAATGTTTTTAGAGCATAAACAGTAGTGTATAGGATTTCCTAAAAGCGCGTTCACGAGTCTACGGAAACTGCGGCAGACCAAACCAGATGAAAGTGCGCATTCAGCGTCTGCTCTGCCGATAATGCAAGCGTAGAAGAAGAAATGTGCTGTTTACCTGTGCAAAGAAAGAAACAACGAAAGAAAAATGTCTGAGGACTTCAGTATTGAGGAAGAGCATGAGTTCTTTGCCGAGCTGAATGCGCTGGTTTGGTCTGCCGGCTTCCGTAGCGTCGTGAACGCGCATGTGCGCGCTTTCAGGAAATACTATACACTACTGTTTATGCTCTAAAAACATTCTAAATGACTTCGTTTCAAGTAAATTCTGGACGCTACCCACTCAGGACACTTGGAATACATTGGACGAGCAGTATGGAGGAATATTGACACGTTTTTTGTGGACTTTTATGGACCTTTCTGCCTCGGGCGCCATAGACCTCCATTATTTGAATGTCAGCAGACAGCAAGAAGCCTCCCAGATCTCCAGATGCATTTGAGATATCAAAAAAGTACTCCAGAGTGTTGTTCAGCATGGGGGTGAGTAGAAAATGAAGGCTAATCATGTTTTGGGTGTACTATTCCTTTAAGGAAGTTTGAAAGAAGGAGGACCTTTGAGTCCGTCCGTTAATCAGCTCTAACTAGAACCACCACAGATAAAACTGATAAGTGGACACCTTACTGTGATCCAGAATTAGTCTTAATGGAACCCATTACCAGGAATCAGGTTGGGTCCAGGAAGGCAGCACCATTATTTTCTGGTTTCTGCTCAGAAAATCCAAACACAGCTGTTTGATCCTGAAGGTCTGAAGCCGGATTTATACTCAAAAACCAGGTTGTCTGTGTGTGTCGCAGTGAACGCAAATGTTTGCCCGCCCCCCTTCCGCAGACGCTCTGCTGCACCTCTCCCAAAGTTGGCCTCTGATTGGTCAAATCTACATCCGCAATACTATATGTGTATTTCCTGTTTGGTACCCTACTGGCTTGTTCTGTTTATATGACCGCCATTGAAGAAAACGACTCGTGACGATGGACCAGAGGAAGAGCGAGATGTGAGGTCCTTTTTCCACCTGGATTCCCGCTCTTTTTGGCCCTCTTGTCCCTCTGTTGTCGGACAAACTTGCCCCCACTTCCTCACCGCCTCGGCCGTATCTAGACCCACAGCTAGTTCCTGATTGGCCCTCTGGCGTTGTGGCGTGGAATAACATAGCGCAGACCACGCTTCAATATTGGACAGAAATCAAAAATATCTGCGACAAACTCACTGCGACACACTGCTGCGGGAGGATAACCAGACCTTTAAGCCGGGCATACAAAGTACGATTTTTTGCTCTTTTCGGGCTGATTCTCCAGTCGTGCGAGAATCGGGCCGACTTTCAGCCTGATTGTGCGTCATGCGTTGCGAGTTGCCGATTTACCAGAACCTCGAATACTGCACATGTCCAAACAAGGGAGTTTTACTTCTTCTTGCAGAGTCTGACCAGCGCAACGTACAGTGTGAGCAGGTAGATCACATCAGAGCGTCGGGTCACACAGTGTGAGATCAAACATCGTGAGCTGGGAACTTTTAAACCCTGTGGTTTCGTCATTCAGTGTGAGCTGTAGCTGCGCGCAACGATTGAAAATATCGCACAGTGTATGCTCGACCTTATGGAGGTATCTGACCCACAACCTGGTCAGTTTCCCACTTTGTAGTCCTCAGATATCAGAACAGGCTTCAGGAAGGAAATGTGGATAAATATCACAGAGATGGATGAAAAGTGATCAGCTTTGATTAGACTCAGACTGACTTCTTAAATTGATTTTCCTTTGCAGTCGGAGGGTTGCTAAGATGCTATCCGGCATCAGCCCAAATGAGGCCCAGGCGATGATGTCATCAGGCCGCAGAGCCAAGAGAGACCTGACCCAAAAAGCAGAAGAACCCATTGGCTCCGCCCACAGAAGAACCCGCCGCTCCCTGGACAGCATGGCCCCTCAGTCGCCTAGCAACGAGCCACCGCTCCTCAGAGTAAAGAGGCTGGAGGATGAAGATGAAGAAAAGCTCCGCTTGCATGCAACCGGGCTGCAAAGAATGAAACGCATTGATACCATGGCGACCAATAACCCAGAAGAAGGGAGTCGTAGGCGCCGCAGAAGAGCTGTCCTGAATTATGATCCCCAAATGCTGATGGATCAGATTCTGGATTACCTGAGGGAGTAAGAGGATGAGGAGGAGGAGGAGGAAGATAACTGGAATTGTGTCTCTCATTTTTATTGTTCATATTGTTTCTTTGGTTGCGCTGCTTGTGTAAAATCTGACTGGATGAAATTTTTGTCCTGTAAATCAGGAGGGATCATGAATAGGGTTGCCAACCGTCCCTTGAAAAACGGAATCGTTCCGTATTTAGAAATAGAAGTACCTGTCCCATATTTAGTGGAAAAGAAACCAATTTTGTCCCATTTTACTGTGAGAGTAAAAAAATTGTCAGTAAAACCTAATGGAAATAAAGAACAAGGGCACATTAGATGCAAAACTTACGGTAAACTTCTTCAAAGGCCCTGTCCTGCGCTGTGACCAATGAGCTGACAGCATAGATGTAACGATCCAGAATCCCCTCATCCCATTGGTCCAGCCAAGTGTTGCTTATGGAGAAGATAGCAGGATACATCAGAGCAGGATGGGGGACGAACGGAGGAATTTAAATACTGACGCTGCTTTTGGGGGCGGGGCACTTTCACATAGCCATGCTCCTCCTCCAAAAAAAAAAGGGATGCAGAAATATATGTGAAAAAACAATTACAAGGGTGGAATAGGTCAGCGATAATGAATATAAAGCACATTGCAGGGTGTCATTTCACACACAAAGGAGGGCTAAAAAAAAATCACCACGCCAGGAGGGGGAAAGGTAATCGGGTCAGCTGGCACGCACATGACGTCCCTGTTTTTCTATTTCAGGGAGTTGGCAACCCTAATCATGAAGGATGTTTAAATACTACATTACCCATGAGCCTCAGCTGGTGGTGGTGATGCGTTCTACTTGCCTTCAGATGTTTGAATCAACGAGTTTTAATTTGGAAAAGCAAATTAAGGTAAACAAGCAGGCTTAGGTCAGGATCCAAAATGGCCGCCCTTCAGATAAAAGCAAGATAGATGAATAAGCTACAGTTTGGCTTTGAAGTTTTGATAGACCGTCTCTTTGAAGCAGATCCTCTTAAAGAGCTGATCTTCATCGCTTCCTTTACTGTTTGATCAAAACCAAACACAGAATGCTAACGGTCGCTAGCATCACAGACATTAGCGGGACCACCTGGCTTTCCCATTTGTAGCTGGACCGAAGTCTGTTTGGTTCTGGCTTTGCTCTGAGATCCAAACTCTGAACGCAGCATCAAAGCTAATCTCTAAGCTGCTCTCACATTGGCTGATATCTAGCAGCTGGGCTTGCTGGGAGTTGTAGTTGATCAGCTGCATCATTACAGGTTGTGTCATTAAATGCAGTTTACCTCTGATAGGACAAACGGACATATAGCGTCTGGAACCGTGGCGACAGCTTCTGAGCTCTGTGATTGGCTGCTGGTTGTAGACTTTCCTGTGCCTCCAGTTTGTTGCTGTACTGACTCGTCTGTTTGTGGAAAAACTTAGATTTTTGTGTCACAATAAAAAAATAAAGTCATTAAACTCATCCGCTTCAGTCTGTGCTGTAGAACTGTGAGTCCTGGAAGTGAAGCCGCAGCTCGGATGTCGGAGCAGCGAGATCCAGTTCAGGAACCGAACCGGGAAAGAATGTGTTGCTGAAATCAGGGAGTGTGCTGTGGCTGTTGTTATGGTGATTTCCATCTTTTCAGAAAAGCCCGATGTTCTGTCAGATGAGCATACCCAGTCAGACCAGCATACACAACGCAAATCTGACATCTTGCCCATCTGTATTGACTATGGGTATGCTGGTCTGACAGAACACTGGGGGGAAAAATTTATTGTTTTCATTTCAAAACCACAGATCAGAATTCATGCCTCCGATAGGTAAGAGTTAAAAATGTCTGAAAATGCCTTGGCCTGTTTGCACCAGAACATTCAGTTGGCTTATCGTATGAATTCAGCTGAATTCACCATATTTAAACAATGCCAACCCACAACATGTCAATGAGCAGTTTTGTCCATTCAGCCCAATCAGAGACATGTCCTGAGTCCAGGACATCAGTTCTTTTACATCCATCCATCCATCCATCCATCTTCCTCCGCTTAACTGGGGTTGGGTCGAGGGGGCAGCAGCTTAAGAAGGGAGGCCCAGACTTCCCTCTCCCCAGCCACTTCTTCCAGCTCTTCAGGAGGAACCCCAAGGCGTTCCCAGGCCAGCCGAGAAACATAGTCTCTCCAGCGTGTCCTGGGTCTCCCCCCTGGACCTCCCCCCGGTGGGACGTGCCCGGAACACCTCACCAGGGAGGCGTCCAGGAGGCATCCTAACCAGATGCCCGAGCCACCTCATCTGGCTCCTCTCGACGTGGAGGAGCAGCGGCTCTACTCCGAGTCCCTCCCGGATGACCGAGCTTCTCACCCTATCTCTAAGGGAGAGCCCAGCCACCCTACGGAGGAAACCCATTTTGGCCGCTTGTATCCGCGATCTCGTTCTTTCGGTCATGACCAAGAGTTCATGACCATAGATGAGGGTAGGAACGTAGATCGACTGGTAAATCGAGAGCTTCGCTTTTTGACTCAGCTCTCTCTTCACCACGATGGACCGGTACAGCGCCCGCTTCACGGCAGACGCTGCACCAATCCGCCTATCGATCTCCCGCTCCCTTTTTCCCTCATTCGTGAACAAGATCCCAAGATACTTAAACTCCTCCACTTGGGCAGGACACCCCCCTGACCCGGAGAAGACACTCTACCCTTTCCCGGCTAAAGACCGTGGCCTCGGATTTGGAGGCACTGATCCTCATCCCGGCCGCTTCACATTCGGCTGCGAACCGATTCAGCGAGGCTGCAGATCAAGACCTGATGAGGCCAATAGGACCACATCATCTGCAAAAAGCAGAGACGCAATCCTAAGGCCACCAAAACGGATCCCCTCAACACCTTGGCTGTGCCTAGAAATTCTGTCCATGAAGGTAATGAACAGAATTGGTGACAAAGGGCAGCCCTGGCGGAGTCCAACTCTCAGTGGAAACGAGCCCGACTTACTGCCGGCAATGCGGACCAGACTCTGACACCGGTCATACAGGGCTTTATAAATTCAGGCTTTAAGCGATTAATATAGGCGTTCATAAACTGTTTCAGAGGAGTGATCATAGCGCTCTGCATCAGCAGTGCTGTGTCTGACTCCCTGCCAGCTCCCAGATCAGCTTCCCTCATTGGTTGATGCGGCGCATCCAGCAGAGAAAGTTAAATTTTTCCAACTCCGGCAGCTGCTGCTTGAGCAGCACGTCACGTGCCTCAGATGCTCATGCGTTTGGATAAAATGAGCTGAATGCAGGTTACATTTGACAGAGTTACATTTCTTTATTAAAGAGTTTCAAACAAAGAGTTATAATCTACAGGAAAGCATCAAAATGTTGGTTTGATCCAAGCCTACAATCCGTCTCTCCCGGATCGGATCCACTCCGGTTAGTTTTCCAATGAAGCTGTTCTGTGGAGCTTATGGCTGATTTAAGAAAAGAGACAGGTCTGTCCAGGCAATTTAGTTTTCTTTTTCCTTTTATTAGACTGAAAAGAAAATAAATAAAATTGCACACAATATCCATCTGCTTATGCCTTCTTTCAAACAGGTTCATAAACTTTACAGAAACATCCTCATCCTGAAAAACAAACCAAAAAATGGAGGAATCTGAACTAGAACAGCGGGAGAACAGAGGAGCTGAAGGTAGATTAGGTTCCATGATCACAGTGGGAACAAAAATGCAGACTAGGGAGCAACTTTCATCCGTTTCCACTGCTGTTGGCTCTGCAGCTCATTTCATTGCACGGCATGGGTTCTGATCCGATCTGCTGGGAAGCCCAGATGTGCTCAAAAGAAGCATGTGTGTTTCACCCTTAAAAACAACAACAACAAAAACTAACAGATTTTCCCTTTTGTGCAACTTTATAAAAAAAAAAATTCACAGTTTGAGCATAAAGTGTTTGTAGTTTTCTCTCTTTCCGTAAATACACAGGTCATGAACTTATTAACTCCCATCACGCATTGCTTCCTTAAAGTCATAGGGAAGTGGCCGTTCCAGTGGTCTCACGAGTGGTGCACGACTTTACACAAGTGAATAAAGTGAATGTGATTGGTCAATTATCAAGGGGGCGGGATTGTTGTGGCAGAAGGTTCGCAAGCTAGTTTGGTAGTGGCCAGTTTGTCGGAAGCATCTTGCTAACCAGTTAGCAACTTAGTGCTAGTAGGTTCCCAATGGGAAATTCCATTGGGACCAAGTAGCACTAAATTGGTGCCTTAGAAACGACGCTGTCAAGGAACGCTATGGACAGCGGAAACATGCAAGAGGAGGAGAGTTTAGTGTCGGAGGTCGTGGATGAGTCTCCTCCGTCATCCATTTTTTATTTAGAGGAGGAAAGCGGTAGCCTCGTGAGACCATCCTGATCTCGCGAGCTTTCAAGGTTTTACTCGCTAATCAGTCTGGAGACTCTCCGTTTAAGAAAATTTGGAGCCGTTCACCAAACGAACGTCCAATCAGCGTTGGCTTTGAGGCGGGTTGAGGTGTGACGCAACGAGAAGCGCGACAGTTCAGTCTAAAGAACATGGCGGCTTCAGCCGATGAAACTAGCGTTAGCGTGGCTATCGAGCAAGTTTTATCGGAATTACAGAGTATTTCTTCACTGAAAGAAGAGCAAAACACTGCTCTGGAGGCTTTTCTCAGAGGAAAAGATGTTTTTGCTCTTCTCCCGACTGGTTACACAGTTCCAGTTCCGCCAGATGGATTTGCTCCATCTGGCGGAGTCAGGTTAGGAAAGCGGGGACGAAGATGTTGTGGAAGAGGACGCCAGGGCGGCAGAAGCTTGGTTTGGTGTAGAAGGCTTCCAGCCGTACATGTTTGAGCCCTTGCCTCGCAACGCTGCCAGTTCTGTTAGCTCTACGCCTGCCGAAGACACAGACGTCCATCCCCGTGAACACTGGGACGCAACTCAATGGGAAAGGAAAGGATTCTGGTTTCAACCGTTGCGTATATTAGCTGCGACATATGAATCAATTTCCATATTCAATGTATAACATGGATGCATAATCACCTCATTTTATTTAAGTGTTAAATTATGTTTAAAGTATCAGATTATAATTAAAAATGTCTCTGGACCTTTACTGGTTGAATTTCTTTATTCCCGCTGATTTTTAATTGGTTACCACTGCTATAAAGCCTCAAACTCAACTCTATTTCTGACATTTTGAATTGAAAAAGCTTCCTGGATGGAAGAGAGAAACGTCTTCAAACTTGGAAACAGAGTTTTTTAACCTGGATGACTGAGAATCTTCACCAGCAAACATCTATGATCCTCACTGTGTCATTCTGATTCACTGGGTTCCTCTGTTGAGCTGAGACACACCTGTTCAGGTAAATGCAGGAGCTTTCCGCAATGATGAACAGACCCTTTATCCTCGGGTATATCCGTGGATCTGAAAGGTTCTAAAAGCCGTTTGATAATTTCTTCACAAAGGACTTAAAGCATTCTATCACCAGCACAGAACCTTGGTGTGAGCGGAGAAGCCACAGAGAACCGTCCATCATGGTTCACGCAACTCTAACAGCTGAGTTCCACTAAAACAATTCCAGCCTCTGGAGAAGGTGTCCTCTGCCAATGGAGATGATGAAACAGAAGAAGGTCTGGAGGACATAGAGATGTGTGGAAACCTTGAGAGGGACAAAGGAGAACCATCATAAGCCTTGAATAAAGTGATGATGCAGTAAAAGCTGAAGAGCTCACCTGGAGACTCAGGCTGACATCAGCAGGCCTGCAGTCACTGCAAAATCACAAACAGTTTCAGTATCAAACAGTTTACTGTGGTCAGCCTTCATCCTCCTCATCCTCCTGCTCACCGTCCGCAGCATCCGGCGGCAGCAGCGCGTCCTGCCTGTTGGCCAGAACGAAGGCCAACGTGGCCAGGATGGCGTAGTCCAAAATTCCCAGCATGGCCAGGATGTAGGCCCAGTGGACGGAGCAGTTACCTGGAGAGAAGCTGCCCACCTGAGGGTCCAAACACGGTCAGAGGCAGAACCTGGAACCTGATACTGCTCATCTAGAAACAGCTGCTGCACTGCAGGTACAAAAAACTGTAAAAGGTTCTCAAGACATTCTGCTTCGTTATGCTGGAAACATGAAGGCAGAATTTATTCCTGTTCTCATGGAACAAGCAGAGGAAGCAGATTCAGAAACATCTGTAACAAACCATCCTGTCAGCTGCTTATGACCAACAGGACGAATAACTGTACAAACATAAACGTAAACATTTTTATTCAAAGAATGTCCTCACCGAGTCGCCGCACAGAGCTTTCATCTCTGGACTTTCCCATGAGTCTGGAAACAGGAGACACGCCAAGGCGAGACAAAAACCTGTAGAGAAACAAATACATTCCACACAAACTGACCTCTACTGGCAGAGAGAGGGACTACGGCATCGCTGACCTCTACTGGCAGACAAATAAACTACGGCATCGCTGACCTCTACTGGCAGACAAATAAACTACGGCATCGCTGACCTCTACTGGCAGAGAGAGAGACTACGGCATCGCTGACCTCTACTGGCAGACAAATAAACTACGGCATCGCTGACCTCTACTGGCAGACAAATAAACTACGGCATCGCTGACCTCTACTGGCAGAGAGAGGAACTAAGGCATTGCTGACCTCTACTGGCAGAGAGAGAAACTACGGCATTGCTGACCTCTACTGGCAGACAAAGAAACTACGGCATTGCTGACCTCTACTGGCAGAGAGAGGAACTACGGCATTGCTGACCTCTACTGGCAGAGAGAGAAACTACGGCATCGCTGACCTCTACTGGCAGACAGAGAAACTACGGCACTGCTGACCTCTACTGGCAGAGAGAGAAACTACGGCATCGCTGACCTCTACTGACAGACAGAGAAACTACGGCATCGCTGACCTCTACTGGCAGACAGAGAAACTACGGCATCGCTGACCTCTACTGGCAGACAGAGAAACTACGGCATCGCTGACCTCTACTGGCAGAGAGAGAAACTACGGCATCGCTGACCTCTACTGGCAGACAAATAAACTACGGCATCGCTGACCTCTACTGGCAGAGAGAGGAACTAAGGCATTGCTGACGTCTACTGGCAGAGAGAGGAACTAAGGCATTGCTGACCTCTACTGGCAAAGAGAGAAACTACGGCATCGCTGACCTCTACTGGCAGACAGAGAAACTACGGCATCGCTGACCTCTACTGGCAGAGAGAGAAACTACGGCATTGCTGACCTCTACTGGCAGACAAAGAAACTACGGCATCGCTGACCTCTACTGGCAGAGAGAGAAACTACAGCATTGCTGACCTCTACTGGCAGACAGAGAAACTACGGCATCGCTGACCTCTACTGGCAGAGAGAGAAACTACGGCATTGCTGACCTCTACTGGCAGAGAAACTACGGCATCGCTGACCTCTACTGGCAGAGAGAGAAACTATGGCATTGCTGACCTCTACTGGCAGACAGAGAAACTACGGCATTGCTGACCTCTACTGGCAGAGAGAGAAACTATGGCATTGCTGACCTCTACTGGCAGACAGAGAAACTACGGCATTGCTGACCTCTACTGGCAGAGAGAGAAACTACGGCATTGCTGACCTCTACTGGCAGACAGAGAAACTACGGCATCGCTGACCTCTACTGGCAGAGAGAGAAACTACGGCATTGCTGACCTCTACTGGCAGAGAGAGAAACTATGGCATTGCTGACCTCTACTGGCAGAGAGAGAAACTACGGCATTGCTGACCTCTACTGGCAGACAGAGAAACTACGGCATTGCTGACCTCTACTGGCAGAGAGAGAAACTACGGCATTGCTGACCTCTACTGGCAGACAGAGAAACTACGGCATCGCTGACCTCTACTGGCAGAGAGAGAAACTACGGCATTGCTGACCTCTACTGGCAGAGAAACTATGGCATCGCTGACCTCTACTGGCAGACAGAGAAACTACGGCATCGCTGACCTCTACTGGCAGAGAGAGAAACTACGGCATTGCTGACCTCTACTGGCAGAGAGAGAAACTACGGCATTGCTGACCTCTACTGGCAGAGAGAGAAACTACGGCATCGCTGACCTCTACTGGCAGACAGAGAAACTACGGCATTGCTGACCTCTACTGGCAGAGAGAGAAACTATGGCATTGCTGACCTCTACTGGCAGAGAGAGAAACTACGGCATTGCTGACCTCTACTGGCAGACAGAGAAACTATGGCATTGCTGACCTCTACTGGCAGAGAAACTATGGCATTGCTGACCTCTACTGGCAGAGAGAGAAACTACGGCATTGCTGACCTCTACTGGCAGACAGAGAAACTATGGCATTGCTGACCTCTACTGGCAGAGAAACTATGGCATTGCTGACCTCTACTGGCAGACAGAGAAACTATGGCATTGCTGACCTCTACTGGCAGAGAAACTATGGCATTGCTGACCTCTACTGGCAGACAGAGAAACTACGGCATCGCTGACCTCTACTGGCAGAGAGAGAAACTACGGCATTGCTGACCTCTACTGGCAGAGAGAGAAACTATGGCATTGCTGACCTCTACTGGCAGACAGAGAAACTACGGCATTGCTGACCTCTACTGGCAGACAGAGAAACTACGGCATCGCTGACCTCTACTGGCAGAGAGAGAAACTACGGCATTGCTGACCTCTACTGGCAGACAGAGAAACTACGGCATTGCTGACCTCTACTGGCAGAGAAACTATGGCATCGCTGACCTCTACTGGCAGACAGAGAAACTACGGCATCGCTGACCTCTACTGGCAGAGAAACTATGGCATCGCTGACCTCTACTGGCAGACAGAGAAACTACGGCATCGCTGACCTCTACTGGCAGACAGAGAAACTACGGCATCGCTGACCTCTACTGGCAGAGAGAGAAACTATGGCATTGCTGACCTCTACTGGCAGAGAAACTATGGCATTGCTGACCTCTACTGGCAGAGAGAGAAACTACGGCATTGCTGACCTCTACTGGCAGACAGAGAAACTACGGCATCGCTGACCTCTACTGGCAGAGAGAGAAACTACGGCATTGCTGACCTCTACTGGCAGACAGAGAAACTACGGCATTGCTGACCTCTACTGGCAGAGAAACTATGGCATCGCTGACCTCTACTGGCAGACAGAGAAACTACGGCATCGCTGACCTCTACTGGCAGAGAAACTATGGCATCGCTGACCTCTACTGGCAGACAGAGAAACTACGGCATCGCTGACCTCTACTGGCAGACAGAGAAACTACGGCATCGCTGACCTCTACTGGCAGAGAGAGAAACTATGGCATTGCTGACCTCTACTGGCAGAGAAACTATGGCATTGCTGACCTCTACTGGCAGAGAGAGGAACTACGGCATTGCTGACCTCTACTGGCAGAGAAACTATGGCATTACTGACCTCTACTGGCAGACAGAGAAACTACGGCATCGCTGACCTCTACTGGCAGAGAGAGAAACTACGGCATCGCTGACCTCTACTGGCAGAGAGAGGAACTAAGGCATTGCTGACCTCTACTGGCAGAGAGAGGAACTAAGGCATTGCTGACCTCTACTGGCAGAGAGAGGAACTACGGCATTGCTGACCTCTACTGGCAGAGAGAGGAACTAAGGCATTGCTGACCTCTACTGTTAGAGAGAGGAACTACTGAATCAACGACCTTTATGAGCAGAGAGAGGAACTACAGCAATGTCAACCTCTACTGGTTTCCTTTATTAAAGGGAAACGCCGTTTTTTTTACATTGGGTCCTTGATTTTACGTTATTCCATCATGTTCTACTCACCCATATGAGTTTAGTGTCATTTGGAGCCGTTCTGAAGATATTCTGTTAGGTTCTTTCCAAGTAATGTCTTCCTATGGGCAACGACTTGAAGGCAAACATCATAGAATCAAAACAGATTTCAGTAGTGTCATTGCTATGCAGTCTTCTGGCCGCCACTCACATCCTGAGGTTTATGAGTTGGAAACCCACTCCCACAGACTGCCACTCTGTGTCTCTGAGCAAGACCCCTTACCCCACACTGCTACCCGGACGCGCCACAATGGCAGCCCACTGCTCCCCAAGGGGATGGGTTAAATGCAGAGAGGTAAACTTCTCCAATGTGAGATCAATAAAGTTCAATTTAAAGGTATATTATCTGACAAACTTTCAAAAATGGGTCAGCATGAAAGAAAAGTAAGGTAGACGAACGCAGAGAATGTTTTTTTTTATACTCAAGGCTATAAAGGAGGCGGCAAAATGTTTGAGACGGCAGATTCGACTTAATTGTACTGATGTCAAGAAAGCACAGATGTCCAAAAAGGTTTTCTTAAAATACAATAATAGCTTTTGGAGCCGTCTCCAGTCCGCTTGTCATTCACATCTCTAATCGCACCACGCAACGGTTCACTTCAACCCAACTAATACCTTTGCTTTAAAACAGACCTGAGTTTGCTTTTTTGTTCTGCATCAGAGTTTGATTAGTCACTGATACCTCTCTAAACTAAGCTTTCTGGCCAAACAATTTATGGTCTGATTAAAGCAGACTAAACAGGGCTTATATGAATGCACCCTTAGTGCCCAGGATAAAACAATTTCTTCTTTAACTGGTACCTTGGTCTCAAGCTCCAGCAAAAGTTGACACTGACCTGCCGTCAGCTGAAGCCAGGCACAGATCTTGTAGACGGTAGCAGCGCTGCAGAACCTGAAAAGGCAGAGACACAGAACGCTGGTCCACACCGCCCACAGAGACACTCCCACCAACACGGCCACCGACTGGAAGGACGGCAACGGAAACAGGCTGGACAAACCTCCGCGACAGTCAGGAACCGGCCAGTCGGTCTCCAGGCAAACCTGACCTCAGACAGAACACACAGGAAGAGAGCGAGAGATGGACACATTTACTGAGTGCAGAGCAGGAGTCAAGCTCCACAAGGACTTCATCAAAAAGGAGTCAGAACCGAAGCTCAGAGGTTTTCATGACCAGATCATCCAGTCAGATTGATTCAAAGTTTTCTATCTAAGGAAAACCAGCTGATTGCATCGACTCATTGACTCTTCAGCAATCCCTCACACTAAGCATGCTTGTAGCGACAGTGGAGAGGAAAAACTCCCTTTGAACAGGAAGAAACCTCCAGCAGAACCAGGCTCAGTGTGAGCGGCCATCTGCTGAGGCCCACTGGGGTTCAAGGAGACAGAAGCAGACATAGAAAAAAAAAGCATAGATACAAAAGGCAACTGTCAACCAGCTCCACAGGCGGCCCCGTCCAGGAAACACACAGCCAGGCAGACGAGCTCCGAGCCAGCTCCCATGTCAGAGGATGAAGAGAGCACATCCAGTTAGTCACAGTCAGAGAAACAGGACTACACTGGAAAACAGGCCAAGATCCAACATCTAGAAACAAAGGTGTTGATGGCAGCAGCACAGCTGATATTTCTCTCCAGGATGGAGTCACAGCCAAACAGGAACAGACCAGATGAAGCTACTATGAGAAAAAGCAGAGAGAGCAGAACGTTAGAGATTGAACTAACAGATTCTGCAGAGTGGGAGAATAGAGAGAGAATGAAGCAGAATGATGAAAAAGGGGTCCCTATGTCCTCCAGCAGTCTAAGCCAATAGCAGCAGAACTATAGAGATAGCTCAGGATAACCTGAGCCACTCTAACTAGAAGCTTTAGTAATGTTCAGGTTGTTCTGATGGCTCCAAATTGCATCATGAACAAATCCCTCTCACCATGATACCACCAACAGTCTGGACTATTAATACCAGGATGGATGCAAGTTTTCAGACTGTTTCCACCATGTTCTGATCCGACCATGTGAACCCTTCAGCTATAGTCCAAACTCACCGGACCAGGAAATATTTGCCACAACAATCCCGCCCCCTTGGGTCCAGTTCTGGTGACTCTGTGTGTCTGTGGTGCCTGCTTCTTAGCTTACATTAGTGGAACGCTTTGATCAAGTCAGGAGACTTGACCAAAGCACTATACAGTACATTCAGTCATTCACACTCACACTCTGATGGTGGCAAGCTACATTGTAGCCACAGCTGCTATGAAGAAATATTGAGTCAATCCTGAGGTTCGTTAAACTGAACTCTGAGCTGCGATTGGTTCTTCCTCACCTCAAACAGTCCCAGGGTGCCGCTGGGCAGAGGAGCTCCTGTCTGGTGGTTCCTGGTTTCTGTGGTTCCAATCCAGGAGGGCTGAATCAGGATGACCACCTGGATGATAGCAAAGCACAGCGTGCAGACGGCCCAGAGGACGCCGACCGCCCGGGCGCTTCGAACGAACTCCGTCTGGTAGAGACGAGACAGGTCGGCCAGGCCTGGCGACACCGACATCCCTGACAGACGGAGACAGGAGGGTTAACAAAACTTTATAGCATTGCCAAAAACAAAATGGAGGCAAGCCTGAGGAGGGAGAGGAGAGTCTATAATGGGCGTTTCTCAATATGCGTTCTTGAGCGTTCTCGTGTGCTCGTGTACTCGTGATACGTCATAAGCCTCAGCCCGAGTACCGTTCCAATTCTCAAGAACGCCAGATCGAGAACGCACCAAATCCCCGGATGTTGTTCTCGCCCCGCCCTCTTTATCGAGCATGCATCAGAGCAGACTTTTGCGTTCTTCAGACTGACCGCTTTCCCAGAATGCCCCGCGGCCGCAGCTTCTTTCCAGTTAGTGCGAAATTTTAAAAAAAAGTCTGACGTTGAGCGGACCAGAGTGACCAGCAGACCTCCGAGGGTAACCGCAGCCAGGGCTAATGTTACCCCGTCTGTAGTGCACTTCTCTCGGTCTAGTTATGTGTGAACTACCGCTCGTTCTGATGGCGGTTTTTTTGCGGTTCGGTAATTTTTTTTAATGTTTTTTAAGCTTTAGAAATTAAAAATATTGTTTTCAACATGTTTTGTGTAGGGAATAAATAGTTTTGACTGTTAAAGAAATGCTAAACAACGTTGCATGTGATGACGTCACGAGTACACTTCTGCTCCAATACACATACGTGCTTGCGTGCTCGCGTTCTCGTCAAGTCCGCTCTTCCTGCGTTCTCGCCAAAAACGGACTTGACGAGAACGCGAGTACGTACTCGCGTTCTCGCGAATTGAGAAACGCCCCAAGCTTCTGCTGCCCTGGCGTCCTCTTTGTCCTTATTTCTGATTTCAACCGTTGCGTAAATTAGCTGCGACTTATGAATCAAGATGCTATGACTGAAAACATTTGATTGACAGATGATCGTTGATATATGATTGGCTGAATTTAGGTGTTCGGGCTGAAGTAGAACTAACTGGCCTGCATGACATAACGGATAACGGATTTCTTTCTTTTAATAGAAATGTTGTCACTTGTGGGACAATATAGTCTGATAAAGAATACATTTATATCCATGTTTAAGCCAGAATGATTGACATTTAGATATGATTTCCCTACGACTTTAAGATTTGATCATATTTACTTAAAATATCATCTTAAAAATGAACTTTCAAAATGAATCTTGCACTACTTACCTTGACTGGAATATTGATTTGCGCTGCGACTGTTTATTTACAGAACATTGTAGTAAGTTTAATTCAGAAAGCTTCTGTCCAAGTTTTATTAATTTATTCTATAGTAATTATATTGTATATCCTGCACTTGCTGCTTTTACACTTCTGGTTAGACCTAAACGGCATTTCGTTGCCTTGTACCTGCACCTGTGTAATGACAATAAAGTTGAATCTAATCCAATCTAATGTGACAACCCTTCCAGCTGGGGCACTGCTGCCATGGAGGATGGAGGCTCAGTAGGTCCCTGGTGAAGGGCTCAGCAGTCCTGCGGGCAACGTTCTCTGAACACACCGGTTTGTTTATGGCCTACCCCTGTCATCAATACCCCAGAACCATCTTTAGTCTGGCTCTAAATGTCAGAAGTTGTTGAAAAGACGACCCAGATTCCATGATCAGAACTAGGCCTCATTGGAAATGTTCCCCTGCCTCCTGATTGGCTCCTGAGATGCAAACACTCAGCATCCAGCTGCAGATCTCAGGAACAGTGAACGATCTGAGTGAAGCAACACATCATCAGCCAGTTCACCATTCATCAGAGGAGTGCAGCCAAACAGCACAGCAATCCTCACCGCAGGATCAAAGAGGGACAACAAAACAAACCATCAAAGGTTCTGCAGGAAACAGCCTGACGGAGCTGCAGCCAATCACATTCAGCCCTGAAGCATCGCATCAACATCCCGGGATTAACACGCACGACCCGCGGCGCATTCATGTTAAAACAGGCAGCACAAGAAGAAAAGGGCAGACCTGCAGCAGAAGGAGGGCGAGGAGGTCCAAATGGAGGAGGAGGATGTTTCCTGCAGGAGGAAGAGGAGGAGGATATTTCCTGCAGGAGGAAGAGGAGGTCTGACTCTCTGCAGGAGGAGGATGAAGAGGTGGAGGGTTTCTGCAGGAGGAGGAGCTCCCCGGATAATGATGCTGTAGATGATGAGGAGGGTTTCTGTGAGAGGGTCACCATGGAAACAGGCTGTAGTTCGTCACCATGGCGACAGCTGCGAAGCGCCTCTCTGGGAGGTTTTAATGCAGAAACCAAATATGTGACCAAGGAGCATTTTCTGACCCACAGCTGAACTTCTTAGAATCAGAGATTTATTTCTACGCTGGTTCTGAATCAGTAATTATCTCTGGCGGCAGAGAGGCCCAAAGGTTCGCTGGTCAGAGAAGGTTCTGCCTGTATTATTAATAGAGTCTAACCTGAACACAAACCTGATGCTACGTTCACACCTAAAGCAGCAGAAGCAGCAAAAACGCCATGAGGCAGGGACCTTAGGGCGCTGCCTTTTTTCTCTATGGTTAGGAGCCACATTGGGGAGGGATTTTATAAGTGTTTACTTTTACCCACTTCTTTTCAGGACTTGTAATTGAATTGATTTCGTTTATTGACTATTGTTTCACAGCGGGGGGGGGGGGGGGGGGGGGGGGGGGGATTTACAATTAGGCAATACTAGGCAGCTGCCTAGCGCCCCAAGTTTTTGGGGGCCCCATAAAACTGTGTACATGTATGGTTATTACAACTATTCCCTATTTTTTTATATGTTTATGATAAAAATCATTTCGCTAAAATGCCATCAGAACGCTGATAATATTAAGTGTGTCTCAGCCCCCCCCTTCAGTGTCCACCATATTGGATCAGTCCATTTGCTGCACATGTTCAGAAAGGTCCAAACAGACAGCAGCAAACCATTTGAAAACAAACCATGCAAAGAGCAGTGTTGCCAACTTAGCGCTTTAGTCGCTATATTTAGCCACTTTTCAGACCCCTCTAGCACTTTGATTTCTAAAAAGCTCCTAGCGCCAAATCTAGAGACTTTTTTCTGCTACTGGAGACTTTGGAGACAACATCTAAAAGCAGCGAACTCTGCTCTCCAGAGCGAGTAGATTGGTAACCCCGCCTCCTGCTCTCCTCTATCTTGTCTGCTGTCATGATTCATGCAGCTATTATTTCATCCAAATGAAAAATGGAGAACAGATAAGCAGATCATGGCTTGTCTACAGTGAAAAGAAGGACTGGGTTATTTACTTTGGCCTTTTTGGAAACACAGGAAGGAGCAATCAGCTAAGTGAGCTTAGTGCTTGGAAACAATCTTTCATTCCTTTAGAGACAGCATGAAAAGTTAGCTGAGTACAAAACATAGAGAGGAAAACAAGAAGAAAAGCCAATCAGGAGAGGAGGAACTTTAACCCTCAGCCAATCAGGAGAGGAGGAACTTTAACCCTCAGCCAATCAGGAGAGGAGGAACTTTGCCCCTCAGCCAATCAGGAGAGGAGGAACGTTAGCCTTCAGCCAATCAGGAGAGGAGGAACTTTAACCCTCAGCCAATCAGGAGAGGAGGAACTTTAACCCTCAGCCAATGAGGAGAGGAGGAACTTTAACCCTCAGCCAATCAAGAGAGGAGGAACTTTATCCCTCAGCCAATCAGGAGAGGAGGAACTTTAATCCTCAGCCAATCAGGAGAGGAGGAACTTTAACCCTCAGCCAATCAAGAGAGGAGGAACTTTGCCCCTCAGCCAATGAGGAGAGGAGGAACTGTAACCCTCAGCCAATCAGGAGAGGAGGAACTTTAACCTTCAGCCAATCAGGGGAGGAGGAACTTTAACCCTCAGCCAATCAGGAGAGGAGGAACTTTAACCCTCAGCCAATCAGGAGAGGAGGAACTTTAACCCTCAGCCAATCAGGAGAGGAGGAACTTTAACCCTCAGCCAATCAGGAGAGGAGGAACTTTAACCCTCAGCCAATCAGGAGAGGAGGATCTTTAACCCTCAGCCAATCAGGAGAGGAGGAACTTTGCCCCTCAGCCAATCAGGAGAGGAGGAACGTTAGCCTTCAGCCAATCAGGAGAGGAGGAACTTTAACCCTCAGCCAATCAGGATAGGAGGAACTTTAGCCTTCAGCCAATCAGGAGAGGAGTAACTTTGCCCCTCAGCCAATCAGGAGAGGAGGAACTTTGCCCCTCAGCCAATCAGGAGAGGAGGAACTTTATCCCTCAGCCAATCAGGAGGAGGAACTTTAACCTTCAGCCAATCAGGAGAGGAGGAACTTTAGCCTTCAGCCAATCAGGAGAGGAGGAACGTTAGCCTTCAGCCAATCAGGAGAGGAGGAACGTTAGCCTTCAGCCAATCAGGAGAGGAGGAACTTTAACCCTCAGCCAATCAGGATAGGAGGAACTTTAGCCTTCAGCCAATCAGGAGAGGAGGAACGTTAGCCTTCAGCCAATCAGGAGAGGAGGAACGTTAGCCTTCAGCCAATCAGGATAGGAGGAACTTTAGCCTTCAGCCAATCAGGAGAGGAGGAACTTTAACCCTCAGCCAATCAGGAGAGGAGGAACTTTATCCCTCAGCCAATCAGGAGGAGGAACTTTAACCTTCAGCCAATCAGGAGAGGAGGAACTTTAGCCTTCAGCCAATCAGGAGAGGAGGAACGTTAGCCTTCAGCCAATCAGGAGAGGAGGAACGTTAGCCTTCAGCCAATCAGGAGAGGAGGAACTTTAACCCTCAGCCAATCAGGAGAGGAGGAACTTTAACCCTCAGCCAATGAGGAGAGGAGGAACTTTAACCCTCAGCCAATCAAGAGAGGAGGAACTTTATCCCTCAGCCAATCAGGAGAGGAGGAACTTTAGCCTTCAGCCAATCAGGAGAGGAGGAACTTTAACCCTCAGCCAATCAGGAGAGGAGGAACTTTAACCCTCAGCCAATCAGGAGAGGAGGAACTTTAACCCTTAGCCAATCAAGAGAGGAGGAACTTTAACCCTCAGCCAATCAGGAGAGGAGGAACTTTGCCCATCAGCCAATCAGGAGAGGAGGAACGTTAGCCTTCAGCCAATCAGGAGAGGAGGAACTTTAACCCTCAGCCAATAAAGAGAGGAGGAACTTTAGCCTTCAGCCAATCAAGAGAGGAGGAACTTTTCCCCTCAGCCAATCAGGAGAGGAGGAACGTTAGCCTTCAGCCAATCAGGAGAGGAGGAACTTTAGCCTTCAGCCAATCAGGAGAGGAGGAACTTTAACGCTTAGCCAATCAAGAGAGGAGGAACTTTAGCCTTCAGCCAATCAGGAGAGGAGGAACTTTAACCCTCAGCCAATCAGGAGAGGAGGAACTTTAACCCTCAGCCAATCAAGAGAGGAGGAACTTTAGCCTTCAGCCAATCAAGAGAAGAGGAGCTTTAACCCTCAGCCAATCAGGAGAGGAGGAACTTTGCCCCTCAGCCAATCAGGAGAGGAGGAACGTTAGCCTTCAGCCAATCAGGAGAGGAGAAACTTTAGCCTTCAGCCAATCAGGAGAGGAGGAACGTTAGCCTTCAGCCAATCAGGAGAGGAGGAACTTTAGCCTTCAGCCAATCAGGAGAGGAGGAACGTTAGCCTTCAGCCAATCAGGAGAGGAGGAACTTTACCCCTCAGCCAATCAAGAGAGGAGGAACTTTACCCCTCAGCCAATCAGGAGAGGAGGAACTTTAACCCTCAGCCAATGAGGAGAGGAGGAACTTTAACCCTCAGCCAATCAGGAGAGGAGGAACTTTGCCCCTCAGCCAATCAGGAGAGGAGGAACTTTACCCCTCAGCCAATCAGGAGAGGAGGAACTTTGCCCCTCAGCCAATCAGGAGAGGAGGAACTTTAACCCTCAGCCAATGAGGAGAGGAGGAACTTTAACCCTCAGCCAATCAAGAGAGGAGGAACTTTATCCCTCAGCCAATCAGGAGAGGAGGAACGTTAGCCTTCAGCCAATCAGGAGAGGAGGATCTTTAACCCTCAGCCAATCAGGAGAGGAGGAACTTTGCCCCTCAGCCAATCAGGAGAGGAGGAACTTTAGCCTTCAGCCAATCAGGAGAGGAGGAACTTTAACCCTCAGCCAATCAGGATAGGAGGAACTTTAGCCTTCAGCCAATCAGGAGAGGAGTAACTTTGCCCCTCAGCCAATCAGGAGAGGAGGAACTTTGCCCCTCAGCCAATCAGGAGAGGAGGAACTTTATCCCTCAGCCAATCAGGAGGAGGAACTTTAACCTTCAGCCAATCAGGAGAGGAGGAACTTTAACCCTCAGCCAATAAAGAGAGGAGGAACTTTAGCCTTCAGCCAATCAAGAGAGGAGGAACTTTTCCCCTCAGCCAATCAGGAGAGGAGGAACGTTAGCCTTCAGCCAATCAGGAGAGGAGGAACTTTAGCCTTCAGCCTATCAGGAGAGGAGGAACTGTATCCCTCAGCCAATCAGGAGAGGAGGAACTTTACCCCTCAGCCAATGAGGAGAGGAGGAACTTTAACCCTTAGCCAATCAAGAGAGGAGGAACTTTAACCCTCAGCCAATCAGGAGAGGAGGAACTTTGCCCATCAGCCAATCAGGAGAGGAGGAACGTTAGCCTTCAACCGATCAGGAGAGGAGGAACTTTAACCCTTAGCCAATCAAGAGAGGAGGAACTTTAGCCTTCAGCCAATCAGGAGAGGAGGAACTTTAACCCTCAGCCAATCAGGAGAGGAGGAACTTTAACCCTCAGCCAATCAAGAGAGGAGGAACTTTAGCCTTCAGCCAATCAAGAGAAGAGGAACTTTAACCCTCAGCCAATCAGGAGAGGAGGAACTTTGCCCCTCAGCCAATCAGGAGAGGAGGAACGTTAGCCTTCAGCCAATCAGGAGAGGAGGAACTTTAGCCTTCAGCCAATCAGGAGAGGAGGAACGTTAGCCTTCAGCCAATCAGGAGAGGAGGAACTTTACCCCTCAGCCAATCAAGAGAGGAGGAACTTTACCCCTCAGCCAATCAGGAGAGGAGGAACTTTAACCTTCAGCCAATCAGGAGAGAAGGAACTTTGCCCCTCAGCCAATCAGGAGAGGAGGAACTTTACCCCTCAGCCAATCAGGAGAGGAGGAACTTTGCCCCTCAGCCAATCAGGACAGGAGGAACTTTAGCCTTCAGCCAATCAGGAGAGGAGGAACTTTAGCCTTCAGCCAATCAGGAGAGGAGGAACTTTAACCCTCAGCCAATCAGGAGAGGAGGAACTTTAGCCTTCAGCCAATCAGGAGAGGAGGAACTTTAGCCTTCAGCCAATCAGCAGAGGAGGAACTTTAACCCTCAGCCAATCAGGAGAGGAGGAACTTTAGCCTTCAGCCAATCAGGAGAGGAGGAACTTTAACCCTCAGCCAATCAGGAGAGGAGGAACTTTGCCCCTCAGCCAATCAGGAGAGGAGGAACTTTGCCCCTCAGCCAATGAGGAGAGGAGGAACTGTAACCCTCAGCCAATCAGGAGAGGAGGAACTTTAACCTTCAGCCAATCAGGGGAGGAGGAACTTTAACCCTTAGCCAATGAAAAGAGGAGGAACTTTAACCCTTAGCCAATGAAGAGAGGAGGAACTGTAACCCTCAGCCAATGAGGAGAGGAGGAACTTTACCCCTCAGCCAATGAGGAGAGGAGGAACTTTACCCCTCAGCCAATCAGGAGAGGAGGAACTTTAACCCTTAGCCAATCAAGAGAGGAGGAACTTTAACCCTCAGCCAATGAGGAGAGGAGGAACTTTACCCCTCAGCCAATGAGGAGAGGAGGAACTTTACCCCTCAGCCAATGAGGAGAGGAGGAACTTTACCCCTCAGCCAATCAGGAGAGGAGGAACTTTAACCCTTAGCCAATCAAGAGAGGAGGAACTTTAACCCTCAGCCAATCAAGAGAGGAGGAACTTTAACCCTTAGCCAATCAAGAGAGGAGGAACTTTAACCCTTAGCCAATCAAGAGAGAAGGAACTTTGCCCCTCAGCCAATCAGGAGAGGAGGAACTTTACCCCTCAGCCAATCAGGAGAGGAGGAACTTTGCCCCTCAGCCAATCAGGAGAGGAGGAACTTTAGCCTTCAGCCAATCAGGAGAGGAGGAACTTTAGCCTTCAGCCAATCAGGAGAGGAGGAACTTTAACCCTCAGCCAATCAGGAGAGGAGGAACTTTAGCCTTCAGCCAATCAGGAGAGGAGGAACTTTAGCCTTCAGCCAATCAGCAGAGGAGGAACTTTAACCCTCAGCCAATCAGGAGAGGAGGAACTTTAACCCTCAGCCAATCAGGAGAGGAGGAACTTTGCGCCTCAGCCAATGAGGAGAGGAGGAACTGTAACCCTCAGCCAATCAGGAGAGGAGGAACTTTAACCTTCAGCCAATCAGGGGAGGAGGAACTTTAACCCTTAGCCAATGAAGAGAGGAGGAACTTTAACCCTTAGCCAATGAAGAGAGGAGGAACTTTAACCCTTAGCCAATCAAGAGAGGAGGAACTTTAACCCTTAGCCAATCAAGAGAGGAGGAACTTTACCCCTCAGCCAATGAGGAGAGGAGGAACTTTAGGCACAGATGAAGGGCACTGAGCCCTACTGATGAACTAGTACTATTCTAGCGTGGTTTGGTTGTGTCTGGCACGGTCCAGTTCAGTTGTGTTCCATTTGAACTCAAGTTATCTCGGTTAACTTGGACCGCTATCAACACGGGTTAAAAAGGGTAGCGTAAACGAGTCCATGCAGAGAAATGTTTATTCTGTTGGTGCCCATTATCTGATGTTTGCAAATGGTCCTGGTGGATTTCGCTGTCTTTCTGCATGTTCTCCCTGACCATGTGTGGGTTCGCCCTGGGTACTCCGGCTTCCTCCCACAGTCCAAAAACATGACTGTTAGCTTAATTAGCTTCTCTAAATTGTCCTTAGGTGGAGTGTGTGTGAATGGTTGGTCCTGTTTGTCTCTGTGTTGCCCTGCGATGGACTGGTCACCTATCCAGGATGGACCCCGCCTCGCGACCCCACTCGGGACGAGCGTGTCAGATAATGGATGGATTTAACTACGTCCTGTTCTAACAACACAGACCTGCTGTTCAATCTGTCACTGGACCTCAGATCATCCGAACCGTCCAAACCTCGACATTTTAGCTGTTCAGTCAGGATGGGTCCGCTCTCAGCTCTGGACGAGACGTGGAGATTGTCGGCCCGTCACACAAAGACAAACTTCAACGGTGTCTCAAACTTCTTTTTATTTTCAATAAAACCATTAAATAAAAAAAAATGTGATATTAACTTTCCAGCCTCAAACACTAAATATTGATGGATCAGTTCTGATCAGGTCCAAACGGACCAACAGGGTTCTAAAAGGGGTAAATGAGGCGTATTGCACAACTTTTTTTTACCAGCTGGTAAAGAACGGACCGTTTATAGCTGGGTTTCTTTTTTACAAAATAAAAGAACTTCAACATTCATGTTTTACTGAAAGAGTGCTGATCGAACAATCAGATGCCAGCAGGACTTTGGGTCACTGCTGCTGGTTCCACTTCATCCACGACTCCGTTCACTACAGGACGTCTGAATATTTACACAAACAGGAAAGAGCTACATGAACTGGCTCCAAGCTGGATTTTCACAATAAAAGCTACTGATTAATTTTTAAGAAAATAAAAGCTAAACAGATTCGGTTTGTTCTGCTGGTTTCCGTGGTAACCCCGTCATCAGCTGGGCGCAGAGGTCATCCTCAGCTCCACGGTGGAACCTCCTCTCCAAACTTGGCGAAGTGAGCAGCGTTTTTGGCCTCGAACAGAACCTGAACAGAACCAAACAGAACATGAGACTGAGTGGGCGGGACCAGTGCTTACAGCCGGGTCAAAATAACAGCAACAGTGCTTAAAAATATATAATTTCTACGGTTTGAACATACTACATCAAACAACAAAAAAATTTTTTACTCTTTGATTCTTTCAAACTAATAGTTTAAATTTTTGATTTTTTTTCTAGACGCTTTAATTTTAAAGAAAACGCTTTAATCTTTGATTTCTATCTACAGAAAGTTTTAATCTTTGATCTTTCGCACCAGTCTGTTCTTCTCTACATGGACCGGCTGTCCAGCACCTTTCAGTGGAGGACCACTAACTCTTGGTCCAGATGTTCCCTCAGCAGCGTCCATCGCCATGGAGAGCTCCTGGACAGCAGGTCTGATTCCAAACCTCTAACTCAGGGGGAACCAGTTAAAAACCAGCGGCGTCCGAATAAAGAAAATCATCAACCAGTAAAGGTCAGGAGACATTTTTAATTATAATCCGTTACTTTAAACAGAATTTAATGCTGAAATAAAATGAGGTTTTTATGCATCCAAGTTTTAGATTAAATGTTTAAATAAAAAAAATATTATATTTTTCCATTTTAAAATCTAAAGTGTTTTTTTAAGTAGAGAACAACAATTGTTCAGTTTGGTATATAGAAATTTTCCTGATTCACATATTTTATAAAACACCTGAACTGACCGTTTATTTTTTTCTTTCTTTTTTATGGCTTAAAGATGCAGTAGGAGACCTTTTCTCACACATGTTTTACCATGTGGCTTGAAGATCTCCCCACAGCCGCTTAGCTAGCAGTGAAATAGAAGGTCTGGAAGTGAAACTAAAGTAAATGTTCCCCGCTACAGTGAGAAATAAATGAATAACCCCAACCAATCACAAAACACGGTCCATTGTACACGATTGGTTCCTGAGACGTCAATCATGGTCATCTTCTTGTCCCTCCCATCTGTGCTCGTACCCTGACACATGAACGAATCGACCCCCCAATGCTGGTGCAGGACGTCATGGCTGGAAGCTAGCCGCTGTTATGCTACATTCACACCTAAAGCAGCAGGAGCAGCAAAAACGCGCGTCCTGCTTCATTTTTGATGCTTGTAGAAATTTAGTTCTGACGCAGCTGAAGCATCTTTGCTGCTCTAGCTGCGCGGTGGTAAAGTGGGTCTGATGCGCGGTGGGTGGAGCTACTCTATCCTTTCTTTACCTGGAACAATGGCAGCTATGTATATCTGCTGTGATCGGTGGGTAAAAAAAAGTTTGAATCTATGTTGAAGTGATTATATCAAAGATTATTTCTCTGTGGGAGCCGCTCAGACCCCCACATACCGGCGCTGCGCTGTCACTGGGAATCCCATTCAACAGCAGCCTCTGGTCTGGTCGCCTCCTTGCGGTTTGCCACGGCGGCTAGAAGGCGTTTTTTCACGCACGTAATCCAAACTGCAGGCAGCAGGATAATAAAAAGCAAACACATTTTGCTGGCAGATTCTACATTTGAAGTTAATTTAGGCGTTAATAAACTGTTTCCGAGGAGTGATCATAGCGCTCTGCATCAGCAGTGCCGTCTGTCTCCTGTGCGAGGCGCCATTCCTGCTGCGGTTTGGAGGCGTGGTCTAAAGGGAGAGACAAGGTCTCCTACGGCACCTTTAATGTTGGCAGTGGGCTTTAGGCTGCCCTGCGAGGCTTTAAACCCGGGTTTAACCGGAGACTAAGCCATTCTCAAGCACATATCAAGGAGCTCCTTTTGAGCCTGGATCCAGATTTATTGTTGATTCTGTTCATGGTGGAGAATCCTGCTTCACAGCAGCAGGTTGAGCCAAACATCCTCTAAATGTGCAGGGTCATCTTTGAGCACGCCATTTCACTTTTCTTTCACCGGTTCACCGCAGTTCTTCCAGCAGTCCACACTTTCTCTGCTCTCTTTTTCTCATGGTCTTCTCCTTCTTTCCCATCGCCCGGCTTGCCACAGGTTTGCCTGCTGTGTCTAAAAGTAGCAGCAGCAGCAACCCAGACTGACAGCTCATTGGCTCATTGGATCACGTGCAGCCTGGAGCCGGACGCTCCCCAGGGCTTTACCGTATTAACAGGAGAAGAGGCGCAAGTGAAATTAGACACTGTCGTCAGACAGCATGCGGTAATATATAAATATTTTAAATCCGGTTGGGTCCGGATTAGCTAGAAAGGGGGGTCCGTATCCTGACCCTGGTCTGCTAATCCGTGACCTTTGCTCTAACTGCAAGACCTGCAACCCAAACCGGTCTCACTGCGGGCCGAGCCTGACTAGAACCTTCTGCTTCCTCAATCATCATTGACGCCTCACCTGGTGGTGGACGTAGGACTCGCACAGGTAGCACCATACGGACAGATCCGAGAAGCTCAGGACCATCGGGTGTTCCAACGTGGCGCCATGTGTCACCATGTGCTCATTGACGTAGCGACCGCAGCACACCTGGAGAGCAGCAGACAAACAGCTGAGGTTATCCTCCACGGCGCCGCCGGCGGCAAGGGGACGGGAGGACCAGCTCACCTGGTAGCAGGTCAGGCAAATCCAGTTCTCGGCGTCGGAACCGCAGTCGCCGCACGGCTGGAAGACGTCTATGCCAGAATGTGGGAGAGGCTTGACAGCATCCAGGTGAGGACACCAGGGCAGGGGGTCCACCACGTACAGAGTGTCCTGCGGAGAGACAGAGGGACGGCTTCACCATCGCATTCCTTAAGCTCATTGCTGACAAGCCGCTTCGTTTTTACTGACTCCGCCCATTTCAGCGCTGCATGTCATCTCCAGAGACACCTGAGGCTTGGACCAACCACAGGCTCCCTCTTCCTCTGGCTCCGCCCCTGAGCCGTCCAAAGGCTCCTCCCCTCTTCCTGACTCCGCCCTTGCTTCAGGGTCGGTCCCTGCTTGGTCCGCCTTCGCTGCTGTCGTCACGCTCTGACAGAAAACAGGAAGTAGTCAGAGTTAAGGGTAGAGATCAGAGAGAACGCAGATGGGATGACTCACCTGAGGCTGCATGCTCTCTGCTGATTGGCTGTTCTCAGTCTTCATGTCACCTTCCACCTTCGCTGCTGCCGCTTCTGGTGGGGTGGAGGAAGGCTTGACCTTGTCCTGATTGGCAGAGGTTTTATGGATGTCTAGACTGGCCAATCCCTGCATGAGCTGCTCCAGACCGTGCTCCGTCTGATTGGATGAGACGAGTCATGTGGCTCTTTACTTGATTTAGCAGGAAATCACTTATTTTAACCAGATTGTTACCATAGAGACCTGTCCAACACAGGGTGGCTTTTCTGACTTCCTGCCTTGAGAGCTACGTTTCCCACGATGCTTTGGGGAGGGCACGGCTTCCTGCACAGACTCTGGAACTGTAAGGAGAACAATTACATCAATTAGACAGAAACCAAAGTTTTTACCAAGTCCCGATTCAGTCCAGGTCCCAAACCCACCCTGGATCCTCAAGGACCGCCAGTAGGGGAGGTGCTGTCGGATAACTTCCCTGATTGTTGCCACGGCGCAGTGATGAGGAGGGGGGAGGGGCGTCACCAGCGATGGAGGAGGGTCTCCTAGCAACACGCTGGTGCACATCGCCATGGAGTCAGAGATTGATGTCAGGTTATAACCTCCCTGAGGAGACAAAGATGGCCAATCAGGAGAGGAGGAACTTTAAGCCTCATCCAATCAGGGGAGGAGGAACTTTAAGCCTCATCCAATCAGGGGAGGAGGAACTTTAAGCCTCATCCAATCAGGGGAGGAGGAACTTTAAGCCTCATCCAATCAGGGGAGGAGGAACTTTAAGCCTCAGCCAATCAAGGGAGGAGGAACTTTAACCCTCATCCAATCAGGGGAGGAGGAACTTTAAGCCTCAGCCAATCAAGGGAGGAGGAACTTTACCCCTCAGCCAATCAAGGGAGGAGGAACTTTACCCCTCAGCCAATCAAGGGAGGAGGAACTTTAACCCTCAGCCAATCAAGGGAGGAGGAACTTTAACCCTCATCCAATCAGGGGAGGAGGAACTTTAACCCTCAGCCAATCAAGGGAGGAGGAACTTTAACCCTCATCCAATCAGGGGAGGAGGAACTTTAACCCTCAGCCAATCAAGGGAGGAGGAACTTTAACCCTCATCCAATCAAGGGAGGAGGAACTTTAACCCTCATCCAATCAAGGGAGGAGGAACTTTAACCCTCAGCCAATCAAGGGAGGAGGAACTTTAACCCTCAGCCAATCAAGGGAGGAGGAACTTTAACCCTCATCCAATCAGGGGAGGAGGAACTTTAAGCCTCAGCCAATCAAGGGAGGAGGAACTTTAACCCTCAGCCAATCAAGGGAGGAGGAACTTTACCCCTCAGCCAATCAAGGGAGGAGGAACTTTAACCCTCAGCCAATCAAGGGAGGAGGAACTTTAACCCTCAGCCAATCAAGGGAGGAGGAACTTTAACCCTCAGCCAATCAAGGGAGGAGGAACTTTACCCCTCAGCCAATCAGGAGAGGAGGAACTTTAACCCTCAGCCAATCAAGGGAGGAGGAACTTTAACCCTCAGCCAATCAAGGGAGGAGGAACTTTACCCCTCAGCCAATCAGGAGAGGAGGAACTTTAACCCTCAGCCAATCAGGGGAGGAGGAACTTTAACCCTCAGCCAATCAGGAGAGGAGGAACTTTAACCCTCAGCCAATCAGGGGAGGAGGAGCATTCGCCCTGATCTAAACTCGCCTCCAGGATGACGAGGACTCGTCCCCCAGCCAGTGACATCATCATGTGTGTGAGGTGGGCGTATCCTTCTGGAGACACGTTATATCCTCCCAGAGGATCTCCTCGAGCTGCGTCAAACCCAGCGGACACCAGAACCAGACCAGGGTTAAACTGCAGAGGAAGAAAACAACCAGTTAGTAGATGACTAAGCAGAAGACAGCCAATCAGAGGACTTCAAACTCTATTCAGGTAGATCTATGGTTTATTTCAGATGAACTGGTTCCTAATCCCCACAGTTCTGTGATGGTTCATAGCAGACCTACTTCAGTGGCAATCGGCATGACGACATGATGAAAGGCTGCTAGGTAGTCTGAGTCGCCCATTCGTCCTCCGCTCCACGCCACGTTCACATTGTAACCTGAACCCTTGGCCACGCCCACCCTATAAGGGGCAGCGTCTTCAGAGAACGGGAAGAACGTCCCGTTGTCATAGCGATGGAGTGAGATGTAAAGAACGCTGCAGAAACAAACAGAGCCCACCATCAGATTCACGTCACCATGCCCCCCCCCCCATTGCTCTCCTTCCTCACCTATCATCATCTTCAAACATGTGCTGAGTCCCGTTGCCGTGGTGAACGTCCCAGTCGAGGATCAGGATCCGCAGCTGAGAATCCTGGGAGTTTTTCTGAGCGTAGCGAGCAGTGAGTGCTGCCGTGTTGAAGAGGCAGAAACCGCAGGGAACATCTCTTTCGGCGTGGTGACCCGGAGGACGGACGATGGCCACGCAGTTCCTCACCTGCAGTACGACAGACAGCCAGCAGGTGGCAGACCAGGCCTGTTATATCCAACAACATCCTGAAGATAACATGATAACACAGCCATAAGCTTAACATTAGCCTTTTAACTCCTTATAGACGAGACTGCTGGTTGGTTTCATCTGAAAATTAGCTTAGCCTAGCTTAAGAGTGCTGTAAACCTGGTGTTCTTATGCTTTAAACAACAGGCTGTTAGCCTACTGTTAGCCATCAGGCATGTTTGTAATGTTTTCATTTTCTGTTTACTAGCTTGTTAGCTATCCTTTGCCTTAGCGCAGACTATTGCTACCTGGTAATTAGCTGTGGTCTGTTTTTAATCTAGAGTCTGCTTGTTCTACTGTCCAACCCTCCGCCCTAACCCCTCAGTCACTATAGAGCAGGGACTATATAGTGGACTCAGTTAACTGACCTTTAGGACAGATGATCACTACTTTTCACTCCCCATTGGTCACGTTATCCGACCGCCCCGTGCCTGTGCCATTTTGGTCCCTTCTTGCTGCCACAACAAATCCCATGATGCTTTACGAGGAAAGCACTCGCAAAGCCTTCTGGGATATGTCTGCTCCTTTAGTGACTACGGATGATCACTACTTTTCAAGATGGAAATTTCTATTCCACAACTTTTTCATCCAATAGATCAGGGCTGGGCGACCTAAACTGTTCAAATATTACATACAAAAAACAAAAACATCTGTCTGAAGCCGAGAAATTGTATAAGTCTGATAAGGGCTCTAAGTGTATATTAGCCCACTATCAAAATGACTAAGTAGAACAATTATATATAAAAATTCAATTATGGCGGTGCCTACAAGCAGCGGCATATTACAGCAATATGCCGCCTACGGACTGCAAACAGATTCCCTACAAACTAATCAAAGATCCTGTTAGGGTTAGGCATGTTGCCAGTCTGTTGTCAGCCTGTTTGCAGGCTGTTGCCAGCCTGTTGCCAGCCTGTTGCCAATCTGTTTGCAGTCTGTTGCCAGCCTGTTGCCAGCCTGTTTGCAGGCTGTTGCCAATCTGTTTGCAGCCTGTTGCAAGGCTGTTGCCACTCTGTTATCAGTCTGTTGCCAGTCTGTTGCCAGCCGGTTTGCAGTCTGTTGCCAGCCTGTTTGCAGGCTGTTGCCAATCTGTTTGCAGGCTGTTGCCAATCTGTTTGCAGGCTGTTGCCAATCTGTTTGCAGCCTGTTGCCAGGCTGTTGCCAGTCTGTTTGCAGGTTGTTTCCAGCCTGTTTGCAGGCTGTTGCCAATCTGTTTGCAGCCTGTTGCAAGGCTGTTGCCAGTCTGTTGCCAGTCTGTTGGCAGCCTGTTGCCAGTCTGTTTGCAGCCTGTTGCCAGTCTGTCTGCAGCCTGTTGCCAGTCTGTCTGCAGGCTGTTGCCAGTCTGTTTGCAGCTTTTTGCCAGTCTGTGTAAAGCCTGTTGTCAGTCTGTTTGCAGGCTGTTATCATTTTTCTAGTCTGTTAGTACAGACTAAGCTTTTAGTAGTGTGTCACTACAGTCCAATTCTGGTGTTGCCAACATTGGTGCCTCTAGTGAAGCTCCGATGTTTTAGGGGCGGTGATCCGCTGGTTTAAGGTTGATCCGTTTTTAAACGGCAGACATGTTTTTCTCCGTCCTCCTACCTGGCCAGTCAGGATGCTGTCCACAGCATTGAAGCAGCTTCCAGCAGCCATCTGGGCGCACTGGAAGCTCTGGTTACAGAGGAAGATGGAGGTGAAGTTGTCTCCTAGCTTGTGAAGGTCTCGGGGCTTCATCTCCGTCGTCGCCTTCATCTGCTCGATATGCCGCAAACTGAAACAGACACCGCATTACACTGGGGGGCTGTTGGTCCGGAGACACACACCTGCCACCTTCTCACCTGTGACACATGGCCAGCTCCTCCTCTGTTGCCAGGCGTGCCTGTATCCGATGGCAACGATCAACCAATCCCAGCTGCTGGTGTCTAGAGAAGATCTTAAAGGTCCTCTGAGGCTGTTCAGGGTGATGTCTGCGACAGGTCACATGTTGATTACGACACGCCAACATCAGGAGCCATGTTCTGTCAGCGAGCGGCGGACTCACCTGTCCCACAGGTTCACATGCTCCATCATCTTCTCATCGTAAACCAGCCCTGTCGTCTTGGTAAAAGACGTGTCCACGGAGGCTGGCTTTGGGCCACTGTGATTGGCTGCGGTTCTGGCGCCACGCCCCTCGGTCACGGATCCAGCTAGAACCTGCAGCGAGGCCCAGTATGGGTACAGAGCGGAGACGGTCTGGGAGATGGAGTGCAGGGCGCTGGGACACAGAGGACAGGAGTCAACAGTCGACACAAACTGGGAGCTCTGGGTGCTGCTGGTGTTTGCTTTACCTGTCAGAGAGAGCAGTGGGCGGGTTCAGAGGAGGACAGGCTCCGCCCAGCAGAGCCCTGACACAGGCTGCTACTCCCTCTGCTGTGGCCTGCAGGTTATACCCCCCCTGCACAGAAACACGGCTTCAGCCTCAAGCGTTTGACATGTTTTCATTCACCGTCTGGATGATTTACCTCTAGAGCCAGGACGAGTCGCCCTTCCGCCAAACTCATCAACATGTGGGTCAGGATGTGGAAACACTGAGGACTCACGCACATCTCCCCCTGAATACACACACACACACACAGTGAGTCTGAGACGGTCAGCCCGCAGGGCGGGGCGGGGGCGGGGCCACCCCAGCTCTGTGTAGCTTTACCTTCGGGTCTCCGGCTGCAGCGTCGAATCCGGCTGAGACCAGAACCAGCTGAGGCTGAAACTGCAAACACAGACGGGTTACTGCAGGATGACGCCAGGCCGGCGCCTGCTCTGAAAGGGGGGGGGGGTTTACCTCAGAGGCGACGGGGAGCAGCACCTGCTGGAACGCAGCGATGTAATCAGCGTCACTCAGACCCGTCTGACAGACAAACACAAACAGGAAGGAGAATCAGAACCGGCAAACACAGGAACGATTGCTTTCTGTTCAGGACCAGGAGAGACACGCCCGGAAGGATCCAGCTCTGATGGAGACGAAGCTACGACTTTAAGTCGGTGGGAAATCTAGTCTTCTTTGTCCAAAATGTGAACATTCTGGTCCTCAGGGGACATTCTTTCCACCCCCATTCCAAAGGGGGGGACCCGTTCATCCGTTTCTATTTGCATGTTTTCTAAACTAAAACCAGGCTTTGTTGGGCTGCTGGATAAAACCTGGAACTAAACGCTATTTCTGACATTTTAAAATGAAAAATCTTCCTGGATGGAAGAGAAACGTCTTCAAACTTGGAATCAAAGTCCAGAGGATTTTTTTTAAACTTTTTCTGAGTTACAGGGAGGAGTTCTGCTTCTGGAGGAGGACTCACCTCGTTCCAAGGCAGGTTGATGTTCCTGCCTTCAGCTCGCCCGCTGCCCACGAAGCTGCAGTCTGACTCTGGCAGGTGAGGCCAGAAGGCCCCCCCCTCATAGCGGTGGAGGCTGAAGTACAGGACGCTGAAAGACACACAGGAAAAACGGCCCAGGTCCAGAGTTAGTTGGCCTTATTTGGAAATGTTTTACTGCAAGCTTCCCTCCTTCCTGTCAATTTATGTGATTGTCAGAATGTTTAGTGGATATAAATGTAGTGGGCACTAAATTTCCCACAATGCACCTTGAAAAGTAGGGATTATCCATGGTCACTACACAAGCAGACATATCCCAGAATGCTTTGCAAGAGCTCTCCTTACACAGCATCAGGGGATTTGTTTTGGGGGCAAGAAACAACAAAGATGGCGCAGACATCGTGGGGGAGGCACATGACAGGAGGTGAAATGCAGCTTCAGACGTTTTGGCTTAGATCTCAGATAACAAGGAACGAATGAGCAGACCGCCTCATTCCTTACAGTCAGCCTCTGTAATCAGGAAATTTCAGACATTTCTAAAAATCCTAGCTATCCTTCCGTGCCGCACGATTTCCAGTGATGATTCTGCTCAGCACTGGGATGAACCTCAACGTCTGTCGTTGTTTCCTTCTTCTGGAAGCCCTGATTAGATTATCGTTTGGCATATCCACCTCCCAAAAGCCGACTCTGTCAAGTAAATTCACCAAAGGCTGCCTTCTTCACCTGACTCTCTGCAAACTGCCTGAATGTTACGGGCGCGGCCATGTTGGTTTGCTTGTTTCCCTCTAGAGAGCAGCAGTACTGTAGATCGTCACTAGGAGGCGAGGAACCGTGCTAGAGTGGCGTGTAAAGACACAGTGGATGGATGGATGGATGGATGGATGGATGGATGGATGGATGGATGGATGGATGGATGGATGGATGGATGGATGGATGGATGAACTTTAAACTCAAAAATATAAATTCCAATTTATATTTTTTTTCTTTGAAAGGCCCTTGTCGTAACACAGCTGGTTTTATGACTAACTGGTATTTTTCTCTCCTGTGTTTTTCCTTTGTTTTCAGCTCAGCTGTTTCCTGCCAAACAGCTGGAAGAGCTCGTTAATGCTCACCGCTCGTTAGCATCCCTGCATCCAGCAGCAATCATTCAGTGACAGTTTTACTGTGAGCGTTGAGGGATGGATAATTGAATAACAGAACCGGTGGTTAAACATTCAGCCTTTCTGGGGGGGTGGGAGGGGCTGTTTACCTGGGATCCTCCTGGAACAGATACTGGATACCCTGACCATGATGGACGTCCCAGTCCACGATCAGAACCCTATCAAATAAAAAACACATCCCACACATTACAACACAGATAAACCTCATGAAGACGTTTTGAGAATAAGAGCATCACTTGAAGAGTTTCAGAATAAGAGCATGCGCAACTTCAGGCTTTTTGTTATTGTAAAGGTTCGGTATGGTTCTGTTTGGGTCGGTAAACTCTCTCCTAAAGTCCATTACATTCTCAAATCATCCAGCAGGAGGCGCTGCTGCTAAGTGTGAGTGCAGGCCTACCTGTTGACAGAGTGGCGTCTCTGGGCGTATCGGGCTGCGATCGCCACGCTGTTGAACACACAGAACCCGTTGGGCTGGTCGGCCTGAGCGTGGTGACCTGGAGGTCTGACAGCAGCAGGAGGAGAAGAAGAAGAGACGTCAGGCCTGTCTTCTGGGTCGGGAGACGGGAACAGGTGCTGCTAGCCTTACCTGATGACAGCGAATCCATTCCTGAGTTCAGAGGTCAGAACCCGGTCCACCAGCTGCAGGACCGACCCAACAGCTGTCGCACACACCTGGAATGACTCCTGAAACAAAGACACACCTTCTGATCCTTTAGGAGCTCCGTCAGCTTCAGTCTGCAGGTCAAACAGCAGCCATGTTTCTGATAGTTACCATGGTGACAGAGACAGGCAACATATAGTTACCACGGTGACAGGGAAGGGTGAAATATGGTCGCCACAGTAACTGAGACAATTAAGGTTACCACGGTGACAGTGCTGGCAAAAAAGGTTTCCATGGTGACAGGGAAGGGTGAAATATGGTTACCATGGTGACAGAGAGGGGTGAAATAATGTTACCATGGTGACAGAGAGGGGTGAAATATGGTTACCATGGTGACAGAGAGGGGTGAAATAATGTTACCATGGTGACAGAGAGGGGTGAAATAATGTTACCATGGTGACAGAGAGGGGTGAAATATGGTCACCATGGTGACAGAGAGGGGTGAAATATGGTCACCACAGTAACTGAGACAATTAAGGTTACCACGGTGACAGTGCTGGCAAAAAAGGTTTCCATGGTGACAGGGAAGGGTGAAATATGGTTACCATGGTGACAGAGAGGGGTGAAATAATGTTACCATGGTGACAGAGAGGGGTGAAATATGGTTACCACGGTGACAGTGCTGGCAAAAAAAGGTTTCCATGGTGACAGGGAAGGGTGAAATAATGTTACCATGGTGACAGAGAGGGGTGAAATATGGTCACCATGGTGACAGAGAGGGGTGAAATAATGTTACCATGTTGACAGAGAGGGGTGAAATAATGTTACCATGGTGACAGAGAGGGGTGAAATATGGTTACCATGGTGACAGAGAGGGGTGAAATAATGTTACCATGTTGACAGAGAGGGGTGAAATATGGTTACCATGGTGACAGAGAGGGGTGAAATAATGTTACCATGGTGACAGAGAGGGGTGAAATAATGTTACCATGGTGACAGAGAGGGGTGAAATATGGTCACCACAGTAACTGAGACAATTAAGGTTACCACGGTGACAGTGCTGGCAAAAAAGGTTTCCATGGTGACAGGGAAGGGTGAAATATGGTTACCATGGTGACAGAGAGGGGTGAAATAATGTTACCATGGTGACAGAGAGGGGTGAAATATGGTTACCATGGTGACAGAGAGGGGTGAAATAATGTTACCATGGTGACAGAGAGGGGTGAAATATGGTTACCACGGTGACAGTGCTGGCAAAAAAGGTTTCCATGGTGACAGGGAAGGGTGAAATAATGTTACCATGGTGACAGAGAGGGGTGAAATATGGTCACCATGGTGACAGAGAGGGGTGAAATATGGTCACCACAGTAACTGAGACAATTAAGGTTACCATGGTGACACTGCTGGTAAAATATGGTTACCATGGTGACAGGGAAGGGTGAGAATATTGTTACCATTGTGACAGAGAGGGACAAAGATATGGTTACCATGGTGACAGAGAGGGGTGAAATATGGTCACCACAGTAACTGAGACAATTAAGGTTACCATGGTGACAAACAGCTAAACCTGAGGTTGTGATGGTGACCGGTTACCTTGCAGACGTTCCCACCTCAGACATGAAGGAAGAAATATTAATGGACTCACTTTGATGGTAAAACACGTTTCTGTGTGTTTTGGTATCAGAGCGAGGTCCTTTTTCTGGTCCTCTCTTCCTTCTTGCCAGCAGGTTTTAGTGTGAATTGATTTTAGGTTCAGGTTTGGGGTTAAAAATGACTAACTGAATGAATCTAAAGACATGGTCCTCACTAGGTATAGAAAGATGAGAATGAGTGTGTTCCTACCGGATGGAGGTAGACTGAGTCGTATCTTTCAGACAGACTCTGCAGCTCAGCCTGGGTCATCTTCTGAGTCTCCTTCATGGCGTCTACGTAGAGTTTCCTGCCGTCACCCAAAGATCATCAGCATCATGTAAACGCAAACAGGAAGTCAAACTACCTGCGCTCTGATTGGAGGACTTACGTGTGAGCTAGCAGCAGCTCGTCCTCTGTAGCTTCTCTGGGCTGAAACAAGAAGACAGTGAGGTTAGTGGTTCTGGTTCAGCAGATGTTCCGGTCCCTCAGATCCAGACTGACCTCCACGCTGACGCAGACATCCAGCAGCTCCTGCCTCTGCAGCTCCGACATGATGGACGTCACTCTGCTGGGACTCTCTACATGGCTGGAAAATAACAACCAATCAGACAATCGCTGGGATGATCAGAGCCATAAATCCCTGATTGAAACGAAGTGGAGCTGAGCAGAACGTCAGCAGCTGAAGCTACCTCAGATCCCACAGGTTCTGATGATGCGTGAAGATCTGTGAGTAAACCAGACCGGTCCCGCTGGCTGCAGACCTGCTGGACAGATCCTGGAATCACACAGAGATCAGCTCCCAGCATGAAGAACCCCCCCCCCTCCACCACCAGGTGTTCACATCGACTCCTCGCAGTCTCACCAGCGTCTTCAGCCTGCCGCTCAGCTCCTCCTCTCTGCTCCTCTCCATCCTTCCTCTCCTCTTCGCCTCCTGCAGGCTGTTTCCTCCTTTCTGCTTCTCGGCGTCGGCCTGAGGTCACAGGAGCCGCAGGTAAACACAGCTGAGCTCCAGCCTCACCTGCAGCGGACTGAGCAGCAGCTGCAGCTCCTTAGCTGTGGTGGATCATTAACTGGGAGGTTCTCTGCGTTCAGACTAATCTCTGACCCCGGGTCAAACTTTAACATCACACCTGTTTAACACGCAGTGAGGACGACTTCATGTGACCTCTCTGTGTGGCGTTTACATGTCTACAGACACACCCTGCTCAAAGTCCACCAGAACCAGGACTACAGAACCTGTTCTAACCAGGATCCACAACCAGAGGTCTGACTTTGGAACAAACAGTAAAACTAGTGATGAGTTGAGATGAGCCGAGGCTTCGAGGCATGTCGAGGCGTGATTCATTCAGGGGAGGGGCCAAAATTCATGAGGTCTGAGGCCTCGCTACCGTGAAACCACGTGACCGCTTAGCGAAGTGGTTAGGGATGCGCAAGAATTTTGACAGGCATCTAAACAGCCTCAGTGTTCAGTCAAGATGTGGGAGTTTGGAGGAGAGCTGCTCTCAGCTGGATAGATTCTAAGAATAGATTGGTTGTTTTTCCAACCAATCTAGTTGGTTAAAACTAGTTTGGTTAGAATAAACAATGTAAAGATCAAAATCTGAGGAAACCACCGGAAAAAGTCAGTGTTAACACGTTACTATTAACTACTATTTTCCTCCCTAATACGGTTATTTATATAGGCGGCGTCATCTGTAAGAGGCAGGCTCTCACTCTAGAGGTTGACAGTTCAACACCTGTCTTTGACTTTTGAAAGTTGCGATTAAACTTAATTATTTTGGCTGATGGGACTAATTTGCATTGTTTTGCCCGAGTAAAAATATAGATTGGATAAATTAGGTCGGTTTAGCCAAAAGATTGATTGAACACAACTTCCAGCCTGATTAAAACCAAAAAAAACGTGGAAAAACGATCATGTTTGGATAAAAACGATTAACACCTTTAATTTTGCTCATCATTGCCCAATTTGCACAAACACTTTCACTGATTGAGTTTATTTCACTAAAATGGCAGAAAAACTGTGAACCTTAAATGATTCTTCTAAGAAATTTTTCACTTATTACTGATTTTATTATAAACACCAACCATTAACAATTTCAAAGAAACCTAAAAGGGGAAAAAAACTCACAGATTTTATTACAAACTGTAGTTCTGCTGTCAACCAGTAGGTGGTGACATATTCACATGAAGCCTCATGAACTGTGGGGATCGTTGAAGCAATTTGGCCAAACGGTTCAATGAGGCTTCATCTCAGCATCACTAAGTAAAACTAAACCAGAACCAGAACCAAAGCATCACAGTTTAGTTCTTCAACGGAAAGTTTATTAAAGACAAAACCAGAACCTGGAAGATCTGCTGCTTCCTGCTGCTGGTTACTATCTGCTTCAGGATAGTTATGGTTATATTTAGTTAGGTTCTGGTTGGTTGTGTTCTGGTTATCTCCTGGAAATGTTTGGTTATGTTATTGTTATGATTGGTTGTGTTGTAATTAGTTTGCGTTTGGAAAAGTTAGCTATCTTCTGGATATGATTAGCTTTGCTCCATTTAAAGTTGGTTATGTTCTGGTTATGGTTAATTATACTGTGATTATGTTTAGTTATCTGCTGGATGTGACTAGTTATGTTGTGTTTATGGTTGTTTATATTCTGGTTGTTTGTAAACTTGTTTATGATTAGTTATACTGTGATTATGTTTAGTTATAATCTGGTTATGGTTAATTATACTGTGATTATGTTTAGTTATGCTCTGGATATGACTAGTTATGTTCTGTTTATGGTTGATTGTGTTCTGGCTGTTTGTAATCTGGTTATGTTTAGTTATATTCTGGTTATGGTTAGTTCTATTGTGGGTAGTTGGTTATCTGGGTTAGGGCAGGGAAACTGTTAAAAATGACTGGAAAATCAATGCATGTTCCTCACTACATATAGAAAGATTAGAATGTGTGTGTGTTACCTGTGGCAACAGGCGAGGAGACCTTCTGGATGGTTTGATTCCGGGAGGATCTGATCCAGCTGACATCGCTGATCCACCTGAAGCAGAACAAAACCACCAAGACATTCAGGGACTGAGTTCTGGTTCTGGACCAGGGTCTGGCTGCCTCTGCTGGATCAGAACCAGCTGTGGATCATCAGACCCATTCATTTCACAGGAATGGAGCAGAACCTTAGAGGAACATCAAACTCCATGCTGGAAGGAACCAGAACCAGTTCAGATAAAAGACCAGAACCAGAAAGTCCGATCATCTCATCTCTGCGCAGAACCAGAACCCAGATTAAACTACAGCTCCGGAACCAGAACAGCCGCTGTCACACATGAACTGAGTCTGGAGGTTCTGTTTCTGGGTCACTAAGCAGAACCACCGGAACCAGGTTTGGATCTGAAAATGCTTTTAGATGTTCTGGAATGTTCTGGAAGCTGTTAGCAAAGAAACGACAAAGATCATTCTGTGGATTCTGACTCCGGTTCTGTTCGTTTGATCCAACTGGACCTGTTTACACTGCATACATATAGAACCAGAACCGGAACTGACTGGTTTACCTGCTTTAGCTTCTTCTGGAACAAAAAAAAAAAAAAACTCAGAACTTTTTGCAGGTTTCCAGTTCCTGAAAACATCTAAATACCGAATCCATGGAGTCCCTCCCCGGTTCTGTTTGTTTGAGCGCCAATGAACACTGTCATTGGCGCGTTTAGATGACGTAACACGGCAAAAGACGTCGTGTTTCCGTTATTGGCTGCTGTTGAGCTAAACGATACGTCACTTCAGTCGCCATCTTGGACAGGGAAGCCGCCTATAAATGCAGACGGTTCCGGCTGAGTGCCATACAGATTATTAATAAGGATAAAAGTTTAATAGAATAAAATAGAAAATCCCTTTATTGTCCCACAATGGGGAAATTCTGTTGTTTACAGAAGTAAAGATTATAGAAAAAAAATTATAAGAATAACATAATAGTGAAGAGTTAAAATATATTAAATACTGTACTGTTAACTATTTTGACAATATAAAAACTGTGCACCTGGAGAATAAATAACCAATATGCAGCTATGGACATTTTTGCAGTAATGGATATTTGAAAATAGAAGCAACATCAGAGATGTGCAGAATGACAGCAGCAGGTTATTTAACTGACTAAGGTAGAAACTGAGCAGAATCAGCATGAATGGAAGAACTGATTGAGTTTGTTGGAAACAGTGGTGGTTCTAGAGTCTTCCAGCTGCTGGGAGGAAGGATCTGTGATAACGCTCCCTGGTGCATTTAAGGGGGGAGCAGTCTGTTAGCTCTCCAGTTGATTGCTGGTTACAATCTTATAGCTTCTTATTATAATTTTTTCACTATTGCTATTCTAATACACTTTATTAAAGTGAGAATAAATGATCTGAATTTATAATCTCATTATATGTTTTGATAGATAATATGTCATTCTCGTTGATAAGTAAAAACTAGTTGCACATAAGAGTAATATGAGACAATGATGATTATTATTTTTTTTATTATTTCTTTACATGTCTTTACTTATCTGGTATTAGAACACCTTACAGGTTGATGATCCTAACTTTCCTTTCCTCCAGGATGCTGTTTAAATACCCAGATAAATCATGTAGGAAACAGCCTCAGCTGGTACAAAACCGAAACAGGAAATACACTGCAAAAATGTCTGAAAATGAGCAAACATTTCTTAAAATAAGTCTATTTGACCCTTAATTGGATTGGGTTAATAAGCTCATCAGCCAACCAGAAACCACTCTAGGAAGCCTGTCTATGATCCAGTCTGAAACCTGTCTAGGGATCAGTATGGGAACCTGTCAAGGAACCAGTCTAGGAAACAATACAGGAACCAGTCTAGAAAGACTGTCTAGGAACCAGTCTAGGAACCTGTCTAGAAAGTCTGTCTAGGAACCTGTCTAGGAACTAGTATAGGATCCAGTCTAGGAATCAGTCTAGGAAGCAGTCTAGGAACCAGCATAGGAAGCAGTCTAGCAAACCAGTATGGGAACCAGTCTAGGAACCAGTCTAGGAACCAGTCTCTGGATCAGTGTGGGAAACGATCTAGGAACCCGGACTGTCCTGCAGATCAGAGCGTGGTGTGAGGAGGGCTTCTGCAGCAGTTTGTTCAGATGAAGAAATGAGACAAAATCCACAATCCTTAAGAAAACATAATCAGCTTTATTTGAACAGGACCAACAGAAACAGAGAGATCAGGACTCCACGCATCACTTCCTGTTAGACGGGAACAGAAACAGAGTGTCTGATCAGGACTCCACGCATCACTTCCTGTTAGACGGGAACAGAAAGCAGAGGACTTGGCGAGCTGAAGGACAAACAGACATTTTATAAACAAAAGGTGGAGCTTTCCGATTGGCTGTTTCTACTGAATGAATCGGCCAATCCGGTGTCAGATTGGACTCATCCGGTGAGTCCAGCTGATCTCAGACCAGAACCACAACAAGGAACCAGCACCACAGAACCTCTGTGGTCCAGGGTTCTGTAAAATGTTTCAATAACCTGATTATTTAGCTGCCCTTGTTCTCAGCTCTAGAACCTACAGCCTGAAGACCTGAGCAGAAATGGATGGGTCCTTTTTAGGGATTGGACCAGAGTTTATAGAACCAAACCAGAACTTCTGCTTTAAAGCTGCCTGCTGGCACCAGAACCTTGGAGTGTCTGTGTCTTCTGGTGGTTCTGAAATATCTAAAATGATGTAAGGAAACCAGAACAAGATGAGAACCGTCCAATCCAGATTGGTTCTGGATCTTTAGTAAATGAAAACAGTTTTGGACCCGGCTGTAACCAGTCCCCCTCCAGCTGATGGTCCGACCGTCCAGCTGTCTACCTGTCCTTGGCAGAACGCAGGTCACTGGTGATCGGGTCGTGCTGGATGGTTTGGTGCAGCATCAGCGCCAGCAACCCGGCCCGGTTGGTCATGGCTGTCCTCAGGTTCCTCTCCTGCTCAAACAGCTCATCAAGCTTGTACCACTGATGGAGAGGAGGACAGGAGACGTAGTTAGAGGAGCTCAGTCACAGCTGTGGTCTTAACGAGCTGTTAGACCTTAACGAGCTTTTTAACCTTAACGAGCTGTTAAACCTTAACGAGCTGTTAAACCATAACGAGCTGTTAAACCATAATGAGGTATTAAACCTTAACGAGCTTTTTAACCTTTACTAGCTGTTAAACCTTAACGAGTTGTTAAACCTTAATAAGTTGTTAAACCTTAACGAGCTGTTAGACCTTAACGAGCTTTTTAACCTTAACGAGCTGTTAAACCTTAACGAGCTGTTAAACCATAACGAGCTGTTAAACCATAATGAGGTATTAAACCTTAACGAGCTTTTTAACCTTTACTAGCTGTTAAACCTTAACGAGTTGTTAAACCTTAATAAGTTGTTAAACCTTAACGAGCTGTTAGACCTTAACGAGCTTTTTAACCTTAACGAGCTGTTAAACCTTAACGAGCTGTTAAACCATAATGAGCTGTTAAACCATAATGAGGTATTAAACCTTAACGAGCTTTTTAACCTTTACTAGCTGTTAAACCTTAACGAGTTGTTAAACCTTAATAAGTTGTTAAACCTTAACGAGCTGTTAGACCTTAACGAGCTTTTTAACCTTAACGAGTTGTTAAACCTTAACGAGCTGTTAGACCTTAACGAACTTTTTAACCTTAACGGGCTGTTAGACCTTAACAAGCTGTTAGACCTTAACGGGTTTTTAAACCTTAACGAGCTGTTAAACTATACCAAGGTATTAGACCTCAACAAGCTATTTGACCTTAACGAGCTGTTAGACCTAAACGAGTTTTTTAACTTTAACGAGTTGTTAAAGCTTAACGAGCTGTTAGACCTTAACGAGCTGTTAAACCTTAACAAGCTGTTAAACCTTAACAAGCTGTTTAACCTTAACGAGTTGTTAACTTTTAACTAGCTTTTTAAATCTCAACGAGGTGAAAAAGCTTGTTAAGGTTTACAGAGATTTTTTTTACCTCAATGAGGTATTAGACCTTAACGAGCTGCTAAACATTAACGAGCTATTAGACCTTAACGAGCGGTCAACGAGTTAACAAGTTGAAGAACCTCGATGAGCTTTCAGACCTGTATCACCATAATCTGATCTGTTTAACTGAACCGGATCTGGAATCCATCCGTGTCATCTAGACTTACCACTCGGACTCTCTCCAGGTCGACCTCGGCCCGCCGCAGCTTCTCCCAGCAGTAATGTTTGTTGCATTTTCTTTTGGAAACCCGGCAGAACTCTCCAGTGGGTTCGAAGACATCTTTGACCAGAGGACATCCACACACCTCATCTGCTGGGACCTGAAACATCAGACACCTTCTGGGTCACTCGTCCTCACAGGGACTAAGCTGTGGTTTCAGATTACAACCCTTGGTACTGATCCGGTTCATAATACTAACTGCTAGTTTGAACAAATTCAAGCTGAGCATAGAGGAGGTCTCTGGGCCTCTCCTGATTGGTGGACTGGTCTAACTCTTCATTATAGAGAACTCCTAGGGTTCCTCTGGACCAAAGGTCATTTCAGAATTTCTAATGGTTGCGTAAAATGGTGGGAAGAGCGGATCAGAGCTGTTGTTGAGAGGAACCAGTAGAAATACTGAAGGTCATTGGCTGCTCCCAGGAAGTGGAACCAGTTTCAACAGGAGTCAGAGTTTTATCAGAAGAGCAGACAAACACTTTTAACGCTTAAATGTAGATATTTCAACAAAACAAAAAAATAAATGAATTTTCATTACATAATTACATCGTATTTTCCACATCGATTCGTATTATTTCTGCTCAAGGGCCCGAACTTCCTGTTAACTCTGATAAAGGAAAAAGCTCCATAATATGGAGCTAAATGAGACGAAATGAAAGGCTGAAGATCAGAACCAGCGGGTCCAACATCTTCCTGCTCTCTGGTTTCAGTGAACCTGACCCATCTCCACCAGCCTAAACTAAAACCAGGTTTTATCTGTCAGCATGAGAAATCCATCATCCAACTATCATCCAACCATCCATCATCCAACCATCATCCAACCTTCCATCCATCCATCATCCAACCTTCCATCCATCCATCATCCAACCTTCCATCCAACCATCATCCAACCATCATCCAACCATCATCCAACCATCATCCAACCTTCCATCCATCCATCATCCAACCTTCCATCCAACCATCATCCAACCATCATCCAACCATCATCCAACCTTCCATCCAACCATCATCCAACTATCATCCAACCATCATCCAACCATCATCCAACCTTCCATCCAACCATCATCCAACCATCATCCAACTATCATCCAACCATCATCCATCCATCATCCAACCATCATCCAACCTTCCATCCATCCATCATCCAACCTTCCGTCCAACCATCATCCAACCATCATCCAACTATCATCCAACCATCATCCATCCATCATCCAACCATCATCCATCCATCATCCAACTATCATCCAATCTTCCATCCATCCATCATCAATCCATCATCCAACCATCATCCAACCTTCCATCTATCCAACTACCATCCAACCATCATCCAATCTTCCATCCATCCATCATCAATCCATCATCCAACCATCATCCAACCTTCCATCCATCATCCATCCATCATCCAACCATCATCCAACCTTCCATTCATCCATCATCAATCCATCATCCAACCATCATCCATCCATCATCCAACCATCATCCATCCATCATCAATCCATCATCCAACCATCATCCATTCATCATCCATCCATCCATCCATCCATCCATCATCAATCCATCATCCATCCATCCATCCATCATCAATCCATCATCCAACCATAATCCAACCATCATCCATCCATCATCCAACCATCATCCATCCATCATCCAACCATCATCCATCCATCATCAATACATCATCCAACCATCATCCATCCATCATCCAACCATCATCCATCCATCATCAATCCATCATCCAACCATCATCCATCCATCATCCATCCATCCATCCATCCATCCATCCATCCATCCATCCATCCATCCATCATCAATCCATCATCCAACCATAATCCAACCATCATCCATCCATCATCCATCCATCATCAATCCATCATCCATCCATCATCCAACCATCATCTAGCCGTCATCCAACTATCATCCAACTATCATCTTCATTTTCAGTAGATCGGGATGGTTCTCTTCAGAGGGAACTTACCTTTGGATCTCTGGAATGTTCTGGACACAGAACCTGCAGTCTCTTACAGTAGGTCTTACTCTGAGGGTTGTAGACGTCACAGAAAAGCCGTGTTGCCCTGTGACCGAGGGACAGCAGAGACATCGGACATGTGAGAGACGCAGACAGGAGATGCGAGTGAGACAAGAGGACGGAGGTCTTACCCCTCAATGCGAGTCGGATACATGGAACCAAAGGAAGTCTGGCTCTCGTACTGTTAGACACACAGAGACAGAGGGTGAGACAGAAGTTTCAGGAGGATCATCTCCAACATCATGGAAGGAGCAGAGGAACTGTTCTGGTTCTCCTCAGCTTCACAGAAGATGTGATAACATCTCTGATTGAGCTCATGTAACTGATTTCTACTCTTATTGGACCAACAGCATTGGAAGAAAACGAGTCATAGTTTCAACAGTTTACTAAAAAGATCTGAAACATCAGCCGGTATTCTGGGCCCGTCTCCCAGCTGAGAACATCTACAGTCTGCAGGTTCCCTCAGACTGTAACTCTCCATCATATTTCTGGCTGGATGTTGTGGGAGGTTCTCCAGCAGGAAGGCAGACCTTCATCTTAGACTCGGGTTCTCATCAGCATCCAACAGGTTTTCCTTCAGAACGGTTAGGGGTTAGCTCCACCCACCTCCCAACTTGAACAGCTTCCCTGTCCCACAGAATGATTCTGGCACCGCAATGCTTGCCTGAAGGTACACTGTGCTCAGGGTGAGGATCTGTTTTTTATTCTCTACAGTGTTTCTTTACAGGCCAAATATTTTGACTTCTTCTCTCCTTTGAGGTCCGTCTTACAGGTGTCTGTAGAGTCTCCTGGAGGACAACCAGCAGGTTTTCTTCCAGAGGAGGTCAGATGGATGACTGTGGACACATCCTCCCAACCAAGTCACCAAGGTCCTCCTGGCTGCTTTGTCAACAGGTGGTTCATCCTCCCTTGGCGTTCAGATGATGGACTGACAGAACTCTGGGAGACATCCTTCTTTGACATCCATGTGGCCTTCAATGCTACGAGGCTGGAACCAGACTGAATGTGGGAAAATCCAGGAAGGTGGAGAAACCTGAGTCCTCCAGCTCACCTTAGCATAGCACCTCTCCATGTGTCGCAGCGCCACCTTGGGGTTTACGGGGTGGCTGCAGGACACGCAGAAAATCTGCAGGTCTGTGTCATCGCCATCTCCTTCTGCAACCTGCAGACATGTAGAGATGGTCAGAGACGGGTAGAGACGGTCAGAGATGGTCAGATACGGCTAGAGACGGTCAGAGATGGTAAGAGATGGTCAGATACGTCTAGAGACGGTCAGAGATGGTCAGATATGGCTAGAGACGGTCAGAGATGGTAAGAGATGGTCAGATACGGCTAGAGACATTCAGAGATGGTAAGAGATGGTCAGATACGTCTAGAGATGGTCAGAGATGGTAAGAGATGGTCAGATACGGCTAGAGACATTCAGAGATGGTAAGAGATGGTCAGATACGTCTAGAGATGGTCAGAGATGGTAAGAGATGGTCAGATACGGCTAGAGACAGTCAGAGATGGTCAGATACGGCTAGAGACGGTCAGAGATGGTAAGAGATGGTCAGAGATGGTAAGAGATGGTCAGATACGGCTAGAGACAGTCAGAGATGGTCAGATACGTCTAGAGATGGTCAGAGATGGTAAGAGATGGTCAGAGATGGTAAGAGATGGTCAGATACGGCTAGAGACATTCAGAGATGGTCAGAGATGGTAAGAGATGGTCAGATACGTCTAGAGATGGTCAGAGATGGTAAGAGATGGTCAGATACGGCTAGAGACAGTCAGAGATGGTCAGATACGGCTAGAGACAGTCAGAGATGGTCAGATACGGCTAGAGACGGTCAGAGCTGGTCAGAAAAGGTTAGGGATGGTCAGAGATGGTCAGAGAGGGTTAGAGACATTTAGAGATGGTCAGAGGCAGTTAAAGATGGTTAGAGACGGTTAGCGGCGGTCAGAGATTGTCAGAGATGGGCAGAGAATTCTAAGTCTCTCACCTCCTCGTCTTGCTGAACCTGCTGCTGCTTGGCGTTGGCAATGATGGCTTCCAGTTCATGAAAGCGTTTCTCCATTAGCGTGAGGCGGAGCCTGGCGGCCTGCTGCTCCCTCCTGATTCGCTCCAGCTGTCTCCGCCCCATCTCTTCGGCCACGCAGGGACTCTGTTGCCACTGCTGGATCCTCTGAGGCAGGATTTCGTAGATCCGGCTGTGGGACAGACAGATTTAGATGCAGCTCTGACCGCTGGTGGCACCGTTCCATCTTCACGCTTACTTAGCAGCCAGCTTCATGCCGCAGTCCTCAGAGCAGTACTTGGAACCGGTCCTGGCTGGTTCCACACAGCCTGGACCCAAACATTGCCTCATAGCACCGCCTGCCTCTTTGACCACGCCTTCCCCGGCTCGCTCGCTATGCCGCACGCGCTCCCTGTGGCGCTGCTTCACTTTGTGACGCCGTGGTTTGGCCTCCTCTTTGGGAACGGAAACAGACTTCTGCAGGAGCACAGCCGTGTTAGTGACATCATCAACGACATCAGCGACTCCTCCGTCTACCAGGATGCACCTTTTTCTCTGGCTTCTTGTCCCGCCTCTTCACATGTTTCACCTTTACCGCCTTCTTCCTCAGTGAGTCCGACTGGGCATCTTCCTCCTCCTCCTCCTCAGTGTGCCACACCTGCAACAGGATGAAGCATCACAGGACAGGAAGTTGCTCCTTTACCTTTAAAAATGCTGCCTGACTTTTGATCCCTGACGTCTGATTGGTCAGGCAGCGTATCTTTTACATCTGATTGGTTAGAATGTGTCCCTTACCAGGTCTCTGTATCCTGCTGCTTTGTACTGCTCGTACAGTTCCAGCTCGCTTTCACTAAACCCTTCCTCCTCCTCCTCTTCATCATCATCCTCTGAGAGGCGCCCCGCCCCCTTCATGGACAGGCTCCGCCCCCTGCTGCCACTCCGGCTCATCTCTTCATCTCGGACACGGAGCATTTTCTGCTCAAAGACAAATATCAGCCTCTTCAGTAGGAGAATAGAGCTGCATCCATCACTATCAGAAATTCTGAATCAATGGGCTGTGATTGGCTGATAAGACAAGCTCTACCTAAGGATTGGTTAAAGAGAAGTTTGAGGGTCAGTTCTGGAGAGTTTTTACCCTTCATTTAAGAAACGCATTCCAGCAAACAGAGACTGATGATCAGGAGGAAAAGGCAGCAAACTGGAGGACCTCTGGAGTTTTTTCTGCTCTAGGTCAACCAGGATGCTGCTGACGTACCCGGGCTCGGACCTCGCACTGGCGAAGGCGACATTTTTGCCGGATCTTGTTTGGACCTCCAAACTTCTTCATGTCTTTGCAGAAATCACACTGAGCGCAGTCCTCCGTTCTCAGACAGGCGTCACATTCTCCGCACATCCGGGCCGAGCGCTTGATCTACGGCGAAAACGGTTTCAGTCACGAGAGCAACGGTACAGAGAAAGAACGTCACCGGGTAACCCAAGTTATCACCTGCGAACCCCGCCTCCTGTCGATTTTGGGCACGGGGGTGGAGCCTCTCTCTCCATCGGGTCGTTCGTCTCTCTCAGGATCCGCCTCTTTGTTCTTCTTCTGCCGGTATTTGATCTCCAGAGAAGAGTCTTTGTCTGCAGACAACACTCAGCTGTAACAACAGATCCGGCCAGCAGGGGGCGTTGGTGCTGGACACTGACCTCTGCAGGACGGACAGAACCAAACTCTGATGGCTTTGGCCGCCCTCTCGGAAATGCCAACACATTGACCGTGGAACCACTCGGTGCAGCTGTCGCAGCCTCTGGAGCGCAAACACAGAACTTTACATCGACTGACATTCATCTAGTTAAAGGAAAAGTCAACAAACTCCCAGAGTGGCGTCTGCAGGTCAATGCAGCGAGGAATGATCTGATCTTTATATTGGAGAAACCAAACAACCTCTCCACAGACGCATGAACCAACACAGAAGAGCGCCCTCCTCTGGACAAGACTCTGCGCTACATCTACACCTAATGAGCAAAGTCTGTATGTTATGTATCGTTATGAACAACTAGGACTGAAACTTAAATCATTGCAATGTAAATTGCAGTTGGCAATAAAGTTGATTGACTGATTGATTATAAAAACCTCCCAAGTGAGGCGCCCCCCCCCCCCCCCCCCCCCCCCCCCCCCCCCCCCCCCCCCCCCCCCCCATTCTAATGAGTCTCCCCCCCCCCATTCTAATGAGTCTAGCCCAGTGGTCTGCAAACTTTCATAACCACAGAGCCATTTTTCCCAGGGTCAGACCAAGGCCATTTCTCAATATGCGTTCTTGAGCGTTCTCATGTGCTCGTGACACGTCATCAGCCTCAGCCCGAGTACCGTTCCAATTCTCGAGAACGCCAGATCGAGAACGCATCAAATCCCCGGATGTTGTTCTCGCCCCGCCCTCTTTATCGAGCATGCATCAGAGCAGACTTGTGCGTTCTTCAGACTGACCGCTTCCCCAGAATGCCCCGCGGCCGCAGCTTGATTCCAGACAGCGCTCACAGTGGTAAGTTAAACATTCCCTTTTCTGCTGCTGTTGTTCTTCAAAAGTACGTTTTGAAATCGTTTGAGGCGATAACATTATACATTTAAGCCTCCCTGTGTGGCCTGTTTACAGAGTTAGTGCGAAATTTTTTAAAAAAGTCCGACGTTGAGCGGACCAGAGTGACCAGCAGACCTCCGAGGGTAACCGCAGCCAGGGCTAAATTTACCCCGTCTGTAGTGCACTTCTCTCGGTCTAGTTATGTGTGAACTACCGCTCGTTCTGATGGCGGTTTTTTGCGGTTCGGTAATTTTTTAAAATGTTTTTTAAGCTTTAGAAATGAAAAATATTGTTTTCAAAATGTTTTGTGTAGGGAATAAATAGTTTTGACTGTTAAAGAAATGCTAAAGAACGTTGCCTGTGATGACGTCACGAGTACGCTTCTGCTCCAATACACATACGTGCTTGCGTGCTCGCGTTCTCGTCAAGTCCGATCTTCCTGCGTTCTCGCCAAGAACGGACGAGAACGAGAATGCGAGTACGTACTCGCGTTCTCGTGAATTGAGAAACGCCTCAAGTAAAAGTTGTTTGGGGATGACTTTTTCAAAAAAACAATCTATTTGTTTTTTTGTTATTATCTGGTATAGGAAATTAGTCGTCATCTTAAACAACTAACAGTGTTTGTATTTTTAGCTTTTAAAATATTATTAAAACACATAAATTCCAAGCTAATTAAAAGAAAAAATGTCTCTAAAACATATTTCCGGTTCTTTTAATTTCATTCTTTATCCATCGTATAAAAACCATTAAAGCTTTTAAGGCTGGTATTTATTTCATAGCGCATTATTTAGCTCTTTATATATATTTTAGCCTTTATTAAGAGCCGCTGCAGAGGGTCCAAAGAGCCACATGTGGCTCCGGAGCCGTAGGTTGCAGACCCCTGGTTTAGCCACATCATGTTGGTTGCTTCTATGTCACATCCTGTCATGATCTGGAACACAGACAGAGCTGTGACTTCGCCAGGCTGCTGGTCATGTTATAATAAGACGGGACAGGTGGACCCGGTGTTCGAGGTGAGACATCAGGCGGATCATCTGGAATAGACCCTTAAAGTTGCTTAAAGTTACTTTGTTACTAAAATATTCTCAGAAAAAATTTTTAAAATGTCAAAAAGTTCCAGATGTTAAACCTGTGATATGTGTCTGATGAATATAAGGTTAAAAGTACGCTCTGCTGGACCGAGACCTGCTGCTGGTCCAGAGTAGAAGGTTCTGGTAACTCAGGACCAACCCAACCCTTAATCCAGACCCATTTGGACCCAGAACCCTCAGATTATCGGTTCAGTTTCTCACATCATGAAGCAGTTGATGTCTGGTTTTCTACACACGCAGTAAACTGGCGCGCTGGGGGTTTCCATGGTAACCTCTCCTCCTCCTCCTCCTCCCTCCTCTGGACCCGGTTCGGTCCCTGCAGCCTCATCAGCCTGAAACAAAAGGGAAACTTTCACTTTATGCCTGAAAGGTTCCGGAACCCAGAGATCTAAACGGTTCTGAATGACCCGGACCACAAGCAGAGATCCGGATCGTTCACTGATCCGGTTCTGATTCTTCCATGGTTCTGGGGTCCCCCCCTCCCCCCTTCAGACCCAGAACCTTTCTGTCTCCAGACCAGGACCCAGAACAAAGCGACCAGTGCGCGCGCGCTCTCCATTTCCCTGGAATCCGCTCCTGCTGCAGAGGTTCTGTTCGGTTCGGTTCGGTTGCAACCCTGCGGGTCCAGCTGTAGACTCACCATGGGAAGGTTCGGCTGCTCCGGTCCAGACGCAGCTTGGTTTGCTCTCCAGCTTCAGAACCAGAACCTTCAGGGTTCCCTTTGTTTCCACCGCATCTTCATCCTCCTCTTCCTCTGCAGCGGACCGAGCTCTCCCTGTCCGGCCCGACGCGCCCCCTGCTGGCCGGAGAGGAGCAGGACGCCACCACTGATTTACTATCGCGGATCAATTGACCCTTTATAGGGCAAGTTACTGGCCCCCCAGTCCCTCAGTGAGGTCTAGAAGCACTAGATCTATATCCATCCATCAAGCATAGATCCTGCTACATGGCTGACATCTTATTCTGGCATTTGACCAATTAGATGAGCCCTTGAATGATAGATTACCTGTTTACAACAAGTAAACATTTCTTAAATTAAGTGTATTTACCCTTGATTTGAGCAGGGAAATTAGATATTTTGCCAATGGATATGTGTCTTTCTATTCTTAAAATAGGATTATTCGATAATATGCTCTTAAAATAAGACAATCCAATAGTTTTTTTCTTATTTTAAATGTAAATGATGTTGTTCCACTGGCAAAATGTCTCTTTTATCTCCCTAATTCAAGAACAAATGCACTGATTTTAAGAAAAAAAGATGACTTATCTATCTATCTGTCTGAAGTTTTCCAGTGTACTGTAAAATAAGTTGGAAAAAAGTCAATTGAAGAAAAAGGTAAAAAGCTAATTGAAAAGTTGAAAATATATCTAGGTTTATAAACTAAAAACTGTCAGTGCCAGTATCAGCATTAATGCCTCTAAGGTTATGTTGGACCAAAACAATTTGTTTCTCATGTTTTTCATGAATTTCTTATAGAAGCACTTTTGTTATTTTTTCTAATATATTCTGTAAAGTTTTTGTTATTACATTGACATAAATTGTTGCAATCAAATATCCATTTTTTTTATGTTACAAAGGTAATAAGGTCTGATCCTGATTACACTATTGGCTGGAAATTTAGATTTTCTAAGTATTTCACTTAGTGCCCTATAAAGGGTTAATATCGAATTCATAATAATGACCTTAAATAAGATAAATTGAATAAGTTTTTACTATTAATCATTACTAATATTTCAATTCTATTCAGTTTATTTCTAAAACTCCAATTCACATCCTGTCATCTCAGGTCACTTTCCAGTTCACCAGATCATCCAGTCAGATTGATTCAAAGTTTTCTATCTAAGGAAAACCAGCTGATTGCATTGACTCATTGACTCTTCAGCAATCCCTCACACTAAGCATGCTTGTAGCGACAGTGGAGAGAAAAAACTCCCTTTGAACAGGAAGAAACCTCCAGCAGAACCAGGCTCAGTGTGAGCGGCCATCTGCTGAGGCCCACTGGGGTTCAAGGAGACAGAAGCAGACATAGAAAAAGAAGCATAGATACAAAAGGCAACTGTCTATTGCTTGAACTGTTGTGCTGTCCCGTTTCAAACACAAATATCATCAGCTGATTATTTCTATGAATGACTCCTTTAATTTGGCCTTATTTTCATATTTAATATTTATGTTTTTAGCTAAATATTTTTTTCTTCTGCTATTTCATATTCAACGTTTTGCTTAATTTGTAATTATCCACCTTATGGTTGACGTTTGCAGATTTAAGAGGAGTGAGTTCCCTTTGTTTTTGGTATTTATGAGCATTAACCTTACATCCTTTTTTTATGTTTAAGAAGTTTTTCAAAGTTTAATTTTTGGATAAAATTTTCATTAAAAAAACTGAAAGACAAAATAACATAAGAAGATAAACTGTCATGAAATGGTGGTGTTGGTTTGAGGTCCCAAATGCAGAGACGAGTGACTGAGATGAATTTAAGTAGTTTAATTAAGGTTCTCAGGCACATAGGCTGGAGGTTCACAGACGCAGAGGCAGGAGTCAAAAATCTAACAAAAATATCTCTTGAACCAGAATCTAGGAGACATCAGGGAAAAACCAAAACTAAGAACCAGGAAGAGAAGTAAGACGGACAGAAGATTGATCAGATGTTGAAGGGAAGTTAGACGACAATCCAGCAAACAGGAACTGAAGAGGAAGGGCTTTTAAAGGGGACAGAGACAGGGAGAGGGCTAATGAGGGAAATTGAAAACAGGTGAGAGCAAAACAGAAAACAGATCAAGAGAAAGAGGACACAAGAGGGCAGCAGAGGACAACAAATGAAAAGCTGGAAGACAGGAACTCATAACAAAACAAAATAATAATCAAATAACTAGGATAATGAAACATGGTGAACAGAAAACTAAGTACTACAAATCAAGGAGAGACAGAATACTCAAAAGAAAAACATAACAGAATCAGGAACCTGACACTAATAAGAAAACAACATAATAATAATCAGATAACTAGAAAAAAGAAACATGGTGAAAAGAAAACTAAACACTAGAAATTAAGGAGCAAAAGAAAAACATAACAGAAACAGAAATCTAACATAAACTGTCAGTGAAGCTGGGTTTTCGTTTAGAAACATTTATAAAGCTTAAATGGCTAATTAATCAACTTTGAATTTCATTTTTTTACTTGGTTTCTGGTCTATTTCTGCCTTTTAATAAAGAGCATGTTTGATATTTTACTGCTTGTATTTAATCCCATCTGTTTTTGTTCAGTTGAATTGATTTTATTTCATCAAATCTATTGCTAAGTTGGTTACAGCATCATGCAGAGCAGCAGTGTTCATGTCGGTCCCGATGCTTTCAGTACGGTTCAGTCATTCAACAGGTGAACTGGATCCTTAATCAGCCCAGTTTGGGACTAAAAACAACCAACTGGATCAGTTCCTCTCTGGTTGGAACAAAAAATCTGTCCCAAAGCAGAGACGGCTTCCAACAGCAGGACTGGACCTGAAACTCACCTGCAGATCAAATCTCTGCCGTCAGTCACCGGATCAGGAAGATTAAACAGAGAGAAATTACTATTATGAGACTGAGCGTCATAAAACATTTCACCAGAATTTCTGTTTTTTTTTTTTTTTTCAAAGTGGAAAAATGATAAAAAAAAAAAAAAAGAAGGCAGCAAACAACAAAACAAGAGATGCTCTGAACTTCCATATCAAAGCGTTTTTGTATCATGTTTTTTCTCCCGCAATGTTTAGTAATTAAGTAAGTAATGTTTATTTCTATAGCACCTTTCACAGACATAGAGGTCACAAAGTGCTTCACAAAACTAAAATTTCATTAAAATACAGGGTTTTAAACTGGAACTGAAAAGAGAGACTGGGAGCCAATGAGGAGTTTTTAGAATCGGTGTAATATGAGTCCTTCTGTTTGAACGAGTCAGTGACCTGAACCTGCTGAAGACCAGACGACTCGAAATGCCATTTTGTGCACTCTGTTTAAACAAAATCGAAATTAAAGTTGTCTAAGTCTAAGGGTGAGTTCGAATTTCTGGGCTGCGTCCTCAGAAGGCCAGATTCGTAGGCCGATGATGTCATAGCGCGGCGCTGAGGTCTGGTCGGACTCCTCGTTATGCGGCCGACAAATGCGTCCTTCTTTTTGCTCGTTTTGAAGGTCAGGTCCGCTGAATCCTCCGTAGCCTTCGGTATCCCAGGATTCATTGCAAGACCAAGCAAGCTGGCTGCTTCGTGATCAGAGGAAAAAGGGAAATGGCGCCCAATAGTGGTGAATTTTGGAAGTTCAGTTTAATATCATACAAGTCTGTTAATAGTCTGTCCAAGGTTCTTGAAAAATTAGTTTTTAATCAGCTCGAAATGTTTTTAAAAGATAATATAACTGAGAAATTTCAGTCTGGGTTTAAAGCTGCTCACAGTACTGAAACAGCTTTGCTTCGAGTGTACAATGATCTTCTTTTAACAGTTGATTCAGGCAATGTTGCAGTTTTATTACTTTTAGATTTGAGTGCTGCGTTTGACACTGTAGATCATCAGATTCTCTTACACAGATTAAAACATTGTGTTGGCCTAAGAGGCACAGTATTTGAGTGGTTTAAATCTCACTTAGAAAACAGAACTTTTTCAGTTCATCTTGACCACTGCTGTTCTGGGACCAAACCTTTGAGGTATGGTGTCCCCCAAGGCTCAATTTTAGGTCCCATTTGTATTTATTGCCTCTTGGTCAGATCTTCCATAAGTTTAGTGTTTCTTTTCATTGTTTTGCAGATGATGTCCAGATTTATATGCCCCTTAAACTACAGAATCGTAAAACTGAATCTCTTCAGCTGTTGATGGATTGTTTAGCTGAAGTCAAATCTTGGATGGAACAAAATTTTCTGCACCTCAATCACACTAAAACCCAAGTTTTATTATTTGGTCAAAGTCTGATTCTGATTCTTGGTTCTTTAGCTCAGTTTTGTCAGACCTCTGCTAGGAATCTTGGTTTCACTTTTGATAGCTGTTTAAGCTAGATAAACAAGTTAGCTCTGTTGCTAGACCAAGTTTTTATCACCTGCGGATTTTAGCAAAAATTAAATCTTATTTTAGTTTTAAGGACTTTGAAGGACTTATCCATGCTTTCATCACATCTCGGTTGGATTATTACAATTCATTATATAGAGGCATGGATAAATCACAGATGCAGCGACTTCAAATGATCCAGAACGCAGCGGCACGGCTTCTTACAGGAACCAGGAAGCGTGACCATATAAGGCCTATACTGGCCTCTTTACATTGGCTGCCCGTCTTTTATCTAATAGATTTTAAGATTCTTTTATTTACTTATAAGGTTTTAAATGGATTAGCTCCTCCCTATCTTCGGGACCTTTTCAAATTTCACTCTGTATCCAGAAGCTTACGATCAAATAATCAGCTATTACTGACAGTCCCTCGGACCCGACTTAAGAGGAAAGGAGATCGGGCTTTTTCTGTTGTTGCTCCAATTTTATTGAACAATTTACCTTTTCAAATTAAATCTGCCCACAGCCTGGATCATTTTAAATCGCTTCTTAAAACTCATTTTTATTCTTTGGCATTTACTTGAAGTGTTTTGATCATCTGTTTTTATTAATTAGTACTATTGTTTGTCCTGTACAGCACTTTGGTGCAGTTTTATACCTGTTTTTAAAGTGCTATATAAATAAATTTGACATTGACATTGACATTGACAATAGTTCCGTCTGAGATGAATGAAAAATAGTTGTTTTAATGGTTATAGAGTCAGATATGTGGCGGTAATGTTTGATTTATTTAAAGGTTTTTATCTGTTACTGTGTAAATGAGTTTGGCTGTAATTTAAGGACAGATTCTAATAGATCTGCAGGGTGGGGACTATAAGAGATTTTTTGCAGATATATTTTTATACATACATTGTTAGATTTACTCATATATTTCTACTCCTTTTATAGAATAAAATGGAAAATCCTTTAATTGTTCCACAATGTGGAAATATACAGCAGCAAATGTGGACCTTAGAAAAATGTATAAGAATAGCATAATAGTGGAGAGTTAAAATATAAACAATAAAATCCAGCACTATAAAGTGTTTTAACAATACAAAACTGGAGAATAAATAACCAATATGCAGCTATGGACATTTTTACAGTAATTTGAAAATAGCAGCAGCATCAGAGATGTGCAGAATGACAGCAGCAGGTTATTTAACTGACTAAGGTTTCTATCATTACATTTGATTTGATTTGTTCCTGCTGCCGCTGGTTGGAACCTTTATTCCACTCTGGATTCTCATCAGTCTTTGTTCACTTTATAATAAAAAAATAAAAATAATTAAAAAGAAACGGTGGTTTGTGGGAGGTTACCACTCAGGATCCAGCCTGAAATATGCATAAATATGTATCAGGTGGCAAACATAAGTCTGGTCAGAGTTTGCTTCATGATGAAAATTAGGTTTAGCTCAGAGAAGCAGAAATATTGAGCTACAGGAAAAGTCCTTCCTGCATGTTTGGATGGTGTCCAGCAGGTGGCAGCACATGCAGGAAAGAACAACCCTCTACAGCTCCACCATTGCCCTGACCTGTTGAGGAAGAAAACACATACTTTTTTGGGGGGACATTCCTTACACTGAATTTTTATCTCCTAGAAAATAACTTGCAAAACATTCCCCTACAAAAAAACTGCCTGCAGAAATTCAGTGTTTAAAATTCGGTGTAAAAAAAAAAAATGGCAGATTTCAATGAGGCTGTTTTTCTTCGATAACCTCTGAACCTGTTCCTAAAATCCGGACCTAACCGAACACAGTGAGGTTCTGGATTAAACATAAATATGAGGAAGAGGAGCTGGAGGCAGATCAAATTCTCCCCAAAGCGTTTTTTCTACGGACTCTTTGGGGTTTAAAGATAATCCTTCCTTACAGGGACTCTGGTTCAGATCAGTGTTCTGCAGTGATGGGCATAAATCCCTGATGCTTCTGCATCTTTGTCTACCAAACCTTTTTCTTCCAACTTTCTACTAACACTCTGTTGTAAAGACATCCATAGAAATAGATATTATAGAATGATAATTAGTCTGGCCATTCCTACGATGGATGGCTAAGGACCAAACATTTTTATCAACCTATCAGGTTAATACATCAACTGTAGAAAGTACTCCGAACTCCGTTCACATGTAAAACCTTTTTCTCCTATTTTTATTTCAATTATATGCTATAGAATTATATGTTAAACCCATTTCTAAGTCCAATATCTATGTATAATATGATGTAGTATTAGAGAGAGACTAAGTTTGTTTTTTTCTATTTCGAGAATAAAGTTCTAATATCTTCTTCCCTAAAATGAGGAATGTGGAGCATCATGGGAAGTTCTACTTTAGCACCAGTTTGACAAATCAGGAAATCTTTTAGCAGCAGCATCAAACTGGGCAGGATGTCAAAGTGGACTCTGGTTGCTGATTGGTGGAGCTGGTCTGATGTCATCTGCTGGGCGGAGCTCCAAGCTTTTATTCTGAAATGGATTGCGGTATGATGACTTTATTCCCGTAATATTACCACTTTATTCTCATAATATTACGATTTTATCCTCGTTATTTTACGACTTTATCTTCGTAATTTTACGACTTTATTCTCATAATTTAATGACTTTATTCTCGTAATGTTATGTTTTTATTCTCGTAATGTTACGACTTTATCCTCGTAATTTTACGACTTTATTCTCGTAATTTTACGACCTTTATCCTTGTAAATATACAACTTTATTCTCATAATTTTACGACTTTATTCTCATAATTTTACGACTTTATTCTCGTAATTTTACGACCTTTATCCTTGTAAATATACAACTTTATTCTCATAATTTTAGGACTTTATTCTCGTAATTTTAGGACTTTATTCTCGTAATGTTACGACTTTATTCTCATAATTTTACAACATTAATTCTTGTAATGTTACGACTTTATTCTCGTAATATAAAGACTATATTCTCGTAACGTTACGAATTTATCCTCGTTATGTTACGACTTTATTCTTGTAATGTTACGACTGTATTCTTAAAAATAAAAAAAAATTTCTAGCCTGGTCCTAAGACTTGTATCATAAATCTTATAATTAAATGTAAAATGTAAATCTATTTAAACATCCTATACCTATATATAAATTATATATCAAATTCTAAATATTAAATCCAGATGTTAAAATCAAATGTTTTACCTTTATTCTAAATCTTAAATTTCAATCGTAGTTAGCCTCATTCTTGGTGAGCAATGATTTTCCAGGAACATCAGCATCTATACTATGGGAAGCAGGAAAAGCAGCGATGAGAGGTAAATTATTTCATTCTCATCTCATAAAAAAAAGTTAGAACAAAAAAAAACAAGCTCGCCAGATGATGAAAAATTTGGTAAAATAAAACTAGAATTAAATGAATATATTGAAAAACAAAATATATTTTTAATTCAAAGACTCCAAACAGAAAACTTTGAACATAGCAATAAGTCAGGAAGTTTCTCAACTAATCAGCCAAAAATAAACAAAGAAAAAACGACTATATTTGCAGTTACAGACTAAATTGGTAAAATATTACAGGATCCGGAGGATATTAACAATGCCCTCAGAGATTTCTATAAATCTTTATGCACATCACAGTTAAATACATCAGATAATGATATCAAGCGATTTCTGGATGAAATAACTCTTCCTAAATTATCAGAACGTCAAAGAGCGACCTTGGACTCACCGCTGTCTACAGCTGAAGTTCAGGAAGCATTAAAAAACATGCCGAATAATAAAGCGCCAGGTCCAGACGGGTTCCCTACTGAGTTCTATAAAGAGTTCTGGAACATTCTGGCCCCAACGTTCCACAGAATGCTGCAGGAAACTAGAGATAATGGCAAATTTCCAGTTAATATGAATTCTGCCACCATTAGTCTCCTGCTTAAGCCAGGCAAAGATTCTATGTTTCCCACCAGCTATCGTCCCATATCCTTAATTAATGTGGATATTAAAATAATCTGGAAAGCTTTAGCAAAACGATTAGATACAGTCACTCCAGCACCCCCACCCCCCCGGTGCCCTTGACCCCCAACCCCCTCAGACAATGCCCTACATAGATGTGTGTTGTGAAAATGTTGTAGATTTAAGTGTCTAAATGCAAAATAAAATTAAGGTGGGGGTCGTCATCAGAAGGTGGGGCCCTCTAGTAACGACCCCCTCCCCAGGTACTGCTCCACTGGGCTCTTTTTGGCATTAAGACAATTATTCTTATTGCCACATCGCCAGACAGGACACTGTTAAAAAAAAAAAAAAATATATATATATATATATTTCAATGTATCTTAATTCTCATTAGAATTTAAAATTATGCAATACCTATACTTTATTTTCCTGTAATAATTTTAATCTGATTTAACTGCAGTAAAACATGTAGGAGATTTGGTCACAGTTAGTGGGTGTGTGTGTATGTGTGCGTGTGTGTGTGTGTGGGTGTGCGTGTGGGGTGGGGGGGTTTAAAGGAAGGGCTGCCGGCAGCGATCCTCAGACCCATGAGCTGTGGAGACACAAGCAGGAGCAAACGCAGAGCCAAGCTGCAGGTGAGGAACAGTTTACTTGGTTTTTCTGGATTATTTGCTGGAGGTTCTGCGCTAATTCAATCCCAGCAAAACAGAGTCCAGTTTTATTCCTCCGATGGCTCTCCCAGGCTTTCTAACTCATGTTCTACACTAAATCCAGGCTTGTTTTCTGTTTGTTTTATTGAACACTCTGAGTTGCTTTAAGAACATTCCAGATCCAGAACGGTTCGTGTGTGGAAGCGTGTAGTTTCAGGTCTTTGTTTTTCCTGATGGAAGGAGAAGGTAAAGGCAACAGCCGTTCATCCTCAGAGTCCAAACAGATCCTGTGAGGTCAAAAGTCCCAGATTGTTCCGGATCAGAACATGAAGCGGATCAGGAAAATGTTCCCAGGAGCTGGAATTAAATCCTGAAAAATGAAGCCGAGTTCAGACTTCAAACTGTTTTAGATGAATCAAACATCTTGTTCTTATTTTCCAAACCTTTACTAAAGCCAGATGTAAACAGAAACAGTTTATTTTAGGATTAATTAAACCAACAGAATCAAGTTCTGATCCCAACCTCATTGGTTCTGATTCATTTAGCTTAATTTATGGTTTAATTAGAGCTGCAAGAGTTTGGGATTCTGTTCAGTTCCTGAAACATTTGTTTGATCAAATATATTCAACTCCTCTGCTTCATGGAAGCAATAAAAGTATAAGAATGAGAAAAGCTATAACCTAAACTAAACACAACAATTACAACATCCGTAATATCAAACCTACTCCAACAATAAGAATAAAAACAGCCAAACCTAATAAAGATTAAAAATAATACCAATTATAATAAAAACAAAAACAACAGAAGTTTCCGTCACAATAATAAGATTGTCTTTTTCTGACAGGATGGATCTAAAATCTCCCCACCATGTTTTTGACGCTGTGGGTGGAGCTGTCAAGAATCGTAACCAATTAGAATGCATCTTGGACCAGCCTAGAACCAATGGGACGCTTCCACATCGCTACACAGGTGAGAGGAAAAGTTACCCAAGAGGAAACCAAGTGGGAAAAACAAAATCCACCCTGGAATCGGATCCAGACTCAAAAATGGTGCCACAGACATTAAAAGAGACATAATGTTGTTGGCGCTGCTTACATGCAGGGGTGTAGCCCAGAGTATATACGGGTATACGGCATAAATCACTTATTTTTCAATTGGCATTGTGTATACCCACTTCTAAATCCCACATGATAGGATGGTAAAGCCATCACCTATGCTATTCTGCTTCTAATTGGCTAGTACTCACTGGCTTTATTGATTGCATTGGTTAACTGTAGGCATGAAGTGAGCCAGTCGGAGGTAGAGAGGGGCAGTTAACGCTGAGGTTAATATTTTTTTCACATACTAAATAACATTTATAACTTTACTTTAAATGATTTACCTTCTGAATTTGCAAAGAAGGAGGAACGGATCTGAGCAGATCAGAGAACAGAAGCAGAGTCAGGACCATGGAGGCAGATTTAGGCAAACAGATCCACTGAGACAAGCAGTCAGTGATCAGAAACAGGATTGTGGTCCAAAAGTTAAGAAAGCAGGCAGGAGAATCCAGTTAGGGCAGGTGAGACAGAGAAATCCAGAAACCGACAACATGTGTAGCACATTATTCTACATCTTAAGCCAGAATAGGAATGCTGATTGAAGAGGCACCATGTGTCATGTTCGGATTAATGTGTCTAACCCACATGCAGAACACTCGGAGGCAGATGAAAAAGTTCAAAGATTTATTAATAATAAATGTACAAAGTATGTTTAGATCCAAGAGGGGGCTTGACTGGTCACGAGTGGGTTCACTGCTGAGGAGGACAGAGAGATTAGTGGAGGTCCAGGTCTTTTGCAGGTTGTGAGTGTTCAGGTCTGTACCTGTTCGGAAATGGAGCAGAGCTGCAGGGGGGGGGGGGGCCTAGAGGGTCCAGAGGTTGTCGGCAGGCTGAGGGCAGAGGCGGAGGCAGAGCTTACAGAGTGCAGGCAGATCACAGATTGAGTTTCCTTCCAGTAATCTTCTGAGAGCGGGCAGGCAGATACCTGACAGAGACAGCTCTCCAGAGTCCTACTGAGAACGAGCAGACAGATCACCGGCAGAGAAACTCTCCAGAGTTTCAGATATTCAGGCAGGATCAACCTGGGAAGCAGAGAGGAGAAAAACGGGATCAGGTTTGATTTGCAGAAAGTCAGAGTTCACAGACAGGTTGGCTCAGGCTTGCTAACCGTTACTGGCAAACACTCTGGCACTGGAGTGAAGCCCTCCGCCTACTTAAGTACAGATCTCCTGATGAGCAGATGAGAGACGGGTGGTGCGGTCGGCTCAGGCTCCAGGAGATCTCGTGCGCCCTCTGGTGGAGAAAGTGGACAAACCTCCAGATCCCAACACCATGGATGGAGGGGTGGATCAGCAGACTGGAGATAATGATCGGCAGCTTTAATATAGCTCCAAACACAGAACATCCTCCATAACAGGCTGAGTTGCATAATTACATGTGAAACACGTGCTGGGATGATGGAGCATATGTGTATGGTCTTCTGACTTGAATAAAGGCGCTATATAAGTACATGCCATTTACCATTACCATGTGGTCTGTAAAAATGAAAAAAACATAAAAGTGCTTATGAGCCAAATAAGGATTTTTACTAAAAATCTCCACAAACTGCTACAGAAATAAACAAACAATTAACCAAAATCCCAGCAAGCCCCATCCAATCACTGCTGGTTCAGTAGCAATAACACAAGCTATGTAGCTTCAAATACAGCAATTCTAGGCAGACGCAGTATTAACTGAATTACTATTAGCAACAAAGGCTAATCGGCACTAGCAATCACAGCAGCTTACCAGAACAGCAGGAAAAACATAAGGTCCAAATGACTGATATTAACTATATAGATATTAATACAGAACAGTTAAAGAGTAAACTAATATCGAGGCACTTACTTTGTTTATTACGAAGAAACTTATGAAGAAAAAGACTCAGCATATGTCACACTGCTAGCGGTGCGAGTGGAAACAAAAGAACTAAACCAGGTTCTCTCTCAGTCTTTCTAACAAGATGAGATCAGGTAAGCAAGGAAAGAACGCTGGAAATCTACTCACATGAAGGCTTTCAAAAAATCTGGTACTAACTGGATCCCTGGTCAAGACTTATGAGGCCAGATAAGCTGAGCTGAGTTGGGCTGATTGGGAGTGAGTTTGATTATTACAGGTGGAAACAGTGAGCCTTCAGCTTCCTGCTTGTGGAGCAGAGCAGAAAGTAAACACAGCCGATCAGTCAGGCCACAATCATAACAGCATAAATACAGACAGAATAAAGCATGACCCGTCACAAACAGAAGGTCCAACAGGTCCTCAGAGCAGAACCAATGTTCAGCCTGAAGATCAGCTCTCTGCCTAAATCCTGATCAATGGGCATTTTAACTCCTGAGGACCATGAGATGTCCGCCGATTTACAAACAATATCAGATCCAAATCTTCTCTAAATATCTGGATATTCCTCCATTTATTTATGGTGAATGAGAGTTTGACAGGAAACTACTGATGTCAATTAGGAACATCCTGGAGACCTGAAGAAGAACACACTGAGATGTTTTAAAACGAATAAACTCTGATCTAAACTGTCCATCATCGAAGGTCCTACTGATCTAAACCATCCGTCATAAAACCTGGGAGATGGATGTGAACCTTCTGTTGTGAATCTGGGCATTACCAAAAAATCATTCAGTTCCTCACTCTATAGCATCGTTACCACATCCAACTATCATGGCTGCCCTTCACCTAAAACCTAGAAGAAGGATTAACTGAGGCTCTTCAGAATTCAGGAATTCCAGTCCTAAGTTTCTTGAAAAAGTTACGACTTTTTACATTTTAAACAAAATAACAATTAAGGATTTAGAGTCAGATTTAGCCAGAACCAGGACCCATAAAGTCCTGGTTCTGGCTTCTTGTCTGTAGGTATCACTGTTACCATGACATTCCGTATGTTTCTTGCAGGTCAGGTTCCACCCAGTCTCACTAATAGACTGCAAGAAGCCAACAGCAGCGAGGAATCTTTAACAGACAACTTTTCCACCAATGACAACTCTCGACTTCTCCCCGCCCCTGACAAACAGAAAGGTGAGTCTCTCTGTACCATGAAGTCGATGTGTCTGAGGTCATGTGTGATGACTACTCTTCTCTCCTAGGTGTTGTCAGCTCAGCAGAGTACCCTCCCTCTGTCTGCACGCCTCCATCATCCTCCTCCACCTCTCCTCCTCCACGGTTGTCCAACTGTAACACGGTCCATAATCCAAGAACCAATGAAAAGCGCTTGTCGTCAACAAAAAGCCACGCCTCCTTTAAGACAGATGCCGCCCACATTAAGGAAGTCGCTGGAAATGGTGAGTAGATCTGTCTGAGGTTATCCTGCCCTGTATCAGAAAACTGCAGATTGTTGTCGTTATTGTCGGCAGGTAAAGAACTTCGGACTGTGGTGCTGAATCTGGACAGTTTTTGGCATTGTAGATTAGCCTTATCCAAACACACAAACTCATCCTAGCTCCTTCCTTACTGGAGTCACTACTCGGACCGCACTGATCATGGTGACTATGGACACACTTCTGCTCTGGCTAAAGTTGTCATAATTGAAGGTGACTCTGGACGAGAGCAACTACAGAGGCAGGTGAAGGTTTAAGAGGTTTATTGAAAAACAAGATAGTGGATGTGAACTGGAAGCTGTATGGTCTGGTCAGGTTCTTCTGGGCTTCTGCAGAGAAGATGAGACTGGTGAATGTCAGGAAACAGTTGCTGGAGGATTATGGTGGGCTGACACTCACTGTAGAGAGGCGGTGGTCCAATCTTGGGGGGAGTGTCCCCGGTGGTCCGAGTGCTGACCAGTACTCTCTCCCTGGTTGGTGGTTCGACATGGACAGGCAGGTGAGCGCAGGTAGGAGGGCTAAGCGGTGGATAACCCGAGATCCCTCTCGGGTTCCTGGTTGTTTTCAGACGGGGGGTCCAAGGTCTTTGGTCCACGGCTGGGTCCAAGGGTCAGAAACAGGGGTTCTGCAAGTAAAGGTTCAGAGCAGGATTTAGGCAAGGGTTTTAGAATCTCTAGGACAATGTTTGGGTTAGGTCTGTACCAACGCAGTGGCGTTAACGAACTGACGCCCTCCTCCTGGTTCCAGCTGCTTAAGAAGGGTTATGATCAGCTCAGATGTAGTGCACCTGCCCGTCCATCCCTGCTGAGGAGAGAGAGAGAGAGAACCTGGCCTGCACCCGGATACAGCCCGGAGTGTGACAAAAGTGTCCATAGAGATTTGCCCAACTCTGATGAAGCCTAAGAGCCCTTACCCATTGGCAGTATTCAAATGGTTCCCTGCAAGCTCGGACTGGGAACGATTTTCAGCCCTGCCATTTTTTCCATCTACACTGGCCCACCGGGCGTGAGTCGCAAATGAGAAACACAATACGAATACACATTATAAATTAACTGATCTATCTTCAATCATCACACAACAACCATCACCAAGACTTCTATAATGCAGTTGAACTGCCTTTGGTTATTAACACGACGCGACAGTGACCGCTGCTGCGTAACGTCCACTCACACATACAGCGCCGTCTCTGACTCACATTTTCCAGCCCAAAAGATTTTAATAATCTGCCTGGATATATGAAATCAACAACCCAACCTGGCAACAATGCACGTAAGACGGCAAACGTTAGCCTTTAGATGCAAAATCTCATCATGCACCACAACATATTTTTGCTAAATATTCAAACATAAATTCGCCAAATATAAGAGGAACATCGTAGTTTGGTTTAAAGAAAGCATTTTAGTTTTATTATAATTTAGTTTGTTGCAAGAATTTTCACAAGGATGAGCATGACAAGGTAGGGCTATATATACTGCATGCATCATTTAGGGAGTTAACATTGGATTACTTAGCCTGGTTTCCTGCTCATGGTGTTTTTTTTCCAGTTTATCTGATGTGGTCCATATCAGGTGGCTTGGACGTCAGCGCTGGGTTCAACTTCTTGGCTGAAAATGTTAGTGTTGATGATTTGAAAATAAAATAATCTGTGTGTTTTATGTATTGAATCAAACCGATTTAGAGGAGAGAAGCTGAGCCCCTCAAGCTCCTAACGGACAACTAAGCAGAAAGACTGAGTCTGATCTTAAATAAATTAAATTATATTCCCTGCTGGATATGTGCGCTGTAGCTAAAGGGGAAGGTTCTGCAAGTAATTTAGTCTCAAAGTTCCCCAAACAGAACAAAGTCTCATGGACATGGGCCACAGAGGGCTAACACCAGGCTGTAGATCAGCGCTAGCCAAACAAGTGACTTCATTGCTAGAGCAAATGACACTTTACCAGACTCCGCCAGATGGATTTGCTCCGCATATCCATCTGGAAACCTTCCGTTGAAGTAATTTTGGGAAGGGGCGAAAATACTGGTTAGCTGATTGGCCTATGTTGGTGATAGACGGGCCAAATAAACCAATCAGATCAACGAAGCATACGACGTACTAACAGAGTGACGACGAAGAGGAGCCAATTGATAGATCAAACTCTTGCCGAAACCAGTCGGGAGAAGAGCAAAAACATCTTTTCCTCTGAGAAAAGCCTCCAGAGCAGTGTTTTGCTCTTCTTTCAGTGAAGAAATACTCTGTAATTCCGATAAAACTTGCTCGATAGCCACGCTAACGCTAGTTTCATCGGCTGAAGCCACCATGTTCTTTAGACTGAACTGTCGCGCTTCTCGTTGCGTCACACCTCAACCCGCCTCAAAGCCAACGCTGATTGGACGTTCGTTTGGTGAACGGCTCCAAATTGTCTTTAACGGAGAGTCTGCAGACTGATCTGCGAGGGAAACCTTGAAAGCTCGCGAGATCAGGATGGTCTCACCAGGCTAAATGCAGAGATGGCAAAAGTACTCTCTTTCCGTACTTGAGTAAAAGTACAGGTACTTGTGTTAAAAAATATTCTGGTAAAAGTGGAAGTACTGATTAAACTTCTTTACTCAAGTAAAAGTAACAAAGTACAGGCTTGTAAATTTACTTAAAGTATAAAAGTAAAAGTAGAAACCACTTTTTTCATGCCGTTGCCTACATTTTAAATGGATGTCTGCCAATAGGACTAGATCTCCGTTGTGTTCATTTTCAATCATCTCGTCGTCCATGCTACTATGCTAACGCCACCGCCACCAAGCTGCAATGATTTGCCGCCAATGAATACCGCCGAATCTGTCGATTCATCTTGTAGTGGTGCGTCAAATGCAACGTAGATTCCCATCCAATTAGATTGAATTTGGTATTGATGACGTGAAAAATAATAACGGTAACTCCATTGAAATGATTCAAAACTAAAGTAACGAGCCAATTTTTTAAAATGTAAGGAGTAGAAAGTACAGATATTTGTGTAAAAATGTAAGGAGTAGAAGTAAAAAGTCGCCATAAAAATAAGTAGTAAAGTAAAGTAAAAATATCAGAAAAATCTACAGTAACGAAGTATTTGTACTTCGTTACTTCCCATCTCTGGCTAAATGACACCACTGGTGAAATAAGTGACCTCATTGGTAGAGTGAGTGACATCAATGGCCAAATGAGTGACATCATTGATAAAGTAAAACTTGACTTTTGTAATGTCTTAAAGAAAAGCACAGGTGTAAAATGATCTGTCTGTGGGTGTGTTTCTAATAGGACGTCCCTGTGGGGCCACAGGGTGGGGCGTTTTGGCCAAGTGGTCAGAGCAGTTCCTAAGCACACAATGGCTGCCCACTGCTGGATGGGTTAAAAGCAGGGAGAATTTCCCAATTGTGGGACAATTTTTTATTTTTTTTTACATAACTGGACCTGTGTGGGTTTTCAGTGACACCCCTCCTCTTATTGGGGGCGGATGGAGTCCCGGAGGTGAATTATTGAAACGCCACCAGTCATAATCACGACCAACCGTCAATCTAACGGATGACGCGCCGTCATTTTACACAGTCTGCACTGATAAACAGGATCAACTGTTTAAATGTTGTGAGTCCCGCTGAAGGGATGACGTACACTATATTGCCAAAAGTATTTGCTCACCCATCCAAATTATTGGAATCAGGTGTTCCAATCACTTCCATGGCCACAGGTGTATAAATTCAAGCACCTAGGCATGCAGACTGTTTTTACAAACATTTGTGAAAGAATGGGTCGCTCTCAGGAGCTCAGTGAATTCCAGCGTGGAACTGTGATAGGATGCCACCTGTGCAACAAATCCAGTCGTGAAATTTCCTCGCTCCTAAATATTCCACAGTCAACTGTCAGCTGTATTATAAGAAAATGGAAGTGTTTGGGAACGACAGCAACTCAGCCACGAAGTGGTAGGCCACGTAAACTGACGGAGCGGGGTCATCGGATGCTGACGCGCATAGTGCGAAGAGGTCGCCAACTTTCTGCAGAGTCAATCACTACAGACCTCCAAACTTCATGTAGCTCAAGAACAGTGCGCAGAGAGCTTCATGGAATGGGTTTCCATGGGCGAGCAGCTGTATCCAAGCCATACATCACCAAGTGCAATGCAAAGCGTCGGATGCGGTGGTGTAAAGCACGCCGCCACTGGACTCTAGAGCAGTGGAGACGCGTTCTCTGGAGTGACGAATCGCGCTTCTCCATCTGGCAATCTGATGGACGGGTCTGGGTTTGGCGGTTGCCAGGAGAACGGTACTTGTCTGACTGCATTGTGCCAAGTGTAAAGTTTGGTGGAGGGGGGATTATGGTGTGGGGTTGTTTTTCAGGAGCTGGGCTTGGCCCCTTAGTTCCAGTGAAAGGAACTCTGAATGCTTCAGCATACCAAGACATTTTGGACAATTCCATGCTCCCAACTTTGTGGGAACAGTTTGGAGCTGGCCCCTTCCTCTTCCAACATGACTGTGCACCAGTGCACAAAGCAAGGTCCATAAAGACATGGATGACAGAGTCTGGTGTGGATGAACTTGACTGGCCTGCACAGAGTCCTGACCTCAACCCGATAGAACACCTTTGGGATGAATTAGAGCGGAGACTGAGAGCCAGGCCTTCTCGTCCAACATCAGTGTGCGACCTCACAAATGCGCTTCTGGAAGAATGGTCAAAAATTCCCATAAACACACTCCTAAACCTTGTGGACAGCCTTCCCAGAAGAGTTGAAGCTGTTCTAGCTGCAAAGGGTGGACCGACGTCATATTGAACCCTATGGATTAGGAACGGGATGTCACTTAAGCTCATATGTGAGTCAAGGCAGGTGAGCAAATACTTTTGGCAATATAGTGTATGTCGAGGCGTGACTGGAACCGTCTGAATGCTGCTGTGATCTGGCATTTAGACCCTGAAACTGAACAAAAACAGACTGGGCAGAATTTCAAATTCACTCCCATCCCACTGTTTATCTACAGCAACATGACAGGCGGCTTATCTCTGCAGAACACACGCAGCGCGGCTCCATCCCACTCCTCCCATCAACTACCGCTCTGGTTTCCACCAACGGAACATCAGACGCTGAAGCCGAAGCAGAGGAGAGCTGCTGGGTCGTTTTAACTGAGGTCAAATAATGTGAAACAGAAATCAAAGCTGCATAAACTGTTATAGAAAGAGGAAAGGAATAAGGTCAGAATAACCAGAATTCAAGATCAGTTCCTGCATTCATGCTCTGTGATGTTAAATGGGTGCATCATGGTATGGGCTGGGTTTATATAGTCAATTAAACCAATTTAACCCTTTTTCTACCATTTCCTTAATGGAATTAAAAACCGTTCCCAGGTTTTCCATCTCTGCTTCTTCTCACTAATATCGAAGTATTTGTCTGGTGTTTTATGCTGATTGTCTCCACAGACTGCTGCGTCCATTGCCTGCTGGCCTGCCTGTTCTGCGAGCTGATGTCCATGTGCTCGGCGCTGGGGGAGTGTCTGGCCTGCGCCGTGGGCGGGGCCTGTTGCTGCGATGCCTCGGCGTGCTGCTGCTGCATGGAGGCGGCGGGGGAAGCGGCTTGTACAGAGGAAGCCTGTCAGGCGCTGTTGGATTGTGGGATGTTGGAGAACTGCTGTGCTTCATCAGACTGCCTGGAGATCTGTTTGGAGTGCTGCTCCATCGTCTTCCCTTCCTAGGGCAGCCAATCAGAGAAGGGCTAAAGAATGATGTCACAGAGGGGGAGATAAGTTCTCTCATTTTGGTCGAAACAGGTCTGGTTGGTTCTATCATGTAAACAGATGGAGGTTCCAAGAACAGTTCTGGTTTGAGTTCCTCTGAAGGTTCTCCGCTCCAAAGCAGCAATTCTCAACGATTTCTTCAGAAATTAAATCCGTCGATGAGCCAAACAGAGAGAAAAAAAGAACGACAGGAAAAAGCCTCCGTTGGAACCAGAACCAGCCCGCTAACCAGCACTTAGATCATTATTGTGTTAAAGGACAAGTCCGCTCAACAAGGAACAATCAATGGATCATTATTTATACCTAAAACTAATACGATATGATCACTGAGTCTGGGAGCGGCCATCTTTGCCCAAATATAGTAGCCCCTCCCTCCTGCCATCTTCCAGCAGTGACGTCACGGTGCGGTAAGCCTAGCGCCATTCTCCCCGCTTTCCAAGCTAAATCAATGGGAACTACTAGACACATCTGCAATCAACAACAATTATTGAAGATTTCCAGAGGACTTCACCATTGAAATTCACCAGAGCTATAGTGAAACTGACAATGCCCACGTGCATGGCAGCTGGATGCTGGAATACATCGGGTAAAAGTGGAAAAAAAAAAGAGTTATTCCACCTTTCTGATTCCTGATCCTCCACGGACGGGTTGGTCGTTGGATCGCCAACTTGAAGAGGGAGGATTTGCCATCGAACTTCTGGCCAGAGAAAAAACCCGTAATATGTAGCCAACATCTGGAAGAAGAATGTTTTCAAGATGACTTGGATAATAGCGCGTTGTGACAAACACCAGATACAGCACTGGGACTTGATCAACAGCCGATACCGCACCGTGACGTCACAAACCAGTAGGTGGCAGTAGTGTTCTTTGACAAACATGGATGCCTCCAGTAAAGCACATTCACATGAAAATTACTCTGAATTAAAAACACTGATCATTTATTGAACAGGATGGAATCATTTCAGATTTATAGAACTTTCAGAAGTTTGAATCCTGAATATGAGCGGATGTTTCCTTTAAGACTTTTATGTTTTTGTGGGGAAGAGGTATTCAACTGTACATTCCAGTTAAATAAAAGGAGATTAATGGATTTATTTATTTTCTTTACCAAAAAAGAGAGAAGGAGATGACATGATGTCAGCCCTGCTCTGCACTGATTTAATCCCTTAACTTTACCCTGAATATGAAACCCTTTTACTACGGTGTTGAACGCTGACGCTGTCACTGAGTTCCTAAGATCGGCTGCCGTTTCCGTCGCCACCTCTGAGACGTACTGTTAGCATAACGTTTCTGGCGCTGGGATAAACCGTGAGGCCTACAGCGGTATTTCCCATGGTGTCTGTGCGTCAGAGATTGACAGGCCTGGATGGGGTGGGGTGGCTGTTAGAGGATGTGCGCCGTGCGCGGACAGGAAGTCTGTGTTTGTTGCAACAGAGCGGCAGGACATTCTGACAGGAAACGGGAAACCACTGAGAAGACACTGGTTCCTGCCCGCTGACATTAACGCAGGATCAAAGGCGAGCTGCTTGTTTGTATCGTCACCGATGGGTTTTTATGTCCATCCAAAATAGAAGCTGTTCCGGACGATGCTGAGGTTCCCACCGGCGCAGAGGTGCTGCTGCCTGATGGAGAGCTCCTCTTCGTGGCCTGGCAGAGAAAACCATCGACTTTATTCGTGACAGATGATGGAGCAAGGCACATGCATTTCTTAAGACTGGTTTAGCCAGACAGGAAGTCAGACAAAGGAAGACAAAAGCGCATAGAGTTTATTTCAAAAGAATTTGGGGGAGGGCGGTCTGGATGCAAGAACGGATCGCACACGGTGTGGATCGCCGTGTCGGGTGAAGAAGCAGATATGGAAGGTAGTCAGACTGACGCTGGGGTTGGTCCTTCTCTACAGAAGGTCCTCATCATACAGGAAGTCCTCCTCCCAAATCTACCAGAATACACAGAACATCCATTAAATGTTTCAGATGATATAAATGGGTTAAAAAGGAACACATCCGGTGAAGAATAACAGATTAACAGGAACTTAAATATATAAATAAAACTTTCAATTTGGAAATCTTGAGTAGCTGATGGACTGAACCAAAGAGCTGATGTTGTGTAGTGGGAAAAAAAGCCTTTAACTATTTACTCTAGTTGCATAAACGGAGATCGGTGGATTTCACTCAGTCTGCATTTTATTTTATCTTTGCAAAGAGAGAACGGTTCATCATGCGGCCTTTATTACGGTAATCAGCCCTGTTCTGCCTGAGCAGCGTTCGTTCCTCCTTACTTACAATCATGGAAAGTAGTCAGAGTCCAAACAAATTACAGACTCTTTGGTTAAACAGTAACATGTTATGAATAAACTTTGAGAAAGAATCTGGTTTGTTTTGGGAATAAGTATGCCTTGTCCTCAAACACCCTCACTCAGGGGAATTGTGTGGCCTTGCAGGTGAAACAGTGAAAACCTTAATAGTGACTAAATAACATAAATCAATATATGAAATAAGAGGAACTGAATTTTCTGACCACATGCAGCAAAGTTTGTGGAGATTTGAGTCTAAGCAGATTGAAAATTGAGCAATACAAACCTAAATGTCTTTTTTCACATAGAAATGTCACATATAGATTATTAATACCAGATTTTGAACACAGCTCTGAAGCTACACAGGAATCAGGAAAATGTGTAGGTTGTATTGTTTGGCTTCTCTAATGTCCCATTAGGTGTGAGTGTGTGTGAGTGGTTGTTTGTCTCTGTGTTGCGACCTTTGACCTGTTCAGAATGGACCCCGCTTCTCGCCCGTAGATGGCTGGAGATAGACACCAGCACCCTTAGTGACCCCATTTGGGATAAGCGTGTAAGAAAATGGATGTATTTTACAACTATTCCTCATTTGTGCACATTAATTATGTTTTTGATAAAAATCCTTTCACTAAAATACCATCAGAAAAATGTGTCTCAGAAAAAAAATCTTTCATTCCTTTAGAGACAGCATGAAAAGTCAGCTGAGTACAAAACATAGAGAGGAAAACAAGAAGAGAGGGACACAACCTAGAACAGATAATGGATGTCTATTCTATTAACATTTCTCTATCTGGAGAATGGGGCTGTTTATGTGTCGTCTTCTCCATTCAGAGGGGCCCCTGCCTGTCTTTGCCTAGGGCCCCAGATTTCCTAAATCCGCCCCTGTTAACATTTAGAAAAGCGGCTGGTTTGTAACGTCCTGAATTTCTTTTGACTCCGACAAGCACATGGTTGTAATACTCAAACAATCCCACAGATGGCAGCAACTCCATCATTCTCACATGTTTCATCTGCCTGAGGAAACATTTTCAAATCTTCCTCTAACGTCAAAAAACATATTTTATTTCTACATTTTTATTCATTCAGTTATCATCAAAGTACTTGTCAATACTACAGACCAAGTACGACAATTTGATCAGGGTCATCCGCCCATAATCATGTTTACTATAGGAAAAAAAACCCTGAAAAATAAGAAGAAAACATAAACAAGTCTAAATACATTATAACTGCTATTTAGTAATCTAATCCTCACATTTATCATTTTTTAAGACGCAAAAACAGTAAGCATTACTGATTTAATGAATATATCATTCTATAATTTAATTCAAAAAGCTGAAAAATTCCTTCTTTTAATCTCCTTTAGCCTTTTTCATTGATCTGGGATGAAGTTTCCTGTTGAACTAACAGACTTCTGAGAGCTGAACACTCTGACTCTTCCTGTTCAAAGGGAGTTTTTCCTCTCCACTGTCGCTACAAGCATGCTTAGTGCAGGTATTGCCTTTGAGTCAATGAGTCGATGCAATTAACCGGTTTTCCAACTGAACTGTAAAGTGCCTTGAGATGACGTGTTGTGAATTGGCGCTATAGAAATAAACTGAATTGAATTAACCTTTTTTTTTTACTTTCTGTTCTCATATTTTCTCTTTATGTCGTTTATATTCCAGCTTTTTGTGTCAAAGATGGAGAAAATATGTGTATTTTACATGTGTATATATTTGTATCTTTTTTATTTTTATCTTTATTATCTTGTGTGGATGGATGTGTATGTATATATATATATATATATATATATATATATATATATATATATATATATATATATATATATATATATATATATATAATAAAAAAAACTGTAATTGGAGCGTGTAGCAAAATTTATTTTCCTCTGGGATTATTAAAGTATTTCTGATTCTGAAAAGACCAACTATAATCCAGAAATAACCTAAGATCAGTTCAGATCTGTTGGACTCGGCTGTTATGTTTTTTTCTCATGAGGCCGATGATGTTGTGTTTAAACACAAAAAACGAACGCATCTTTCTGTTTTTTTCACTTTTTATTCTATATAAAAGATAACAGGCAGAAATCTGAAGAAAAAAAAATAACAGTAAGAATGTTAGCGGAGATCGCGAACATGATGATTTGAATAAATGAATGCAGCATGGAGGACAGCAGAGACACACTTTCCCTTTAGTAAATATTTCCTACATGTCGAAGCTAAAAGATGAGATGAAAAACATGAACAGAAGCTGATAGCTTTGGCGTTTGTCATTCTAAACTGGTTCAGCATTGCCTAGTTATGAGCTAACGGCTAACACCATGAGCTAACCCCTTACACCATGAGCAAACGACTAGTGCAATGAGCCATTGGCTTATACCATGAGCTAATGGCTTATGCCATGAGCTAAGGGCTAACGCTATCAGCTAATGGCTAATGCCATGAGCTAACGGCTAACGCCATGAGCTACCAGCTTAGGCCATGAGCTAACCACTTATACCATGAGCAAACGGCTAGTGCCATGAGCCAATGTCTTATACCATGAGCTAATGGCTTATGCTATGAGCTAAGGGCTAACGCCATGAGCTACCAGCTTAGGCCATGAGCTAACCACTTATACCATGAGCAAACGGCTAGTGCCATGAGCCAATGGCTTATACCATGAGCTAATGGCTTATGCCATAAGCTAAGGGCTAATGCTATCAGCTAATGGCTAATGCCATGAGCTAACGCCATTAGCTACCAGCTTAGGCCATGAGCTAACCACTTATGCCATGAGCAAACGGCTAGTGCTATGAGCCAATGGCTTATACCATGAGCTAATGGCTTATGCCGTGAGCTAACGGCTAACGCCATGAGCTAACAGCTAACGCCATGAGCTAACCACTTATGCCATGAGCAAATGGCTAGTGCTATGAGCCAATGGCTTATACCATGAGCTAATAGCTTATGCTATGAGCTAAGGGGTAACGCTATCAGCTAATGGCTAATGCCATGAGCTAACAGCTTACGTCATGAGTTAAATTATAAAAGCTTGGAGATATAGTCTATATCTGAATTAAGAAATATAAAACCATATCTTATGGCGTTGATTCAAATATATTATGGGGGCCTTGTAGCTACATGTTAGCATGTCACAATTTCCTGCAAGATAAAAATCAGAAGTAGCTCAGAACATTTGCGACTCCAATCGGCAAAGTTAGCATCTTTGATCTCAGACTGCAGAAACAAAACAAAGGTCCATAAAATGATACGTTTTCATATTAATGTCCGTTTTGGTTCCAGTCTGTTGTAATAAATCAATCTTTGTCAAATAGATCCACGAACAACAAGCCTGAGAAACGGGTAAAGCTGCTCTCCCATAAAATGGATCCATAAATCTACTCTTCATTACAGCAACAGCGTCTTCATCCAGATGTTTCTCCAGACCCGCCGCTACGGTTGCTTATTCAACAACTTGTTGTGGAAACCTCTCTGATATGAGGTTCATCTGTTTCATTTTCCCTTTGGGATCAAAGTATTCTTGAGTTGAAAAGATGCAAGCATGATCTCCTCATCGCTTCGCTGAGCAGGAGCGCCATCATCATTACACCACGCCGCCAAGCTACGACCTCACTGAACCGTCTAATGGAAGAAAGGACCTCCCAGCCTGAAGGGCGGGCGGCTGTGGAAGAAGCAATGTGTCGCAATGAGCTTGTCGCAGGTATGATGCAGATATTTTTGATTTATGCCCAATATTGAAGCGTGGTCTGCTCTATGTTATTCCACGCCACAACGCCAGAGGGCCAATCAGGAACTAGCAAGGATTGTGGGTTTCCATGTGTCGGTTTGACGATCTTGTTCGCCGTCTACAACCCCCCATCCAACGCCGGATGACACACACTTCACCCGCGAGTGTTTCCCAAAGACTGGCCGTGGCGCTACGTTTTGACTTCAGGTCCAAACCAACAGACCGTCGCACAGAGCTACAAACTAGCGTCCTGTACGGCGTCTGGGATAGAGTCCGAGGCGTGCCAGGCGCTGTAGACGGCACTATAGCAGGAGTTTCTGCCATTAGGTACCAAACAGGAAATACACATAGAGTAGAGCTAATAGAGAACTGACCAATCAGAGGCCTCCTGTCAGAGTGTCTGCGGAAGGGGTGGGACCTGGTTTCTGAGTATAAACTAGGCTTTAAGTCAGGCTTACACTGTACGATTTTTTTGCCCTTTTCGGGCTAATTCTCCAATCGCGGGAGAATTTTTCGAACGCGCCAACTTTGAGCCTGATGGTGCGTGGTGTAGTGTACAGAGAGCCTCTAATGACCACCATCATCAGGAATCATGGGGTTGAATGTTGAGGGCAAATCGCTCAGTGGGCAAACAAGGATTCTTCTTCTTCTTCTTCCTCTCAGATATAAACCCAGCATCATGGCGGGGGGGCAATGAGTGAAATGGAGTTCTTTCTGTCAAACTGACAGACCGTAGTAGCCATGTTAGCTCAGCCATGTCTTTGTCCAAATACGTCGTCTCCTTTTCTTTTTAGGGCTTTCAGCACAAAGTTGCCCAAATATCCAAGGCAGCGCGTTTCACTCTAGTGAGCTTCATGTTCCTCTGCTACTGGTTTGGCTTCCAGATAGACGAGTCCGAGTAGCGCCATCTCACTGCGGAGCTGAGACCCACCTGGTTTTTAGACGTAGAGTGTGAGCAGGTAGATCGCATCTGAGCGTCGGGTCGCTCAGCATGAGAACAAACATGGTGAGCTGGTAACTCACACTGTGTGACATATAGTGAGCTGTTACTGCGTGCAACGATTGAAAATATCGCACAGTGTTTGCCCGACTTAAACTGTGATCAGAGCAAAGACAAAATCTGATGCAAATCTAATCGCTCTTCTATCTCCTGCTATTTTAAACCCTTAAAACTGAACAACACCCTTGATTTTAACGCTGCCTCGTTTCAACTTTAGAGGTTTGGGTTTTTTTGACCTGATGCTAAATAAAGAAAAGATTGAAACTGCTTGTTGTTTCATGTCTGATTGGACCGGAGGACTCTGCTCAGTTTCTGTAGAGTCTGTAATCCAGCAGAACCGACGGTCTGATATTAGAAGCTTTAATATCTTCTAACCGATATTTTAATCCAGCTTCTTGGCAGCAACAAAACTTTATGAGTATTAAGTGCTAAAACGATGCTGATATAACACTGGGGCAGTGGTAGCACAGTGGTGGACCTGCTGCTCTCCTTTATTTTCCCTTCTGTTTGTTTGGACTTTTGTCTCCAGCAGGAAGTTTAAACATGAAAACAAATAAAACGTCATAAATCTGAAGCCGATCGACAAAATCCAGAAAAAAAAAAAAAAAGAAAATCTCTTTAGAGTTTGTTTTCCAGCACTTACTGATTATAGAGATGTTTGAATTTACAGCTTTTTACACCCAGAGAGGTGACACACCTGAGACTGAGATCAGCCAATCAGAGCTTAGGAGTTGGTGTTGAATCCAGAGCACTGAACAGAATCGGTTACCATGGGAACACAGTAAAAAAAAATAACCCGCCATGATCGCCACTGCAGCACTTGTGGTGTGGTTGCCATGGTTACATTGTTATCAATACGCTGAAAATTTGGGACCGCGTCAGGGATTAAAAATTGTTCAATCGATTTCTTTGAAACTTTTGACTCTCCCTCCTGTAAGCCAATCAGAGACCAGCTTGTGGCGACATCATCAAAGGTCCTCGTCCATGCTGAAGCTGCTCCTCCGGCTGCTGGTCTTAGAGGCTCCACAGGACAGCAGCGGGTCGGACATCACTGCTGCTCCTCCATCTTCCTCCATCAGGAACCCCCCCAGGCTGCTCAGCTCTGTCAGCCCCACGCCGGGAAGCAGGTCCGGAGAGAAGACGGTCGGCGTATCGTGAGACTCCTCCAGGTCCATGAAGCTCAGGGACGGATTAGGCAGCAGAGGAGACAGATGAGTGTTAGGGTCCAAGGAGCTGGATGAGGAGCTTAGTGGAGTGGAGGCAGAGGTGGAGGAGGAGACGCCATTGAGGCGCGCCTGGAGCTCCAACTCCTGGACAAAAGAAAATATATTCAACAATAATTTTAACCTCACCTTGCTGCTTGGACCCCTGTCCCTTATTTCTACACCATCAGCCCCCTCCTCTCACCTGGACACCATCAGCCCCCTCCCCTCACCTGGACACCATCAGCCCCCTCCCCTCACCTGGACACCATCAGCCCCCTCCTCTCACCTGGACACCATCAGCCCCCTCCTCTCACCTGGACACCATCAGCCCCCTCCTCTCACCTGGACACCATCAGCCCCCTCCTCTCACCTGGACACCATCAGCCCCCTCCCCTCACCTGGACACCATCAGCCCCCTCCTCTCACCTGGACACCATCAGCCCCCTCCTCTCACCTGGACACCATCAGCCCCCTCCCCTCACCTGGACACCATCAGCCCCCTCCCCTCACCTGGACACCATCAGCCCCCTCCTCTCACCAGGACACCATCAGCCCCCTCCCCTCACCTGGACACCATCAGCCCCCTCCCCTCACCTGGACACCATCAGCCCCCTCCTCTCACCTGGACACCATCAGCCCCCTCCCCTCACCTGGACACCATCAGCCCCCTCCTCTCACCTGGACACCATCAGCCCCCTCCTCTCACCTGGACACCATCAGCCCCCTCCTCTCACCTGGACACCATCAGCCCCCTCCTCTCACCTGGACACCATCAGCCCCCTCCCCTCACCTGGACACCATCAGCCCCCTCCCCTCACCTGGACACCATCAGCCCCCTCCCCTCACCTGGACACCATCAGCCCCCTCCTCTCACCTGGACACCATCAGCCCCCTCCTCTCACCTGGACACCATCAGCCCCCTCCCCTCACCTGGACACCATCAGCCCCCTCCCCTCACCTGGACACCATCAGCCCCCTCCTCTCACCTGGACACCATCAGCCCCCTCCTCTCACCTGGACACCATCAGCCCCCTCCTCTCACCTGGACACCATCAGCCCCCTCCTCTCACCTGGACACCATCAGCCCCCTCCTCTCACCTGGACACCATCAGCCCCCTCCTCTCACCTGGACACCATCAGCCCCCTCCTCTCACCTGGACACCATCAGCCCCCTCCCCTCACCTGGACACCATCAGCCCCCTCCCCTCACCTGGACACCATCAGCCCCCACCTCTCACCTGGACACCATCAGCCCCCTCCTCTCACCTGGACACCATCAGCCCCCTCCTCTCACCTGGACACCATCAGCCCCCTCCCCTCACCTGGACACCATCAGCCCCCTCCTCTCACCTGGACACCATCAGCCCCCTCCCCTCACCTGGACACCATCAGCCCCCTCCTCTCACCTGGACACCATCAGCCCCCTCCTCTCACCTGGACACCATCAGCCCCCTCCTCTCACCTGGACACCATCAGCCCCCTCCCCTCACCTGGACACCATCAGCCCCCTCCTCTCACCTGGACACCATCAGCCCCCTCCCCTCACCTGTTCACCAACAGGTGATGTCTCCACACCTGGACACTATTAGTCCCAGTCCCCTAAACTGTTCATCATCATGTACTGTCCCCTCTACCAGACACTTAGGTCCCGTCCTCTCGACTGTTCATTAACAAGCCTTGTCCCCTCACCTGGACACTATTAGGTCACGTCCCCTCACCAGGACCCTATTAATCCCAATCTATTCACCTGTTCAGCATCAGGTACTGTCCCTTCTACACTGCACTTAGGCCCCGTCCCCTCACCTGTTCACCAACAAACCCTGTCCCCTCACCTGTCTCATCTCCTCACATGGACACTATCAGGCCGTGTCCCCTCTTTCGTTCACCAATAGATTCTCTCCCCTCACCTGGACATTATCAGACCCCGTCCTCTCACCTGGACATTATCAGACCCCGTCCTCTCACCTGGACATCATCAGACCCTGTCCTTTCACCTGGGCATTATCAGACCCTGTCCTCTCACCTGGACATCATCAGACCCTGTCCTCTCACCTGGACATTATCAGACCCCCTCTCACCTGGACATCATCAGACCCTGTCCTTTCACCTGGGCATTATCAGACCCTGTCCTCTCACCTGGGCATTATCAGACCCCCTCTCACCTGGGCATTATCAGACCCCGCCCTCTCACCTGGACATTATCAGACCCCGTCCTCTCACCTGGACATCATCAGACCCTGTCCTTTCACCTGGACATTATCAGACCCTGTCCTCTCACCTGGGCATTATCAGACCCTGTCCTCTCAACTGGACATCATCAGACCCTGTCCTCTCACCTGGACATTATCAGACCCTGTCCTCTCACCTGGACACTATCAGACCCCGTCCTCTCACCTGGACATTATCAGACCCCGTCCTCTCACCTGGACACTATCAGACCCTGTCCTCTCACCTGGACATTATCAGACCCTGTCCTCTCACCTGGACACTATCAGACCCTGTCCTCTCACCTGGACATTATCAGACCCTGTCCTCTCACCTGGACACTATCAGACCCCGTCCTCTCACCTGGACATTATCAGACCCCGTCCTCTCACCTGGACACTATCAGACCCCGTCCTCTCACCTGGACATTATCAGACCCCGTCCTCTCACCTGGACACTATCAGACCCTGTCCTCTCACCTGGACATTATCAGACCCTGTCCTCTCACCTGGACATTATCAGACCCTGTCCTCTCACCTGGACATTATCAGACCCCGTCCTCTCACCTGGACACTATCAGACCCTGTCCTCTCACCTGGACATTATCAGACCCTGTCCTCTCACCTGGACATTGCCAGACCCTGTCCTCTCACCTGGACATTATCAGACCCCGTCCTCTCACCTGGACACTATCAGACCCCGTCCTCTCACCTGGACATTATCAGACCCCGTCCTCTCACCTGGACATTATCAGACCCCGTCTTCTCACCTGGACATTATCAGACCCTGTCCTCTCACCTGGGCATTATCAGACCCTGTCGTCTCACCTGGACATTGTCAGACCCCGTCCTCTCACCTGGACATTATCAGACCCTGTCCTCTCACCTGGACATTATCAGACCCTGTCCTTTCACCACGACATTATCAGACCCTGTCCTTTCACCTGGACATTGCCAGACCCCGTCCTCTCACCTGGACATTATCAGACCCTGTCCTCTCACCTGGACATTATCAGACCCTGTCCTTTCACCACGACATTATCAGACCCTGTCCTCTCACCTGGACATTGCCAGACCCTGTCCTCTCACCTGGACATTATCAGACCCTGTCCTTTCACCACGACATTATCAGACCCTGTCCTCTCACCTGGACATTGCCAGACCCTGTCCTCTCACCTGGACATTATCAGACCCTGTCCTCTCACCTGGACACTATCAGACCCCGTCCTCTCACATGGACATTATCAGACCCCGTCCTCTCACCTGGGCATTATCAGACCCTGTCCTCTCACCTGGACATTGTCAGACCCCGTCCTCTCACATGGACATTATCAGACCCCGTCCTCTCACCTGGGCATTATCAGACCCCGCCCTCTCACCTGGACATTATCAGACCCCGCCCTCTCACCTGGACATTATCAGACCCTGTCCTCTCACCTGGACATCATCAGACCCTGTCCTTTCACCTGGACATTATCAGACCCTGTCCTCTCACCTGGGCATTATCAGACCCTGTCCTCTCAACTGGACATCATCAGACCCTGTCCTCTCACCTGGACATTATCAGACCCCGTCCTCTCACCTGGACATCATCAGACCCTGTCCTCTCACCTGGGCATTATCAGACCCTGTCCTCTCACCTGGACATTATCAGACCCTGTCCTCTCACCTGGACACTATCAGACCCTGTCCTCTCACCTGGACATTATCAGACCCTGTCCTCTCACCTGGACACTATCAGACCCCGTCCTCTCACCTGGACATTATCAGACCCCGTCCTCTCACCTGGACACTATCAGACCCTGTCCTCTCACCTGGACATTATCAGACCCTGTCCTCTCACCTGGACACTATCAGACCCTGTCCTCTCACCTGGACATTATCAGACCCTGTCCTCTCACCTGGACACTATCAGACCCCGTCCTCTCACCTGGACATTATCAGACCCCGTCCTCTCACCTGGACACTATCAGACCCTGTCCTCTCACCTGGACATTATCAGACCCCGTCCTCTCACCTGGACGCTATCAGACCCTGTCCTCTCACCTGGACATTATCAGACCCTGTCCTCTCACCTGGACATTATCAGACCCTGTCCTCTCACCTGGACATTATCAGACCCCGTCCTCTCACCTGGACACTATCAGACCCTGTCCTCTCACCTGGACATTATCAGACCCTGTCCTCTCACCTGGACATTGCCAGACCCTGTCCTCTCACCTGGACATTATCAGACCCCGTCCTCTCACCTGGACACTATCAGACCCCGTCCTCTCACCTGGACATTATCAGACCCCGTCCTCTCACCTGGACATTATCAGACCCCGTCTTCTCACCTGGACATTATCAGACCCTGTCCTCTCACCTGGGCATTATCAGACCCTGTCCTCTCACCTGGACATTGTCAGACCCCGTCCTCTCACCTGGACATTATCAGACCCCGTCCTCTCACCTGGACATTATCAGACCCTGTCCTTTCACCACGACATTATCAGACCCTGTCCTTTCACCTGGACATTGCCAGACCCCGTCCTCTCACCTGGACATTATCAGACCCTGTCCTCTCACCTGGACATTATCAGACCCTGTCCTTTCACCACGACATTATCAGACCCTGTCCTCTCACCTGGACATTGCCAGACCCTGTCCTCTCACCTGGACATTATCAGACCCTGTCCTTTCACCACGACATTATCAGACCCTGTCCTCTCACCTGGACATTGCCAGACCCTGTCCTCTCACCTGGACATTATCAGACCCTGTCCTCTCACCTGGACACTATCAGACCCCGTCCTCTCACATGGACATTATCAGACCCCGTCCTCTCACCTGGGCATTATCAGACCCTGTCCTCTCACCTGGACATTGTCAGACCCCGTCCTCTCACCTGGACATTATCAGACTCTGTCCTCTGACCTGGACACTCTTGGGTCCTATTTTCTCACCTGGATGCGCAGCAGCAGGGAGCGGTTTGCGCTCTCTAGTCTCCTCTGTCTCTCCTCCATCTCTCGGGCCCTCTGCTGTTCTTTCTGCAGTTTAAGGATGTAATCCACTGACGCCTTCAGGATGGTTCCTTTGTTCCACCTTGTTTCCCTGAATGACCAATAACAGAGCACACCTCCTTAAGGTTCCTCTGGTGGTATAAGCGTTAGGAATCAGTGAATGAAATGTCTAATCATTACTAACGGGTCTGAGGATTTGGGAATCAGTGCTCCGAGCTCTTTGATGCGGTCATTGATGTTGAAGCGTCGCCTCCTCTCAACTGGAAAACACAACAAAATGGTTTTAATGGGATGATGTGAACATCTGCTGTAGAGACAGTGAGACTGACACTGAGATGGGACAGAACTACGGTCAGTACCCTTCATTCAGCGTTCTTCTAGTCAGCATTTGTCCTGCACAGACAAAAGTGTCCTCAGACACAAACCCATTTTATCATATCTACAGCTGGTGTCTCCACTCCCTAGCCAATCAGTGACCAGCTCTCTTCTGATGTCACGACTGTAATTGTATCTAAGCAGGTACTGCATGTAGTACCGGTTCTATGAAAGGTTACTGCTTGGAAGGGATCCAGTCCCAGCTGGTCCTGATGGAAAAGGACCAGCAGTGTCACTTCCTGTTTCAACACCAAATCCTGTCCTGTGATTGGCCGAGTGCTGCAGCAGTACTCACTCAAGTTATGATTGTCCTTCTTCTGCCGCTCCTTCAGCAGAGCTTTGGTTTCCACATCTACAGCAGAAGAAAAAGAAGAAGAAGGAGAGAGGTCAAAGACGGGCGATGGTCCTCTGCTTCCTGGTCTCACTCTCTGCTGGTTTGAACTAACCAGCAGGTTAGCTACAGTAACTACCGGTAGGTGGGATTTACCGGTCTGCTCCCGTTTGACTGCGTGCAGGTCGGCCGGGCAGCTGTTGCTAACGGTGATGGTGGGCGTGGCCATCCCTCCGTACATGTCCAGCATGTTCCCCGCCGTCGGCAGCTGCGACAGACCAATCAGAGGGCACCGTCAGTGATCTAACGCACAACAACCCACTGTTCCTGAACTGGAAGGTCATTTTCTCCTGAAGCTGAACCTGAAACCGGGAGCCGATCTGCACCACCATTTTGGATCAGAACCTGCTGATCCTTCTCCATTGCTCTAACCACAGTTCCTGCTTCTGCCAACAGGGGGAGCTGCTAAGCTCACAGGTGCTGATCCTCCTGGTTCCACTCAGGAGCATCAGTCCAGATGGTTCTGAAAAGGGGCTCCGCTCCATCTCCCCGCCCCTTTACACCCCACACTGTTCTACTGGGACTCTGACCTTTAAACTGGCTCTGCTGCTGGTGAAAATCTCCCGATCCGTTTCCTGCCTAAGACCGTTTGTTTTTAAAGCCTGAAGTTCTGCTGACTGAAGCATTCTTTACTGACTCAGCTGCAAAACAAGGAGCCTAGAAACACAGATTTCAGCAGTAAAACCCAAAAACTGGCAGAACCCAGAGAATCAGCGTGAGAACGAGGCTGGAGGAGAAACAGCTGCGGCTCTAAAGGCACAACAAACTGCAGCATTTACCTGGGATTTAATCCTCCTCTTCTCATGATCCGGCAGCAACACCAAAATCCTCATGTTCCCTGCAGTTTCACACACCCTAACACACACACACACACACACACACACACCTTAACGACACACACACACTCCTTAATGACACACAGAGCGCCTGAGCTGCTGCTCTTCCCCTTTCTGCTCAGACAACTGTTAAAAAATGAGGAAACAAGTCCTTTAAGTCAGAACAGAAAACTCCCACAGCTTCATTATCTCCCTCACACACATGCTTAGGCTCCGCCCACTGAAAGAAGGAAGTGTGGAAAGCTGAAGTGATACTGTCTCATCCAGCTGCTAGCTGTTGACCACCTGAAGCTAACAGAGTGACCCCCCCCCCTCCCCGTGTTTTACCGTGCTGGTGAGCTGCAGGCCAGAATCAATCAATGTGAGGAAATCCTCATTCAGGCTCGACTCCAAACTGATGATGTCATCGATGACGGTCTCCTCCATCTGGATCAGAACCACAGAAATACTGGTTATCCGCAAGAAAGAGGGATGATGGATGGATGGATGGATTATTGATGGATGGATTATTGATGGATGGATTATTGATGGATGGATTATTGATGGATGGATGGATTATTGATGGATGGATTATTGATGGATGGATGGATGGATTATTGATGGATGGATTATTGATGGATGGATTATTGATGGATGGATTATTGATGGAAGGATTATTGATGGATGGATGGATTATGATCTGGTTTACAGTTCTGGTTGAACTGTAAAGTGCCTTGAGATGACGTGTGTTGTGAATTTGGCGCTATATAAATAAACTGAATTGAATTGAATTGAATTATTGATGGATGGATTATTGATGGATGGATGGATGGATTATTGATGGATGGATTATTGATGGATGGATTATTGATGGATGGATTATTGATGGAAGGATTATTGATGGATGGATGGATTATTGATGGATGGATGGATGGATGGATGGATTATTGATGGATGGATGGATGGATGGATTATTGATGGATGGATTATTGATGGATGGATTATTGATGGATGGATGGATTATTGATGGATGGATTATTGATGGATGGATGGATGGATTATTGATGGATGGATTATTGATGGATGGATTATTGATGGAAGGATTATTGATGGATGGATGGATTATTGATGGATGGATTATTGATGGATGGATGGATGGATTATTGATGGATGGATTATTGATGGATGGATTATTGATGGATGGATTATTGATGGAAGGATTATTGATGGATGGATGGATTATTGATGGATGGATGGATGGATGGATGGATTATTGATGGATGGATGGATTATTGATGGATGGATGGATGGATTATTGATGGATGGATGGATGGATGGATGGATGGATTATTGATGGATGGATGGATGGATGGATGGATGGATGGATTATTGATGGAAGGATTATTGATGGATGGATGGATGGATTATTGATGGATGGATTATTGATGGATGGATGGATTATTGATGGATGGATGGATGGATGGATGGATTATTGATGGATGGATGGATGGATGGATTATTGATGGATGGATGGATGGATTATTGATGGATGGATGGATGGATGGATGGATTATTGATGGATGGATGGATGGATGGATTATTGATGGATGGATGGATGGATGGATGGATGGATGGATTATTGATGGATGGATGGATGGATGGATGGATTATTGATGGATGGATGGATGGATTATTGATGGAAGGATTATTGATGGATGGATGGATGGATTATTGATGGATGGATTATTGATGGATGGATTATTGATGGAAGGATTATTGATGGATGGATTATTGATGGATGGATGGGTTATTGATGGATGGATGGATTATTGATGGATGGATTATTGATGGATGGATTATTGATGGATTATTGATGGATGGATTATTGATGGATTATTGATGGATGGATGGATGGATTATTGATGGATGGATGGATTATTGATGGATGGATTGATGGATGGATGGATGGATGGATGGATGGATTATTGATGGATGGATGGATTATTGATGGATGGATGGATTATTGATGGATGGATGGATGGATGGATGGATGGATGGATGGATGGATGGATGGATTATTGATGGATGGATGGATGGATGGATGGATGGATTATTGATGGATGAATGAATGAATGAATGAATGAATGGATGGATGGATTATTGATGAATGGATGAATGAATGAATGAATGAATGAATGAATGAATGAATGAATGGATTATTGATGAATGGATGGATGGATGGATGGATGAATGAATGAATGAATGGATGGATGGATTATTGATGAATGAATGGATGGATTATTGATGAATGGATGGATGGATGGATGAATGAATGAATGAATGAATGGATGGATGGATTATTGATGAATGGATGGATGGATTATTGATGAATGGATGGATGGATGGATGAATGAATGAATGAATGAATGAATGGATGGATGGATGGATTATTGATGGATGGATGGATTATTGATGGATGGATGAATGAATGAATGAATGAATGAATGGATGGATGGATTATTGATGGATGGATGGATGGATGAATGAATGAATGGATGGATTATTGATGGATGGATGGATGGATGGATTATTGATGGATGGATGGATGGATGGATGGATGGATGGATTATTGATGGATGGATGAATGAATGAATGAATGAATGGATGGATTATTGATGGATGGATGGATGAATGAATGAATGGATGGATGGATTATTGATGGATTAATGGATGGATGAATGAATGAATGGATGAATGAATGAATGGATGAATGAATGGATGGATGATGGATGGATGGTTGATGGATGGATGGATGGATTATTGATGGATGGATGGATTATTGATGGATTAATGGGTGGATGAATGAATGAATGAATGAATGAATGGATGGATGGATGGATGGATGGATGGATGGATGGATGAATGGATGGATTATTGATGGATGGATGGATGCATTATTGGATGGATGAATGAATGGATGGATGGATAAATGAATGGATGGATGGATGGATGGATAAATGAATGGATGGATGGATTATTGATGGATGGATTATTGATGGATGGATGGATTATTGATGGATGGATGGATGGATTATTGATGGATTGATGGATGGATGAATGAATGAATGAATGGATGGATGGATTATAAATGGATGGATGGATTATTGATGGATTGATGAATGAATGAATGGATGAATGGATGGATGGATGGATGAATGAATGAATGGATGGATGAATGGATGGTTGATGGATGGATGGATGGATTATTGATGGATGGATAGATTATTGATGGATTAATGGGTGGATGAATGAATGAATGAATGGATGAATGGATGAATGGATGGATGAATGGATGGATTATTGATGGATGGATGGATGCATTATTGGATGGATGAATGAATGGATGGATGGATAAATGAATGGATGGATGGATGGATGGATGAATGGATGGATGGATTATTGATGGATGGATGGATTATTGATGGATGGATGGATGGATTATTGATGGATTGATGGATGGATGAATGAATGAATGAATGAATGAATGAATGGATGGATGGATTATAAATGGATGGATGGATTATTGATGGATTGATGAATGAATGAATGGATGAATGGATGGATGGATTATTGATGGATGGATTATTGATGGATTGATGAATGAATGAATGGATGGATGGATGGATTATTGATGGATGGATTATTGATGGATGGATTATTGATGAATGAATGAATGAATGAATGAATGGATGGATTGTAAATGGATGGATGGATGGATTATTGATGGATTGATGAATGAATGAATGAATGAATGAATGGATGAATGGATGGATTATTGATGGATGGATGGATGGATGGATGGATTATTGATGGATTGATGAATGAATGAATGAATGAATGAATGAATGAATGAATGGATGGATGGATTATTGATGGATGGATGGATGGATGGATGGATTATTGATGGATGGATGGATTATTGATGAATGAATGAATGGATGGATTATAAATGGATGGATGGATTATTGATGGATTGATGAATGAATGAATGGATGGATGGATGGATTATTGATGGATGGATGGATGGATTATTGATGGATGGATGGGTTATTGATGGATTAATGAATGAATGAATGAATGGAGGAATGGATGGATGAATGGATGGATTATTGATGAATGGATGGATGGATTATTGGATGGATGAATGAATGGATGGATGGATAAATGAATGGATGGATGGATGAATGGATGGATTATTGATGGATGGATTATTGATGGATGGATGGATTATTGATGGATGGATGGATGGATGGATGGATGGATGAATGAATGAATGAATGGATGGATGGATTATTGATGAATGAATGGATGGATTATTGATGAATGGATGGATGGATGGATGAATGAATGAATGAATGAATGGATGGATGGATTATTGATGAATGGATGGATGGATTATTGATGAATGGATGGATGGATGGATGGATGAATGAATGAATGAATGAATGAATGGATGGATGGATGGATTATTGATGGATGGATGGATTATTGATGGATGGATGGATGAATGAATGAATGAATGAATGAATGGATGGATGGATTATTGATGGATGGATGGATGGATGAATGAATGAATGGATGGATTATTGATGGATGGATGGATGGATGGATTATTGATGGATGGATGGATGGATGGATGGATGGATGGATTATTGATGGATGGATGAATGAATGAATGAATGAATGGATGGATTATTGATGGATGGATGGATGAATGAATGAATGGATGGATGGATTATTGATGGATTAATGGATGGATGAATGAATGAATGGATGAATGAATGGATGAATGAATGGATGGATGATGGATGGATGGATGGATGGATGGATTATTGATGGATGGATGGATTATTGATGGATTAATGGGTGGATGAATGAATGAATGAATGAATGAATGGATGAATGGATGGATGGATGGATGGATGGATGGATGGATGGATGGATGGATGGATGAATGGATGGATTATTGATGGATGGATGGATGCATTATTGGATGGATGAATGAATGGATGGATGGATAAATGAATGGATGGATGGATGGATGGATAAATGAATGGATGGATGGATTATTGATGGATGGATTATTGATGGATGGATGGATTATTGATGGATGGATGGATGGATTATTGATGGATTGATGGATGGATGAATGAATGAATGAATGGATGGATGGATTATAAATGGATGGATGGATTATTGATGGATTGATGAATGAATGAATGGATGAATGGATGGATGGATGGATGAATGAATGAATGGATGGATGAATGGATGGTTGATGGATGGATGGATGGATTATTGATGGATGGATAGATTATTGATGGATTAATGGGTGGATGAATGAATGAATGAATGGATGAATGGATGAATGGATGGATGAATGGATGGATTATTGATGGATGGATGGATGCATTATTGGATGGATGAATGAATGGATGGATGGATAAATGAATGGATGGATGGATGGATGGATGAATGGATGGATGGATTATTGATGGATGGATGGATTATTGATGGATGGATGGATGGATTATTGATGGATTGATGGATGGATGAATGAATGAATGAATGAATGAATGAATGAATGAATGGATGGATGGATTATAAATGGATGGATGGATTATTGATGGATTGATGAATGAATGAATGGATGAATGGATGGATGGATGGATTATTGATGGATGGATTATTGATGGATGGATTATTGATGGATTGATGAATGAATGAATGGATGGATGGATTATTGATGGATGGATTATTGATGGATGGATTATTGATGAATGAATGAATGAATGAATGAATGAATGAATGAATGGATGGATTGTAAATGGATGGATGGATGGATTATTGATGGATTGATGAATGAATGAATGAATGAATGGATGAATGGATGGATTATTGATGGATGGATGGATGGATGGATGGATGGATGGATGGATGGATGGATGGATGGATTATTGATGGATGAATGAATGAATGAATGGATGGATGGATTATTGATGGATGGATGGATGGATGGATGGATTATTGATGGATGGATGGATTATTGATGAATGAATGAATGGATGGATTATAAATGGATGGATGGATTATTGATGGATTGATGGATGGATTATTGATGGATGGATGGGTTATTGATGGATTAATGAATGAATGAATGAATGGAGGAATGGATGGATGAATGGATGGATTATTGATGAATGGATGGATGGATTATTGGATGGATGAATGAATGGATGGATGGATAAATGAATGGATGGATGGATGAATGGATGGATTATTGATGGATGGATTATTGATGGATGGATGGATTATTGATGGATGGATGGATGGATGGATGGATTATTGATGGATGAATGAATGAATGAATGAATGGATGGATGGATTATAAATGGATGGATGGATTATTGATGGATTGATGAATGAATGAATGGATGGATGGATTATTGATGGATGGATGGATGGATTATTGATGGATGGATTATTGATGGATGGATTATTGATGGATTGATGAATGAATGAATGAATGAATGAATGAATGAATGAATGAATGAATGAATGAATGGATGGATGGATGGATGGATTATTGATGGATGGATGGATTATTGATGGATTGATGAATGAATGAATGAATGAATGAATGAATGAATGAATGAATGAATGAATGAATGAATGAATGAATGAATGGATGGATGGATGGATTATTGATGGATGGATTATTGATGGATGGATTATTGATGGATGGATGGATTATTGATGGATGGATTATTGATGAATGAATGAATGAATGAATGAATGAATGAATGAATGAATGGATGAATGAACGAAGGAGTGCAACTGCAGTGTTTTTGCTGAACAGGAAGTCGTTTTTTTTCTTGGTCAGACGGACTGACTCAGATCCTGGAGAAGAGCAGAACTCAGCAGAACTCAGCAGAACTCAGCCGGACAGGAAGCAGCATCAGCTCTAACAGGAAGCAGCATCAGCTCTAACTGCTTCCTGTCTTCCTGCTGGCCGATCAGAACCGGCCGAGGAGCTAAGCAGAACCTGCTGCTGTCACGACCCAATTCTAGCGGTTACCTCTTGCTTTGGGCTACTCTCATTGGACAGCTCGATAGCGGAGTCCTGTTTGGGGGAGGGGCTTGGCTGCACGGCTGGCTGCTGATTGGCTGTCATAGTATTGGACAGGTACTGTCGGACCTGCTGCCTCTGAGCCTGCTGGATGTGGTACCTGGTGGGGTTCTCCAGGTGGGTTTGCACCTGCCAGACACACAGTGGGAGGAGCTAAGAGTGACACCAAGGTTTAATTGTTCTCCATTCATGTGTAGCATGGGACGTCCCGCACCTTCAGCACCTCCACAGGAACCTGAGCAGGCGTACAGGAAGTGGTCACAGTCAGGCTAATAGGGGAGGAGGTGTCAATGGAGCGCTGCTGCTGCTGCGCCTCCTTCTGCTCCTCCTCCAGAGCCTGCTGACGCATAAGCCCCTGACGCAACAGAACCCTGCAGGAGCAGAAAGAAGAGGAGCAGGTTACCACAGCTCCCCCCACAGGACAACCAGGGAAAAACCTCAGAAGAAAAAGCGCTTCTGCTGACCTTGATGACATCACTGACGGGAGTGAGGATGAAGCTGAGGATGAGGGGGAGGCTGCCGAGGAGCTGAAAGGAGAGACAGAGGGAGTTCATCCTGTTTTTCATTTAATAATCTCTGTTCTAAGCAATCTGTCCTGCTCAAGGACGCAGAAGGGCTGAACACAGCCTCTGAGTACGATTACAACGCTACGCTAACGTTTCTTTGTTAGAATAATCTTATCCGTTTTTCAGGGCTACTAGAAACGGTCTATGACTATGACCTGGATGAATCTTCAGCAGCATAACTGATCATTTGTTTGCAGGAACTAGTCTGTGTCAGATTAAGGTGATTAAGAGGAAATAGTTTGTTCCTGGTGACTGTTTTTTTTTTTTTTTTTTGCAGGAAATAATTTGTAATTAGTCGGCTGCTTGCAGAAATTAGTCTGACCCAATGAACTAGTCTGTGCTTGGCCAGAGGTTTTCAGGAATTAGTCGGTACCTGGAGGCTTCAATGTTCAATCTGAGGTACCTGATGTTGACTGGCTGACTCTTGATCTGGTAGAAGGTATCGCTGTCCGTAGGAATCAAACCGTCAACCTCGATGTCCGCCACGATCCCAGACTCCATCCTGAAATATGGAGAATCAACCAATCAGAAGCCGGCATGAGAAACTCAACCAATCACAGCTGACCGAGCTACGGTTCTTCGCTTTTAGCGAAGATGATAGTTCCGCCCCCTCCGTGAGTTTGACCAGTTGTGCTTTGGTGGATCCCACAGCAGCCTGAGCTTTTTGGGGACATTTTATTGATCCTCGATTAAAAGCAGGAATTAGGAAAGGAGCCATTTAAAAACCGCCTAACATCTGATGATGAGCGGTTCACTAAATAAACCTGGTTTGTTTTTAGTTTCTGTTCTTAAACTCAGGTCCAATTAATGCACGTTCTATAGAATGAAGAGAGAACCGGTCAGGACACATGAAGTAGCCTAAATGATCGTAAATATCAACACATCCTGACCCGATCCAAAGACATTCAGCAACAAACGGACAAGAGTCTCTGACATTCTTCTATCAGCCTCTAAGAGCTCCACCAGGACTCATCCAGGAGGTCCTAGAAGAACCCAGAGCTACGGCTAAAGTCCTCAGATAAGTACAGTTTAAGCTATAGCTGCGAGCAACGATTGAAAATATCATGCAGTGTTTGTCCGACTTTAGCAATGTACAAAAAACTATTTAAAAAACGATTTAATATCAAATCTGACGTCTTACGCCTGTCTATAGACTATAGGTATGCTGGTCTGACAGAACAGAGTTTGAGCCCCACTCCCACAGACTGCCACTCTGGGTCCCTGAGCAAAGACCCTTAACCCCAGTCTGCTCTCTGGGCGCCGCACAATGGCAGCCCACTGCTCCCCAAGGGGAAGGGTTAAATGCAGAGAATGAATTTCGCTGCTCTGTACTCGTGACAGTGGAATAACAATAAAAAAGGCTGAAATTAAAGAGATCCCTGAACTTCTGGGAGATTATTCAGCTGATATTCAGGTCCAGACTCCCGATCTGATCCATAAAGTCATAGGGAAGCGGCTGTTCCAACCGAATTCTCCTGAGTGTTGCCCGACTTTACACGAGTGAATAAAGTGAATGTGATTGGTCGATTATCAAGGGGGCGGGATTGTTGTGGAGGAAGGTTCGCAAACATTTTTGGTTGTGGTCGGTTTGACAGAAGCATCTTGCTAACCAGTTAGCATCTTAGTGCTAGCAGGTTCCCAATGGGAAATTCCATTGGGACCAAGTAGCACTAAATTGGTGACTTAGAAACGACGCTGTCAAGGAACGCTATGGACAGCGGAAACATGCAAGAGGAGGAGAGTTTAGTGTCGGAGGTCGTGGATGAGTCTCCTCCGTCATCCATTTTTTATTTAGAGGAGGAAAGCGGGGACGAAGATGTTGTGGAAGAGGACGCCAGGGCGGCAGAAGCTTGGTTTGGTGTAGAAGACTTCCAGCCGTACATGTTTGAGCCCTTGCCTTGCAACGCTGCCAGTTCTGTTAGCTCTACGCCTGCTGAAGACACAGACGTCCATCCCCGTGAACACTGGGACGCAACTCAATGGGAAAGGAAAGGATTCTGATTTCAACCGTTGCGTATATTAGCTGCGACACATGAATCAAGATGCTATGACCGAAAACATTTGATTGACAGATGACCGTTGATATATGATTGGCCGAATTTAGGTGTTCAGGCTGACGTAGAACTAACTGGCCTGCAGAAGATAACGGAAAGATTTTAGGACAGGATTTTTTTTTTAAAGAAATTTTCTAAATTTTGGGACAATATCATCTGATAAAGAGAACATTTATACCAGAATGATTGACATTTAAATACGACTTTAATAAGAGGTTCTGGTCACCTGAGCTCATTGGAACCAGAGCAGAAGGTTCCACTGGACTGGACCCAGAACCAGCTGGTTTAAAGGGTCTCAGGTTCTGATTCGAACCGGTTCTGGAAGGCCTTCAAAGCTGGTAGGACAGGAGGGATGAAGAGCTCAGTCACTTCCCACCGGTCCCTCTGATCCACACCCTGGACCCCCCCATCCCACCCCACAGTCTGCTTGTTTGTTTCTACTTTTGCTTACTGTCTCTGTTTTCCCAGAAAGCTGAACAGATCCAGTCTTGTTGAAACCATGACCCCCCCCCAGCTTCCCACAGCTGTATCCAAAACAAGCCTCACATCCGTTTCCCACATCACGCCATAATCCACCAATCAGGGCCCGCTTCCCAGGGAGGACAGGCAAACGCTTCACAGCTCCAGAACATCTGAGGTGGCGTCAAAGCAAAAGCCATGAAGGCTTTGCTTCTGAGGAGGAAGAGGAGAAAAAAAGAGGAAGAGGGGATGAAGATGGAGGAGTTGGCTGCTCCCCCCTGGGAAAGGAAAGAGGGAGATTAGTGCTTGATGAGTCATGCAGAGGGAGGTTCAGGGGTCAAAAGTCAAAAAGAAAAACAACAACAACCTGCCACCATCATCATCATCTTCATCAGTGTGCAGCTTCAGCATTCCAGTCTGGCAAATATTAACCTTAACCCCTGTCCTGCCCTCCGCTGCTCCTTCACACCAAACTCCATTCAGAAATCCGCTTATTTAAGCTTCACTTTAATCATCCTCCCATGAGATCATTTAAACCTTAAACTAAAGAAACACGGTTTTATAACAACAGTTCCAAAACAGAAAAACCATGTAACGCCAAGCCGAACCCATCAGAAGCGAACCTTTATCTGAAAAATTATGTCGGTTTAGTTTGATGCAAATACATTATTACCAAAAACTGTTGAATAAGCGAAAATGTACTGTTTTCCTAAAGGATTTCTGTAAAGGCGCAGATAACGGAAACACTTCCGGACTTACTGGACCAAGTTAAGAGTTTCGGCGGAGTCCAGGATCACGAACACGGTGTGAGGAACCGAGGCCTCCTGGTGGTCCGGTTCGGTTCGGCCCCGGTTCTGATCTACGGTCCGGATCTTATCCGAGCCGACGTCTGACATTTCTCCCGAGGAGCAATGAGCGGAGAGGGGAGATGTTCAGACGGAGAACCGGCGATCAAATCTGGAGCTCCGGAGGAGGAGGGGGGGAGAGCAGATCTGATGAAGCCCTGCTGGGAGCTGCTGAGGCTGCCGAACCGAACCGAGCCGAACCGAACCGAACCGAACAGGCAGAGCTCTGTGCGCAGAGATAAAACACACAGATCAAACAGGCACATTCCAGAGCTGCTGATCCAGATCTAGACATTCCTGACTGGTCCAGGATTTCTCCCACATGTCTTCCTTTAGCCTCAGCCCCCCTTCCGATAAATATTAAAAACAGAAGAAGACATTTAACATTTAGATTATAATAAATAAAGGGTCAAAAAACTAAATTAGGACACATCTGAAAATCTGCTCCTGTTCCTTTAAATCTGATTTTTCTATTTTACTTTCATATTTTTTTATTTTTAATAGGAAAACTTAATACAATGTTTACCTTTAGGAACTTCTCTGCCTATAATGACTGATTCAGTTTTCTTTCTGTTCATAAAATCAAACTTTTATGTCTTTGAATGATAAAAAAAACAGTTTGTTTCCACATTAAACCAATAATCTATTCTACTTTTAATATTTCTATGTCTGTGGGGCGGGGCTTGATGTTCTGATGGAACTCTGCTGAACCAATGAGATGTAGTTTTTTTTTCTGCCACCAGCCAATAGGATAGAGCGGGACTTTTGTCTCAGCGAATCGGCTGCGCGGCTGAGGCTCGATGTCCGCCATGTTGTTAGTTTTGTATGAGGGGGAATTCCCTGCCAACGTCATCCTCCTCAGCACTGATTGGTTGGGATGAGACTTGCTGCGCTTCGACCAATCAGAGGCCCGATACAGGCTTTCTTTTTTTTTTTATCTTCATTGGAGATTTTTTTTGTACTACAAGAAATAAGTACAATTTCCAATGAAAAATCGCCTGGGGTTTTATCAAAAATAGTAATAATAAATAAAATATAACTGATTAAACATAAAAATAGTAAAATTATTGAATAAAGCTAGACATAGGAGCATATAAATGGATTACATAAATATTTTGAATTTAGAGCATAGAGATAAAGTTTTAACAGCCTTTCTGTTATTGGAGGAGGATAGTGTGGAAAATTAAGTTGTTGCTTCCTTTAAGAAAGAGATAAATGAGGGTTTGGTCATGATAATTTTACATTTATGGATATAAAATTTGGCCAACAGAAGCAAACTATTACATAAAAAGAAAAAATATAGGAGGAAATCCAAACGGAGAAGCGGATCGTTGTTACTGTGCCAATGAGAAGCTGATGGGGTCTGCATTCAGGACCTCTGGAGGTCTCTCACATCCAAACAGATTAACAGCCTGTGGGAAACATCTGGATCATCTGCTGAGGAATGGAAGTTCCTGCTGAGAACAAACCGCTTATATAAAGCTGGTGGAGACATCATTTGTTTACTGTCTGGCTCAATCCTCTGCTGCCAAAATAAAAACAATCATCTTCCAGCTTTCTGCTGCTCATGCAGCACCTCTGCACCCCTGCATGTTTATAGGTCTGTGTGTCAATGACAGGTAAAACAAACTAAATACAGCTAAATCCCAGTCTGGTGGATCCTTCTACCACTAAGTGTTTGTATAGTTTCCTAGTTCATATTTAGTTCCAGATTTAGTTTATTCCATTCAGATTTATTTTTTTCTAATGGGTGTAAACTTCAGTTAATCTGTCTGACTGGTTTAACTCACACTTGTTATTTTCTCTGAGGTTCAAATGCAGATCAGCCTTGGGTGGAAGCTGGAACATACCACTGTCCCAAAGAACTGAGGGGGGGATTTTGTTTACATTGACCTTAGTTATTTTGTCACCTTAATATTCACTTATTTGTGCTAAGTTAAAGAGTTGTTTAATTTGTTTAATATGTTTTAGTTTTGTTTGGGAGGGCCAGTAACACATTGGTGGAAAATGAGGGAATTAGACGACTTTTTACGTCCCTGATGGGTCCCTGGTGATGCTGTTTTATTAATGGAAAAGCAGAAGATGCTTAAACTTTTTTTTAATCATGGCTACGGATTGATGCTAACATGTTTGTTAGCTGTCAGAATTCTGAAATTAAAGTCAGAATTCTGACATATTTCCAATATCAAATGGTAATGATATTTAAAAAACATGTTAACCTTAATGTTAACCAGAGGGGATTTACCATTAGGCAATACTAGGCGGGGCCCCAAGTTCCTGGGGGCCCCATAAAACTCTGTTTCCATGTATGGTTAATACAACTATTCCTTATTTTTGCGCATTAATTATTTTTTTGATAAAAATCCTTTGTTTAAAATGCCATCAGAACGCTGATAATATTAAGTGTGTCTCAGCCCCCCCCCCCCCCCCCCCCCCCCCCCCTTCAGTGTCCACCATATTGGATCAGTCCATTTGCTGCACATGTTCAGAAAGGTCCAAACAGACAGCAGCAAACCATTTGAAAACAAACCATGCAAAGAGCAGTGTTGCCAACTTAGCGCTTTAGTCGCTATATTTAGCCACTTTTCAGACCCCTCTAGCACTTTGATTTCTAAAAAGCTCCTAGCGCCAAATCTAGAGACTTTTTTCTGCTACTGGAGACTTTGGAGACAACATCTAAAAGCAGCGAACTCTGCTCTCCAGAGCGAGTAGATTGGTAACCCCGCCTCCTGCTCTCCTCTATCTTGTCTGCTGTCATGATTCATGCAGCTATGATTTCATCCAAATGAAAAATGGAGAACAGATAAGCAGATCATGGCTTGTCTACAGTGAAAAGAAGGACTGGGTTATTTACTTTGGCCTTTTTGGAAACACAGGAAGGAGCAATCAGCTAAGTGAGCTTAGTGCTTGGAAAAAATCTTTCATTCCTTTAGAGACAGCATGAAAAGTCAGCTGAGTACAAAACATAGAGAGGAAAACAAGAAGAAAAGGGACAAGAAGAGAGGGACACAACCTAGAACAGATAATGGATGTCTATTCTATTAACATTTCTCTATCTGGAGAATGGGGTTGTTTGATGTGTTGTCTTCTCCATTCAAAGGGCCCCCTGCCTGTCTTTGCTTAGGGCCCCAAATTTCCTAAATCAGCCTCTGCCTGTGAGTGAAAGCAAGGTGTTACTCTTTTTTTTCTGATGTAGATTGCCCTAAACTGCTCTATCAAAACCACAGGAATCCAATTAACACATTTTCCCCGCTATAACTGCAGGGGGCGCCACCCTTTCCACAAAGGAAACACACAAAGCCATTTAATCACTTTTATTTTTTCCATTTCAACCTCATTGACTTTATTTCACAGAGGTGCATGATTGGAAACAGACAGTGACATCATGGAAGGCAGTGGCCGGCCACTAACCGAAAAAACCTGCAATCAATCAATCAATTCATTTTACCATATCAAACATACACATTTTTGCAAGAAGACAGATTCACAGGCAGGGAATATATCATCTGCTTTTGTTAGGATCAAAAGAAAATGAACAAAACTGATGAAGGGGTAAATAACTGTTAAAGTTAAAACCAAGCTATAATTGGGAATACCTCCTTGTAACCAGTTATAACTGTGCTTAGCTAGTTTTAATTGGTTGAAAGTTGATGTACCTGATAATAATATGTGGTTATAAGTCTCCATGTAAATAACCAGCTATACCTGACATTGACCAGTTAGATTTGATGACAATTAACCACGAGTAACTCTCTGTAAAGCCACATCTGAGCAGTTCTTCTGCAAGATCTAACTGACTTGTGTTTAAAAAGTTAGAACTGGATCAAACCGGATGTAACTGGTTCTTAATTATCTCAAATGATTACAAGTTGTTGTTATTTTTAAGAAAACAAACAAGTTTGAGTTATTTTGTAGTGTTGCACCAATACCAGTATTGGGCGGGGCCCCCATCCAGGGCTAACATGGTGGTATCGGTGTCAACGAGTTCTAACAAATAAGGCACCGATACCATAAAATACCGTAAAAATATATACAAAAAACATGGAAAAAATTATCTCTGGGTCCGTCAAACCAGTAAGGACAAGTAAGAACTATTCAAAACTATGCATCTGTACCACTTATATCCAAATAAACCAATCAGAACTGATTTGGAAGCTTAGGAGACCAACTTGTCCAAACAAGTAAAACAAAAAAATAAATAAAACCTACAACAATTAGAGCCTAAGAGAATGAGTAGAAACCTGTAAGAACCAGTTTGAAACAGTAAAAAAAAAAAAGTAAAAGGAGAATCGGTTGGAGGCAGTTAAAACTGGCAAGAACCAGTGAAAATCCAAGAACTCTGAATGTAAGAAAAAACTCGCTAACACCAGTTAGAAACCGGTTCAATTGGTGAAAACCTGTGAAAACCAGTTAGAAAATGTAACAGCTGTAAGAAGAAGAAACCATTTAGATACATAAAAACTGTCAGAATAATGGAAAATCTGTAGAAACATAAAAAAAAAATGCAAATATTAGTCTGAACCAATTAGAACCCGTTTGAATGAACCAATTGGTCAAACCCAGGGTGAACTAGTTTTAACCAGTCAGAACTAAACAGTATTTAAACGAACTGGTCATAACCGGTGAGATCTGGGGAGAACCAGTTATAACACTGCTAACAGAAAACCTTGCAGCCCCTAACATTCTCTTCGTACAGAAACAAACAATGCTAACACATGCTAAAAGATCCTGTGGCCATTCCCTTCCATTTTTACTGCTCCACATGCTAAAAACACGATAAGAACATATGATGAGCACCAAAGAACCAACCAGAGAGCCAGAAATCCAGAACTAAAAGCTAGTAGCCTGTGACCCAGGTGGTTCTCAAAGCTAGCATAGCTTGGCACAATACATAGAAGCAGTGGGAAACTGTTAGCATTGAGCTAACACATTAACGTCTAAAAAAAATACAAAAAATGTAAAGAATTTTTGTTTATGAAACTAATCTGAGTTTTATCAGATGCTCTTTACCATTTAATTTACAAACAGAACCTGGAGAACATAGATAACCTTCCTTTCCATTCATTTATCTGTAATCTTATTTAGGTCTGCAAAAATGATCCACAGAACTTTGCGCTCTGGGTCTAATGTAAACGAGTGGGAGCTGTTATACCAGATGTTGGTTACAGCAAGAAAGGAAAAAATACATCGACACATTTTTATATTAGGTCTTAAAGTTTTTTGGGGATTTAAACAGTTTAACTTAATGCACCATTTTAAACATTCCGACCTGTGCATGAAACCTGGCTGAAAGGTTTTAGAACCATCAAGGTCCGCCGCTAGACCCCATCCATTACATAACTCCCCCTGTCCTGTATGTGTGAAGGACTCACATCCTTTACCGCCATGGCAACATCAGGCCTTCAAACAGAAACAACATGAAGCGTGATTTTGAACAGGCTATGCCTTAGAGCAGTGGTCTTCAACCCTGGTCCTCAAGATTTACTGTCCTGCAGGTTTTAGATGCATCCCTGCTCCAACACAGCTGAATCAAATGAATGGCTTTTTACCAAGCCTTTGTCAAACTAGTTGGAATGGGTAAATGTAGGTGACCGCAGACAGTCCCGCAGACAGGAGGCCTCTGATTGGTCAAATCTACATCCGCTCTACACTATGCATATTTCCTGTTTCGTACCTTACCAGCTTGTTCTGTTTGTATGACCGCCATCGTGAAAAACGACTGGTGAAGATGGACCAGCTAGAAGAGAGAGGTGTGCGAGAACGCTGGGACCCTTTTTCCCCGCCCTTTTTGGCCCTCATGTCCCTCCGTTGTCGTACAAACTTGCCAACATCTGACTACCTTCTAAACCTACTACACCTTCTCCAGGAACGGGACCAAAGAAAAACTCATTCCAGAGGCAAAGCTGCCAGACCCACCTCTACCTAGAGAGGAAACGTCTGTGGACTGGTGGGTTATGTACTTAGACAGCTCAGTCCAGTTTGCCATCATATTCAACCAAATTTTGCCATTAGACTATAACAACAAAGTGATGCTTGAGATCATGGTTGGTTCGGTCTGGCATTGCTCAATAGTAGCGCGAGTATGCTCGCACAATATCTGGTGGGCCAATCAAATTGTCAGGGCGGGCTTTATACGATGATGGACAGATGATCAACAGTAACGTAATCAACCACGTCACCAAAGCGCGCTTGGGTGACAACAACAATGGCTGCCGCTGGAGAGTTGAGGTGAGTAGATTCTGCTATTAGGTCTGTTCTAGAAGATATCGACAGCAAATTAATTTTAAAAGAGGAACAGAGAAACGCGATCAAGGCTCATCTTCTTATTCTAGGCGTGAAACTGCACGCTTTGAATTTTGTTGACAACAACTATGCGTCGCTTAACATACGCCACGCACTCCGTTCCTCTTATTGGTTGTAGGTCTATCCAATTGAGTGCAGAGGCATTTTTTTTCCTGGTTCGTTCGAAACACGCCCCATAATCACAGCTCTATGGAGCAGCATCAGACTCATTCTGACTAGAATTGAGTAGGACTACGTCAGGCTACATGGTTGGTGCCATTGGAAACAAATTATAAAACGAGGACAGAACATGAAGGGGAAATGGTTCTGGTAGTCCTTGATGCAGCTCTTCTGTTCTTTGGAACCGTTGTTAGCATCTAGAGTTGCTCAGTTGAGCCGTTGGAGATCACTAGCTGAAACAAATCCACCCCTTGCTTAGCAATAGACACTGCTTCAGTGGCATGCTAGATCCAAAGAGATAAAAACTTTCTATAGCTGGGTTAGAGCAAGGCAGGTTTTATATTCAGACCAGAAGAGAAACGGATGAAGACATCTCAAAAAGTGGTTCCCTGTCCGGTTGCTTAGTCAAAAAGGGGGGTTCAGTAGATTTTTTTCACATGTCCTTGAAAGGACCTGACCAAGGGGGGAAAACAAAGTCTGACCCATTTAAAGCGGACCATATGTAAAAGGTGCGGATACCCCCTTTAACAAGTTTTGCTGTGCCTACAAACGATCCGAATGGCTCTGAAAAGACCTTGATGTGAACAGAACCTTTTAGGTACCAAATTCACCTGCTCTAACAGTTACCCCCAGCTTCCACTTCCATCAAAACATTATATTTAAAATCTACTACTGACCCTGAACTTCCTGCTTGGCTCTGATTGGAGGAACAGCTAATAGTTGACCTTTGACCTTTACACTGTCACATCAGCATTAGGTTGGAATAATAAATTATATTTACAAAAGTTTTGTCACTGATCAGAAATGAACACAGCCAGACTCACGGATAGAGATACCCACAGAGAGAACCCACTGGGCAACCTTTAAAAAAACCCAAAGAGAGAACCCGCTGAGGGTAACCTTTAAGAGAACCCAAAGAGAGAACCCGCTGAGGGTAACCTTTAAGAGAACCCAAAGAGAGAACCCGCTGAGGGTAACCTTTAAGAGAACCCAAAGAGAGAACCCGCTGAGGGTAACCTTTAAGAGAACCCAAAGAGAGAACCCGCTGAGGGTAACCTTTAAGAGAACCCAAAGAGAGAACCCGCTGAGGGTAACCTTTAAGTTAACCCAAAGAGAGAACCCGCTGAGGGTAACCTTTAAGAGAACCCAAAGAGAAAACCTGCTGAGGGTAACCTTTAAGAGAACCCAAAGAGAGAACCCGCTGAGGGTAACCTTTAAGAGAACCCAAAGAGAGAACCCGCTGAGGGTAACCTTTAAGAGAACCCAAAGAGAGAACCCGCTGAGGGTAACCTTTAAGAGAACCCAAAGAGAGAACCCGCTGAGGGTAACCTTTAAGAGAACCCAAAGAGAAAACCTGCTGAGGGTAACCTTTAAGAGAACCCAAAGAGAGAACCCGCTGAGGGTAACCTTTAAGAGAACCCAAAGAGAGAACCTGCTGAGGGTAACCTTTAAAAAAACCCAAAGAGAGAACCCACTGAGGGCAACCTTTAAGTTAACCCAAAGAGAGAACCCGCTGAGGGTAACCTTTAAGAGAACCCAAAGAGAGAACCCGCTGAGGGTAACCTTTAAGAGAACCCAAAGTGAAAACCTGCTGAGGGTAACCTTTAAGAGAACCCAAAGAGAGAACCCGCTGAGGGTAACCTTTAAGAGAACCCAAAGAGAGAACCCGCTGAGGGTAACCTTTAAGAGAACCCAAAGAGAAAACCTGCTGAGGGTAACCTTTAAGAGAACCCAAAGAGAGAACCCGCTGAGGGTAACCTTTAAGAGAACCCAAAGAGAGAACCCGCTGAGGGTAACCTTTAAGAGAACCCAAAGAGAGAACCCGCTGAGGGTAACCTTTAAGAGAACCCAAAGAGAGAACCCGCTGAGGGTAACCTTTAAGAGAACCCAAAGAGAGAACCCGCTGAGGCTAACCTTTAAGAGAACCCAAAGAGAGAACCCGCTGAGGGTAACCTTTAAGAGAACCAAAGCATCTGCATTTCTTCAAAGTTTGAACAACAATAAGAATATTTAATTTTTTTTTTTTTTAAACGCTTTCTGCCAAACAAGGGAAGAGATACTGGAGCAGTATCGTCCAAACACACCAAAGTCCAATTCTGGCGGTTCTCCCGAACCGTCAGGGACTTGGTCTAAAACTCATCATCATCATCTTCATCAGTGTCCTTTTTCCTCCTCCTTCCTCAGTTCTGTGATTTTTTCTTCTGGCAGTAAACATCAGGAAGTGTCCAGCCAACCCCAGCCCTGATTGGTCCGTGCTCCGGCCAATCAGCTGCTCCCTAATGCTGGCTTAAAGCAGCTGGAGATGACATCATCACCAGCACCTGCGATGAGTAAGCGCTAAATAAAACCAAAGTTTTTACGGAATTACATCGAAGATTTGAATTTTTTAAACATTTTTATAGATTTTCTCTAATTCATAAAACTCACATTTAAAAGCTCAGATACTGAATTTTTAATTAACTTCCTTCTGCTCATGCCTCCAACATCCAATATTTAAACAGTCTTAAATTTCTTGTTAAATCTGTTGAATCAGAAGTAAAGGAAGTTAATCAAAGACCTGCAGAAAATAAAAATAAATATATATCCATACAGATAACACAGTAATAAAACCCAGCTGTACCCAAACTCACCAGTAGAGGGCAGCAAACCACGTGGGGCGTAAAGGAAGCTGGGAAACATAGTTTGAGATCAAACTGTTTCTTTTCAATAAATGTAATAAATCTAATAAAGTCTTTCTCAGGATGTTTTAAATGTTCCATACTCTGTCAAGTTCTACAGAACCTTCTGGGGTTCTGAGGGGACCAGTCGGTTCTGTATGTGCTTGACCTGCTCACACTTTCTCAGCATTGGTTGAACGGGTAATAGTTCTGTGTGGGTTCTGGTTTTTATACACATTTCTTTTTAAGAACCAGATGTTGGACCAGACCTGCAGGAATGTTGGTGAGGGCCTCCAGAACAGAACCTCTGGCGCTTAGTTTGTGCTGTTTGTCGTCATGTTGGACTTGATGTTTTGAAATGAAATTCTGTCCACCACAGGAAGTTCTGCGAGGGTCCGAAACCTCCTGTGGTTTATGAAGTTTCTGAGATGATTGCTGTGGGACCGGCGAAGCGTTCATCACTTGTTTGGTATCTGTATTAACATCCTGATAAAGGATTGGATTCTTTTGTTGGCTGAAAAAATCCTGCGCTGGACGGCCATGGATGATCCGGTCCTGCTCCTGTCCAGCAGCGATCTGAGATGGGTGGGGGGGGGGTTGTCCCCGCAGACGGCGCCACAATCACATCAGAAACCTTCAGAAGGAAGACCTAGCTCCTCTGACGAGGAATGGATCGTAGCTTTAAACTCCCGAATCCGAACAGAAAGGTTGGTTCCGTCTGGAGGTCGAACCCAGAGAGCAGCAGAACCTCACAGGCTGATTTGGGAAATGTTCTGACCGGGTACCTCTGCCAAAGGTCTGGTCTGGATCGGTTTTGGTTCCTGTGACTCTTCTGCCTTAATTCTTCATAGTTTTAATGTGTGTTGTTGTTGCTCTGAATGAGATCTTTACTCGTTTTTGTAAGATTTGGATAAATGTTCTAGATCCGTTGTGGTTCCTGTGGAAGCATTTTTTTCCTTGGCCTGTTTGCGAGATAAAATATTTTGTGTGCCTGTCCTCTGCCTAAATAGGGGTGATTGCTTAGAAGTCTTGTACCAATCTGTATGCTGGGGTTAAGTTATGGAGTTAAGCGTGGGGATGACAGAAAGCAGTTGCCTCCCGACTCTAGACAAGGATGAAGGAAAGGTCATGAGAGATTAGAATGAGTTCAATCAGCGTCCTTCATGCCGTGAACAGGAGACCAGTTCTGAGTTTATCTGGCTGTTTTTTTTTCTTGGGAATAACCAAATGTTCGTGTGTGAGAAAGTTCTTTGAGTAGGGGTGGGATAGTTCCCACTAGGAGAATGTGTGTGTTTAGGGAATTGCTGGATAAATGTTGAGCTTTGCCCAGTCAGAGCTCTATCTCTCCGTCTCATGACGTTAAACGAATTTGAACATTCTCTTGCAGGAGTCTCAGCTTCCTCCTCAAGTCCACATTCCTCTGGTTGTCCAGAAAAGCTTTGGATTGATTCTGGACCATGTGTGATTCCAGCTGTTTAGGTTGTTTCTGGACTTTGTCCTCAAGAGGTTTCAAATTTTCCTGTCCAGGTTTGGTTTTCCTTTTCCTGATGATTATTTCTCTATCTTTGCTTTTCGAACCCGGTGCGTCTCAGATCGGTTGCGGTTCAAATTTGGATGATACGTGAATTAGTTCTAGATTTCTTCTAGCTGTCCTGGTTTGTTCCTGGATTAGTTTGGATCTTAACTGTTGTGAGATCAGATTGACTTGTGGTTCTAGGTTTGCTTTGCGGTTTGGTTTTGGCTAAATTGTAAACTCTTTCAGGATCTAGTTATCGTATTCTGCTTTCCAATCAGGACAGACTTTCATGATGGCATCATCATCATCATCTTCAATGTTTTAGCTCCAGTAAAATCAAGTGTTCTCTCCTTCCACCTCAGCACTAAGCTCCTCCCCTTCTTCCTCCACGCTCTCCACGATTGGCTGATGGATCAAAGGCTCCTCCCCTCTGCCGGCTCTCGATAGGACGTCCATCCATCTGCGCTGTAGCTCCTCCCCCTCTGCGCTGAAGTAAAGAGTCAGGTGACTCTGGGAAATCTTGAAGGCGTGTCGCCGTTCCAGGCGATCACATGACTCAGGCTGAGAGACCTCAAAGCCAATCAGAGGGATGCTACGCTGCGCCTTGACATCCTGTGGAAAACAAGAACATGATGAGTTCTGATCTCGGCTGGACTTGAAATAATGATGTAGATCAGGTCGGCCTCCCAAAAAAACAGCCCATAACACCCTCCTCTCCCTTAACCTGACTCCGCCAGATGGATTTGCTCCGCATATCCATCTGGAAACCTTCCGTTGAAGTAATTTTGGGAAGGGGCGAAAATACTGGTTAGCTGATTGGCCTATGTTGGTGATAGACGGGCCAAATAAACCAATCAGATCAACGAAGCATATGACGTACTAACAGAGCGACGACGAAGAGGAGCCAATTGATAGATCAAACTCTTGCCGAAACCAGTCGGGAGAAGAGCAAAAACATCTTTTCCTCTGAGAAAAGCCTCCAGAGCAGTGTTTTGCTCTTCTTTCAGTGAAGAAATACTCTGTAATTCCGATAAAACTTGCTCGATAGCCACGCTAACGCTAGTTAGCGGCTAAAGCCGCCATGTTCCTTAGACTGAACTGTCGCGCTTCTCGTCGCACCTCAACCCGCCTCAAAGCCAACGCTGATTGGACGTTCGTTTGGTGAACGGCTCCAAATTTTCTTCAACGGAGAGTCTCCAGACTGATCTGCGAGTGAAACCTTGAAAGCTCGCGAGATCAGGATGGTCTCACGAGGCTACCTCTCACTGCCTGCAAAGAAAAACAGCCCACCTTTTTTAATAGCCGGGCTGTTCCTGTAATGCTTACAGTAGCCTGTAGGGGGCCCCAGAAGGGTTCCCTTGGTCCTCCTCAGCAGGTTCATTCATGCATGTAACAAAACGAGATGGAGGTAAAGGGAAGCGTCACCTGTGGAGCGCCGTAGATGTAGAGCACCAGCGGCTCGTTTTCAGGGATGACGCACCACGCCTTCTGCCAGCCGCGTCCCCCTCCTTTCTCCATGTGGTGAAGAAAACTACAAATCACACTGTTCTCTGCTGCCAGCGAGGCCTGTTTCTGCAGCACCAAAACAAGAGGCAATCAATTATCCCAAGGAAAAGGAGAGAGGACAGTACCGGTGATGTCACACTGACCTCCAGGATGGAGCGCCTCCTCTGAGTGCTGCTGCTCAGTCCTCCTGGCGAAGGCGAGACTCCCACCAGAGTGATATAGCAGTCTACACAAACACGGTTGGTCCGGTTGTTGTCGTACGACAAACGAGCGCGAAACTCGGAGCATTTTCCACAAACCACCTGGAAGGCATAGGACAAAGGGTCAGAGACGCGTCAGGCTTCAGACGGCGAGCGATGACGGTGGACGTACGTGTCCGCAGGCTTTGCAGTGGTGCCGTCTCTTGGTGATGGAGTTGAACGGCTCCTGACACTTCATGCACAGAGTTACTTCCTTCTCTCTGATCGGGGTTGGAGCTCGTTTTCCCAACTCCACACAACTCTGAAACAGAAGCACAGGGAGTTACGGCCAGGCCTCAGAAGGCCGCAGGACCACAGGGGAACAGCAGGGGGAGTGCTGTGTTACCGGGGAGTGAGGCGGGGTGGACTCATCATCACGCAGCGAACAGGTCAGGTATCTGAAGCTCTCCATCGTCTGCTCGTGGCGCTGAATGGTGGCCTGGATAGCCTGAAAGTGGAAAAAAAAAAACACAAAAGAAAATTTATTCCATTATTTTCTATATTTATCTCCTTAATATTGTTCTTTTTTTATTTGAATACATCATTGGTTGCCTTGGTATCCCTTTTGTGTGTTTTGAGCTTCTGTATGCTTTCTAGTTGCTTCACTGCAGCGACATTTACAAGAGAACATCGTCTGAACATCAGGGATTCATCTCTGGGGAATTAATCTCTAGTCCTCAGAGATCTGCAGAGTTTTAATTGGGATCCTGATGGCTAATTGTGCCAAAGACGATGCTTTCATAGTGGGGATCAGGACTTTTACAAGGAGAGAAGAAACAACATTCCAAAAGGAGACCAATTTTGCAAAAAGACAATAAAGGGAGCGAAAAAAAAAAAACAGAGTCCCTCGTCTGCCTGCTTCTGCCCATCAACCGGTTCAGCAGCCTTCGTGGTTTCGGCACCTAGACCTCTCTGGCCGGCGTCCGCCGCATGCTGTGGGATATCATCCAGCTGGATTCAGCTCCTTCTTCTGGGCTCGGACTGAACTTTATAACCAGGTTAGCAACCGACACGCTCGTAATCGTCCTCCATCAGATTTACGAGGTCACTAACCCGAGTTTTCCCCTCTACAGAGGTTCCAGCCTTTTTCATCCTAGCTGCTGAGTCGCATATTTTACGTGTTGTCAATAAACGCTTTAGTAAATGACATCAGTCTGTCTGCTTGAAATATCTGCTTATATCCTCATGTATAACCTTAAATGGGTAAACCTGTCATTAATGAATGTGATGGAAATCTGTCTAAATTAAATAAATAGTAAAAAAAAAAAGATAAGAGGAGGATGATGATGATCAGGCCCTCCAGCATCTGAGGGAGAAAATAGCTCCAAGACACCTGTGCTGGGAAACAGGAATCCGTCCTACATACCTACATAAGCAGCTAAAGGTCCACTCCTGTTCTGAAAACTGATCTATAATCCTAATCACCTTGCTGGCATTTTACATACCAGAGTTGTTTTTGTACTTCTATTTAAGTCATTATTTGGGCGTACACACTTGTAAACAACATTCTAATAACATTCTCCAGATTTATCCAGAATAATTTTCAGGGTATCAGATCTTTTATTGGCATTTTTCAGATAAACTGTAAATATTTTTTATTTTGCATGTTGCCACGGCAATTCAGGCATCTACATAGGATTAAACTTCTAGGAACAGTTTTTATTTCATGTTTTATGAGAGGGCTTGAACCAGAGCTGCTACCCGTCAATCACTGATGTAGGATTTGGGTTCCTCAAGTTGTCATGAAGACTTTCTGTTTAATCCTGGAAGCTTTTTTTAGTGTCTGAAAGCTTTAGGTTTCAGAAACAACCGATATTTGTTTTCATTAGCGACCAGACTGTTTTAAGAGACTGCTCAAAAGCAACAGAACCTGTGTGAACTCACCTGGATCCAGTCCTTCTTCTCCTCCTCGGTCCTGCAGAAACGCAAACACAAGGTCAACCCATCTTCATAGAAACTATGGAATCCAGTTATGTTCCATAGCTTTTATCATTAGCATATATGTCTGTTAGCATCTTCAGTATTTAGCATCGGTAGCATCTGGTGTCATTGGCATCTGCAGAATGACTGCCACTTGTTCCTTAAAATACAGAATCCTCTTTTATTTAGTAGTTAAAAGTTGCATCCCTAATTGAACCAACAAGGAAAGCAATTTATCCCATATTTTCATAAATGTTTGATTCACACATCTGTCACACACACTAAATCTAACAAACGTTAACCAAAGACAAAGGAGAAACTATCAAAGCCAACTAAAGTGTCTTGCTTCTAAGCAGGACCCCCTCTGCTTCTCGTCAGCTGCTGTCATGGTTGCCAGGAGACGGACTCCCATTGACCTCCACTGCTCTCTGTCACCAGCAGACTCTCCACCATTGTTAAACTGAAGAGAAAAACATCCAAAGACTAGCCAAGGACCATCCAAAGACCATCCAAGGACCAGCCAAGGACCAGCGAAAGACCATCCAAGGTACAACCAAGGAACATCCAAAGACTAGCCAAGGACAATCCAAGGACCATCCAAAGACCAGCCAAGGACCAGCGAAAGACCATCCAAGGACCAGCCAAGGACCATCCAAAGACTAACCAAGGACCAGCCAAGGACCATCCAAAGACCATCCAAGGACCATCCAAAGACCATCCAAAGACCAGTAAAGGACCAGCCAAAGAGATCCAAGGACCATCCGAGGACCAGCCAAAGACCATCCAAGGACCATCCGAGGACCAGCCAAAGACCATCCAAAGACCAGTAAAGGACCAGCCAAAGAGATCCAAGGACCATCCGAGGACCAGCCAAGGACCAGCCAAAGACCATCCAAGGACCATCCGAGGACCAGCCAAGGACCAGCGAAAGACTAGCCAAGGACCATCCAAGGACAAGCCAAGGACCAGCCAAAGACCATCCAAGGACCAGCAAAAGACCAGCCAAGGACCAGCGAAAGACTAGCCAAGGACCATCCAAAGACCATCCAAGGACCAGCCAAAGACCAGCCAAGGACCAGTGAAAGACTAGCCAAGGACCATCTAAGGACAAGCCAAGGACCAGCAAAGGACCATCCACAGACCAGCCAAAGACCAGCCAAGGACCATCCAAGGACCAGCCAAAGCTTAGCCAATAACCATCCAAAGACCATCCAAGGACCAGCCAAAGATCAGCCAAGGACCAGTGAAAGACTAGCCAATAACCATCCAAAGACCATCCAAGGACCAGCCAAGGACCATCCAAGGACCAGCCAAAGCTTAGCCAATAACCATCCAAAGACCATCCAAGGACAAGCCAAGGACCATCCAAAGACCAGCCAAGGACCAGCCAAGGAACAGCCAAAGACTAGCCAAGGACCATCCAAGGACCATCCAAGGACCAGCCAAAGACTAGCCAAGAACAATCCAAAGACCATCCAAGGACCAGCCAAGGACCATCCAAAGACCAGCCAAGGACCAGCCAAGGAACAGCCAAGGACCAGCCAAAGACTAGCCAAGAACCATCCAAGGACCAACCAAGGACCATCCAAAGACCAGCCAAGGACCAGCCAAGGAACAGCCAAAGACCAGTCAAAGACTAGCCAAGGACCATCCAAGGACCAGCCAAAGACTAGCCAAGTACCATCCAAGGACCAACCAAGGCCCAGCCAAGGACCATATAAAGACCAGCCAAGGAAAGTGGGGAAATATTGAATGGCTATGACTGTAGTAGCTGAAGGTGTAGTTGCACTAACCTGGCCTGCAGCTCCAAAGATCTCTGCTTCCCAGACACAAGGAACGTCCTGCAGGGAACAGCAACGCCGCTCGTCTCCTTCAGCTGTGGACAGAAACACTCGTTGTCAGTTGAACCGACCAAAACTCTTCCAGGTCGGTGCGATCAGGAATGTTCCTGCTGGCTCATGGCGAGTCGTTCTGAGCACGCTCAGAATCAAACCTCTATTTGAGCTTTTCTGGCTGCAGGAGGAGCTACAGGTTCTGGCCTCTATCAGTTTGTTCTGTTTGGACCTGCAGGTGGTTCCGATTCTGGTGCTCTAAGCGCCATTAACCGGCCTTCATCTAAGAATCAAAGCAGAGCCGCCAGCAGGGGGCGCTGGGTCTCACCTCCATGCCTTCCACGTCGATGCGAGCTCGGACGCTGTACTTCTGGCCAATCAGACGCAGCTTTGGGACACAGTAGAGCAGTCTGTCGTTAAACTGAAGAGAAAAACAGGTGAGTCGTCAGTACCTGAAGACTGGACCATCTGGGTGAGCCAAACAGAACCAACAGTACCAGGATCAGGTATCGGTCCTGCGTGGTGCCGTTCTTATTGGACAGTTTGAGGATGTGTCCTTCTTTGATGAGCTCATTAGTCGGGTTAACGATGTCCTCCTCTCCTCCCAGAAGCTCGTACACCTTCAACAACTTCCTCATTCGCTCCTGGGAAAAAAGACAGGAAGCTGTAGTCAAAGAGCCACCATTTCCATTTGGGTTCACCAGAACCCAGCGGGGATGAGTAATTCAAGAGCACACCTCCAGGAACGACAACAGAACTCTTCATCAGACCTTTTTAAAACAGACCAGGTGATCAACCCCTCAGAGTAGCAAATATTCAACAGACGAGCGAGTATTCCCCGATGGTGGTTTGGACACATTTAGGGCCTGACTTTCAGAAGGGCGACACGTTTTAAAACAGGTATGCTGCTGGTAGGAAGATGTTCTTTTACAGGCTTTGCATGAAGCACAGTTTCTCCAAAGAACCATAAAAACAATCCACTGGACTTTGTTTCCAAGTTTGAAGACGTTTCTCTTCCATCCAGGAAGATTTTTCAATTCAAAATGTCAGAAATAGCGTTTAGTTCCAGGTTTTATCCAGCAGCCCAACAAAGCCTTGATTTTGTTTAGACAAATAGAAACGGATGAACGGGTCCCCCCCTTTGAATTAGATATTTTGAATTGAAAAAGCTTCCTGGGTGGGAAGCAAAACATCTTCAAACTTGAAAACAAAGTCCAGAGGATTGTTTTTTTTTACTTTTTTTGGAATGACTATGAACTGGATGACTGAGAATCTTCACCAGCATAGCTGATCATTTGTTTCCAGGAACTAGTCTATGCCTAAAACATTGTTGGAAGGAAGAAGGAATTATTGGATCTATTGTTTGCGGAAATTAATCTGTGTCAGATTAAGGTGAATAAGAGGGACTAGTTTTTTGTTTTTTCGCAGGAATATATTCGTAATTAGTCGGTTGCTTGCAGAAATTAGTCTGGCCCAACCACCCTTTTTTTTTTGCAGGAATCAGTGTTTATCTGGTCCTTTATTTGGGCCACTGTATAAAACCTGGAACTCGACACTATTTCTGACATTTTGAACTGAAAAATCTTCCTGGATGGAAGAGAAACGTCTTCAAACTTGGAAACAAAGTCCAGTGGATTGATTCTTTAAGGTTTTTGTTACAGGTCATGATTCATGTTCTCCACCCAGTTTTTCCCGCACCCCTGATTTGGGTGCGTAGTTCTGTGCAGGGGTCTCTACCACCCACCCATCCAATTACCACCATTACAAAATGTGGGCTGGTACCACCATGACTCTGCAGGACTCATTGGGTCGCATGGTTCTGACCGGACTGTGTTTTCTTACCATCTTCCTGATGGCGGCGTTGGAGTGTTCTGCGGCCGTGGCGATCAGCTCCAGAGACTCTGCAGAAAAACATGAGATGTTTGATGACATCATTCGTCTTCGGTTTCCTGTAGCACCTATTTGGGAAACAGCGCCCCCTACAGGGGAGGTTCCCCCCACGTTACAAGCAGCCAAACCAGCAGTATCAATCAGTCAACTGACAGCCCTGAAAGGGCGGGCCAATGATTGGCTAAGGGTGGACCATCCCTGGCCCCCTCTAGCTCCGTCCCTTGGTTTAAGAAACCTGTAGAAGGTTTTTAGAAACAGAAAATGTTCTAAAGAAACTGGAACAGAAAGCAAAAAAACTTTTTCCAACATCCCTAGGAGCAGTTTTGTTTTAGTCAACGATGACGAAATTATTTCATTGATGCTCCTTTTTTCCTGACGCAGCTTTGCTGCTCCAGCTGTGCGTCAGATCGTTTCACATTTTTTTCATCTGTTATCATCAGTCCATCAGGCTGCATTCCAGAAAAGGTTCTTCATTTCTACGGCGTTAACGTTTACAAAGAACTGTTTTTGTTTATTTATTTTGGAATAAATAAACTCCGAAAAACTTCTCAATCAAAAAATATTTGCTGTTTTCTTAGATTTTATTTTTTCCCATTTGATCTTTTTTTATTACGTTTTTTTTAATGTATGTTTCTCAAAAGTTCAGTAATATTTCTGTGTGTTTGTACAGACGGATGTTTGGGGTGTTTGTTTTCATACTCTGGGCGTCCCTGCGGTCCGGGGCGTCCTCAGGCAGCCGGTTCAGGTAGTCTTTGAGCAGAAGCTCGTAGCGGGGGATCCTCTGGACCGGCTCCAGCATGTGGTGCTGCAGGGTCAGGTTCCCGCAGCGCTCCTCCCTCTGCACAGACGCCACAAACCCAACATGAGCTGGGAACCACAGCGGATCGCTGGAAACAGACCCAGACAGAGAACCGTACCTGGATCTCCTGAATGATGGCCTTGAACTGAGTGGACCTCTCCATCCAGATGTTCACCAGCTCCATGGCTCGGTCAAAGTTCTTCACATACTCTCCGTACATCTTCAGGAAAGGAGCCAGCTTCTGGAGGATGTCTCCGATCCGCGGGTTTGAGTCCCTGCAGCCAATCAAAGATTTGACATCAGAGCAGAGGCGTGGGGCAGAGGAGGAGGGGCGGAGGTGGGACCAGGTGCTCACCACTCCTCCATGCGCTTCTGCAGTGCAGGCAGCAGGAACTGCTGGTGGAAGCAGTAGATGGAGCAGATGTTGGAGAAGATCCCCTGGACCACGTCGCACGGGAAGGAGGAACGGGACCGCGCCTCCTCCAGGAGTCTGGCACAGAAGACCTGCAGGAGGAGGCGGTGTTAGAGGCTGCGTGGTTCTAGATCATCAGGGGGCGGGGCTCCTGCATCACTCACCTGGTCCAGCAGGTGGAGCTTTGACACGTAGGCGATCTCTGTGAGCAGCAGCTCGTTAGCGATGTTGAAGACCCTCTGATGGACAGACAGCTTGACACAGAGACAAGGTTCAGGTTCTGCTGCTCTGATCCCGTCTTTACCCTCTAAACCTGTCTTACCTCCACAGAGTCCTGTCTGTCTGTTTTGGGCGGGACCAGCACCATGGTTAGCTCCGCCTCCTCCTCCAGGTCGCTATCTCCCTCCTCGGAAAACTCCCTCCTCCTCCTCTCCCCTCCCCTGGCCACCCTCTCCTCCCCCTCCCCAGTGGTAGAGGAGGAGCTGGAGAGGCGGGGCAGGAGGGCGGGGCTGCATGGATAGGCCACGCCCCCATCGTCCACGCTGGCGAAGCAGAGCTCCTCGCTGTGAGACGGTGAGCTGATGCTGTCAATGCCGCTGTCTCGGTTCGCCAGCTTCCCGTCCGTCTGGGAGGAGGGGAGGGACAGACGCTCAGAGGGCAGCTCTGATTGGTCGAGGAGTATCTGTGGCTGCTGGTCATCCGTTTCCACGGTGACCACATCATCGTCAAGGTTCTTCTCAGAGGCGCTGTAACCTGACTCCATGGACAGGCGCTTCTGATGGACATCGTCACGACACGCTGCCACAAGCTCTTCATCCTCCTCATCATCATCATCCTCATTATCCTCATCTTCATCACACAGCTCGCCATCCCCACCGCCTGCAGGGTCCCTATCTGGCTCCACCCCCTCGGGTCGGGAGGGGGCGGGCGAGGCAGACGATAGAGGGGATGAAGATCGGGAGCTGGGGGGGTCCAGGGGGCGGGGACACAGAGCCCCCCCGGTGATGTCAGGAACCACGATGATCTGCTCTCTGGAAAACAAAGCAGACATGAACAATGGAGAACAGTGATGACATCACTTCCTCCTGACCAACCACAACTTACCGCTCAAATTTCTCTATGAGCGACAGGACGCAGGTGGGGGAGGCGGTGCCATCGGTCCTAGTGGAAGGTGTCCAACCACCCCGGGGGTCTGTGGGGAGAGGTCTGCAGGGGGCAGGAGGCGGTGGGGGCTTCTCTTGGATTCGGGGGCGTGGCCTGATCAGTCCAGCCTGCTGTTGGAGGTGGGGGGGCTTCGGGGGGACTTTTTTGGGGTGTGGGGGGGGGGTCATAGATTAGCATTGTTTCCACTTATGAGAAATGAAAGGTAGACGCGGTGTGAGGTGCTCACCCTGAGGTTTAGGTCCCGGCAGCGGTGGGCGGACCCGGTTCGGTGCCGTTACCGTGGCAGCTGGCAGTTCTGGTGGACCCGTGTCGTTCACAGAAACACAGCAATCCACTGGCTCCGCACCTTCCTCCAAAGACCCGGACCCCGGTTCAGAGTCAGACTGTGGAGTGTCACCATCCAGCACCCCCTGGTGGCCACAAGGAGAGCAGGACGGCTCCAGAGAGAGGCCCTTAGCCAGCAGGCTGGGGCTGGTGGAAGAGGCGGGGCCTGAGAGGGATGGGGAGGATAGAGGTCAGACCACAGGCCTCATTTCATGCTGATATTATATTTAATGAAATAAAACATAAAGATTTCATTCATTTCTTCCCATAAACCTGCAGTTCTCTGCTGCATCTTCAAAGAGTTATGCTCTCAATGACCTACAGGGGGCGTTTTCTACATCGGTTCCAACAGCTTCACCAAAAACCTCAGGTCCAAATGGGTGGAGTGGGTTCTGGAGCAACATCTCCACTAATCCCAGATGAATTACCATCTCCTAATAGAATCTGTTAGGATTTAAAAACTGTCTCACTAAATCGTCTTTAAGGGGTGAAGCAGAAAAATAAAGTCATAAAACCAAGTGCAGCCTGTTTATAGAGCAGCTCTAATGGTTCCCAGTAAAACAGACATCTGTGACCCAGTAAGGGTCGGACTGATCCAGCCAATTAACGGAGCTCCAGCTACCGAGGAGAAATTCATTATGGGAAAATGTGTCCAGTGGCTCTGTGAGCAGCAACATCTCGGCAGCTTCCTGCAGCAGAGCCTGGGCCAAACAGGAAGTGTGTGTGTGGAGGGGGGTGGGGGGGTGGGGTGGTTCAAACGTGAACTTGTTGGGAGGTCATGAGAAAGCCAGTGCGGAATGATCTAGAACAGATGTTGTTCTGCTGCTAAATACTCACAGGAATTCAGAACATTAGTGAAAAAAACTTCTAACCAAACTACATTACCCACAATCCTCCAACAGCATCATGGATCAGCCAAATATTCTGATTCAAAGATTCTAAATGTTCATCACCTGCTTCTGTTCAGCACCAACAAGCACAAACAGAAAGGTTATCTATACTGTTCTCTGTCTAGATGTGGTTCTGAGAGTTTAAGATTTCTGGATTACCGGGAAGGATCCAACGTTCCGGATCACTGAGAAGGATCTAACGTTCCGAATCACTGGGAAGGATCTAACGTTCCAGATCACTTGGAAGGTTGTAATATTAGGGATCCATTAGAAGGTTCTAACGTTCCGGATCACTGAGAAGGTTCTAACGTTCCAGATCACTGAGAAGGATCTAACGTTCCGGATCACTGGAAAGGATCTAATGTTCCAAATCACTAGGAAGGTTCTAACGTTCCGCATCACTGAGAAGGATCTAACGTTCCGAATCACTGAGAAGGATCTAACGTTCCGAATCACTGGGAAGGATCTAACGTTCCGAATCACTGGGAAGGATCTAACGTTCCGAATCACTGGGAAGGATCTAACGTTCCGAATCACTGAGAAGGATCTAACGTTCCGAATCACTGAGAAGGATCTAACGTTCCGAATCACTGAGAAGGATCTAACGTTCCGAATCACTGAGAAGGATCTAACGTTCCGAATCACTGGGAAGGATCTAACGTTCCGAATCACTGAGAAGGATCTAACGTTCCGAATCACTGGGAAGGATCTAACGTTCCGAATCACTGAGAAGGATCTAACGTTCCGAATCACTGAGAAGGATCTAACGTTCCGAATCACTGAGAAGGATCTAACGTTCCGAATCACTGGGAAGGATCTAACGTTCCGAATCACTTGGAAGGTTGTAATATTAGGGATCCATTAGAAGGTTCTAACGTTCCGGATCACTGAGAAGGTTCTAACGTTCCGGATCACTGGAAAGGATCTAATGTTCCAAATCACTAGGAAGGTTCTAACGTTCCGCATCACTGAGAAGGATCTAACGTTCTGAATCACTGGGAAGGATCTAACGTTCCGAATCACTGGGAAGGATCTAACGTTCCGAATCACTGAGAAGGATCTAACGTTCCGAATCACTGGGAAGGATCTAACGTTCCGAATCACTGAGAAGGATCTAACGTTCCGAATCACTGGGAAGGATCTAACGTTCCGAATCACTGAGAAGGATCTAACGTTCCGGATCACTGGAAAGGATCTAACGTTCCGAATCACTGGGAAGGTTCTAACGTTCCGGATCACTGGGAAGGATCTAACGTTCCGGATCACTGAGAAGGATCTAACGTTCCGAATCACTGGGAAGGTTCTAACGTTCCGGATCACTGAGAAGGATCTAATGTTCCGAATCACTGGGAAGGATCTAATGTTCCGGATCACTGGGAAGGATCTAACGCTCCGGATCACTGGTAAGGTTCTAACGTTCCGGATCACTGGGAAGGTTCTAACAGTCCGGACCTTCTATAGGTGTGTTAAGCTGTTCTACAACACTAAATATGTTCTCTTTATAGTATAATAAAGTAGTTGGACACATTCTAATGGTCTATAAAAAAATTTCTAGATCACCGAATATGTTCTATTAGTTCATTTAAGATGTTCTAGATTAATAAATATGTCCTATTGGTTTTAAGATGTTCTATTGGTTTGGTGAAAATGTTCTAGATCACTAAATGTGTCCTAGTGTTTTATTTAGGATGTTCTAGATTGTGAAATTCAATCCATAATTTTATAAAATGTTCTAGATCATCTGAATGCTTTTTATTGATTTATTTAGTATGTTAATCATACACATATGTCCTATCTTTGTATTTAAGATGTTCTAATTACTAATGTTCCCCACATGTTCCCTGTTGGTCCATCTAGACACCCTGTCTACTTTTAAGGCTAGGCTTAAAACTTTCCTTTTTGATAAAGCTTCTAGTTAGAGTGGCTCAGGTTATCCTGAGCTATCTCTATAGTTCTGCTGCTATAGGCTTAGACTGCTGGAGGACATAGGGACCCCTTTTTCATCATTCTGCTTCATTCTATCTCTATTCTCCCACTCTGCAGAATCTGTTAGTTCAATCTCTAACGTTCTGCTCTCTCTGCTTTTTCTCATAGTAGCTTCATCTGGTCTGTTCCTGTTTGGCTGTGACTCCATCCTGGAGAGAAATATCAGCTGTGCTGCTGCCATCAACACCTTTGTTTCTAGATGTTGGAGCTTGGCCTGTTTTCCAGTGTAGTCCTGTTTCTCTGACTGTGACTAACTGGATGTGCTCTCTTCATCCTCTGACATGGGAGCTGGCTCGGAGCTCGTCTGCCTGGCTGTGTGTTTCCTGGACGGGGCCGCCTGTGGAGCTGGTTGACAGTTGCCTTTTGTATCTATGCTTCTTTTTCTATGTCTGCTTCTGTCTCCTTGAACCCCAGTGGGCCTCAGCAGATGGCCGCTCACACTGAGCCTGGTTCTGCTGGAGGTTTCTTCCTGTTCAAAGGGAGTTTTTCCTCTCCACTGTCGCTACAAGCATGCTTAGTGTGAGGGATTGCTATAGAAATAAACTGAATAGAATCTTTTTTCTGATAAGCTACTTTCGATCTAATGATCTAGATGAGGACTTATGTTCTAGCTAAGGGGTTTATCAACGTTTTCCAGGCCAAGGACCCCCAAAATGATGGAGATGGAGCAGGGACAAGGTTCAAGGATCAAACTGGTCCTATAGTCCCTCTATTACAGATGGAGTAATGTAACTAGAGTAATCCCTCCCTTGGATTATTAAAGTATTTCTGATTCCTGGTTGATGGTACAGGTGTTGTGAATGAAACGGTGTCCAGCTTGAAAGAGCTCCTGTGTGTCTCTGAATGTGAGCATTGATGACTGAAAGACATCTTCTGCCTCCATTTATCTGTTTACTACAGTCTGTTGGATTCATGTTAATGTGGATTTAAAGACATTTCAATTAGTGGAAAAAATTGCAGTGGGGATATAAAAAAAAAAAATCAACCAAAACTTTCGTGACCCCCATGCAGTATCTCTGTGTACCCCCTATGGGTCACGGACCCCCTGTTGAAGACCTCAGTTCTAGTACATGTTGAGAACCTGGTCCTGAAAGGAGTGACCTCCATTTTGGTCAAATAAATTCATTCCTTCCTACTGATTCCTGCTCTTTAAAGGTTCTGTTTGGAACCATGATGAGGAACCTTCTCCGTTTCCTGATCTTCTTCCTACTGGTGGCGGATCTAGAAGTTCTCCTCAGACCGAAGGTGCATGTTAGGAAGACTCCCTTTAATCTGACCCAGACCCGACCCGGTTTGTCTTTAGAACAGGACTCCTTGGTGGTAAAGAAGGGCCGCCGGTCAGGAAAAACAGGAAGAACCAGGAATCTGCTGCATGGAGCAGGTTCTGGACAAAAACCCTCAAGGAAAGGGTTCTGCAGGTTCCCTCTGCAGATCCATCACCCTGTTTCAAACGTGATTCTGTGTGGAGGTTGAATCACTGAATGGATCATAATGTTGGGTTTATCAGAACCTGCAGGCTCGGTTCTGCTGACAGCCTCCCCCCCCTTGCTGGTCCAATCAGGAGGGTCTCTCTGATGCTATGAAGCCTACGTGCCTGCACTGCTGTCATACATGTGCGGCCGCGCTCATGCACACGCGGGCTCGGTTCGGCCGCCAGGGGATGGATTCGGACAGACAGCAGCTCATCGATCCGATCGATACCGTTCATCAGCAGGAGGGTCACGTGACTGCGGCGGGGCCTGTGCCACATCTGGCGCGCGCAGCCACGGTAGCCCACTTCCACTGCGGGGATGTCGGTCAGTGTGTGCGCGTGCACCGCAGCATGGAAAAATAGGACACGCGCACGCCGCAGCTGGCCAACGCACGCGCGGCCCCATGTAGAATTTGTCAGCGCTCACGCGCGCATCGCCCGTGCTCGTGCGCGCGCGGTGCAGATGCGGACTCACCTCTGCTCAGGCTGCTTCGGTCCATGTACATCGCGCAGCAGAACACGAATCCGGTCATTAAAGAGACGTTGGTGCGCGGGGAGAGCGGCTCCCCCGGTCCACAGCAGAACAACCCGGCTCCCACACGGACCGGTTCCGACGGTCCGAACCGACAGGGTGCCGCTTCAGGATCAGGCGCTGGATCCGCGCGTTGGTTCTGCCCGGTGCGCGTGCGGCGGCGACGGAGGCGGCGCAGAGGGAGGGGGCGGGGATGCTCTCCCTCACTCTCTCTTCCTCTTCGGTTTCCATGACAACAAATTAAAAGGTGACAGGTGATCACGTGGTGCCAGCCGGCGGAAACATTTCTATAGAACATCACAGCAGGATCGGTTCTGATTCTAGATTTTAATGAGCAGAACTTTACTGAACGTCCAGGTTCGGTTCTGCTTTAACGGAACCGGGTCCTTGGATTCAGAGCAGCACACATCCGGCAGGGGGCGCACTGGCCGCCCACAGTCAGAACCGCAGATGACCCTGTGACCCGCCTGCAGCCAGAACAGAACCAGAACTTCCACCGAACAGAAAAAACAAGGCAGCTTTGATCTGAGCCTCGTTTCAACCACAGCTCTGATCTTTGGACCCATCAGAACCGGTTCGGTGCGAGGAAACGATCAGAACACAGCCTGACATGATGTTCAGGTGTTAGAATTCAAAATAGACGTTTTACCAAAAAACAATCTAATGTATAACTTATCACACCAGTATATTTATATGAATGCCAACAACATAAAACATTATAAAAACAAAAACAATTTCATGTCCAGGTTTACTTTTTATCCATAGATCTTGTCCTTCTGAGGCTGTGAAGGTAAATCTGGGTTTCTCATGGTCCAATATTGCATCACAAACCTAAAACTAATGGACCAGTTTAATAATAGAGGAGCAATTATTCAGCTTTAGATTTTTTTATATGTATAAAAACGATGTATTTTCTGAGAATGTGATTACTTGAGAGCAACTATGCAAATTAAACATCTAGAAAAAGTAGACTAGATTCTATTATTTTCCATGTGAATCCCAGATTGTTCATTCTTCTTTGCCTTTTCTACAAACTGCTTTAAATCAGTCCTATCTGTGTTTATCCACGCTGGCTCAGATCCTGACCTTTGAAAAAGGAGGCGGGGAAAGCAGGATAAAGCCTTAGCCTCGCTGCACGCAGTTAGCCTAGCTGCACGCAGTAAGCCTCGCTGCACGCAGTTAGCCTCGCTGCACGCAGTTAGCCTCGCTGCACGCAGTTAGCCTCCCTGCACGCAGTTAGCCTCGCTGCACGCAGTAAGCCTCGCTGCACGCAGTTAGCCTCGCTGCACGCAGTTAGCCTCGCTGCACGCAGTAAGCCTCGCTGCACTCAGTTAGCCTCCCTGCACGCAGTAAGCCTGGCTGCACGCAGTTAGCCTCCCTGCACGCAGTTAGCCTCCCTGCACGCAGTTAGCCTCCCTGCACGCAGTTCGCCTCCCTGCACGCAGTTAGCCTCGCTGCACGCAGTTAGCCTCCCTGCACGCAGTTAGCCTCGCTGCACGCAGTTAGCCTCGCTGCACGCAGTTAGCCTCGCTGCACGCAGTTAGCCTCGCTGCACGCAGTTAGCCTCGCTGCACGCAGTTAGCCTCGCTGCACGCAGTTAGCCTCCCTGCACGCAGTTAGCCTCGCTGCATGCAGTTAGCCTCGCTGCATGCAGTTAGCCTAGCCTTGGAGCTAAACCAGGTCCTGGAACCTGCATGTATCCCTTTAGTCATGTATAAAGAAAACTTTAAGTTTATGGCGATCTGTACATGACTAAAGTGATTAACGCCTGTTCAGGTAATTTAAAGTCTATTTTTCGTGCAAAACTAAAGAGATAAACGGGAATCTGACGTCTTGTGCATGCGTACTGACTATAGGTATGCTGATCTGATGGGGTATGCTGGTCTGATGGGGTATGCTGATCTGATGGGGTATGCTGGTCTGATGGGGTATGCTGGTCTGATGGGGTATGCTGGTCTGATGGGGTATGCTGATCTGATGGGGTATGCTGGTCTGATGGGGTATGCTGATCTGATGGGGTATGCTGGTCTGATGGGGTATGCTGATCTGATGGGGTATGCTGATCTGATGGGGTATGCTGATCTGATGGGGTATGCTGGTCTGATGGGGTATGCTGATCTGATGGGGTATGCTGGTCTGATGGGGTATGCTGGTCTGACGCTGGTTTTGTTGCAAATCCAGTTTCAGGCTTTATGTAACTGAACCCTTGAAGAACCTGCTGTCATCAAAAAAGGCTTTAAATGAGTTGACTTTCTGAGTGAGAGTTCGGTTGCTTTGGATTTGAGCCCGTTTTGGTTTCCATGATGCAGATTATCCAGGATGCTAACAGGTTCTGATCAGGAATCTGGATTTAAGCTTCTGAAATGTGTCGTTCAGGCTTTGGGTCGGTCAGAGGAACCTCGCATACAGACATGAGCCTGAAGTCATCGGCACACAGTCCAAACCCAGTACCAGAGACACCAAGGAGGCCTTGGGAACCCGGCGTTTGATTCCCGGTGGCCAACAGATCTCAGGTTCCGCCGATGGAAAAGCTTGGAGTCTGCAGCAGAACTGAGAGACGGCAACAGGAGTCTGAGGAACTGTGAGAAAGCAGCTGGAGGAGAAGAAGCCTACTGGACCCATCGGCACCAGCTGAGGAGCTGCACTCCCAGGCCAGGGGATTGGATCCCAGACGTGATGCTGGAACCATCCCAGAGGAACGTCTGGGAAGCTGCGTGAAGAACAGCAGCAGGTGAACTTCAGGGAGCAGGAAGGCTGGAGGTCAGAACCTCAGCAGAACTCTGTGAGGTCATCAGGAGTGAAATGTTTAAAGTGCTCTCCTCTCGTTAATTAGCACCAATTTAGAGTCTTGATATTAATGATGAAAATAAAGCCTGGTTCTGTTTCATTGCCGATACAAAATGCGGAAGTGTGACGCCACTCCGGGAAGTAGGCTAGCAAACATGGCGGATATAAACACTGAAACAGACAGCGTTAAAAAATACTTATGAATCTTCATTAATGGAGCGTATTTCCAGTCAACCAACAAGTCCGACCTGAGATGACCTCCATAATCGGTCTGGTAAAGAGCAGGCGGAGCTTGATCTCAAAGGCGGGGCTAACAGGGTCAGCATCATCAGGTTAGAACCAGTCAGTAACGGGAAAAGTCGCTCATATTCAAAATTCAACCTTCTGAAAGTTCTTTAAATCTGAAATGATTCCATCCTGTTCAATAAATGATCAGTGTTTTTAATTCAGTCATTTTCATGTGAATGTGCTTTACTGGAGGCATCCATGTTTGTCAAAGAACACTACTGCCACCTACTGGTTAGTGACGTCACGGTGCGGTATCGGCTGTTGATCAAGTCCCAGTGCTGTATCTGGTGTTTGTCACAACGCGCTATTATCCAAGTCATCTTGAAAACATTCTTCTTCCAAATGTTTGCTACATATTACGGGTTTTTCAGTGTAGTCCTGTTTCTCTGACTGTGATTGGCTGGATGTGCTCTGGAGGACCAGGAATCAGAAAGGAGAAATAACTCATTTATTTTCCACTTTTACCCGATGTATTCCATTAGCAATCAAATGAAAATTTGAGAGTTATGAAAATTACTCTGAATTAAAGATACTGATCATTTATTGAACAGGATGGAATCATTTCCTATTTAAAGAACTTTCTAGAAGTTTGAATTATGAATATGAGCGACTTTTCCTTCAATACAAAAATGGAAGCTCTATTTCTCTAATTAATTAACAACAACTTTTTATTTATTCCCTCCTGCTTTTACACTGGCAGGATTGGGGGCATTGGTTGCCATGGCTACGCCTGACCCCACATCTAGCTCTGCCCCTGGAAGCAAGCAAACTGCACTGATTGATAAGCGACTGCTGCAGCTGTCTGACTGCTTCCACTGGTTTAGTTAAAAACTAACGAAATAAAACCAGACTGGATTTAGTTTATCGTTTCCTCTTCCTGCTGCAGTCATCTTGCTATCATTAGAAGGCTGACCTCTGACCCTGGACCCACCACAGTGACTGGGTGGGGGGGTTCAGACAGGAAGTTTGGGGGCGGGGTCAGGATCGGCGTTGCCTCAGGCTGCCATTTGGGTCAGTCGGACCCTGAACCTCAGAGTCCCGCTGATATTCTCATTCTGCCAGCGTACAAACACGGAATGAGCTGCAGCTTCATCAGGCCGTCAGAGGTCAAAGGTCATACATCAGGTCCCCAGTGAGTTTGATCTGAGCAGCAGATAAAACCTTCCCTGAATCCACGTCTGTGTGGATCTCTGCTGCATGGCTCCGCCCCGCGCTGCGGCCCGACTTTCAGCAAAACAAACGCGCCGCAGCCAAAAATTCCAGCCGGAAAAGCAGGAGTTCAGGCGGGAGTCACTGGATCCTCAGCCAAGACACACAGTCACAAACACTCAGCATGCCTTTCTATCTTTACGAGGACTTTCCACTGACTGCCTTTCATCTCTGCTACCTAACCAGAAACCAGAACCGCTCCTTCAGGGCTCCGGGTTTGGGTGGGTCCTCACAGAGCGTGTTGGAGAAGTGGGTCCAAATACCAGAGAGCACCCAGACATGGAGCTGGAGCTCACATCAGCAGATCACGCTCCTCCAGCTGTGTGTAACCCTCCACCCGCCGGCTATCTGAGAAGTAGTCCCGGCGCCGACCGCAGGCTGCAGCTTCAGCAGAAACCAGTTTCCATCTGGATTCAGTCTCTCTGCTGTTTTTAGGTCCAGTTCAGAAGCTGCTGTGGTTCTGCAGAACCCAGAACATCTTTCATCAGAACCTTTGCTGCTTTTATCAGACGCTCCCTCCTGGTTCTGCTCATTCATTCCTAATGAAATGTTCCTAAAACTTTGGGTTCTTCCTGTTTTCTGGTTCTGGTCGTTCAGACCTGGAGCCTCACCGCCTTCCAAACAGAACTCTGACCTGTGGTTCTGATCCATGACTGATTCTGAACACTGAGAAGCTCTGAAAGCAGGAAGTGAGAGAGGTTTGGATGCAACATCTGCTGATGCTTCAGAACCTTTGTTGTCATGGTTACCACCAGAGAGGAAGTCGCCATTTAAACAAAACGAACCGGATCCTGATGTTAAAAACCAAACGGATCAGAACCGAAGTCAGATGAAAGTCATTGATCATGAAGGTCCAGTTGTTCCTGCTGCAGTGAAACAGAACCCTGCGGCAGAACCACAGAGTTCTGACCGACCCAGAGACCTTCAGCCTGTCTGCGGTCCGGGTCGGGGGAGGGGGTCCTGGATGGTTGAGGAATCATGTGACCCTCCTCAGCTCGCCATCATGTGACCTAGCTGCAGCTAACGAGCCTCTAATTAGATTTCCTTTAATGTGATGAAGAGCGGAATCTGACCCGCTGCCACAACCAGGAGACCAGAACCAGACCTGGACCAGAACCAGACCTGGACCAGAACCAGACCTGCTTCTATGTAGAAACACTGAAAATCAGCTATATTGGATGAAGGTCAACAGGCCCAGAACCACAGGTCAGAACCAGGGGCCATGAACCATGGTCCAGAACCACAGGTCAGAACCAGGGGCCAGAACCAGGGGCCATGAACCACAGTCCAGAAATAGGGGCCAGAACCAGGGGCCAGAACCACAGTCCAGAAATAGGGGCCAGAACCAGGGGCCAGAACCACAGTCCAGAAATAGGGGCCAGAACCACAGGTCAGAACCAGGGGCCAGAACCACAGGTCAGAACCAGGGGCCAGAACCACAGTCCGGAACCAGGGGCCAGAACCACAGTCCAGAAATAGGGGCCAGAACCACAGTCCAGAACCAGGGGCCAGAACCATGGTCCAGAACCACAGGTCAGAACCAGGGGCCATGAACCATGGTCCAGAACCACAGGTCAGAACCAGGGGCCATGAACCATGGTCCAGAACCACAGTCCAGAACCAGGGGCCAGAACCACAGGTCAGAACCAGGGGCCAGAACCAGGGGCCATGAACCACAGTCCAGAAATAGGGGCCAGAACCAGGGGCCAGAACCACAGTCCAGAACCAGGGGTCAGAACCAGGGGCCATGAACCATGGTCCAGAACCACAGGTCAGAACCAGGGGCCATGAACCATGGTCCAGAACCACAGGTCAGAACCAGGGGCCATGAACCACGGGCCAGAACCACAGTCCAGAACCAGGGGCCAGAACCAGGGGCCAGAACCACAGTCCAGAACCAGGGGCCAGAACCACAGGTCAGAACCAGGGGCCAGAACCAGGGGCCATGAACCACAGTCCAGAAATAGGGGCCAGAACCAGGGGCCAGAACCACAGTCCAGAAATAGGGGCCAGAACCACAGGTCAGAACCAGGGGCCAGAACCAGGGGCCATGAACCACAGTCCAGAAATAGGGGCCAGAACCAGGGGCCAGAACCACAGTCCAGAAATAGGGGCCAGAACCAGGGGCCAGAACCACAGTCCAGAAATAGGGGCCAGAACCACAGGTCAGAACCAGGGGCCAGAACCACAGGTCAGAACCAGGGGCCAGAACCACAGTCCAGAACCAGGGGCCAGAACCACAGTCCAGAAATAGGGGCCAGAACCACAGTCCAGAACCAGGGGCCAGAACCACAGTCCAGAAATAGGGGCCAGAACCAGGGGCCAGAACCACAGTCCAGAACCAGGGGCCAGAACCACAGTCCAGAAATAGGGGCCAGAACCAGGGGCCAGAACCACAGGTCAGAACCAGGGGTCAGAACCAGGGGCCATGAACCATGGTCCAGAAATAGGGGCCAGAACCACAGGTCAGAACCAGGGGCCATGAACCATGGTCCAGAAATAGGGGCCAGAACCAGGGGCCAGAACCACAGTCCAGAACCAGGGGCCAGAACCACAGGTCAGAACCAGGGGCCATGAACCACGGGCCAGAACCACAGTCCAGAAATAGGGCCCAGAACCAGGGGCCAGAACCACAGTCCAGAACCAGGGGCCAGAACCACAGTCCAGAAATAGGGGCCAGAACCAGGGGCCAGAACCACAGGTCAGAACCAGGGGCCATGAACCATGGTCCAGAAATAGGGGCCAGAACCACAGGTCAGAACCAGGGGCCATGAACCATGGTCCAGAAATAGGGGCCAGAACCAGGGGCCAGAACCACAGTCCAGAACCAGGGGCCAGAACCACAGGTCAGAACCAGGGGCCATGAACCACGGGCCAGAACCACAGTCCAGAAATAGGGCCCAGAACCAGGGGCCAGAACCACAGTCCAGAACCAGGGGCCAGAACCACAGTCCAGAAATAGGGGCCAGAACCAGGGGCCAGAACCACAGGTCAGAACCAGGGGTCAGAACCAGGGGCCATGAACCATGGTCCAGAAATAGGGGCCAGAACCAGGGGCCAGAACCACAGGTCAGAACCAGGGGCCATGAACCACGGGCCAGAACCACAGTCCAGAAATAGGGCCCAGAACCAGGGGCCAGAACCACAGTCCAGAACCAGGGGCCAGAACCACAGTCCAGAAATAGGGGCCAGAACCAGGGGCCAGAACCACAGGTCAGAACCAGGGGCCATGAACCATGGTCCAGAAATAGGGGCCAGAACCACAGGTCAGAACCAGGGGCCATGAACCATGGTCCAGAAATAGGGGCCAGAACCAGGGGCCAGAACCACAGTCCAGAACCACAGGTCAGAACCAGGGGCCATGAACCACGGGCCAGAACCACAGTCCAGAAATAGGGCCCAGAACCAGGGGCCAGAACCACAGTCCAGAAAGAGGGGCCAGAACCACAGTCCAGAAATAGGGGCCAGAACCAGGGGCCAGAACCACAGGTCAGAACCAGGGGTCAGAACCAGGGGCCATGAACCATGGTCCAGAAATAGGGGCCAGAACCACAGGTCACAACCAGGGGCCATGAACCATGGTCCAGAAATAGGGGCCAGAACCAGGGGCCAGAACCACAGTCCAGAACCACAGGTCAGAACCAGGGGCCATGAACCACGGGCCAGAACCACAGTCCAGAAATAGGGCCCAGAACCAGGGGCCAGAACCACAGTCCAGAACCAGGGGCCAGAACCACAGTCCAGAAATAGGGGCCAGAACCAGGGGCCAGAACCACAGGTCAGAACCAGGGGCCATGAACCATGGTCCAGAAATAGGGGCCAGAACCACAGGTCAGAACCAGGGGCCATGAACCATGGTCCAGAAATAGGGGCCAGAACCAGGGGCCAGAACCACAGTCCAGAACCATGGGCCAGAACCACAGGTCAGAACCAGGGGCCATGAACCACGGGCCAGAACCACAGTCCAGAAATAGGGCCCAGAACCAGGGGCCAGAACCACAGTCCAGAACCAGGGGCCAGAACCACAGTCCAGAAATAGGGGCCAGAACCAGGGGCCAGAACCACAGGTCAGAACCAGGGGTCAGAACCAGGGGCCATGAACCATGGTCCAGAAATAGGGGCCAAAACCACAGGTCACAACCAGGGGCCATGAACCATGGTCCAGAAATAGGGGCCAGAACCAGGGGCCAGAACCACAGTCCAGAACCAGGGGCCAGAACCACAGGATAGAACCAGGGGCCATGAACCACGGGCCAGAACCACAGTCCAGAAATAGGGGCCAGAACCAGGGGCCAGAACCACAGGTCAGAACCAGGGGTCAGAACCAGGGGCCATGAACCATGGTCCAGAACCACAGGTCAGAACCAGGGGCCATGAACCATGGTCCAGAACCACAGTCCAGAACCAGGGGCCAGAACCACAGGTCAGAACCAGGGGCCAGAACAAGGGGCCATGAACCACAGTCCAGAAATAGGGGCCAGAACCAGGGGCCAGAACCACAGGTCAGAACCAGGGGTCAGAACCAGGGGCCATGAACCATGGTCCAGAACCACAGGTCAGAACCAGGGGCCATGAACCACGGGCCAGAACCACAGGTCAGAACCAGGGGCCATGAACCACAGGTCAGAACCAGGGGCCATGAACCACAGGTCAGAACCAGGGGCCAGAACTAGGGGCCATGAACCACAGGTCAGAACCAGGGGCCAGAACCACAGGTCAGAACCAGGGGCCAGAACCACAGGTCAGAACCAGGGGCCATGAACCACAGGTCAGAACCAGGGGCCAGAACCACAGGTCAGAACCAGGGGCCAGAACCACAGGTCAGAACCAGGGGCCATGAACCACAGGTCAGAACCAGGGGCCATGAACCACAGGTCAGAACCAGGGGCCATGAACCATGGTCCAGAAATAGGGGCCAGAACCAGGGGCCAGAACCACAGTCCAGAACCAGGGGCCAGAACCACGGGTCAGAACCAGGGGCCATGAACCACAGGTCAGAACCAGGGGCCAGAACCACAGGTCAGAACCAGGGGCCATGAACCACAGTCCAGAAATAGGGGCCAGAACCAGGGGCCAGAACCACAGGTCAGAACCAGGGGCCATGAACCACAGGTCAGAACCAGGGGCCATGAACCACAGGTCAGAACTAGGGGCCAGAACCAATTCAATTCAATTCAATTCAGTTTATTTATATAGCGCCAAATTCACAACACATGTCATCTCAAGGCACTTTACAGTTCAACCAGATCATACAGTCAAATTGATACAAAGTTTTCTATCTAAGGAAAACCAGTTGATTGCATTGACTCATTGACTCAAATACAATCCCCCACACTAAGCATGCTTGTAGCGACAGTGGAGAGGAAAAACTCCCTTTTAACAGGAAGAAACCTCCAGCAGAACCAGGCTCAGTGTGAGCGGCCATCTGCTGAGGCCGACTGGGGTTCAAGGAGACAGAAGCAGAGATACAAAAAGCAGCTGTAAAAGGCGGCCCCGTCCAGGAAACACACAGCCAGGCAGACGAGCTCCAAGGCAGCTCCCATGTCAGAGGACGAAGAGAGCACATCCACTCAGTCACGGTCAGAGAAACAGGACCACACTGGAAAACAGGCCGATCTCCAACATCTATAAACAAGGGTGTTGATAGAAGCAGCACAGCTGATGTTTCTTTCCAGGATGGCGTCACAGCCAAACAGGAACAGACGAGGCAAAGCTACTCTGAGGAAAAGCAGAGAGAGCAGAAGGTTAGAGATTGAACTAACAGATTCTGCAGAATAGGAGAACAGAGAGAGAATGAAGCAGAATGATGAAATGGGGGTCCCTATGTCCTCCAAAAGTCTAAGCCTATAGCAGCATAACTATAGAGATAGCTCAGGATAACCTGAGCCACTCTAACTAGAAGCTTTATCAAAAAGGAAAGTTTTAAGCCTAGCCTTAAAAGTAGACAGGGTGTCTGCCTCACGGACTAAAACTGGTAGTTGGTTCCACAGGAGAGGAGCCTGATAACTAAAAGATCTGCCTCCCATTCTACTTTTAGAAATTCTAGGAACCACTAGTAAACCTGCAGATTGAGAGCGAAGTGCTCTGTTAGGAACATAAGGAACAATCAGATCTCTGATATAAGATGGAGCTTGGCCATTTAAGGCTTTATATGTGAGAAGGAGGATTTTAAATTCTATTCTTGATTTAACAGGAAGCCAATGAAGAGAAGCCAGGATAGGCGAGATATGATCTCTCTTTTTCATTTTCATTAGAACTCTGGCTGCAGCATTTTGGATCAGCTGAAGGCTTTTAACTACAGTTTTTGGACTTCCTGATAGTAAAGAATTACAATAGTCCAGCCTTGAAGTAACAAATGCATGGACTAGTTTCTCAGCATCACCCCTGGACAGGATATTTCTAATTTTTGCAATGTTCCTCAGATGAAAGAAGGAAATTCTAGAAACCTCTTTGATATGGGATTTAAATGACAGGTCCTGATCAAAAATAACACCAAGATTTTTTACTTTATTATCTGAAATCAGTTTAATCCCATCCAAATGAAGTGACTGGCTAATCAGTTTCTTTTTCAGAGACTCTGGTCCAAAGACTATAACTTCTGTTTTGTCTGGATTCAGGAGCAGAAAGTTAAGAGTCATCCAGGTTTTTATGTCTTCAAGACATGCCTGTAATCTATGTAATGGGTTAGCTTCATCTGGATTATAGACAGATATAGCTGGGTATCATCAGCATAACAGTGGAAATTAATCCCATGCTGTCTAATCATTCTACCGATTGGGAGCATGTATAAAGTAAAGAGAATTGGTCCTAGCACTGATCCCTGTGGTACTCCACAGGTAACCTTTGAGCGTGTTGAAGATCTATCATTAACATGAACAAACTGAATTCGATCAGATAGATAAGATTTAAACCAGTCTAGAGCTGTTCCTTTAATTCCAACAAAATATTCAAGTCTTTCTAAAAGAATATTATGGTCAACTGTATCAAATGCAGCACTAAGATCCAACAGGACGAGCACAGATAGAAGTCCATTATCTGAGGCCATGAGAATATCATTAGTGACTTTCACCAGAGCTGTTTCAGTGCTATGATGAGCTCTAAAGCCAGACTGAAACTCTTCAAAAAGTTCATTATGGTGGAAGTGATCGCAAACTTGTTTGGCAACTACTTTCTCAAGAATTTTGGATAAGAAAGGAAGATTGGATATAGGTCTATAATTGACCAAGTCATCTGGGTCAAGAGACGGTTTCTTAAGCAGAGGTTTAATTACAGCAACCTTAAAAGCTTTAGGTACATATCCCTGTAACAGAGATAGATTAATCACATCTAAAATGGAGGAGGAGATCAAAGGGAATGCCTCCTTAAATAACCTGGTTGGAACTGGATCTAACATACAAGTTGAAGGCTTAGATGAAGACAATAATTTTGCTAATTCAGAGAGTTCAACTGGATCAAAGCAGTCTAAACCCGGTTCAGATTCCATGACTACCTCAGGTACAATCGCGGATAGAGGAGTGCTTATGATCTTATTTTTAATAAGATCAATCTTATTTATAAAGAATCCCATAAAATCATTGCTGCTAAGAGCAGGTGGAATGGACGGTTCAACAGAGCTATGGCTCTGGGTGAGTTTGGCAACTGTATTAAAAAGAAATCTAGGATTATTCTTATTCTCCTCTATTAATGAGGAGAAGTATGCTGCTCTTGCTTTACAAAGGGTCCTCTTATACAGCAGTAAACCATTTTTCCAGACTAGGAAGGACTCTCGCAGGCCTGTGGAGCGATATTTTCTCTCCAGTTTCCTAGCATTTTGCTTCAAAGTACGCAGCTCTGCATTAAACCAAGGAGCAAGCTTTCTATTTTTAATGGTTTTCATTTTCAAAGGAGCTGCGTTGTCTAAGGCAATACGCAGAGAACTAGCAACCCCATCAACAAAATCATCAACCTGTGAAGGGGAATAAGCTAAGCTTTTGCACTCTGCAGCACTGCTCAGTGACACAGAGGAGAGAGAAAGTGAAGCAGATTCTTTAAAATTTATAACTGCACTATCTGATAAAGATCTACTAAAATTGAACCTTCTTTTGGGGGAGGAGAACTCTGTTAAAGTAATCCTGAAGGTTATTAGAAAGTGGTCAGAGAGGACAGGGTTGTGAGGAAATACTGTTATTTCTTCACATTCTATGCCGTATGTCAGCACAAGATCCAAAGTATGAAGATGAGAATGTGTGGGACTATTCACATTTTGAACAAAGCCAATAGTGTCTAAGATAGCATTAAAGGCTGCTCTTAAGCTATCGCCTTCAATGTCAGCATGGATGTTAAAATCTCCCACTATGATGACCCTGTCAGTATTTAATACCAAATCAGAAAGGAACTCTGAAAACTCATCTAAAAATTCAGAGTAAGGACCTGGTGGACGATACAAAGTTACAAAAAGAAGAGGTTTTCTTGCCTTGAAATTTGGATCAGGGAAATTAAGGGTTAAATGTTCAAAAGAGTTGTAGGTATTAATTGTTTTGGGAGTAATCAGTAAGTCAGACTCGAAGATTGTTGCTACTCCTCCTCCTCGCCCAGAACTTCTGGGTATGTGAAAATTTAAATAGCTTGAAGGAGTTGCCTCATTTGCCTCAACCAGGGGCCAGAACCACAGGTCAGAACCAGGGGCCATGAACCACAGGTCAGAACCAGGGGCCAGAACCACAGGTCAGAACCAGGGGCCAGAACCACAGGTCAGAACCAGGGGCCATGAACCACAGGTCAGAACCAGGGGCCAGAACCACAGGTCAGAACCAGGGGCCAGAACCACAGGTCAGAACCAGGGGCCATGAACCACAGGTCAGAACCAGGGGCCAGAACCACAGGTCAGAACCAGGGGCCAGAACCACAGGTCAGAACCAGGGGCCATGAACCACAGGTCAGAACCAGGGGCCATGAACCACAGTCCAGAAATAGGGGCCAGAACCAGGGGCCAGAACCACAGGTCAGAACCAGGGGCCATGAACCACAGGTCAGAACTAGGGGTCAGAACCAGGGGCCATGAACCACAGGTCAGAACTAGGGGCCAGAACCACAGGTCAGAACCAGGGGCCAGAACCACAGGTCAGAACCAGGGGCCATGAACCACAGGTCAGAACCAGGGGCCATGAACCACAGGTCAGAACCAGGGGCCAGAACCACAGGTCAGAACCAGGGGCCATGAACCACAGGTCAGAACCAGGGGCCATGAACCACAGGTCAGAACCAGGGGCCATGAACCACAGGTCAGAACCAGGGGCCAGAACCACAGGTCAGAACCAGGGGCCAGAACCACAGGTCAGAACCAGGGGCCATGAACCACAGGTCAGAACCAGGGGCCATGAACCACAGGTCAGAACCAGGGGCCAGAACCACAGGGCAGAACCAGGGGCCAGAACCACAGGTCAGAACCAGGGGCCATGAACCACAGGTCAGAACCAGGGGCCATGAACCACAGGTCAGAACCAGGGGCCATGAACAACAGGTCAGAACTAGGGGTCAGAACCAGGGGCCATGAACCACAGGTCAGAACCAGGGGCCATGAACCACAGGTCAGAACCAGGGGCCAGAACCACAGGTCAGAACTAGGGGCCAGAACCACAGGTCAGAACCAGGGGCCATGAACCACAGGTCAGAACCAGGGGCCATGAACCACAGGTCAGAACCAGGGGCCAGAACCAGGGGCCATGAACCACAGGTCAGAACCAGGGGCCAGAACCACAGGTCAGAACCAGGGGCCAGAACCACAGGTCAGAACCAGGGGCCAGAACCACAGGTCAGAACCAGGGGCCATGAACCACAGGTCAGAACCAGGGGCCATGAACCACAGGTCAGAACCAGGGGCCACGAAACATGGACCAGAACCAGAGACCAGAACCATGGTCCAGGACCAGGGCCCACCATCCATCCATCCATCAGGTTAAACCTGCCTCTTCTATCTGAATCAGGTGTCCTGAAGCAGAGAAACGTCTAAAACATGGAGGACAGATGTTCAGAGCTGTGATAGATCTCTGCTAATAGATCCAGAGTCATCAGTGGACTCACCTGTCCTGTGGGGGGCGCTGTTGCAGCCATGTGCTGCAGTGTGGAGGTGATAGGAGAACCTCATGGTGCTGAACTGGCTGGAGAAGGAGGGAGGCGGGCCCCCGACAGCCAGCAGGGTGCTGCGAGGTCGGTTCAGCTGCATCCCAGCACCTGTAGAAGCACCTGAGGCCGGGTCAAAGGTCACTGCGGCCTCAGATCATCCTCCAGCTCTCACCCTCACTGAGTCTTCAGTCGCTTTGTGTCTCAGAGCAGCCCAGATAAAAATCAGAGTCCTGGTTCTGTACGCCGGGTCCCATTCAGACCTAAAGTCCAGCTTCAGGTGGTCCCGGCGTCGGGTTCTGTCCCAGTTCTGGTTCTCTCCTTCATCCTCCCTCTCTGTCCCCCATCCTTCAGTGTCTCTGTTACTCTTCCTGGAGGTTCGTGGATCTGACTTTCATGGACTCCATCTTTGTTTCCACGGAGATGTTTCAGATCAGCTGACTGAGGGGGCCAGTCCCCCCCGGGTGCTCTGGGATCAGATCTGAGGAGTCCTGAAGGGGAGAAGCTGTCTGCTGGTAGTTTGTTTCATGAATGTGCCGCCTCAGCTCTCCTCACCCAGGAGGTCCGTCTGTTCTCCGGTTCTGATCCGGTTCTGATCCGTCTCCTCCTTTAACTTTCCAACCCCCCCTGAAAGTTTTCCCTTCTATCCAGACGGCGGCTCTGTTGTCTCTGAGTCGCTTCAGACTGTGGGTCAGAGCTGGATCCGAGAGGCAGACAGAGAACAGAACTCCTCCTCCTCCATCCAGACATCTGATCCCAGACCCCCCCACCCCCCCGGCCGTCTGGTTCTCATTTTCTCTGCTTTTGGTTTTTTCCTGTCTGGAATCTGGAGCAAAAGGAAAACTGGGGAGCAGAATTCCAGCAGAACTTTTTCCAAGCTGCTTCACTTTTGTTTTTACATCCCAATAAGCTCCCTGACCCAATCAGAACCGGGAGTTAAAGCTTTTTATTTCCAGGCATTGATTGAACTAATAGTGTCTGATCGGTGTTGGACCACAGCACCAGAATCTGGACCGCAGACAAAGTTTGTTTTATTATTTTATTTACCCTAATCCAGAGGACAGTTACATCTAAATGCTTTATATATAAAATTGTATTCTCAATAAAATTTAAATAAATATAAAATGGAAGCTTTTTTTGTTTCGAATAAACTATTTTTTCAGCTGAATTTCATTTTAATAAATTTGTATAACAGGTATATTTAGTTTGTGGCCCTAAAGTTTATTTTATGAGATAAAACCCTCCTTTTATACAGTTTACACTTGCCTGCACCATATAAAAGGTCTCAGCTCAGTCAATACCTGGATTTATCATTCTATCTCTATTCTCCCACTCTGCAAAATCTGTTAGTTCAATCTCTAACGTTCTGCTCTCTCTGCTTTTTCTCATAGTAGCTTCATCTGGTCTGTTACCTTTGTTTCTAGATGTTGGAGCTTGGCCTGTTTTCCAGTGTAGTCCTGTTTCTCTGACTGTGACTAACTGGATGTGCTCTCTTCATCCTCTGACATGGGAGCTGGCTCGGAGCTCGTCTGCCTGGCTGTGTGTTTCCTGGACGGGGCCGCCTGTGGAGCTGGTTGACAGTTGCCTTTTGTATCTATGCTTCTTTTTCTATGTCTGCTTCTGTCTCCTTGAACCCCAGTGGGCCTCAGCAGATGGCCGCTCACACTGAGCCTGGTTCTGCTGGAGGTTTCTTCCTGTTCAAAGGGAGTTTTTCCTCTCCACTGTCGCTACAAGCATGCTTAGTGTGAGGGATTGCTGAAGAGTCAATGAGTCGATGCAATCAGCTGGTTTTCCTTAGAAAGAAAACTTTGAATCAATCTGACTGGATGATCTGGTGAACTGGAAAGTGCCCTGAGATGACTTGATGGGAATGGGAGCTATAGAAATAAACTGAATAGAATTTCTCTGAAACTTTATATTCGTTGCGTCATGAAATTCAGGCTGTTAAATATATGTTGACCTAACTTGATTTATATCTACACACACACACACAAACGTATATATATATGAAGGAGGATCTGAAGGCGGATGCTCAGTGGGGCAGTGGGTAGCAATGCTGCCTTGCAGCAAGAAGGTTCGATTCCCGGCCCGGGGTCTTTCTGCATGGAGTCTGTTTGTTCTCCCTGAGCATGCCTGGGTTCTCTCCTTAGATGTGAGTGTGAATAGTTGTTTGTCTCTGTGTTGCCCTGCGATGGACTGGAGACCTGTCCAGGCTGGACCCCTCCCCCTCTCACCTGTGGACAGCTGGAGATAGACACCAGCAGCCCTCACCACCCCAGACTGAACCCGTAGCAGTTCTAGATTAAATCTAGCAGGGTTTTCTATCATCGTGCACCAAAAAGTAGATTACTGATCTAACAGACAAAGATTGTGATCTGGACTGAAGCCTAATGTCTAAATACTTGTTAATAATCATCGGACAAAATATTAAATTGGTTCCAGGGTCAAATCAGTAAGTCTCACATCTTATGATCACAGATCATCATAGGAAATTGACTTAAACTGCAAAGATGGATTGTTTTTTATATAATTGCATTTGGTCTTAATTTGAGCAGGTAAACAGGATGATGCGCCAAAGGAAAGAGTAGCTCTGCTCTTAAAACAGATCATTTGCACGATGGAGCAGTTTGTAGCAAGAAGGTTCTGGGTTCTAATCCCGGCCTGGGCTCTTTGGTTACTCGGTATATCCAAGCATAAATTCAAACTGGATCATTTCATTAAATGTTCAGGCTGTACTGGCAGCCGTGTTAGGAGATGATCCTGCCTGGTGCCGAGCGACCACTGCTGGGATTAGATGAACGTCTGGAATCTGACGGTTTATCAGCTGCAGATCTGCAAGAATCATCAGAGACAGTTTGATTAAAAAATAAATGTTTTTATTAATCTTAAGAAAAAACTAAATAAAATCCATCTCCAGATGCAGAACACTGATGACATCACTCAATGAATGTCTGAACGCCGACTCCTGAGGCTGTAGCGGGGCTGGGGGGGGGTCAATAAAGAAGCAAATAGATGAAGGCTGATCTATTCAAACAGGAAGTGATGGCATCATGTGACAGGAAGTGACTGCAGACACACCTTCCTGTCCTCCACCAGGATGCTGTAGACCAGGGGGGAGGAGGGGTGGGCCCGGGGGCCTGGGCTCTGATCTGATGCATGATGGGAAGCGGAGCGGCGGAGGAGACGGCTGCTCTCAGCTGAAGGAGAACCTGGGAGAAGGTCAAAGGTCAACAGCGGCATCTAGATGCAGCAGAAGAAGTAACTTTTCGCTGTAAGGCGATCAGAGCCGAGGCGATTTGAACGCCGGTCAGTGAGCCGGACCCTCTGTCGCTAAAAACTGTTCCCGGTTTAAAGGGGAACATCTAAACCAGAGTCTGGAAGAGGTTCGACAGGAAGCTGGCTGGAGGGACGGAAACTCAGAACAGCCATGTTTAAAGGTTTTCCAGGTGAATCATCAAATTAATTGTCCTCTAACTGTCAATCATTCTGGTGATACGTTTACGTCACGTCCTACGCGCTCGTCCACATTTTCACTGACCGGTGGCGAGTCTGACAAGTGTAGAGGGCGAGTCTTTTCAAAAATATGCGAAAATCCTCCACTATACCTTTAATGGAGGCTTTGCCTGTTTGGGGCCGTTTGGCCCCGCCCCAAACAGGCAAGTCAGAGAGGAGAGCAGCAGAGGAGGAAGAACCATTTGCTGTGTTCTGATCCAGCGGCTGCGTCCTCCAAAGACCCGGTCTACCTGGACTGGGTTCTTCCAGGTCCGTGAAAATAAGGCTGGTCCACCAAACAGGTCCAGCCTTCTGCGGCTTTCACCGCCCGTACGCTCTGTCATCTAGCAACCTTGACAGTTGACACAAAAAGCAGGAAAAGTTTAACTTCTCACTGCTGTTCTGGGTGTTAATAACATTCCTGAGGAGCTTCAGCAGCAGAACTGTCGTCTCAGATATCAGATTTATAGTCCCCCCCCACCCTGCAGAGATATTAGAATCTGAGCCAAACACATTTATACAGCGACAGATAAAACCTTTCATTAAACCAAACATTACTGCCACATATCTGACTCTATAACCATTAAAACAACTATTTTCATTCATTTCAGACGGAACTATTCACAGACTGGATTATATTAAACTGCACTTCCAATATTCACCACTGATCGGCGCCATTTCTCTTTTTTCTCTGAGCACGGAGCAGCCGGCTTTATTGGACTCGCAATGAATCATGGGATACCGAAGGCTACAGAGGATACGGCGGACCTGACCTTCAAAACAGGCAAAAAGAAGGACGCATTTGTAGGCCGCATAACGAGGAGGCTTCCGTCGCAGCGTGACCTCGACGCCATGCTATGACGTAATCGGGCGATGGATCGGACACCTTCACCAAGAAGTAACAGCAGAACCTCTTGTATGAAAGAAAAACAATGATTGGAATCTTCCTCACATTCCTGATTTTATCTGGTAAAAATTTACTTACAAAACATTTTCCTGCAGAAACTCAGTGTTCCTCCAGTCAGCTGACGTGAAGGTGCCAGGTGAGACAGGGGGGAGAAGTCTGTAGCTGGTGATGACATCATGTTGGACTCCTTCTCTTCTTTTTCTTCTCTACAACTCAGGCTCACCACTCTTCTGCTCTCTGAGCTCTTCTGAAAAACGAGCAGCAGGTGAGTAAGGTGTGTTCAGGCGTGGTCTCCTGCTGACCTCACCTCACCTCCAGGTGGAGCTGATGGTCCTCCAGCTTCTTCTTCTCCTCTGTTAATCTCTCTGAAAACAAAACAAACCAGTAACCCGGAGCCCCGAAGCAGCAGCGGATCTCACCTCACCTGGAGGCTCACCTGCGCGCTGCAGCACCTCCTGCAGGTTTCTGTGCGTCTCTCTGAGCTGCTGCAGCACCTGCAGGCTCTGCTGCACGGGGTCTCTGTAGCGAACACACACCAGCAGCAGGACAAACACGCCGACGCTCGCCGACAGACGCCGCAGCACGCCTACGTATGCAAGGACCAGCTCCTGGACAAACAGGAAGCGTTTACACTGAGGAACCGTTACCACGACGACCTCCATCATCCTCTTTGGCAACACCTAGAGGTTTGCTTTGGAACTGCTGAACGATTATAATACACCGACCAGCTATTTGCAATGAATGAGTGGAAGTGAAAATACACAGTAAAGAGGATAGAAAGACATCTTCATCGTCTTTGGAAGGAAAAATATGACACTGAGTATTTAGAGAACTCTGCAAAGATCCCAGCTAAAGCATACTGCTTATTAAAGGAGGGTTTAGGCTGCGCTAATAGCTTAGAGAAGATTTAATAAAAACAACATAGTATGCAGTAGGTCGTAGTCGAGTTTTGCTGCGTCTGCAGCAGTTTGCTTTAGACGGTCTACAGTAGTTACATTATCTGATATAAACACAACTTGATTAACAGTCTAGGCCTGGATCCATCCAACCGTCTGAAACTGTCAAATATGTAAAATACATGTTTTTAGGATTAGTCAAGTCTTTTTAATCTAGAAGCATTTCCAACACACACTTCTTTAGTTTCTTATTGTCTTATGAGGACCAAACATCTGAACCACATGTTCACAAACCATTTAAATCACATCTATTCCAGCCCTCAGGGTCCGATGTCCTTCACCTTTTAGATTAGTCTCTGCTTCACTCTGCAGAACCCGTCTGCCTCCTGAGGAGCTCCATCAGCATCAAGCAGAGACGCGTCTAAAAGCTGAAGCACATCCAGCCGAATGACACCAGAGGCAGGTTAGCTTGGATCCGCAGAGTTTCATACATCTGGGTTTTTAATGCAGGTTTAGAACATCCAGCACAGACCACTGACCATGTGCAGGTGTTCCGGATGACTGGAGCTCAGCACAAACTGGTAGATCTTCTTCTCCAGGTAGAAGTTCAGGCACACCAACCCCAGCAGCACCAACCTGAACACAGATCAGCGACACCAGAAAGCAATCTGTTTCTGAAGGTCCAGTGACCCTGGAGCTGCCTGATGAACTATAGAGAGAAACTGGGAAGAAACTGGAGGTTCAACAGCAGACTTAGTAAACTAAAGTCAGCATGAACTGAATCCAGAAACTGATCAGAAGCAGAGATCCATCAGTTCAACCACAACAGAAACATTAAAGCTTCTCTGTTGGAATTTTTTTAATCTCTTCCTTTATTTTCACACTTCCTGAATGAATCTGCAGATGTTCTACTGGTTAACATCAAACAGGTTTATGGATCTATTTAGTTAAACTCTGATTGGAAACTTCATTACACCAATATAAGGAAGACCTTTAATAAATAGCCTAACTGCTCCCCCTGCTGGTGGAAACTAGTACTGCTTGTACATCTGCTAAAGAATCAGATGAGGGAAGATTTGAGGAATAATTTGGACCCACTGGTTCATGATCGATTAAACGAGGTCTTCATTTCTGCAGAGTGACCTGCTGAAGGCGGAGCTACCTGGCTCTGGAGGAGCGCGGGGTGGAGGTGATGAGGTAGGAGGTACAGAGAGCAGCAGCGTTGTAGCAGCAGGAGCTCAGACTGTGAGCCTCCATCAGAAGGAAACTCTGCATGAAGGAGATTCTGTTGAAGAGCTCTGACAGCGCCACCTGCTGCTCCCTGGAGACACTGCTGAGGTCTGAGAACACCGACTGCAGACCTGAAACAGACGATGATCGGTAAACTGAAATGATTGGGATTCGATTCTTAGTTCAAATAATCGGTTTTATCCGAACAAAATACGACTGGAACCAGTTGATCCTTCCTACTGGAAAAATCCCAAATGACGACAACCTGGTTTATTCTAACCCAGTACGGACATAATGCTACTGGTTATTATAACCAGAGTGCAGTCTGTCAGGCTATGGGTGAACCGACCCGCTGGGTGGGGGTGTAAATGTTTACCCTCTGTAGAGTCTCGGAGGGTGACTTTGAGCTGCTCTCCGTTGGTCAGGATTTCTTTCTGTGCCTGTAAGGCCAAAGTCTGGGCTTCCATCAGGTCATTAGCCATCTGCTTGGTGGACTGAAGCTGCTCAGCGACGCCTGCTGAGGTCTCAGTCAGCCTGAAACACACAGAGGATCCTGTTCAATGAGCTCTGCTTGCTATAAACCAATATCTATGAAGCCTGTCTATGCACAATAGTTCTACATCGCTTGGCAAACACAGCAATGAATGCTGCTTTAAAGTGTGTCACCAAATTTAAATCTAGGCATATTGGTACACTCTGGAGAATTTCGGAGAATATTTATAGAAGGTATTTATTTTTTTCTCTTCCAGTAATGTCATTTGGTAATAATAAGCAGTACTATCTCTGGGTCTTTGTTAAAAGTTTTCTGAAATACTTTTCTAAGTGCCTCAAATATTTCGTCCCATATTTTTCTCAATTTAGGACATGTCCAAAATAACTGAGTAATGGTTAAACAATCAGTTTTAACAAATTCTGAGCCACAGCTAACGTCTCTTAACATAAAGTAAAAAAGGTTTCAATAAAAAACAAAAACATGGAGATTGTGCTCAATAAAAATCCTTCAAAATGACTGAACGTCTGTAAAAAAGTCCAAATAACCTTGGAGGTCCTGTTAGAACCTGTAAGACGAAGCCCTGGGCTTGGAGCGCCGCTCACCTGTACATGGTGTTCTCCGCTCGGCTCTGCCAGGCCTCAGACTGCAGGAAGTGGCAGATAGAGTGCGTGTGAGTGAAGAACTCGGTGTAGGTGTTAAACGCCACAGCGTCCATCCCAGCCGTGCACCTGCTGACCTCCGAGCCCTCAGGGCATGATGGGAAATCCCTGCCTGAGCTGAAGGCCAGACAAAAAACACAGAACCTTTAGAAGTTTGGCCTGAGGGCAAGGAAAATATCAGGCACAAAACTAGGAAGTAATATTTTATTAAACAGATCTTTGAGTTTAATTTCATGATAAAATACATAAAAAATCTAGCAATTAAAAATTACAATACAGGAAGAATGACCCAAATCCACTTTTTGCTCTCAAGAAACAATAAACACAACCGACCACAACAATTGCAAAAATGCGGAACAGTTTGGATGTTTCAGATTTTTTCCTTCCACTGAACTAACTCCTCACCAAGTTAAAACAAAACCAGATTATTTTACGTCTCAAAGAAAAACTAAAAATCTTCTTTTCGCCCACATGATAAAATATTCCCCCCGCTCTGCTCTGTAGCACGCGGAACGTCACCTGATGATGTCACCCTATTCTTGCAGAGAAATATGTTTTGACCTCAGAAAATTCCCAGTAAAAAAACATAGGGGCTGATTGGAAATGAACGCAGCTGTTATGGTTCTGCTGAATGACTCGGATTGAGCGGCCCAACAGAACCAGTCTCCTCCTGAGCCTCCCAGAGGTTTCTCCTGACGTTAGGAGAACCCACCCCAGGTTTCATTGTTCCTTTTGATGCAAAGCTCATCTTTAATGACTTGGTACTGTTGAAGAGCACCACAGGTCTGCACAAAACGACATTTCAGAAAATCAGTTATTTTCTGATTTGGAGTTAAAACCTAACAGGGTCATCATAGTGGGAGATTTTAACATCCATGCTGACATTGAAGGCGATAGCTTAAATGCAGCCTTTAATGAATCTTAGACACTCTTGGCTTTGTTCAAAATGTGAACCGTCCCACACATTCTCATCTTCATACTTTGGAGCCTGTGGTGACATATTGCATTAAACGCTGGTGAAGATTCTCTGGTGAAAGTCACTAATGATATTCTCATGGCCTCAGATAATGGACTTGTATCTGTGCTCTTGCTGTTGGATCTCAGTGCTGCATTTGATCCAGTTGATCATAATATTCTTTTAGAAAGACTTGAATATTTTTGCAAGAATTAAAGGAACAGCTCTAGACTGGTTTAAATCTTATCTGACAAAATTCATTTTGTTTACATTAATGATAAATTGTCCTCATGCTCCATTGGTTAACTGTGGAATATCACAGGGATCAGTGAAGGACCAATTCTCTTTGTTATATATATGCTCCCAATTGATAGAATTATTCTTTTTCTATGTCTGCTTCTGTCTCCTTGAACCCCAGTGGGCCTCAGCAGATGGCCGCTCACACTGAGCCTGGTTCTGCTGGAGGTTTCTTCCTGTTCAAAGGGAGTTTTTCCTCTCCACTGTCGCTACAAGCATGCTTAGTGTGAGGGATTGCTGAAGAGTCAATGAGTCGATGCAATCAGCTGGTTTTCCTTAGATAGAAAACTTTGAATCAATCTGACTGGATGATCTGGTTGAACTGGAAAGTGACCTGAGATGACATGATGTGAATTGGAGCTATAGAAATACACTGAGTTGAAAACCCTGGAAAAAAATAAAAATAAATAAATAAAGACGCAGCCGAACATGAATCCTCCCGGGTTCGGTTTAGGAGTTGGGAGGGATCAGCTGCGTCTTACCTGCTCAGGTGACAGTGGGTGAACAGCAGAGCCACACGGCTTTGGCTCTCTGACGTCATGTCCTTGCAGCGCATGTCCAGGTGCTCCAAAGCGCGTGCCCAGCACCCTCCGTAGCGCGGCTGCGCAGCGAGGTTCTGTACCCGCTGCAGCTCCATCCTGCCGCGTTCAGGGTCCGAACCTGAAATGGGTCCAGAAGCAGCAGCTCTGGGAATCAAAGCGCTGCAAAGCAGCAGCAGCAGCTCTGCGTCCGCACGCGGCATCCTCAGCTCCGCCAATGCGCGGCGGCGGTCTGATGTTCAAGGTGCGTGCTGACTTCAAAAGGCAATTAGCGGTATCAACCGCACCTGTAAGAGGTGCTGAGCAGAACCACGTGATCTGAAGCGCAGTTCGTGATTGGAGGAAGAGAAGCTTCATACTCTGAGAGCAACATGAAAAGGTCCAGTTTTATTTTTGGGTTGGATTCAAAACTGCCCTAAAAATAGAACATTATTTAACTAAATTAGGTGCCTAATTTAATGCAGGTTCCATTTAAATGTTTACAAAATAAAAACACACTAGAAAAGGCAAAAACCATCAAGTCAATCAAGTCATGTCAGAACTGAAGACAATGTCCGCCCATGAAGTTGATTTTCATGGACATTTAAATCAGTTTTTAAGTTAGGATTGTTCTCCATCTTCAGAAAGGTTCTTTAGATGTTCTCTGAAGCTCAGCAGCAACAAATTCATCACAGACACCCTCACCTGGACTGGAAACACCACCTCACTGGTCCAAAGGGCCCAGTTTGAAAAGAGTGGCTGGGAAGTGAATATAACAGTTACGACACTTTAATAAGCCGTGTAACTTTCTATGTATTTCTTATAGGTGTAATATTGGTGTGTGGGCTATCTACACAGTGTTCCTCAGTGGACTAATGGTGCTCGTATTAACGTCCACAAACATGGAACATTAGAGGGGACATTGCTAGGAGGTCAATGAGGAGCATCAGTTTGTTCTGGACCAGACTCTACCCAAAGTTCTGTGAAAAATCTTGGGACAAGCCTACAGAACAAGTAGAACGTTATAGAACTGGATAATTTAGAATTCAATTGAGAAATGAATCAGACTGATTATTAAAATAATCATCTCCTAATCTAAATGTTATTTTCTGAATATGCTGATGAAGGTTCTCAGTCATCCAGGTCATAGTCATTTCGTAAAAATTCAAAAAATATCCACTGGACTTGGTTTTCAAGATTTGAAGATGTTTCACCAGGAAGCTTTCTCAATTCAAATGTCTGGATCCGCAGTGAGTTTGAGTCTTATCCTGATCCAGACATTTGAATTGAGAAAGCTTCCTGGCGAAACGTCTTCAAATCTTGAAAACCAAGTCCAGTGGATATTTGTTGAATTTTTACGGAATGTTATTTTCTGAAAGAATAATCTACTTACAGCCATTTTTATATAAACATCTTCTATAGATATTTGTATATAGTTTTTTATGTTTTGTTAATAACAATTTAATTAAAATGTGCAAAAGCTTTAATTTTCTAGACTTTAAATGTTTATTTAGAAATGTTATTTTACTGAAAGTAGTTTTAGATGAATTTCTTACTAAAACCACTAATAGGTGCAGGTGGACCTCTGCCTCAGCTGAAGATGAGGAGCAGGAAGGCGTGTCTGTGAGGAAGAAGAGTCAAAAACTGAGACCACAAACATATCAGGGGACAACAAATGGTTTTAGTTAGAAAGAAAAATAAGAAAACAGGTAAAAACTATTTTTTCTACAGCGACAGTGTATTCTGGAGTATCACTGAAATCCAACTGGAGAAAAAGCAGAATATTCATCCTCAATATTAGCAACTATGAAGTCACCACACGTCACTACTAAGGTCTAGAAACACAACATGGCTCGGCTGACATGGTGGCTTCTGGCAAGACGCACAATATTATTATTATTATCAATATAGGCACTAAACTCTGGAACATGCAATACGGTGGCTGGATACTGTAGATTGTGCCGGGTGGCGTCCTGTGGAGTGGGTCCGGTCTCAGAGGAACGATTCTGCAGCTAATGGATCCGCTGCTCTGAGCAGGTGGAGCCGCGTGCGTAGAGGCCTTCTGACCCTACAGACAGTGGCTGATGGTAGAGTCCTAACAGGAGGGTCCAGGAGTAAATAACATCACATCCCATCTGTTAGAGTCAACCCTGATGTTCTAACCCTTCAGACACACCAAGGTTCTGGATCTGAATGCTCGTTTATTTTAGTTTAGCAGGAGCTGTAGATGGAGTTAAACTGACATGACCGGGAGAAATTAGTAGAAATATAGCCTGATCATTCTCTCAGGTGGCTGTGCTTCATGCAGTTCACCTGAAGAGGGCGTAGTTGAGACCCGCAAAACAACCCTTCTTCCCAGAAAAGGCTCTGGCATTTAGAGGAAAAGTCCGGTCAGCAAGGAGTGATCAATGGATCATTATTTATACCTAAAACTAATACGTTCGCTGTGATTGAATGAATTTTGCCCAAATATAGTAGCCCCTCCCTCCTGCCATCTTCCAGCAGTGAAGTCACGGTGCGGTAAGCCTAGCGCCATTCTCCCCGCTTTCCAAGCTAAATCAATGGGAACTACTAGACACATCTGCAATCAACAACAATTATTGAAGATTTCCAGAGGACTTCACCATTGAAATTCACCAGAGCTATAGTGAAACTGACAATGCCCACGTGCATGGCAGCTGGATGCTGGAATACATCGGGTAAAAGTGGAAAAAAAAGAGTTATTCCACCTTTCTGATTCCTGATCCTCCACGGACGGGTTGGTCGTTGGATCGCCAACTTGAAGAGGGAGGATTTGCCATCGAACTTCTGGCCAGAGAAAAAACCCGTAATATGTAGCCAACATTTGGAAGAAGAATGTTTTCAAGATGACTTGGATAATAGCGCGTTGTGACAAACACCAGATACAGCACTGGGACTTGATCAACAGCCGATACCGCACCGTGACGTCACTAACCAGTAGGTGGCAGTAGTGTTCTTTGACAAACATGGATGCCTCCAGTAAAGCACATTCACATGAAAATTACTCTGAATTAAAAACACTGATCATTTATTGAACAGGATGGAATCATTTCAGATTTAAAGAACTTTCAGAAGTTTGAATTCTGAATATGAGCGACTTTTCCTTTAAAACACCAGGTGTCAGTAATGAGGTATTTTTTTACAATCTTCCCAATATTTTACTGTATTCTCACATTCCCTTTCCTTCAAATCTTGTTTAGGAATTTGTATAATTTTTGGTCAGCATCTCTTATGCACTATGGCATTGTGAAATGCTTAATTGAGGAAAAAAAATCCAGAATTCTTGACACATCTACTACCATGCCTTTGCCTGACCTTTACAACTTGTAGGATTTTATTTTTCGCTGTTCCTCGTGTTTCTCGTCCGCTGGAGTCTTAAGGTACATAGTCAACTTATATGCCTCTACCAAAAAAGACAAAAGCCAATTTCTCCTGACAAAATAAGATAATATACATCAAGTGTCCATCTAGACCAGGGATGTCAAACTGGTTCCAGAAAGGGCCATGTGGCTGCAGGTTTTCTTTCCAACCAAGCAATAGCACACCAGACTCCAGTCATCCTATCAAGTGAGTCCAGTCTTAACTTGATGACTTGATGAGATGACTGGAGTCTGGTGTGCTATTGCTTGGTTGGAAAGAAAACCTGCAGCCACATGGCCCTTTCTGGAACCAGTTTGACATCCCTGATCTAGACAGTCATTGAGCAGAAATAAACAGATGTGGCGTCATCTGCTGGCACTACCGAGGAATCATCAAAAAGCCAGATGGCGACTAAACTGAGCCATCAAGGTATAAACCAATCAATCTATCTGTATTTATAATATTGTTTGTACTTAGACTGTAGAGGCTAAGAATATCATTGCTAGCACAAGTTTCAGTATCAATAAGGACTATTTCAATCGTATTCCACTTTGATTTCTTTTTTTCTTTTGCATTTTTTCACACTGGATCTTGGACTTGTCATTATTTTCATAACTCTGGTGGGAGGCGCTAACTGGCTTAGCTGTGGTAAGCTACCTTCTTGTTTACCACCTATGTAAATGACCAAATGAGAATCAATTTTAAAAACAATTGTTAATGATTGTATATTTGAAAAATGTCAAATGACTTGACTATGTACCTTTGAAAATCACACACTGTTGGTGTCTTGATTTTACCACTCCAACAAGACTTGAACCTGCTACATTAGGGGTTTGAGTCACTGAGAAATTATAAGACACTGAGAAAAATATCTAAAATACTTCAAAGGTATCGGTACACCAATTAATGGATGAAAAGCCCTGATGTTAGCGCCACAATTACAAGATTTAGACTATGACAAAATATGGAGTCAGGCTGCATTAGTTTTGTGAATCTTAGTGACACTTCCAGGTTAAATGAATACTATTTGGGTTTTTTGGGTCTTTTTTGCTTTTTCTATTGTGGATCAGTGCCTTCACTTTAGGTCTGGCTAAATTTCAGAACTATCTAACAATTCCGCTCAGATAGGACATCTACAAATTCTGACACTGATCAGAACTGAGGATCATCTGAGGTATGTTCTGTCTACATCTGAACCGCTTTCCTGCTTACATCTGAATCTGAACCTAAGCCAGGACGGCCTCTACGCACGCGGGCCCCGCTTCGGTTGAAGGCCTGCAGGGTCTCTGAGCGACATGCAAGGAGTTGATTGTATAAAGTTGAGATGTGCAAACTGTTCCAGACATCTGACATAAAGACACGTTAAGAAGGGGTCCTTTCCCACACATTCATTATTAAAAGAAGTCAAATAAAGCTACCGTAGGCGCAGGTTTGGTTTGATATAAAAAGTGCTTACATTAGGAACACAACATGAGAGAAACAAAAAACGTTCATAAAGACCAGTTTAGGAAAAATCCTGGAAGAACTGGCTTAATTGTAAATGGTGAAACACCAATAAGCAGCTTCCCTTTGACCGTGCAAAGTCTGGTTCCAGATCGTTCCACATCCATTGCAGGTGTGAGGAAATCTGGAAGCAGACTGAGAACTTTACCACATAAAACTGAAAACGCTAAAACAAACATCTGCTTACTTTAGATGTCATGTCAAACATTAAAGGTAATGAATGAAGAAAATTCTAAGGAAACCGATTTAAGGTGCAAACTGTCACTGCACATTGCCTACAGACTATCAGTGGACAGGTTTGAGGGAGGGACTGTCAGTCAACATGGTCCGTGTTAGAGTCAGGGCCATGGTTCATATAACTTTTAAAGCTGTATAACAAAGACAAAACAATCAACTACTAAATAAAAAAAAAACAGGTTATATTCAGGAAGCAACATCTTAACAGAGTAATGTGTTGTTAAGCATCGGTTTTTAGTTCCATACTACTCTCCTCCTCCCTACGGAGACTAGCAGGATGCAACAGCTGCCTTTAGATTATATACACACTCTTTTTTTGATTTTTTTTTCCTTTTCTTCTGTTTTTGTTTCTCTATAAAAAGACACTATCATTCAAATCTCAATGAGTCCTTCAGTGACAAGTTGACTTTACAAGGCCTCCGGGACAGGATCCAAGAATAGAGGCTGAGACAGTCCTACTAAATTCTGTCCAAAGTAAGATCCAAACACCTCCTTCGTCCGCCTGGCCAAAGTCCTCCGTCTGGTGACTCAGTCCATGAGATTGCCAATCAGCTTGCCTTTCACACGACCAACCAATCAGCTGACTCTTTCACTGACGGCAGTTCGTGACTCTACAGTTTCCTCACAGCTGGGACAGGGGACAGAGGACTGTGGGACAATGTCTCTGAGCTCTTTGTTGTCATCTGCTGCCTCTGGCTCCAACCTCAGGCGAGCCCTACCATCTGCTCCAGGCACAAGGCTGGATCCTGCTGCTCCAGGAGGTCCAGGTTGCACAGAGCTGGAAGGCCTTGATGTGCTGTTTGACCCTCTGTCACTTCCTAAAACCTCTTTGTTCTCTGACGCTGTGACCAGCTCCCCTCTCCCCTCCATCCTGATGCCCTCCAGGCTGGCCTCTCTTCTTGGGACCTGGCTTTCTTGGGTCTGTCGTGTGGTGCTCAGGTCCTGGGGCTGTTCACACTGGTTCTGCTGTGCTGGGACAAGGTTGGGCTGGGTTTGAATGGAAGATGATGTTCGGTGAGGAAAGAGGTTCTGGGCATGCAGCCTTGAGAGCTGAGAGGGAGACTGTGGATGTAATTGGGCTGGAAAGCCTTGAAAGTGCGTTGGTATTTGTGACTGGGTAACAGGTGGCCTGGACTGGGTGTGAGACTGACTGGGTAAGGGTCTATATGAAGTTGGGAGATTGTGCTGCGAGGTGTGTCTCATATGAGTTTGAGGCAGCACCTGCTGGCCAGACTGCAGGTGAGGGGTTGGTTGAGCTCTGGTCTGTGGTTGGCTCTGGTTATGTGTGGGGAGCTTTGTCTGGGGTTGAGTCTGAGGTTGGGCTGGAGTTCTGGTCTGGTGTTTACTCTGCAGTTGGGCTGGGGCCCTGGTCTGTAAAGGACTCTGTACTTGTGCTGAAGTCCTTGCCTGGGGTTGAGTTTGACTTTGGTTTGGGCTCCTAGGCTGGGGTTCACTATGACCTTGTGTTGGTGTCCTGGCCTCAGGCCGACTCTGAACTTGCAATGGTGTCCTAGTTTGGAGTTGAAAGTGACCTTGTGTTGGCATCCTAGTTTGGAGTTGGCTTTGACCTGGTGTTGGTGCTCTAGTCAGTGGTTGACTCAGAATGTGTGTTGGTTTACTGGTCTGAAATTGACTCAGAATTTGCGTTGGCGTTCTGCTCTGAAGTTGGCCCTGAATTTGTGATGGTGTTTTCATTTGGGATGGACCTTGTGTTGGTGTCATAGTTTGGGATTGACTGTGAATTTGTGATTGTGTCCTGGTCTCAGGTTGACTTTGACCCTGTGGTGGTGTATTGGTTTGGGGTTGACTTTGACCTTGTGTTGGTGTCCTGGTTTGAGGTTGACTTTGAAATTGTGTCGGTGTCCTGGATTGCGGTTGACTTTGACCTTGTGTCGGGGTCCTGGTTTGAGGTTGACTTTGACCTTGTGTCGGTGTCCTGGTTTGGGGTTGACTTTGACCTTGTGTCGGTGTCCTGGTTTGAGGTTGACTTTGACCTTGTGTCGGTGTCCTGGTTTGAGGTTGACTTTGACCTTGTGTCGGTGTCCTGGTTTGGGGTTGACTTTGACCTTGTGTCGGTGTCCTGGTTTGAGGTTGACTTTGACTTTGTGTCGGTGTCCTGGTTTGAGGTTGACTTTGACCTTGTGTTGGTGTCCTGGTTTGTGGTTGACTTTGAATCTGTGATGGTATTCTTCCTTGGAATTCAGACTGTGGTTGCCTCTGGTTTCTTGCCTGTGATTGAGACTGAATTTGAGTCGGGATCTTTGTTTGGGCTTGTGATTGAGGTTGGGTCAATATTTTTGGCTGGGACTGAAGTTGGGGCATTTGATAATGGGACTGTTTAAATTGGGCTGTGGTATGAGACGAATGTCTAGGCTGGATTTGAGGCTGGAGTGCTATGGGGTGCTGAGCCTGTGATTGTGGAGGCCTGGTTGGAGACGGCTTAGCATGCAGAGTCGGAAAGGACTGAGTTGGCGCAAGCAGGGTCTGATGCTGGCTTTGATGCTGGGCTTTGGAGAGTGTAGGCTGTGACTGGGTTGTCTGGTTTGTAGACAGTGGTTGACTGAGGGTTTGGACTGGGGGTTGTGGGGGCAAGGTCTCAACCATTATTTGTCCCGTGGGGGATGACTGGTGTACTTGCAGAGCATGGGCTTGGGATAGAGTGGGTAACTGGGTATGAGAGCAAGAACCGGGCTGGTGGTGTGATTGAGAAACGGGTTGAAGAGGTTCAGAAGGGGGCTGAGGCACAGACTTTTGGTGTGGTTCGGGGGTTAGACGAGGCACAGTCTGTGGTTTGACTTCAGGCCTGGGTTGGCTGGAAGGTGGTTCAGACTCTGGAAGAGGAGGAGGTGGCTGATCTAATAATGAGCCAGAGTGCTGTTGATGGCGATGGTGTTTATGAGGTTGTCGTTCCTTCCTTTTGTGGCTTTTTGCAGGGATAATGCTACTGCTGCTGCTGCTACTCCTTCCGCCCCCTCCTTCATCTTCAGCATCATCCTTGCCTTTACTTCCTCCATCTCCCATTTCTCTTTTTTCCTTGTGCTTCAGGCACTTATGCGCCTTGTGTCGAGGAGATTGGCTTTCATCTAAAGCAGATTGTTGCTTCTCTGACTGGCTTCCTACAGAGGATGTGGGCTTTGGGTCTGATCTTGAACCCCCCTCTACTGTGCCTCCCTTCTCTTCTGCTGTGCTGGTGCTCCCAGTCTCAACAGTCATAACCAGTGGAGCTTTAACACTTTCCATCTCTTCCACAGTTTCTCTTGTTTTGCGTTTTTTGATTGGCAGGGCAGTTTCCTGAACCACAGGTTTAGTGGAAGACTCCTTAGTTGCTCTTCGTCTAGCTTCAGCAGCCATGATGGCGGCAGCAGTGTAGCTCCCCACCGCCGAGCTCCCAGAGACTGTGGTCGAGGAGGTGGATGTCAAAGTCACTGATGATGCAACAGAGGTTGATCCTGGTTTCCTTCCTCGTTTTTTGGGAGTGGCCTGAGGTGGTGGTGGTGGAACTTCCTGTTCTGATTTTCTCTTTCTGCCTGGCCGGGATTTGGGCACTGCTATAGGAGACACCCCCTGCAGAGCAAAGTCCAAATCAGCAAGATACATAACACAAGAGAGTAGCAAAGGGTAAGCTTCACTGCATCAGTTGAATTAGGTTATTTCAATTCTCGAATTAGAAAATCGACAGGTTATAGGCCGAACAACCCGTCATACCTTTGATGTGGTTCCAGAGGAGGACTCGGTCTTGCCAAATGGCATTTTCACCAGCAGTTTGCCAGGAGTCTTCTCAATCACACGCTTCATGGCTACACCCTCAGTGGCCTGACGCATTTTTCCACTCCCTACACAAACAGAAGAGATGAACACAGAACAACTGCAGAACTACTCATGAAAAGCCGTCCTCAGCTGAACCACTCCGGCGTAACTTCTACCATCGCTGTCTTTGTACCTTTAGGCCTCCCTCGGCCTCGTCCCGATGGCTTCACCACTTTTGTTTTTTTAGGAGGACGCTTTTCCCGACGAGATGGGCTTCCACGCCCAGTAACAGTGAAATCAAAATCATTGGGATCAGTCTTTGTGTCACCAATCTTCTCAAAGTAGGCAAGAAGTTCCACCTTTGACCGGAATGCCTTTCCCTCAGAGCTGTAGAGAACAAAAGAAAACCTGAAGTGTTGGTGTCTTACTTCATTGGTTTTCATCATAGTGATACATGTTGATCATGACTTACTTGATCAGGTATACATCAAACTTCCCTGCTGACCTTCCAGACTTCCTTTGTTTCAATTTGCGGGTCCAGCCTTCAGGCAGGGAGGGATCATCATACATTGGCCCGCGGTCTCGAATGATGGAGCGTCGCTGTCTGGGAGATCCTGCTGCCTCACTACCAGCTGCAGACTCCGGCTCCTGCTCTGAGGGTCCCGCCACTGGCTCCAACATCTACAGAGAGGAGGGAGTAAGTTAAGTTCAGAACATCATTCTGGGCGTTACCTTCTCAGCTCTCTAGGTATTTTGTACCTGGCTCTGTGGTTCCATCTCCTCCTCAGGATGTTTACTGATCGCAGGCGGTATGGTTGAGGCCGCCGTCTCAGCCCCCTGGGCACCATGACGACGCTCCCTGCGAGACTTTTTTGTCTTGCTGTGTGACCTGTCTTTTTGTTTGGTTGAGGGCAGGGGGTCTCTTTCATCGCCTTCTTGCCCCTCCTCCCTGGAAGAGATATCACCCAAAATGACCATGTGTCTGTTAATTTTTTTGTTTGTCCAACAGCAATGATGAATTGTAGGAGTGTAATTATGGTCAGATTTTTTCCAGCTAACCAGCTATTCCTGTTTCTAAAAACTGGTTGTTCCAACTTTGGCAACAACAGTTGCTAACTAACAGCTTTTAGATGAATATCAACCTGGACTATACAAGAATGTTGGGCCAGTAAAACTCTGTATCAGAGTGTAGCTGATGCCATTTTCAGGACATTCCCAAGGATGCAACCTCCTAAGAAAATCCTGGGACCCCTTGGGAATCCTCCATATAAAACCTTGTTCCCATAGACAAAGACCTCTTGATGCCTTAAGGGCTGTGTATACTCCCGCAGGTTGCAGGTATGATGCAAATATTTTATTTTTGATTTATGTCCAATATTGAAGCGTGGTCTGCACTATGTCATTCCTTGGCCCAACACAAGAGGGACAATCAGGAACTAGCTAGGATTTTGGGTGTCCGTGTGTCGGTTTGACGAGCTTGTTCACCGTCTACAACCCCTCATCCAATGCCAGACGACACACATTTCACCCGTGAGTGTTCCCCAAAGACTGGCTGTGGCGCTGCATGTTTTGGCTTCAGGTGGAAAACAACAGACCATCACACAGAGCTACAAACTAGCGTCATGCACGGTGTCTGGGATATTGTCTGAGGTGTGCCAGGCGTTGTGAACGGCACTACAGCCAGAGTTTCCGCCATTAGGTACAAACAGGAAATACACAGTGTAGAGCGGATGTAGAATTGACCAATCAGAGGCCTCCTCTCTGCTGCACCTCCCCAAAATTGTCGGTGTCTGCTGACTGTGCAGCAGAGTGTCTGCAGAAGGGGACGGGGCATATCTGCATTAACTGCGACACACACGCAGACAACCTGGTTTGTTAACATAAACCAGGCCTTAGCCAGCTGGACTGCAAAGTCCCTACAGGCAAGGGGCGGCATTCTTCAAAAGTTTCTCAAAAGTACGGCCTGCTACCAACACTCTCGGACATACCTGCTTTTTTCTGACCAAAGGGAATCCTTCATTTTCATCAGAATGGTGAAAAAAACAGACACATAGTCTGGTAAAGGTAGAGAAATGTGTGCTTAGCTAAATAATTTGGTCATTGTTGTTCTTCTGTATGTTTGATGTATTTCTAACAGTGTTTTAAAAGCTGAACTGAAAAGCTAACAATTGAAGCGGCAACTGTAGCGTACTGACAATCTTAAATTAGACACTGTTTTTAGAATGTTATCTATTAAGTTATATTACATTTTATTTCAGTTAGGGTTTAAACACTAAGTTAACGTTTGTATTCCGATCTGCTCATTACACAGATTTGCTAAAATATGACCAAATAATCCTTTAAAAAGACTTCCCTTGTGTTCATTAGCCATTAGCTTCTTTGTCAACAACACAGCGCATTCGTTGACTACTTCCATTCCCTGCATATTCGATTAATATTTTGCCCCCTAGGGTTCTTATGGACATGAATGGTTCTTTTGTGAAGCTTTGAGACGAAATAAGTAACTAGCTTATTAGATATTGCTTAACCAGGAAAGCTCTTGCAGACATCTGTCTCCCTGTTGACTGAGTGCGTCCGTTGACAATACAGTTCCCACTCAGCAGGGGTTCAGGGGTTCCCTACCCTTTTCTTATTCCCACAAGAATAATCACATGAGCTTAACAATCAGTTATCTAAACTTATCTAACGCCTAAACTTCTTGGGGTTAGTCTTTAACAACATTGTTGATAAATTTGGACTCACTCTGCCCTGAAGAATAGGTTTAAGCCAATCATTCAATCAGTAAAATAATAAATGTTTGCTATATTTATAGCTTACATATTATGGTGAATGCATATGTGGTTTTCTACCAGGGTCCTACAGCCCTTGAACTGTTACCACTACACTGAGATTATCCCAGGCTGCAGGTGCCTTCAGTAGGAGGCGATAAACATGCCTATCGGCTGCTATATAATTTTATTACAGCAGAAAAGCTAAAGCCCTCAGATCAAATGTCCTTCAGTATTGCTTTGCCCCTTGTGAAATGAAACGGGTAAGGGCTTATTCGGGTTCTCTGCCAACTCTGATTGGAATGCCCTGCGATCTGAAGGATTTCCTCTCTGCTTAAGGCCGGGCATACACTGTACGATATTTTCAATCTTTGTACTCAGCTGCAGCTCAAAATATACAAAGAATTTGCAGGGTTTAAAAGTTCCCAGCTCACAATAAGTGTGCTAACAATGTACGGCCGATACTCTGATAGGGTCTAACTGCTCAAACTGTAGGTCCGAAAACCACGTCATACCCAGTGCCAAGAGATGGAGCTGGTCGGACTCGTCAATCTGGAAGAAGCAGTCCCTTGTTTGTACATGGGCAGTGTGCCAGGTTTAGGTAAATCGGCTCGTAGACTCTCATAGCTGCTTCAACAGTAGGATTCGCCGACGAACACCTCACAAGGGCCGACTGAATTTCAAACATGTTTGATTTTCTACCGACCTTACAATTCCAGATTGGGAGGTGGTCATGAGAGGCTAATAGCCCCTCGTTACCCCCCTGTATACTACACAACACAGGACGCACCATGAGGTTGCAACTTGGCCTGAAAATACATGAGTAGCCGTTCAAAATTTCCCCACTTTCCTTGATGGGTCCTTGGCTGGTTCCCTACAATTCCTTTTTAGACCTCAATCTTTGTACTAAAATATTCTTTCTGTCATGATTTGTGGACATTAAGATCTAAAGAGCAGCACCATCTCCTGGTCAGACCTTGTAATTCAGTGAAAGGGTGGAGACAGAATAAAAAGATATTCAAAAGGGGGTCGCGACAGTGGCTGGAAGTTGGAGGGGATTTTGCTGCCATTCGGCTAGCTTTTGACTGGGAAGGGACATTTTGAATGGCTGCTACTGCATTCTCGCAAAGACTAGAGAACCTGTGCAAAAAAGGGCAAAAACTCTCAGAGTGTATGCCTGGCCTTTATGAAACCGACAGCAAACATCCTGTAAATAGTGTTTAAATTTTTTATATTGATACTGTAACAGCTTCTGCAATTAATGTCTGTAGTATTTGTCTTATTAATTGTAAAAGAAAGCTCTGTATTTAAACCTTGAAGCCTTCTCTCTGCAAGTGCTTTGCTAAAAAAAGAGATCACTCTGGACAAACTCTTTAAATAACACTTTACAATGTATATGTATTAAATAACCATGAGACAAGATGACAGATTTGGACAGAAATTGTAATATTACTAAGTCCAAAGAAGTTGCTCAGAGTTACAGAAGGCCGCTGCCTACCAACCAGGCTCACATCTCACTGAAGTGGCCCTGTATCACAGTTAAAGAAGCATTTTATACAACACCAGTCACTTCATTGCATCATACACCTTTGCAGATGAGGAGACATCCATGGCTCCGACCATATCAAAATATCACATTATGTTCTTATATCAAGGACACCGCTCTCATTCCATTCCCAAATCTTTCCCACATACAGAATGAAGATGATAACAGAGGAACTGTCCTAATTAGACAAATTACTTGGGAAAGCATTCGTTGTGACACGCAAGCAGCAGGTATTATTAGGGTTTAACCAACTCAAACATCATCAGTAAGAACAATCCTAGCATAATCGTTATTCAGTTGTCTTTGATGTGAGCTGCTGCCCTCCTTGGTCAGATAAATTAAGTCTTTATCTTTTACCGGGTTTATAACAGTTTAAGTAATTTTTAAGGCAAAGATAAAAGCCTTCCACGGAATCATTTCCAGCTAAAATAGTATTTGTGGAAGTATAGGGGAGTGGTGGTCTAGTGGTCAGGGCATTGTGGTGGAAATCCAGAGGTTCTGAGTTCAAGCCCCACTCCCACAGACTGCCACTCTGGGTCTCTGAGCAAAGACTCTTAATCCCACACTGCTCCCTGGGTGCCGCACAATGGCAGCCCACTGCTCCCCAAGGGGAGGGGAGTGGTTCATTTCGTTGCTTGTAATGACAATAAATTACAATAAAAAATAGATTGATACATTTGGGTAACAAATTATTGACTGAAGGAACATCTATTACAGGCCATAGTGGCAGTTTTGGCTCCAGTTGAAGAAAACAGTAGATACACCGGAAATATGGGATTAAGCTGCTGGAGGACAAGAAGCCCATCTTCCATTGCTTCTCCTAATACTAAACATTACTGAAGGACTGCTTTCCCCATCAGGGAACAGCAGCGCAGCACAGCCTGCTATCCAAAACCGCCAGCTCCGCACACAGAGCTCCAACGCTGACTGCCAGCCAGCAGCACGCTCCCAACCGATCCAAACCCAGCATCCACAGAACCAATCTGAATCCTGGGATCCTTCAAACAAAAGTTTAGACTCTGGTTTAAACTAATGCCACCAGCTCTGCATGAGATCAAAGAACATTTAGCAGCAGTGATTAAACCAGCGAGCATTAATAAAACCAATAAGACTCTGATTGCTTTGTATTCGTCCTCGTTAAAGGATAGAATCTCCATCACTAAGGTGAATAAATATTGACTCGCTTTGTAAAATGACTCCTTCCTGAACGAAAAAGGAATTTTGGGTCCTCTACTATCTTAGTAAATTATCTTATGCTATAAACAACAAAATGCTGGACATTTTTTCACTGGTGATGTTATTTTATTTTGTACATACAATCAAATGAGAAATAATAAATGTTTTCTATTTGAACTTTGAGCTAATTTATGCTTGATGCTTTCTTTAAGGTCTATGTTGGGAAATTACAGAATTTTGGGCTTCCAAGCCCCTCAGGGTGGCATCTGTGCAGACAGAATTTCCACATCGCAAACACAGGATAATTTGGAACTACATGGACAGAAAACACGGCAACCGAGCAGCAGCTCCTGCTGGTGAAGGTTCACACATGTAAACATCTCCAGACATTCCCATAAACATGCCTATCAACAGACTGTGGAAAGACTCTTGAAAAAGAAATAACTGTAAACGTCTGGTTATCCTCCTGCAGTGTGTCACAGTTAGCGTCTCGCAGATATGACGCAGATATATTCAAGCGTGGTCTGAGCTATGTTATTCCACACCACAACACCAGAGGGACAATGGGGAACTAGCTAGGATTGTGGGCGTCCGTGTGTCGGTTTAATGAGCTTCTTCGCCGTTTACAACCCCTCATCCAATGGCGGATGACACACAGTTCACCCGTGAGTGTTCCCCAAAGACTGGCCGTGGCGCTGCGTGTTTTGGCTTCTGGTCGCACAGAGCTACAAACTAGCGTCCTGCACGGTGTCTGGGATAGAGTCCAAGGTGAGCCAGGTGCTGTGGATGGCACTACAGCCAGAGTTTCTGCCGTTAGGTACCAAACAGGAAATACCCATAGTGTAGAGCGGATGGAGAACTGACCAATCAGAAGCCTCCTTTCTCTCTCTCACGTAGACGACCTGGTTTCTGAGCATAAACCACCCTTTAGTCTTAAACTGCATGAGGAAGCTTTGATAAAGTTGTAAACGTCAGTTTTCTGCTTCCTCATGTGGTCTGGTGTTGTCAGCCAGAATAGGGGAAACCAGAAAACAAATACTGGCAACTTATTTTCCACACTTATTGTTTGTGAGTTAAGCGAAATGAGCCCTTAAAGAAGCTCTACGGAGTCTGGTTCTAATTCTGGTGGAGATTTCTTCGTGTTGAACTTGGAACCAGTCTGTAACATTCATTAAAACTGACTGAACTGGTTAGTAATCCGAATCAGTTTGTTGGATCAAATCCCTCCCTGTCCAGTCTAGGAATGCAGGCAGCCTCAGATAAACTTTGTTTTTCTTGTTCCTTCATTTCACATTAGATTGTGTCAGGCAACCTGGAGAACGTTTTCTTTCTGGTGTCTAGGAAACAAGCTGGAACGTTCGGTTTTATTTAAAACAATGAACCTGACTCTGAGCAGCGGCCTGATGGGATGCAGGTGGAGGCATCTTCAAGCACAGTTTTAACTTGATTATACGATGATCTCCACCAAATTAAGAAAATACATCAAGACCAGGGTTTAGAGGTGATCGAGTATATCTGAAGAAAGTCATTTAAAAAAAGTTCAAATCAATCCACTAGACTTTGTTTCCAGGTTTGAAGACGTTTCTCTTCCATCCAGGAAGATTTTTCATTCCAAATGTCAGAAATAGCGTTTAGTTCCAGGTTTTATCCAGCAGCCCAACAAAGCCTGGTTTTAGTTTAGAAAACATGCAAATAGAAACGGATGAACCGGTCCCCCCCTTTGGAATGGGGGTCGTTTGGCTGCTTTGTTAGCCTGCAATGCCCCATACCTGTCTATGTCTCTGAAAGGGGGGTCGTTAGAGGGAATAGTTGGCCTGGATGAACAGGTGAGGTCTTCTGTTGTCCTGTAAAGGGGTTGGAGCTGCGATGATAGCTGGAAGGAATCAACTCAGTTGCTGAATTGTAGGTTTTTGAAAGCTGAAATCTGAGTCCACCCCCCCTCTGTTTAAAGTTGGTTTAAAAACTCAAAATTGACATTTTGAACTGAAAAAGTTTCCTGGATGGGAAGAGAAACGTCTTCAAACTTGGAAACAACGTCCAGTGGATTGATTTTTTACTTTTCTGAAAAGACTATGACCTGGATGACTGAGAATCTTTACCTGCATCTGAAGAAAGTAATTTTTTACAACAAAAAAATAACTAGTTGATAGCTTGAATCAGAGCCAAATAATAAAAATATCAGTTAAACTCAAGGCCAAAATTTGGATAAAGTTCTAGTTTGATTGCTCAGATTATCTGTGGAAGGTTTCATGTTCTTTCTATGTGAAAAAGGTTCTATCTGTGGTTCCCTGTAGTCCCAGATTCGTAGAAACTGATCTGTAATCCTTCCTGGGAGATAATATCACTGTTTACTTCTTATCTGTTCATTCAATCAGGACCTAATAATGTTGTTTATCCTACTTCCTGTTGTCAGACAGGTTCTGTTCAGGTCAATCTGGATATATTTTTCCTAATTGATAAAAAACCCAAAAGGAAACAGTTAAGGGCTAAATACTTTTTCTCCCCTAAGCACAGGGACGGATTTAGGAAATTTGGGGGCCCCTGGCAAATACAGGCAGGGGGCCCTCTGAACAGAGAAGACAACATATAGAACGGCCCCATTCTACAGATAGAGAAATGTTAATAGAATAGACATCCATTATCTGTTCTAGGTTGTGTCCCTCTCTTCTTGTCCCTTTTCTTCTTGTTTTCCTCTCTATGTTTTGTACTCAGCTGACTTTTCATGCTGTCTCTAAAGGAATGAAAGATTTTTTCCAAGCACTAAGCTCACTTAGCTGATTGCTCCTTCCTGTGTTTCCAAAAAGGCCAAAGTAAATAACCCAGTCCTTCTTTTCACTGTAGACAAGCCATGATCTGCTTATCTGTTCTCCATTTTTCATTTGGATGAAATAATAGCTGCATGAATCATGACAGCAGACAAGATAGAGGAGAGCAGGAGGCGGGGTTACCAATCTACTCGCTCTGGAGAGCAGAGTTCGCTGCTTTTAGATGTTGTCTCCAAAGTCTCCAGTAGCAGAAAAAAGTCGCTAGGTTTTGCGCTAGGAGCTTTTTAGAAATCAAAGTGCTAGAGGGGTCTGAAAAGTGGCTAAATATAGCGACTAAAGCGCTAAGTTAGCAACACTGCTCTTTGCATGGTTTGTTTTCAAATGGTTTGCTGCTGTCTGTTTGGACCTTTCTGAACATGTGCAGCAAATGGACTGATCCAATATGGTGGACACTGAAGGGGGGGGGCTGAGACACACTTAATATTATCAGCGTTCTGATGGCATTTTATCACAAAAAAATAATAAATGTGCACAAATGAGTAATAGTTGTATTAACCATACATGTAAACATAGTGTTGCTATGGCAACTGCCTAGTATTGTCTAAAGCTAAATCCCCCTCTCACTGAGCATCTTGGTAGAACCCGCTTCAGAATCTTTAGTTTTCTATTTCTGTTCTTAGAAAACTATGGAAGCCCGTTTCCGCCACTCTGTAAAAAAAAAAAAAAAAACTATCTCAATATAATGAGATAGTAACTCAATATAATGAGATACTATCTCATTATATTGAGTTACTATCTCATTATAATGAGATAGTTTTTTTTTATTTTTTACCAATTTTTTAAGTTAAAATTGAGTATTTTTGGTCAATAGCTCCCAGGTCATGTGACCTATTGATGCAAAATCAGTGTGAAATTGTTCTACTAGTCTCTGTAGATGGGGCACACTCATTTGTTTTTCATTATAACTCTTTTTTTATTTTTTTAGCTCCTTTTTTAGCTCCTTTTTTAGCTAGGAGTTAAAATGAAAAACAAATGAGTGTGCCCCATCTACAGAGACTAGTAGAACAATTTCACACTGATTTTGCATCAATAGGTCACATGACCTGGGAGCTATTGACGAAAAATACTCAATTTTAACTTAAAAAATTGCTAAAAAATAAAAAAAAAAGGAGTTAAAATGAAAAACAAATGAGTGTGCCCCATCTACAGAGACTAGTAGAACAATTTCACACTGATTTTGGGTCAATAGGTCACATGACCTGGGAGCTATTGACGAAAAATACTCAATTTTAACTTAAAAAATTGGTAAAAAATAAAAAAAAGGAGTTAAAATGAAAAACAAATGAGTGTTCCCCATCTACAGAGACTAGTAGAACAATTTCACACTGATTTTGGGTCAATAGGTCACATGACCTGGGAGCTATTGACGAAAAATACTCAATTTTAACTTAAAAAATTGCTAAAAAAAAAAAAAAAAAAAAGGAGTTAAAATGAAAAACAAATGAGTGTGCCCCATCTACAGAGACTAGTAGAACAATTTCACACTGATTTTGGGTCAATAGGTCACATGACCTGGGAGCTATTGACGAAAAATACTCAATTTTAACTTAAAAAATTGGTAAAAAATAAAAAAAAGAGTTAAAATGAAAAATAAATGAGTGTGCCCCATCTACAGAGACTAGTAGAACAATTACACACTGATTTTGGGTCAATAGGTCACATGACCTGGGAGCTATTGACGAAAAATACTCAATTTTAACTTAAAAAATTGCTAAAAAATAAAAAAAGAGTTAAAATGAAAAACAAATGAGTGTGCCCCATCTACAGAGACTAGTAGAACAATTACACACTGATTTTGGGTCAATAGGTCACATGATCTGGGAGCTATTGACCAAAAATACTCAATTTTAACTTAAAAAAAAAAAAAAAAAACTATCTCAATATAATGAGATACTATCTCATTATATTGAGTTACTATCTCATTATAATGAGATAGTATCTCATTATATTGAGTTACTATCTCATTATATTGAGTTACTATCTCATTATAATGAGATACTATCTCATTATATTGAGTTACTATCTCATTATAATGAGATAGTATCTCATTATATTGAGTTACTATCTCATTATATTGAGTTACTATCTCATTATATTGAGTTACTATCTCATTATATTGAGTTACTATCTCATTATAATGAGATACTATCTCATTATAATGAGATACTATCTCATTATATTGAGATACTATCTCATTATAATGAGATACTATCTCATTATATTGAGATACTATCTCATTATAATGAGATACTATCTCATTATATTGAGATACTATCTCATTATAATGAGATACTATCTCATTATATTGAGATAGTTATTTTTTTTTTTTTTTTACAGAGTGGCGGAAACGGGCTTCCATAGAAAACTCTTTCCAGGTTCAAACTGTTTCTACCAGAACAGGAAGTAAGCTGCTGACTTTCTGAAACCGCAGGGGGCACGCGCCTTCGCGTACGCGCATACTCTTGCTCAGCGGCACCCGGCAGCAGCAGCTCTTTAACAGTTTACGCTGAGCTTCCGGTGGGGGGGAGCCGGGTTATTATGGAGCGCGTGCATGTGCGCATAACATCAGTAGCTAGCTAGCTAGCTGTGACGGAGCTGCAGCCCCGAAGCCTCCCCGGTCTTCCCGTCACTCCCCGCCCCTCTGCCCAGCCTGCGCAGCTCCTCCACGGGCAGCGCGGAGCCCTGAGCGGCCCTCCGGAGCTCCAGCAGCGGGGCTCCGATGAGCTTCGGTCCGGGCTGAATATGTGACGTTATTCCCGCTAACCCCGCTCCGCAGAGACGGCCCGGGGTGAAAATCTGCGCACTTTGTGTCATAAAGCTCTGCGGAGGAAACGATGGCGCTGAATCTCAGCACGAACCCGTGAAAAAGGAGGATGAAGGATTAAAAACACTTACAGTTTGTCCGCTCCGCGCTCCACGGCGGCCATTTTTATTTAAATAAATAATTTTATATTAAAAAACTCCAAACATCTTCGCTGTATTCCGTCAGCAGCAAAACATCGCGAGAACCTAGTCTTAAGCGGCTCAGCCCAGAACAGAGCTTAGTGACGATTCGAATGAGACGTTCATGGGCCGCTTGGAAATTAATTTCTTCCTCTCGGTGCCCACTTACACATCTCATCCTGTCCATCCATCGGTCCTCCTGAACCCCAGCAGATCCTCCTCCATCCCTCTGACCTTTCTGCCTCAGAACTGCCTGACCTTTGGTCTACTTTTATACCTGCTACTCTCTTTTTTTCTTTTTCTGCCATTTCTTTATTTGCTCTCAGAAACTGAAAGTCCTCCAGCCTCAGAACCTCCTCTGTTTATGAATCTCCTCCCAGAACCTCACAGGGATGCTGCCTTTCTTCCACAAAGATTCAAATGAGCAACGTTCTGGCAGATGATGAGGAGTCCAGGGCAGCTGGTCCTTGTTTCAGATCATCATTAATCTACATCCTCCAGTTCAGGTCCAACTTAAAAGCCTTCAGCTGAACCAAAATGCTGCAGCCAGAGTTAGAATTTAAAATCCTCCTTCTCACATATAAAGCCTTAAATGGCCAAGCTCCATCTGATATTAGAGATCTGATTGTTCCTTATGTTCGTAACAGAGCACTTTGCTCTCAATCTGCAGGTTTACTAGTGGTTCCTAGAATTTCTAAAAGTAGAATGGGAGGCAGATCTTTTAGTTCTCAGGCTCCTCTCCTGTGGAACCAACTACCAGTTTTAGTCCGTGAGGCAGACACCCTGTCTACTTTTAAGGCTAGGCTTAAAACGTTCCTTTTTGATAAAGCTTCTAGTTAGAGTGGCTCAGGTTATCCTGAGCTATCTCTATAGTTCTGCTGCTATAGGCTTAGACTGCTGGAGGACATAGGGACCCCCCCTTTTTCCCCCCAGAAATCCAGATGTGTCTGTCAGGTTCTGAGCTTCTCACTCAGCTTCCCCTTAAACACTTGGATGAGCCGGTGAAACAGAGAAGTCCATTTCCTGATTCAAACCTGTGGCCCAAACTGTTGAGTGAGGGGCGGGCAGCACTTGGACACTGCAGCAGTCTATCACAGAACCACAGTAACAGGCATTCAGATCAACCAATCAGAAACAGAGAACAAGATGAAGGCTCTTTTTGTAATCAGTTCCTTTTTTATTTAAGTTTTCTAATTATAATTTGATGGATTTATTATGAAGATCATAACCCAATACAACATATAACTACCATCATCATCATTGTTCGGATTCCAGGCTGCGGTTCCGTTAGTTTGTTCCAATACCAAGTTCGAACAGCAGATGGTAGCAGAGCGTATAGTACTGGAGTATGGGGTTCCATTTGTATCAAAAATAAAAAGAAGTCATACTGGAGTAGATGGCTGAACTGTGGCGCAGTGGGTTGGTAGATCCATACATAGATATCCATAATAAAGGCTAGATGTCTCGTCCGCGCTGCTGGCCAATGGGGGTCGACGTCCGCACGTGGCGGCCATCTTGCTACAGGCAGCTCGCTCATTCGTAACATTGTGTTTTAAAGGCGCATGTCCTTAAATAACCATAACTTCCTCAATTGTCTAACGATTCTCAAACTGTTTGGTTTGTTAAACAAAAGTCAGACATGTAGTTATGATACTGCGCACTTATGAAGAATTATAACCATGGAATTTCATATGAAAAGAACATTGAATAGAACATACAGGTGCAATAAATATACACATGCACAAGGTATTTATGTTAAATCAATATATGCTATTAAAACTCAGTGTACTGAATGGCAACATATATAGAGAGATATATCTATAGATATCTATCTATATAGATATAGATATTCATATAGATATCTATATAGATAGATATCTATATATAGATAAAGATCTATATCTAAATATATTTATATATAGATATCTATATAGATCTATATCTATATAGATATCTATCTATATCTATATAGATATCTATATATAGATATAGATCTATATCTATTTATAAATAGATCTATATCTATATATAGATCTATATATATCTATATATAGATCTATATATATCTATCTATAGATATTTATATAGATATATATCTATATAGATATCTATAGATATATATAAATAAATACTTTTATTTGGGTGTATTTTGGGTGTGTGATTAATTATTTCACAGTCCTAATTTATATATATTTACATACATACTTTTATAATATGAATATTATTGTTATAATAAAATATGAAATACTAACAAAAAAGGCTTATTGTGTGGCAACCTCTTGGTGTAGAAGCATAATCCAGGTTTCAAATTAAAGGTAACACTTTGAAGTTTCTTGTAGACTATTCGGATTATATATCAGGGGTAATTACACAAAAGTTCCTATTTTTAAACCATTATAAAAGTGACATTTATTTGCTTTTAAAATTGGTACAATAGTCCCCTTCACAAGTATATAGATGTAGCATGTTGAAATCCCCACCTACACTACTGTGATGGTATACACATGGAAGACAGAGATTTAAAAAATGACCCAAAAAACATAGCTTGGCTAATGCCCTTTGAAAAGGAAGGTTTTATTGAGCTTCTGTGTAATGTACAAGAGACCGTTGTCCACAAGGCCATCAAAGCGGACAGGAAGGTAGCTGTGGTCATGTACTAGTGCAGGAATGTCAGCAAACGGGGATGGACGATCTTCTCCTCCTGCTTACACATTATATAACCTGCAGAAACAAAAACAAAAGTGACCAACAACAATTCACGGTGTATAAGATTGGTATATCAATATGTGATTAAATTTCAATGATACACATGCCCTTTGAAGATGAGCTGGAAAGTTGAAAATGTTTGGCACAACACCATCTTTAAGTTGTCCAAATGAAACTAATACAAACTTATAAAAGCTTTGAGTCAACAACAGTCTTGTAATACTATTATGTCATAGCAAAAGTCTGGCATCTTCCAATATATACACATATTTATATATATATAGATATCTATAGATATATCTATATATCATGTTGCCATTCAGTACACTGAGTTTTAATAGCATATATTGATTTAACACAAATACCTTGTGCATGTGTATATTTATTGCACCTGTATGTTCTATTCAATGTTCTTTTCATATGAAATTCCATGGTTATAATTATTCATAAGTGCGCAGTATCATAACTACATGTCTGACTTTTGTTTAACAAACCAAACAGTTTGAGAATCGTTAGACAATTGAGGAAGTTATGGTTATTTCAGTACATGCGCCTTTAAAACACAATGTTACGAATGAGCGAGCTGCCTGTGGCAAGATGGCCGCCACGTGCGGACGTCGACCCCCATTGGCCAGCAGCGCGGACGAGACATCTAGCCTTTATTATGGACATCTATGGGTAGATCTGTCTCCTCACAGGAAGTGGGTTCTGTTTTTTTTTTTTTCCAGCCTTGGGTGTAGTTTGCATGTCCTCCTTGTCAGGCATGGGCTCTCTCTGGGTACTCCCTAAGGAGAACATGGAGGTCGAATGCTCTCTCTAAACTGCCCTGAGGACTGTGCTGGTGAAGATTCTCAGTCATCCAGGTCAGAGTCATTCCAAAAAAAAGTTAAAAATCAATCCGCTGGACTTTGTTTCCAAGTTTGAAGACGTTTCTCTCCCATCCAGGAAGTTTTTTCAATTCAAAATGTCAGAAACAGTTTCGAGTTCCAGGCTTTAATTTAATAGCCCAACAAAGCCTGGTTTTTGTTTAGAAAACATGCAAATTGAACGGACGAACGGTCCATAGGACAGGGTTTCCGCAGGTCATTAAAAATCATTAAAACTCATTCATTTATTATTCCTTAAATTAAGGCCTTTAATTGGCATTAAAATTCATTAAATCTGATTATCATGGCATTTAAAATGCTTTATTTAAAAAAAAACGTTAATAAAAACTCTTTCGTCAGATATATTATATCACGATAGCCTAGTAAACTAGCCCCACCCACCAGCGGCCAAAATCCTTTTTGCCTGCAGTGGTCTAGCCTCCATCAATGCCCCAGGCCCTAGAACTGGTGGGCCAATCACAACGCAGAGATGTGTTTTGAATTTCTGGATGAAAAGCGGGCGGGGTTTTGAGGGCGTGACGACAAAGCTGCACCACATTGGAGAAAGCACAACAGAAAGATGGCAACAACTATTCAACAGTTCTGGTTTGACTCAGTTTTGTAATCAGATCTGGAAGGATCAGACTATTAGAGAATGCAAATTTCAACAATAGTGGCTGGAAAACGAGGAATTCGGGACATGGCTGCAGCCTGTAGATGGTGAAGATGATGAAAGATTTTTCCATATATATATGTGTGTCATGGGTACTTGTTAATGGCATTAAAATAATTTCTAAGAGCATTAAAATAGCATTAAATAAGAGTTACTCATTCCTGTATAAACCCTGTAGGAGGTGGTATCATGGTATGGGCTTGGATCATTTCCTTCTAATCTTCTTGTTCCTCCACTGGGCGGGGAGTCCAGCAGCAATCCTGGACGTAATCCTGTGCAGGGACCTCCATTATGTTGGAGCCGGAAATCTCAGAGACTGCTAGGAACAGGGCCGTCCCCGGGCAAAAACAAGCTCAGCAACTACTTTGGGCCCCAGGGGAGCTGGAGGGCCCTCGGGAACAATGAATCTACTTGTTTATGTTCTATATAAACATAATAATAATAATAACAGTTTTATGATAAAACAAACTTTTACATCAGTTTATCTTTAATCATGTAGAAATGATTACTTTTATGGGTCTTTAGGCCAAACTGACACAAGCAGTGAAGGAGCAGCAGGAACTTTGATGGTGACGGAACCGCTTAGGGTTCTGAGATGGAGAACCTTCCAGACATCCTAAAACACAGAGAGATCCATTCAACCAGGACCTGCTCTCTCTGACGGATGGATCAGTAACCAGGTTCTGGTTTTTTAAAGGTCTGCTTCGGTTCTGAACAGATCCAAATGTGACACAGATAGTGGAGAGATGTGCTCCAGTAAGAAAGCCTTTTGGTTTCCAGCTGCCACCTCTGGTTCTGATTTCAGAACCAACTGGACTGGACCCCCCTTTGGCCTGAGCAGCCAGCCGATCATACAGAACCCCGGAGCTGCAGCTGTGGGTGTGTATGCTGCTGGTAAAGTCTGACAGGAAATTAGTCATTTGGTTACATTACAGAAAAAGCCCTGGCAGTTCCTGTTACAAAATAAAAGCCCCAGACTTTCAGCCGCTAGATCCAGTGTAAATGTGGTAGTTCTGTTCCACAACCCAACAGAACAGAGAGGAAGGGGCTGCAATCACTGACTCTGGAGGAACATTAAGGGACGGTCTAATGATGAGTCTGAATGATCATCAAGCAGAGTAAAAACTAGCCTCATCCAGCAAATGATCGGTTTGCTGGCGCTTTCTGTACCACTTGTTCCCTCTGCTCTGCATGTTCCCTCTGTTTCAGATCTTCCCTCCTTTCAAAATGTTCCCTGTTCCACATGTTCCCTCTGCTCTACATGTTCCCTCCGTTCAACATGTTCCCTGTTCCACATGTTCCCTCTGCTCTACATGTTCCCTCCGTTCAACATGTTCCCTTGTTCCACATGTTCCCTCATTCCGCATGTTCCCTCTGCTCTGCGTGTTCCCTATGTTCAATATGTTCCCTCTGTTTAACATGTTCCCTCTGCTCTGTATGTTCCTTCTGTTTCAGATGTTACCTCCTTTCAACATGTTCCCTCTGCTCTACATGTTCCCTCCTTTCAACATGTTCCCTCTGCTCCACATGTTCCCTAGTTTCACATGTTCCCTCTGCTCTGCATGTTCCCTCTGTTCAATACGTTCCCTCTGCTCCACATGTTCCCTCTGCTCCACATGTTACCTAGTTTCACATGTTCCCTCTGCTCTGCATGTTCCCTCTGTTCAATACGTTCCCTCTGCTCCACATGTTCCCTCTGCTCCAAATGTTCCCTAGTTTCACATGTTCCCTCTGCTCTGCATGTTCCCTCTGTTCAATACGTTCCCTCTGCTCCACATGTTCCCTCTGCTCCACATGTTCCCTCTGTTTCACATGTTCCCTCTGCTCCACATGTTCCCTGGTTTCACATGTTCCCTCTGCTCCACATGTTCCCTGGTTTCACGTGTTCCCTCTGCTCCACATGTTCCCTCTGTTTCACATGTTCCCTCTGTTTCACATGTTCCCTGGTTTCACATGTTCCCTCTGCTCCACATGTTCCCTGGTTTCACATGTTCCCTCTGCTCCACATGTTCCCTGGTTTCACGTGTTCCCTCCTTTCAACATGTTCCCTCTGCTCCACATGTTCCCTGGTTTCACATGTTCCCTCTGCTCTGCGTGTTCCCTCTGTTCAATATGTTCCCTCTGCTCCACATGTTCCCTCTGCTCCACATGTTCCCTAGTTTCACATGTTCCCTCTGCTCTGCGTGTTCCCTCTGTTCAATACGTTCCCTCTGCTCCACATGTTCCCTCATTTCACATGTTCCCTCTGCTCCACATGTTCCCTCGTTTCACATGTTCCCTCTGCTCTGCATGTTCCCTCTGTTCAATACGTTCCCTCTGCTCCACATGTTCCCTCTGCTCCACATGTTCCCTCTGTTTCACATGTTCCCTCTGCTCCACATGTTCCCTGGTTTCACATGTTCCCTCTGCTCCACATGTTCCCTGGTTTCACGTGTTCCCTCTGCTCCACATGTTCCCTCTGTTTCACATGTTCCCTCTGTTTCAGATGTCCCCTCCTTTCAACATGTTCCCTCTGCTCCACATGTTCCCTGGTTTCACATGTTCCCTCTGCTCTGCGTGTTCCCTCTGTTCAATATGTTCCCTCTGCTCCACATGTTCCCTCTGCTCCACATGTTCCCTAGTTTCACATGTTCCCTCTGCTCTGCATGTTCCCTCTGTTCAATACGTTCCCTCTGCTCCACATGTTCCCTCTGCTCCAAATGTTCCCTAGTTTCACATGTTCCCTCTGCTCTGCATGTTCCCTCTGTTCAATACGTTCCCTCTGCTCCACATGTTCCCTCTGCTCCACATGTTACCTAGTTTCACATGTTCCCTCTGCTCTGCATGTTCCCTCTGTTCAATACGTTCCCTCTGCTCCACATGTTCCCTCTGCTCCAAATGTTCCCTCTGTTCAATATGTTCCCTCTGCTCCACATGTTCCCTCTGCTCCACATGTTCCCTAGTTTCACATGTTCCCTCTGCTCTGCGTGTTCCCTCTGTTCAATACGTTCCCTCTGCTCCACATGTTCCCTCCTTTCAACATGTTCCCTCTGCTCCACATGTTCCCTAGTTTCACATGTTCCCTCTGCTCTGCATGTTCCCTCTGTTCAATACGTTCCCTCTGCTCCACATGTTACCTAGTTTCACATGTTCCCTCTGCTCTGCATGTTCCCTCTGTTCAATACGTTCCCTCTGCTCCACATGTTCCCTCTGCTCCAAATGTTCCCTCTGTTCAATACGTTCCCTCTGCTCCACATGTTCCCTCTGCTCCACATGTTCCCTCTGTTTCACATGTTCCCTCTGCTCCACATGTTCCCTGGTTTCACATGTTCCCTCTGCTCCACATGTTCCCTGGTTTCACGTGTTCCCTCTGCTCCACATGTTCCCTCTGTTTCACATGTTCCCTCTGTTTCAGATGTCCCCTCCTTTCAACATGTTCCCTCTGCTCCACATGTTCCCTGGTTTCACATGTTCCCTCTGCTCTGCGTGTTCCCTCTGTTCAATATGTTCCCTCTGCTCCACATGTTCCCTCTGCTCCACATGTTCCCTAGTTTCACATGTTCCCTCTGCTCTGCGTGTTCCCTCTGTTCAATACGTTCCCTCTGCTCCACATGTTCCCTCATTTCACATGTTCCCTCTGCTCCACATGTTCCCTCGTTTCACATGTTCCCTCTGCTCTGCATGTTCCCTCTGTTTCACATGTTCCCTCTGTTCAACATGTTCCCTCTGCTCTGAATGTTCCCTCTGTTTCAGATGTCCCCTCCTTTCAACATGTTCCCTCTGCTCCACAAGTTCCCTGGTTTCACATGTTCCCTCTGTTCAATATGTTCCCTCTGCTCCACATGTTCCCTCTGCTCCACATGTTCCCTAGTTTCACATGTTCCCTCTGCTCTGCGTGTTCCCTCTGTTCAATACGTTCCCTCTGCTCCACATGTTCCCTCATTTCACATGTTCCCTCTGCTCCACATGTTCCCTCGTTTCACATGTTCCCTCTGCTCTGCATGTTCCCTCTGTTTCACATGTTCCCTCTGTTCAACATGTTCCCTCTGCTCTGAATGTTCCCTCTGTTTCAGATGTCCCCTCCTTTCAACATGTTCCCTCTGCTCCACAAGTTCCCTGGTTTCACATGTTCCCTCTGCTCTGCGTGTTCCCTCTGTTCAATACGTTCCCTCTGCTCCACATGTTCCCTCTGCTCCACATGTTCCCTCGTTTCACATGTTCCCTCTGCTCCACATGTTCCCTCTGTTCAATACATTCCCTCTGCTCCACATGTTCCCTCTGCTCCACATGTTCCCTAGTTTCACATGTTCCCTCTGCTCTGCGTGTTCCCTCTGTTCAATAGGTTCCCTCTGCTCCACATGTTCCCTAGTTTCACGTTCCCTCTGCTCTGCGTGTTCCCTCCATTCAAAATGTTCCCTCTGCTCTGCATGTTCCCTCTGTTCCACATGTTCCCATCTATTCTCCACTTATTTTCCTTCTACATCTCCAGTCTTTTCTTGGCGTTCCTGCTGTTCTACATCTTATCTGTTTCATTTGTTCATTATTTACTTTCTGACTCATCCGATCCTCTTTGTTCTGACGGAACCCACCAACTTCCTCATATCAGGCTCAAAATATTCTAAAGAACTTTTCTCCCCTTTAGATCGTTTTTCTTTAATAATCTTATAGTTGTGCTGACAGCAGAGTGATGGGCCGGTTCTGAATGCACCTTAATGCAGCTCTTTGGACCTGTTCAGGTTCTGTTTGGGTTTTTAGAGCTGAGGCGGAAACCGGGCTTTTATTTTGACACCGGAAGCAGCTCAGGGTGCGTGACGCTTATTCGCTCTGTTACCGGAAGTTGCCGCAAATCAGAAGTTCTAAAGTTGGTCAATTCGAGGTTTGAAACGCAGCGGTTCTGATGTGAGCCGGTCTGCGGGGTTCGGTCGGAAACATGTCAGAGCTGCGGGCCTACTTCCTGTACCAGCTGCCCACCAAGGTCCACTGGGAGTTCTGCCGCGTTATGGATGGACTGCTGGACCTGGACTGGACCCGGTTCGGTGAGTAACAACCAGGGCCCAGCCGACCGCTGCGGGTGCCCCAGAACCAGCCGAACCGGACGGAGTCACGTGGGTCGTGTAGAGACGTTCCGGGCTGAGTCACGTGATCAGGTTGGGGTTCAGGTGGGGTTCTGGTTCCGTTAGAGGCAGGGTGGGGGTGTGTGGTCAACAGGTCCGTCTGTCTAAAGGTTCTGATCAGGTTCTGTTTGGATGGTTTAGGTTCTGGTCCGGCAGAACCAGTAAAGTTCGTTTCAGTCTCTGAATTATGTTAATTAGCAGAACCAGAGGTTCTTTCAGAACAGCTTTCAGGTGTTCATGACCAGAACCGATGAACCAGAAGTTGGAACTTTAAATTTAATTTAGTAAAGCTTTTCATACAGTTCTGATGGTTTATCTGATGAAGGTGGATTATCTTAAGGATCAGGGAAAGAACATCTGGTACCAAATAAAAGTTTTCTAAGGAAAACCAGCTGATTGCATCGACTCATTGACTCTTCAGCAATCCCTCACACTAAGCATGCTTGTAGCGACAGTGGAGAGGAAAAACTCCCTTTGAACAGGAAGAAACCTCCAGCAGAACCAGGCTCAGTGTGAGCGGCCATCTGCTGAGGCCCACTGGGGTTCAAGGAGACAGAAGCAGACATAGAAAAAGAAGCATAGATACAACTGTAAAAGGTGGCCCCGTCCAGGAAACACACAGCCAGGCAGACGAGCTCCGATCCAGCTCCCATGTCAGAGGATGAAGAGAGCACATCCAGTTAGTCACAGTCAGAGAAACAGGACTACACTGGAAAACAGGCCAAGCTCCAACATCTAGAAACAAAGGTGTTGATGGCAGCAGCACAGCTGATATTTCTCTCCAGGATGGAGTCACAGCCAAACAGGAACAGACCAGATGAAGCTACTATGAGAAAAAGCAGAGAGAGCAGAAGGTTAGAGATTGAACTAACAGATTCTGCAGAGTGGGAGAATAGAGATAGAATGAAGCAGAATGATGAAAAAGGGGTCCCTATGTCCTCCAGCAGTCTAAGCCTATAGCAGCAGAACTATAGAGATAGCTCAGGATAACCTGAGCCACTCTAACTAGAAGCTTTATCAAAAAGGAAAGTTTTAAGCCTAGCCTTAAAAGTAGACAGGGTGTCTGCCTCACGGACTAAAACTGGTAGTTGGTTCCACAGGAGAGGAGCCTGAGAACTAAAAGATCTGCCTCCCATTCTACTTTTAGAAATTCTAGGAACCACTAGTAAACCTGCAGATTGAGAGCGAAGTGCTCTGTTAGGAACATAAGGAACAATCAGATCTCTAATATCAGATGGAGCTTGGCCATTTAAGGCTTTATATGTGAGAAGGAGGATTTTAAATTCTATTCTGGATTTAACAGGAAGCCAATGAAGAGAAGCCAGGATAGGAGAGATATGATCTCTCTTTTTCATTTTCATTAGAACTCTGGCTGCAGCATTTTGGATCAGCTGAAGGCTTTTAACTACAGTTTGTGGACTTCCTGATAGTAAAGAATTACAATAGTCCAGCCTTGAAGGAGATTTCTCATTTTTGCAATCTTCCTCAGATGAAAGAAGTCTGCCAGCCTTCCATGATTCGGGTCAGAACTGGTTCTGGTAGTCAGTAGGTTTCTGCTCATCATCAAACCGGGTCACATGGCTGCACCTCCTCTGACTCTCAGAGGAAGTGATGTTGCAGAACCCAGAACTTTCTGCGTTGGTGGATGTTGGTTCTGAAGGTTCCTGGGTCGGGTTCTCCTTTCTTGGTTCTGAAGCAGCTTTTACCACCTTTAGGTTTTTCTGCGCTGAAACATGAAGTGAGCCAAACAGAGAAACAGGAACCTTCTGATGTGAGAATGTGAGGCAGAACGATAGGAAACGTAGCTTTGGGTCTGAGGTTCTGACCCTACTCAGGCTGAGGTGAGGGGACGGTTGGTTCTGTGCTGCTGGACCTGCTGTCTCTGTCAGTATGCTTGGTTCTGGTTGGAAGGTTCTGATCAGTTTGTGTTAATCGGGATCCTGGTTCTGGATGCTGACCCGGTTCCGGCCCCTGTCTCTGCAGCCTCAGAGGTCCTCAGGGACCAGACGGCGGTCCGCCTGGCGGAGCGGCGGGAGAGGCGGACGGACTGGGTGATGAACCAGTGGGAGAACCGGAACGGTCGGGTCGGGGATCTGATCGACCTGCTGGAGGAGCTGCACCTCTTCAGAGCGCGGGACGTCATCCTCAGCTGTGAGTGACCTCTGACCTCTGACCTCTGACCTGAAGGACAGACCATCTTCAGCTCTGTTTCTCTGCAGGGAGGCCGACTGTGACTCCTTTCCCGCCGCCTGCCCTTCCTCCTCCTCCTCTTCCTCCTCCTCCTCCTCCTCCTCTGGAGGAGCCTGCTCTGCCCACAGGTGAGACGCTTCACCGCTAGCGACAAAGCAACGCCCTGATTGGTCCGTTACAATGATGATGTCATTCTGTGCTAATCCTCAGCTTCCTGTCTGGTTGAAGAGGGAGGAAAAGCGCTTCCTGGACCGGCGCCACCCCCTGACAATCTGCACACTGAGGACCACCAGCGCTCCCAGGTGACGTAACCTGGAATTACCGGAGAAAGTCCAGAACCCGTCTGTACCAACGGATCGGCTCAGAACGGAACCAGAACCTGCTACCAGCCCTGATCCATGATATCATCTCCCAACAGGAGCCGCACCCACCTGCCCCTGCGATCGATGATGTCATCCCTCCACCTTATTCTAACAGCCTGGTCAGCGCCGCCATCTGCTGGTCTTACGAAGAGGTGCATGCTGGGACGCAAGGTTTCTCCCCCAGCCTTCAGGTTGGAGAGGGAGGCTTTGGGGTCGTCTACCGAGCGTCTCTCAGGAACATGGACTGTGCCGTCAAGAGACTGCGACAGGTCAGCCCCACAGACAGACGGATACATTTTTGTTGCGATCGCTCAGTCTGGGAGCGGCCATTTTTGCCCAAATGGTTTGAAGACGTTTCTCTTCCATCCAGGAAGCTTTTTCACTTCAAATGTCAGAAATAGCGTTTAGTTCCAGGTTTTATCCAGCAGCCCAACAAAGCCTGGTTTTAGTTTAGAAAACATGCAAATAGAAACGGATGAACGGGTCCCCCCCTTTTGGAATGGGGGTCGTTTGGCTTCTTTGTTAGCCTGCAATGCCCCATACCTGTCTATGTCTCTGATAGGGGGGTCGTTAGAGGGAATTGCTGGCCTGGCTGAATAGGCGAGGTCTTCTGTTCTCCTGTAAAGGGGTTGGAGCTGCGATGATAGCGGGAAGGAATCAACTCTATCGCTGCATTAGAGGTTTTTGAAAGCTGAAATCTGAGTCCCCCCCCCCACATTTAAAGTTGTTTTTTCTTTCTTAACATAAATGGTTTCCTTCACGTCCCTCTCAAACCACCTGTCTTCTTTGTCCAAAATGTGAACATTCTGGTCCTCCAAACAATGTCCTTCGTCCATATGGTGTAGATGTACCGCAGAGTCTTGTCCAGAGGAGGGCGCTCTTCTGTGTTGGGCCAACACAGAAGAGCCCCCCACATTTTGTACAAAGCAGACAGGTAGTTCCCCTCATTATGACTTATTACACATAGATTGAGGTATTTCAGGTCTTTACTTCTTTTAATTTCTTGGATTTTCTTCACCAATCCTCTCAAACGCTGCGGTTCTCCCTGCTGTTCCGTTTCCTGCCATACTTTTTCCTTCCAGCTAATTTTCTCTGAATATGCCAGGTTACAGCAGTGAGCAACTAGCGTCTTTATAAGACACCTGTTGTGGCTCCGCCTCCTTTTGGCGGATGTCAGTAGCTGTCTCCTAGACATGTGGCCAACGGTCTTCCTCATGAAGGAAACGCCTACTGACCAACATGGAGCGGTCATCCAGAGGTGGCTACCTCTTGGAGTGAATTGGCTAATTGTTTTGTGGCACCATGAGTTCCCAGTACTAAGGGCTTGAAATATTTGACTCTATGTGTAATGGATCTATGTGATTAGTGCCTTCAGAGTCAGTGGATTATTCAAGCTAAATGGAACTGTTGTTGTTCACAGGACAGCGAGATGGACTGGACCCGTTTAAGGAAGAGTTTCCAGACTGAAGTGGAGAACCTGTCTAAGTGCGTAGCTCTGCGCCCATCAGGGCTTCAGAGTATAACAGCAGAATGCTAATGTGTGTGTGTGCTGTCTGCAGGTTCAGACATCTGAACATTGTAGATCTGCTGGGCTTCAGTGAAGGAACCGGAGGACTGATGTGTCTGATCTACAGCTACATGGAGAACCGATCCCTGGAGGACCAGCTGCACAATGTAACACCCAACACACTGAGCAGTCCTTCTGCTGCGTCTGTTTCATGTCCAACTGAGTGAGATGATGGCGGCTTTCTAACCATAACCGGGCCGGCAGAACCGCTTCATAGAGTTGACAATGAAACCATCTTAAGTGACCTGATGCTAAACTGTAAAACAGAACATCTTAGCTCTTCCTTTAGTCCCACCATGTTTTCAGCTCATTACTGGTTAAACTGGGGCTTAGTTCTCATACTACAGTAACTGGAATAAAGGTTTCTTTATTTCAGTTTATTTTAGTAAAATCTGCTGATCAGGGGACCTGGCTGCTGGTGAGCACCATTAGTTAACCATTTGTCACTCGACCAATCATGGGATGCTGGCTGCTGATGGTCTGCCTATTGACCTCAGCTGCCTAAGAAGGTGGAGGAACAACAGTTCATCTCATGCAGCACGGTTTTATTTGGGCTTTTTTATGTTGGTATTCTGCCCTTTTTCTAAGTGTACGTGAATTTACACATTAGGCATATTTCATGTCTTGTTGCTGTGTTGAAGTTGTATTTTTTTTGCTCGTCCATGTATTCATGTATTCCTGTGTTTTAAATGTCCTTGAGCCTTTTTGTAGGTTCCAGGTGTGTTTCAGTGTGTCCCAGGTGTGTTGCCTGTTCCAGTTGTGTTTTTCTGGGTTCCAGGTGTTTCTGTGTGTTAGAGCTATTTCCCTTTGTGGTCCATTTGTGTTTCTATTGATTTCAGGTATGGCTTTATGTGTTCCAGGTGTGTTTCTTTGGGTTCCAGGTGTGTTTCTTTGAGTTCCAGGTGTGTTTCTTTGTGTTCCAGGTGTGTTTCTATGTGTTCCAGCTTTATTTTGTTTTTGTGCCAGGGGTGTTTCTATGGGTTCCAGGTGTGTTTTTGTGTATTCCAGATGTTTGTTTGTGTTTCTATGGGTTCTAGGTCTGTTTCTTTGGATTCCAGGTGTGTTTCTGTGTGTTCCAGCTGTGTTTCTGTGTGTTCCAGCTGTGTTTCTTTGTATTCCAGGTGTGTTTTGTGTTTGTGCCAGGGGTGTTTCTATGGGTTCCAGGTGTGTTTTTGTGTATTCCAGATGTTTGTTTGTGTTTCTATGGGTTCCAGGTCTGTTTCTATGGGTTCCAGGTCTGTTTTTGTGTGTTCCAGGTCTGTTTTTGTGTGTTCCAGGTGTGTTTCTTTGTATTCCAGGTGTGTTTTGTGTTTGTGCCAGGGGTGTTTCTATGGGTTCCAGGTGTGTTTTTGTGTATTCCAGATGTTTGTTTGTGTTTCTATGGGTTCTAGGTCTGTTTCTTTGGGTTCCAGGTGTGTTTCTGTGTGTTCCAGCTGTGTTTCTGTGTGTTCCAGGTGTGTTTTTGTGTATTCCAGATGTTTGTTTGTGTTTCTATGGGTTCTAGGTCTGTTTCTTTGGGTTCCAGGTGTGTTTCTGTGTGTTCCAGGTCTGTTTTTGTGTGTTCCAGGTCTGTTTTTGTGTGTTCCAGGTGTGTTTCTTTGTATTCCAGGTGTGTTTTGTGTTTCTGCCAGGGGTGTTTCTATGGGTTCCAGGTGGGTTTTTGTGTATTCCAGATGTTTATTTGTGTTTCTATGTGTTCCAGGTGTGTTTCTTTGTGTTCCAGCTGTGTTTCTATGTGTTCCAGCTTTGTTTTGTTTTTGTGCCAGGTGTGTTTCTTTGTGTTCCAGCTGTGTTTCTATGTGTTCCAGCTTTGTTTTGTTTTTGTGCCAGGTGTGTTTCTTTGTGTTCCAGCTGTGTTTCTATGTGTTCCAGCTTTGTTTTGTTTTTGTGCCAGGTCTGTTTCTTTGTGTTCCAGCTGTGTTTCTATGTGTTCCAGCTTTGTTTTGTTTTTGTGCCAGGGGTGTTTCTATGGGTTCCAGGTGTGTTTTTGTGTATTCCAGATGTTTGTTTGTGTTTCTATGGGTTCCAGGTGTGCTTCTTTGGGTTCCAGCTGTGTTTCTTTGTATTCCAGGTGTGTTTTGTGTTTGTGCCAGGGGTGTTTCTATGGGTTCCAGGTGGGTTTTTGTGTATTCCAGATGTTTGTTTGTGTTTCTATGTGTTCCAGGTGTGTTTCTTTGTGTTCCAGCTGTGTTTCTATGTGTTCCAGCTTTGTTTTGTTTTTGTGCCAGGTGTGTTTCTTTGTGTTCCAGCTGTGTTTCTATGTGTTCCAGCTTTGTTTTGTTTTTGTGCCAGGTCTGTTTCTTTGTGTTCCAGCTGTGTTCCTATGTGTTCCAGCTTTGTTTTGTTTTTGTGCCAGGGGTGTTTCTATGGGTTCCAGGTGTGTTTTTGTGTATTCCAGATGTTTGTTTGTGTTTCTATGGGTTCCAGGTGTGCTTCTTTGGGTTCCAGCTGTGTTTCTTTGTATTCCAGGTGTGTTTTGTGTTTGTGCCAGGGGTGTTTCTATGGGTTCCAGGTGTGTTTTTGTGTATTCCAGATGTTTGTTTGTGTTTCTATGGGTTCCAGAGGAGTTTCTCTGTGTTCCCATCAAATGTTTCTTTGTTCCAGGCATGTGAGGTTCTGTCATGGCCTCTCCGGGTCAGTATTGTGGAAGGAGCAGCAGCAGCTCTTCAGTTTCTGCACCATCCCCCCTCAGGTCAGGAACCCCTGATCCATGGAGATGTCAAAAGGTCAGCGTTCCCTCTACCTGCCACTGTGCTGATGTGTTTGTTTGTTAGCATTATATGTCCCAGTTTGAGCTTTACAGTAACTTTAGTATAAAGATCATCATTCCGAACAATTCGTTTTCCAAATTTAAGGTTAATCTGTATAATCTAGGTTTAATAAATTTTTAAACACGAAATATATTATTAATATTTCTCTTGACATGAATTTCACCTTAATCATCTGTAACAACAAAGGTAATTCACTAGGAAAACCAAACAAAACTAATCGTAAGGCACTTAAGCTCTGGGGTCTAATTTTCAAAAACCACATACTTATACTTTATAAGACGTTTCTCAACTTGTACGATTCCTAAACTGTTAATCTTGATATCAACTAACAGAAAGAAAAAAACAACAAAAGAAAAGGATGTTTACATACGGAAAGAAATAAATACAATTATTGTAACTACAACATCTGAGTAAAAACATAAAGTAGCCAGACTTGGTTTTGCAGGTGTGAACATTATTGTTTGGTATTTGGTTCTTTGGACTTTATATTGCTGAAAAGGACAGAAATGGATCTGGATATTCAATTCTATTCAGTTTATTTCTATAGCGCCAATTCACAACACGTCATCTCAAGGAACCTTATAGAGACAATTCAACCAGATCATCCAGTCAGATTGATTCAAAGTTTTCTATCTAAGGAAAACCAGCTGATTGAATCGACTCATTGACTCTTCAGCAATCCCTCACACCAAGCATGCTTGTAGCGACAGTGGAGAGGAAAAACTATTAAGAATTTAAAGAAACACATTTTCATTTAAAAGCAAGAAAAGAATTCTCCTCTCCATAAAGCTAAACTGCTGCAATGATCTAGTCAGTCAACTGGCTAATTAGAAATCTATGGAAAAAGGTGAAAATCAAAAAGCACAGGAAGGATTCTCAGAACCTTCTGAAGTAGAAAAAGGGTTCAGGATCCCAACCGGACAATGGATATGTCTGCTTGCTGAACACAGGACCCATCTGGAAACTGTTATGACATCCTAGAATCAATCATCAGAACAAACAAAGCTGAGTATCATCAGCATAAACATGAATCCATATTGGAGCATAAAGACAACTGACCCAAACACTGAGCCCTGTGGTACTCCACAAGTAATCCAGATGATTTATCCGTCAGTGAAATGAGATTTAAACCAGTCTAGTGCTGTTCCCTGAATTCCTGCAAAACATTCAAGTCTTTTTTAAAGAATATTCTGATCAACTGGATCAAATGCAGCACTGAGATCCAACAGGACGAGCACAGATACAAGTCCATTATCTGAGGCCATGAGAATATCATTAGTGACTTTTTCCCAGAACTGTTTCAGTGCTATGATGAGCTCTAAAGCCGGAATTAAACTTTTATATTCTTCTGTACTTCTGCAGTTCTAACATCCTGTTGGACCAGCATTGGGTTCCGAAGCTTTCGGACTTTGGTCTGGCTCGGTACGTCCCACGCAGCTCGGCGGATTCTGCGACACAGACAACGTCTGTTGGTAAGACGACAACAGTGAGAGGAACGCTGGCGTATCTTCCTGACGAATACGTGAGAAGAGGAGAGCTGTGCATGGCGGTGGACGTCTACAGCTTCGGAGTGGTGAGAAGCTGCAAGGGCTGATGGGAAATCTGCTCTGTGGGTCTGAACCGGGCCTTAAAGTGTCCTGTGTGTATTTCAGGTTCTGCTTGAGGTTCTGACGGGGCGCCGGGCTCTAGAACGGGACAAGAAGTGTGGAGAACGATACCTGGTGAGAATACTCGACTCCTCAGCCGTTTCTCTTGAGTCACCATCTTAAATATGCCAAAAACCGCGATCAGACCTGACAACAATCAGCCTCTATTGGCAGTGGGAACAACTCACCGACTGAAGAACTTGGCCAGCGACCCAGGTTAAAGTTGTATTCAAAAGTCTTTGCTCTGATCAACATGCTGTGTGAACAGCAGACCTGGCTTGACCCGCTAATTTACGTGATACCATTGAACGCAGCGTACGGACGTCAACACAACAGTCGCTTCTGATCTAACGAGCAGAATCAACTCTGTTTCTATTCGATAAACATGGAGCCGCTCTGGTGAGGCATTCAGACAGATAATAGAGAGAAACAATGGAGCACACTGCCTCCCTGCCTTCCTTCCATGTTGCTCTCCATTGTTTACGTCCCTGATTTCTGTCTCACTGATGCTGTTCTGATACGTTAAGATGGTTATTGCCCAACCCGGTAGGGATGGCAAATATCTTATTTAATCCGATATTATTTAAACAGTCATATATTGATTATGGTTTATGAGCACGCCCCCTACTGGCTGTGTTTTAGAGCAACAAATGAAAGTGTGAATCAAACTCAAATCATGGGCCGTTTCTCAATATGTGCACCTGTGCGTTCTCATGTGCTCATGAAACATCATCAACCTCAACCCTAGTACTGTTCCAATTCCCCGGATGATGTTCTCGCCCCTCCCTATTTACCCAGCATGCATCAGAGCAGACGTTTTTGGCATTGACAGCTGTCCCAGCATGCACTGCGGCAGCAGCAACTTTCAATGGAGCGCTCCATTGAAAGTTAAAAGTTCCCTTTTCTGTTGCTGTTGTTCAATAAAAGTTCGTTTTAAGATCATTTGAGGCGAGAATATTATACTTTAAAGCGTCACTATATGGAACATTTACCGATCTTTAATGCGTAATAAAAAAAAAAAAATGTTTCCGAAGTTGAGAGGACCGCGGCAACCTGCAGACCTCACAGGCTAACGGCAGCCAGGGCTAACGTTAGCCCGTCTGCAGCAGCCAGGGCTAACGTTAGCCCGTCTGCATAGCCATGTGTGAAGGACCGCTGGCTCTGATGGCGAGTTCTTTGTCTTATTTGGCAAAATGTTCATTTAATTAGTATTTATCTCACTGTGTTCATCATTATTCCCCAATTAAATGAAAAAAGCAATAATTTATTATTATTTAGAGACCATTAATAAGAGGAGGTGAAATGCAGCTCTAGATGAGCTGAGCGTGTGGCAGAGATGGGGACTCGAGTTTGTGACTCGTACTCGAGTCGCACTTAAGTCGTATATTTAATGACTTCAGACTCGACTTAGACTTGCATTTAAAGGACTTCAGACTCGACTGAGACTCGTGATTTCCGACTTGTGAACAATATTTTATTCCAGTGTAAAAACACTTATTCAAGTGTTTTTTGTTTTACTAACTTGACTGATCGCCGCTCGCCTTACCCGCACATAGAAGAAAACTCAAAGACCCAAACCGTGAAGCACTCAAGTTCAAGTGTTTTATTTATACAAAAAGCCACAGAAAAAGTGGCATAATAAAACAGTCCTTTTCTTCTCCTGATAAAACCTAAAATTCAAGAGTTTTCCTTAAAAATCACAGGCTGGAAGTTGGGCTCCGCTTATTATGCTGCTTCTGGTGCGAGTGATCGGCCTGCAGCACCCACTGGCTGATCCACAGACTCTGCGGCGCTCCAGCACTGTTCCACTCCCTGGCATGCCACACCCCTTTCCAGACGATCCAGCTAAAAAGAGAAGCAAGGAGAACGCCAGCATCCACGTGCCAAAACCCCGTCGGAAGATATATTCCTGTTTATGCTTTAAGCGAGGGGGAGCGCTACTTACAGGCGAGGTTCCTCCTCTGCCCTAATACTCCTTACTGGGCCATCTGTGTGCACGGATCCCGCCTGCATCTCCCCCAGCAGCGCGTCCGTCTCTGTCACCTGCAGATTCCGTTCTCCTTCTCCTTTCCTTCAGACTCCTTTTATGTCGGCTTTAATCAGCCCTTGCTCACACCTGAGTGCAGCAATTACGCAGCGCAATCAATGCACTCCGCCTCCTCAGACAACTACTTCAGTCCAGTGCGCATGGATTGTCACAAGGGAGAAACAAACCAAAACAACCCAACATGCAGGAAAAATTCAAAAGCCTAAAATAAAGGAAAACAATCATATAAAAAAGAAACATCAAAACATGCAAAGCTCAAGAAGAAAATACAAAGAAAAACAAATCATATCTTCCTCTCCAAACATGCAAAGCATAAAACTAACATTAAAATGAAAGAAAACCATAAACCATATTTTCCCCTGTGCAACACACTGACGTCACTGACGCAACAGTACGAGGACGGCAGGATTGTGATTGTTTTTTTTTCCACAGTCCTCATTTTCAATAAAAGAGCAGACATTTACTGCTAAAACTAGAAAAAGTTGTAACCACAAATGTCAGGAAATACTGTAAGAAAATGCAAAATTTATCTGGAAAAAAATTTTGCGTGTGCTTTTTTTAATTGTATTTTTCATTTAGCAGTTCAAGATAATGATAATTCCATAGATATAATAGTGACCTTTAAGCTATACTGTCTCAGTGACGGAGATGAAAACACAAGGAGAAACAAGCAAGCACAAAAATTATTGCACTTTTTTAAATTAATCAAGTGATTAGAATTTTTTGTGCGATTAATTGATTATTGCGACAGGCCTTCTCAAGACTTGAGACTTGACTTGGACTTGGAAAAAATGACTTGTGAACATGTCTGGCGTGTGGTGATGTCATCAGCACGCTTCTGTTTCAGTTGCCCCAGATTTATGCTGCGTGTTCCCGTTCTCCCAGAGTCCAGACTTTCCTGGGTTCTTCAGAAGAACATACTGAACATACTTGGCGAGGAGACTAGTCCGTTTTAGTGAATTGAGAAACGGCCACGGTCAAACAGTTAATTCTGCACATACATGGAATAAATTCACAACAACTTCTGTTATATATTATATAAGAGTTTATTAACAAAAATCATTCAGCTCCAAGACAACATATTTAAATAAAAATTTCTTGACTAAAAACTAGAGAAACTAAACTAAACTACTATGGCAAAGAGGAAACATGGTTGAAAACCATGTAACAGTTTAAGATGGATTTTGTTCATGTTGAAGAATTTAGGATGTGATCAAATTAGCTTTTCATTAATGTTTTTAAACCATTTCACAATGTAAATCCATGAGGTGAATAAAACATTATTTGGCTAAATGTATAATTCAATTATTTTGTTGATTGGGAACCAATAACCTTTAGTCAAATGATTCTTTACCCTCTTTGAAATAGCTAGCTTTTTTGTTGCTGTTGTTCAGTAAACTTATGTTTTAAGATTATTTTAGGTGAGAATGTTATACTTTAAAACGTTACTATATGGTCCATTTACCGATTTAATGCATAATTAAAAAAAAACAATTTCCGAAGTTGAGAGGAGTGCGGCAACCAGCTAAGCTCCGAGGCTAACGGCAGCCAGGGCTAATGTTAGCCCGTCTGCAGCGGCCCTCACTACGTCACAGTCAGTGGCTCTCATTGGTCAGAGCGTTGGCCAATAGCCACAGACATGGTTAGAAAAACTACGGCTTGTTCTCATCAGCAATCCTCCGATGTCTCATTCATCGGGGCCAGACTAAATCACACCTTTAGTCTCCCATTTAGTCTGGTTTATCAGGCTAAGCTCTCACAGCTGTTTTATGAGCAAAACTGCATCTTGATTATATTAAGATGAAACATAGACATTGGTTCTCAATCTTCGATAGTTTATCATGGTTTATGTCCCAACGCTGCAGTCCGTCTGTGAGTTCTGGTCGTATAAAACGCTGCTCTGGTTCTGGCTTACAGCGGGACCTTGTGGATGAAGTCGACGACGGTCCAAACGGTTCCTCAGCAGAGGCCTGGAGGAGACACCTGGACCGACGGCTGATTGGAGGTCTGTGAGCGCTAAGGGGCCGACTTTGGCTCTCTGAGATCTTTCCCTCTGTTTACCTGACAGTTCTGCCTGCAGGAGGCACCGCTGAACCTGACGGATACCTGCAGATGGCGACACTGGCCCAAAGGAATCTGAGCAGACAGAGGAAGAAGAGACCCACCATGACTGAGGTCAGAAACTGCTGATTCAGTTCCAGACTGTCCTGGTTTCAGGTTCAGGTCTTCAGTCCATGAGGTCCAGGTTCTCACTCCTCTTTCTTCTTCAGGTGTTTCATAAACTGAGAGACATCGGCAGCGTTTTGAGGAGGAAACCCTCCTCGTCCGTACGGCCAGAGCCCCCTCGCCATTCCTCTCCCAGACCCCCCCGCTCCCTGGACTCCTGCATCACGGCTGTTTCCCAGCAGTTATCCAAACTGGGACCACTGGAAGCAACCTTCCCTCCCTCCCAGTACTACTCCTCTTCCTCCTCCTCTTTTGGGGCTCTCACCCCTCCCCATCCGCTCCACTCCTCCTCCCTCAGCCACCTCTCCTGCTCCCTGGCTGGCCCGTGTGAAACTGACGAGAGCCGCGGGTTCTCCCAGTACGAACTCAGACCACAGCTGAAGTCCAACGGAACCAGCTGCCAGTCTAAGAACAAGAGTCCAGCCGGACCTGGAGAGTCCCAGCTCAGCCAACCCTCTGTTCCCACTGAGGACCAGTACAACTACCCGTCCCAGCCCAGCAGCACCTCCTCAAACAGCTCTGGCCCCGGAGCGGCAGCGGGCAGTTTCTCCCCCGCCGGGTCGCTACAGTCCAACCCGGCCGGACTCTCAGGTATGTGTTCCAGACGGGTGTTGGTTCTGGTGTATCCGATCGACGCTTCATCAGACTGTGTTTGTTCAGTTCTTATCAATCCCAGCAAACAGCGACTGTTGGAGAAGAAAACTCAGTACGAGGAGGAACAGATCAGAACCACGGAACTGCTGTCTTTGGAGGACCTTTGTACGTAAACCAGAACCTTCCTACTAGCTTTCTCTTAGCTTCGATGCTACCTGCCTTGATGCTTCCTGGCTTGGAATTACCGTTCTGCTTGCTACAGACCAACCAGGCGGTTCTACTTTCTGGTTGGTCTGCAGTCCTTCGGGTCCAGGTCCAAGCTATAGATGCTAACAGCCGACGTCACAGATGTTTGAATCGAGCTGCGGCCATATTGAGTACCTGCTCTGGTCCGCTGCGCGTTGTTACTTCCTGATCCGTACTGGAAGCACCATCCGAACCATCAGCTCATGTGCAAGCAGATATTCATCCAGGTCGTCATAAATAATGTAATTATGGCACCAAAAGTACTTATTGCTAAAACAAAACTTTAAAAATTGTTATGACTTTTCTGAGACAAGTTTGAGGCTTTTTAAATTTTCTATGTTCTCTGACGTCATCATGGGACATGATCAGAGCAGTCCGGCAAAATATGACTAAACCATGTTTATCTGCATTTTAGTTGTTTCTTTCTGTAGGTTACGCACTATAGACCATAATATTAACAAGAAAGGAAAACGTCAAACTCAAAAGATTAGATTTATGTTTAAATCCTAAGCTAAAAAAGTTAGCTCCCTAAAGTAGCGATCCCATTTCCAGTGCTGATCGGGAACAGAGTGATAAAACAGATTTTAAGGCATTTATTTTCTCAGGAAATAAATAATTAACCTTTGAAACACTTTAATTTAATACGCTTATTATTTTAAGGAAGTCAAAAACTTGATTTAGGTCTTTTTTTTACAAAGTAAAACCGAAGGCGACCCGGATGTAAATGGTTGCGCGAATTAGCTGACGGTACGGATCGTGCTTCCAGGCAGATCGGGTAGTGACACGGCCGACGTCACAGACGTTCGAATCTAGCTGCGGCCATTTTGAGTACCTGCTCTGGTCCCCTGGGGAACCAGAAACACGTGCCGTCGGGTTTGACAATAAAAGATGGCGGCACCTACAGACAAAAGTGGCATATGGCATATTCCAATTGGGAACTGGCATATGCCAGTTTTGTCAAAGGTCCTACATGTTTTATCAAGACGTAGGCTGGGAAAATCGTCCGGGATTTTGGTCGACCATAGTGCAGCAGAACCGAGCCGTGAGCTCCAGAGCTGGTCCGGGAACTCCGGTGGACGGGGGAGGCAGCCAGGCGAGGACAGAGTTCCCAAACCCGATCCGGTGACGGTATGCTTCCAGGAGAGACAGGGCCGTAGAAGGTATACAACCCATCAGCAGGACAGCTATCTGCTCCTTTGTTCAAGGAGGAGCAGGAGGAGCACTGCCAGAGCCCTTCAAAATGACCTCCAGCAGGCCACTGGTCTCTGACCAAACAATCAGAAACAGACTTCACGATGGCGGCCTGAGGGCCCCACATCCTCTAGTGGGCCCTGAGCTCACTGCCCGGCACCCCGGAGCTCCATTGGCATTTGCCACCGGTTTTGGCAAGTCGGCCACTGGCGCCCTGTGCTTTCCACAGATGAGAGCAGGTTCATCCTGAGCACATGTGACAGACGTCACATGTGCTAGATTAGGGATCGGCATCCCAAACTGCTCAGAGAGCCATATTGGACAAAAAACGAATCTGTCTGGAGCCGCAGAAAAATGTAAAAGTCTTCTATCAGCCTCGTATGGCAACAGGTCTCTAAGTGTTTTAGCCCAATATAAAAAAGGACTAAATGGGCTTAACTATATAATAAGCATTAATGATTAAATGTTTATCCCGGAGCAAATGTCACTTAGCATGAGGTGAGGGAGTAGCGGTGAACGCTCTCACTGCGTGGAGGTCACATGGTATGTATAACGTTATATCCTCCTAAATCTGATGAAGGCAGCTTCCAGCTGTGAGGCGTTCCAACTGCAGGCCTTCATGCTCAATTCCCATTTTTTTGTGAAATACGCTTTTCTTTGCGTTGCCGTTCACATTTCCAAATAAATGCAACTTGTGTGTTATCTGCTGTCGGAACGGCATTGACGTCACAAGCCAGCGTGCTCTGTGTCTACGGGAGTAAACATGGATGCTAGTGCCAGTTTCGCAACCTTTAAAACACAATCTTTTTTATATAAATATTACTCTCTGCATCATTATCCGCCATGGTTGTTGTTTTTCTTGCCGCTTCCGCGTAGCAACACGCAGAATAGTGACCTTTGTCGGGTATTAATGACGTTCAGGTTGGATGAATGCGACCTGGCCGCTCAGACGCAGGTCGCATTTGAAAAGATCAGATTTATATCGGATTCAGGACCTCAGAGCCAAGCGGCCTGGGTTGCATTGGAAAAAATGAGATCTAGATTTTCAGACTCAGATTCAGGTCACATTTGGGCAAAAAAGTGGGATTTTGGTGACTTCAGGCTGCAGTGTGAACGTAATGAGAGTCTGGAGGCGGTTTAGGACAGTTCAGATGTCCAGGTGGACAGAAGGTCCATCTGTCCCTGATAGGGATGCACCATATTGGGATTTTGGCCGATATCCGATATTTTAAAACTCATGTAGCCGATAACCGATATCGATACCGATGTTAAAGCTGGACAAAAATAAGTAGTCATTGAAAATAGCAGTTTTGTTATCCATTTCTGACACTTTGAAAAATAATATACTCAAATATATTTTCATATGCTGATATCAAATTGATTTTTAAAAACGCGGTATCGATCTATTTTACTTTCAAAATCTGGTGAAATTTCATCGTTCTGTTACAAACTCTCGTGATATTTTGCAAATTCTTGTGAGATTTTGTTGGTAAAATAGATCGATACCGCGTCAATATATCAACATATAAAAATATGGCAACATTTGGTGAATTTTCGGGGGATTTCGTAGCATAACGATGACATATAGCAATATTTCATTAGTAAAAGAGATTGATATGGTGTTTTTAAATGGCAATATATCAGCATATGAAGATATTGGGATATTTTAATGGATCAATATTTTTTCCCGCGTCTTTAGAAGTTTTAAAGTCTGTAAAAAAGAAGTTTTTGAGGAAGAAGAAGAAGTAGTATTTTATTTTATTTTTTAGACTTTAGAAACTCAGAAGCTGATCAAATATGGGGTTAAATATCGGTGGGGTGGCCGATGTCCGATATTCAGTTTTAAGGCCGATACCGATAGGGGGCCGATTATATCGTGCATCCCTATTCCCTGATTTGGTCTCTGCTCATGTTTCTGTTTCCCCAGATGGAGGCGGGAGGAGCTCAGAGGAGCTGAGAGGACCAGAGGAAAGTGATGAGCTGGAGTATCTCCCAGGCGGGGGCTCCTGACGGGTCACGGTTCTGGAGCTGGGACCGTTTGGTTGTTCAGAAACTCTGAGGATCTGCTGCCAGCTGGACCCTGAACGCTCATCTACTCAGACATCTGGACAGTTCACCAAAACACCAGGAGCCTCATTTCTAAAACATTGCGTAGGATCCACACTAAACGTCTACATAATGTCCCCAAAAATGGCGAACGCCCCAAAAAAAGTCCAGATCTTTAAAAACGATCACAGCTGCACCTGAAAGTGGTTCTGCTTCTGTATGTCCAACCAGGAAGGTCAGCATGGAGGTCACGTTTAAACAAGCCAGCTGATCTATGTTAGGATGGTTACCATGGGAACCACAGGGAAGAGCAAAAAGCCGTCGTACTGAGGCTGAAGTAGAGCGGTACGAGAATGGGAGATAAATTCAGACGTCTAAAACTCACCTGGAAGTGATGGCGTAAAAGAATCAGTATAAATACCCAGTAGTCTCCAGGTAACCATGGCAACAGAGCTGTCAGACCCTCAGGACTTTATCAGGGAAATGTTTTTCTATCCGACCAATCGGCTGCTGATGACCTCATGGACTCCCCCTTTGAGCTGGTGGCTAGCTTTCCACGCACGCCTCCTCTCTCTCTCGTCGTCACGTTTTTGATCCATTTCTGTTGCTCAGCTTTGAGGTTGGAATCACTAAAGAAAGTAAACGGCCTGTGATTGGCTACTTTACAGGACATCCCGCCTCTCTAGACAGAATCATTTTCCTGGGGTTGTGTCTAATAACGTTAGCATCTTCAGGCTTTTCTCTTAAAACAATTTTTAAGAAATTAGTAACGCAGTTTAACACGACCATCGTTTTGTTCCGACAGCAGCAGCTTTTTGCTCTAAACTGATGATTAATGTTCATTTGGAACTGCGCTAAGCTAACGTTAGCTTCACTCTTTATATTCAAAGGTTTGGATGAACTCGGGTTTCTAGTTGAACAGATATTTACATGAACAATCAGTTTTATATCCGATACACGTTTTTATTTTACTCTGTATTTTATGTCTAGTCAGCGATTATCCTGAAGATGCTTTGCTTACGTTTCACTTCTATTCAGTTTATTTCTATAGCTCCGATTCCCATCATGTCATCTCAGGTCACTTTCCAGTTCAACCAGATCATCCAGTCAGATTGATTCAAAGTTTTCTATCTAAGGAAAACCAGCTGATTGCATCGACTCATTGACTCTTCAGCAATCCCTCACACTAAGCATGCTTGTAGCGACAGTGGAGAGGAAAAACTCCCTTTGAACAGGAAGAAACCTCCAGCAGAACCAGGCTCAGTGTGAGCGGCCATCTGCTGAGGCCCACTGGGGTTCAAGGAGACAGAAGCAGACATAGAAAAAGAAGCATAGATACAAAAGGCAACTGTCAACCAGCTCCACAGGCGGCCCCGTCCAGGAAACACACAGCCAGGCAGACGAGCTCCGAGCCAGCTCCCATGTCAGAGGATGAAGAGAGCACATCCAGTTAGTCACAGTCAGAGAAACAGGACTACACTGGAAAACAGGCCAAGCTCCAACATCTAGAAACAAAGGTGTTGATGGCAGCAGCACAGCTGATATTTCTCTCCAGGATGGAGTCACAGCCAAACAGGAACAGACCAGATGAAGCTACTATGAGAAAAAGCAGAGAGAGCAGAACGTTAGAGATTGAACTAACAGATTCTGCAGAGTGGGAGAATAGAGATAGAATGAAGCAGAATGATGAAAAAGGGGTCCCTATGTCCTCCAGCAGTCTAAGCCTATAGCAGCAGAACTATAGAGATAGATCAGCATAACCTGAGCCACTCTAACTAGAAGCTTTATCAGAAAGGAAAGTTTTAAGCCTAGCCTTAAAAGTAGACAGGGTGTCTGCCTCACGGTGGTTGTAGTTGCAAAGAAGGAAACCGTATTTTCTAAAGAGGCGGGATTTCCTAAACAAAATAACAAATAGCAGGAGGTTTTACTTTTTCCAATGGGTTCCTCACTTTGAGTGACAAAGTTTGACCAGAGGGGGCCAAAAAAACGCTGTCCAGCTGTTTGGGTCGTGGCGGTGCTGAATCTGGATGCGTAAAACATTCAAATCCTCATGGAGAGCATTTTATGACTGCGTGCGTTTAAAAAAAAAAACGCTCCAAATGAGTTTTTTTTTCAGCTGCATCCATTTTGGGAGAATTCTGTCTTCATATATTCAGAAGCCAGAACCAACCAGAGGTACCAGTAACATGGTACCAGTACTTCTACTTTACTTTAGTAGAAATGTTGGCTCTCTATACTTTACAGGAGTAATTAACTTTTTATTTCTACTCCTGACATTTTATAAATAGACTCGTTGGTTTCATTTAAGCTCATTTTCATTATGGCCTGTTGTTTAAATAATTGGTCTCATCCAGACACTTTCTTTGTGGTTGGACTCTGTGCTGCCCCAACTTGTTGCTGGCCCCCCAGGCCAGCTGACAGCTTGGCTAGACCCCGGGACAACAAAGTATTTTTGGCAAACCTCACATTCTTAGTTTGCTGTGAAACGAACTTTAAAAGTCGCAGCCCGCCATTGTCCTGGTCAAACCATTTTATTTTGAGGTCGGGGGGGGGGGGGGGGAGTTCTAATGGCCCCTTATTTAAAAAAAAAACATATTGTACATATACCTAATTCAGATATATATTTACTCCAATTTTAAATATTCTTATCACAAATATTTTGTAAAAAATTACTTGTTTTAATGGTGAGGGTGTCGATTTTGGGCCCCCCTGTCCTGGGCCTGGGACCCGTTTGTCCCCCTCCCTTTTGGGGGCCACATGCAAAGCTAAATGTGACGCTGTTACCATTATTTAAAACTAAGAAAATGAAGTCTAAGGAAGTTATCATCCAGAATTGTAGAAAAATGTTCCTTTAATGGGGTAGAGCAGTGAAGCTTCTGGCCTTAACATTTTTTCCTGCATTACTTTTATACCTTAAAGGCACAGTGGAGGATGTTCTTTATCCGGGTGGATCATCTCATTCACTGGTCTTCCTGACTGTCAATCATTCTGGTGATATGTTTACGTACGGCACTCCTACGTTCTCGTTCCCATTTTCACTGATGGTGAGTCTGACATAGTGGAAAAATGCAAATCTTCTTTTGGAAGGTAAGCTTGGATGAGCGACACAAACAGCAACTTTCAAACAGAGCGTGCACGAGGAGAAATGGCATTTCCGTTGCATTTCCGAATTCTCCCGAGTGGTGCCCGACTTTACACGAGTGAATAAAGTGAATGTGATTGGTCGATTATCAAGGGGGCGGGATTATTGTGGCGGAAGGTTCGCAAGCCAGTTTGGTTGTAGCCGGTTTGTGGGAAGCTTCTTGCTAACCAGTTAGCAACTTAGTGCTAGCAGGTTCCCAATGGGAAATTCCATTGGGACCAAGTAGCACTAAGTTGGTGCCTTAGAAACGACGCTGTCAAGGAACGCTATGGACAGCGGAAACACGCAAGAGGAGGAGAGTTTAGTGTCGGAGGTCGTGGATGAGTCTCCTCCTTCATCCATTTTTTATTTAGAGGAGGAAAGCGGGGACGAAGATGTTGTGGAAGAGGACGCCAGGGCGGCAGAAGCTTGGTTTGGTGTAGAAAGCGCGAAAAAAACCCACAGTCACAATCCCACAGTCTAGCCACTAGATAAATCACTCTCTCTTATACCCGCAAACTATAGCCTAATAAGTCTCAATAATTAACTCTCCAACTAAACACCTGTAACGGTCACCACTACCCTGCAAAGAATCGTTGCGTATATTTGCTGCGACGTATGAATCAAGATGCTATGACCGAAAAGATTTGATTGACAGATGACCGTTGATATATGATTGGCTGAATTTAGTTGTTCAGGCTGACTTAGAACTAACTGGCTTTTAAGACTTTTTTAAATAGAAATTTCTAACTTTTGGGACAATATGGTCTAATAAAGAGTAAATTTATATACATTTTTAAGCCAGAATGATTTAACATTTAAATGTGATTTCACTACAACTTTAATAGACGTTCCCTCTCAGGAGGGTGGTGCATTTTTTTTAAAGAGGGCAAGGCTTTTCAAAAATTCACAAAAATCCTCCTCTACACCTTTTAAGTAGTTTTAAAATGGTACTTTTACTGTAGTAAAAAGCTTAAGTTGATCATCTATCTTCTGCAAAAGTGTTTTTAAACAGTAGGATTTATATTTCTACTGAGGAATGACGTTAAAACTTCTGACGCCTCAGTTTGTGACGCGTCTCACAGGCCGGTTTCCGTTCTGTTTTCAAGTCGGGGGGAAAAGTTGGTGTGATTTTCTGCACATTTTAACGTTCCTGCTGGGGTGCGTCATGTTGGTGCGTGCATGAGGCCCTGGTGTTCGTTAGGAGGAAGCGTGACGGCAAGGCGCTTCCTGTCGGCGCTGAGCAGCAGCCGCCTTCATCGATCACTTCCTGGGTTTGGTTCAGGTTACTAATCAACCTTTAAGTTCTCCTTTGATGAATCATATTTAAGGATGTTTGTGGATTTTTTAATGTCAACATTTTGATAATAAATACAAAGAAATGAGCAAGAAAACATGTTTGATTTGTTTCTTAAGCTGCAACAAACCAAAAGAACAGGAAATAAATCCAGGAACACAAACCAGATCAGACGTTCAGACTGCTGCGGGAATATAAACGGCCCTTAACGAGTCAAGTTCAGCACATTGCAAAGGAAAGTTAATTGAAATTATTAAAAAATATTGTTTTTGCACAACCCCCTGGGATAAGCGTGAAGGAAAATTGATGTTTATGGATTTTGGAGTCCTAAAAAGATAAAGATGACCTGAAAAGGGCCCTTGGACAGATTCAAAAGGCCCATTTATGCTACTCTTTTGAAACCGTACCGAGATCGGTCCAGGCTCTGTAACCAAGGTAACTGTAGAGTTTAAATGGCACGCATAACTGAACCGGACCGCGCCAGAAACAACCAAACCGCGCTAAACTGGTGCTAGTTCATCAGTGGAGACGACAACGACCTGGACTACAGAGAGGAGGTGGAGCAGCTGGTGGAGCAGAGATAACAGCCTGATCCTGAAGGTGGAGAAGACCAAGGAGATCATGGTGGACTTCAGGAAGAAGCGGCCTAACCACGCTCCACTGCTCATCAACAGCTCAGCTGTAGAGGTGGTCATTCATCACAGACACCCTCACCTGGACTGGAAACACCACCTCACTGCCCCCCCCCCCCCCCCCCCCCCAATCCTCCACCTCTACACCTCTCCTCCACCTCGATTGATGGGATGAAGAATAGGAATTTTAGAATCCAAGCTATTTTGATTTTTCATGTTCAGAAGAGTAGAGCTGCGTCTCATAGCAATAAATTATCTGCAGCTTGTCCTGCTTCATCTTAGAAATTATTTTACTCCTTTTTATTGGATTATATGTGGAGTGTGACGGCATTCCCGGCTGTGCATATCATTTTCTAAATCGTGCTAGTAAGAAGTAGTGTTGCACCGATACCATTATCAGGCGGGGCCCCGATCCAGCACTATAATGGTATCATTATCAGCAAATACCAACCAATAGGGCACCGATACCATTTTTAGGGCCAAAAGTTTATTCCACTATTGTCGCCCATTCCAGGTAGGCAATAAAAAGTTGTACTGGATTCCCTTTGTTTTAGTCTTTTTCCTGCTTCACAAAGGAAGGCAGCAGCTTGACATGAAGCCATGATGGTGATTATTTTACATCCCAGTAGTCTGCAGTTCTACATATATACAAACGCATCAGTTTCCAACAGATGGTATATGTATGGTATCGGCCGATACTGCACAGTCAGGTATTGATATCGGGGCCAAAAAATGGCATCAGAGCAATGCTAGTAAGAAGGCTGATGATTTTATAAGTGAGAAAAAGGATCACTACTGCAACATTTTCACCAATGGAGCCAAATAACTGTGCTAAGAGAGGGCATGTTTGGGGAAGTAAAACCAGTTCTGGGTTAAATCTGTTCTGCTGCTGCTGAGCTGCGGGCCTTGGTGGCTTTCAAATTACAGCAGGGGAGTATAAATTCAGGCATTAGTTTATCTAACAGCCTTTGACTAAAATAAGCAGTCAGTAACAAACAGTATATAAGGGATCAAGTTAAACACATTAAAGCTGGGCATTGTAGACTGACTGTATATCTGAAAATGATGAGTAAGCGCCAGGGCCGTGCAGAGACCACTAAAGGGGCAGGTGCTCAAAAAAAAAAAGGGCACATCTTATCGCATTTTAGGACAGAATATTAACAAAGTCACATAGCTTTCAGAGTTTAATGAACAATGATAAATTACAAAATTGTGAGACATACAATCAAAGCTAAGGGAAATCTCTACATAGAACTATGCATATGTAAAATATTTTATTAGTAATTTCTTTCTGCAGGTCTATTTTGTTATAGGAAAGTATTACAATATTCAAACCTGCAATTTAGCCAAAGATGTACATCAGAGCTGGACCACCAGACATATTTTGTCTTTACAGAATTAAACTGTAAAAAATGCATACAAGGGCACAATGCAACCTTTTAGTGTACTGTAACCTATAAAAAAGAATGTCTGCCTGGTTTGCTGTACTGACAGTGGAGATGGAGACGGTCCATTCAGAAAAGCTGAGCTGCTGCATCAAACTTTTTGTGAATTAAAAAACATAATTTTCAATGTAAAAGACTAAAAGCACAGAGCAAACAGTGTTTTAGATCAAACAATACTGCATCATCCATGGGGCTCATTTGGTTTTACTTACATCTCTATTCAGGTTGACATTGGAGAGGCGGTGCAGACTGAAGACATAGCCATCCGTCCGATCATGGTTGATCTTGCTTAGGGCCAAATGAGCAGCGGCCACAGTGTAATGTGGAATGTTCGCTACCTTTAGCTCCGCAGTTAGCCGCCTTATCTGACTGTGCGAGAGGCAAGTGCGTCGTCACCGGCAAAAGGTCAAAGGTAACAATGTGACCAGAGGGCTTATTGTATTGTTTTTCTTGCCCAAAAAAAAAGATAATAATAATAATTTCAGTACATGTGTCAAATAAAAAAAAAAAAAAAAAAAAAGGGACCAAAAGGGCACATTGGGATCATGCAGCAAAAGGGGCAGGTGCTCAAGCCCCCTTAGCCCCCCCCTCTGCACGTGCCTGGTAAGCGCTGTGTCAAAGCAGGGAAATGCGGCTCATTTGTTGTCATCTAAACCCAGATTTCCATGTGAAAGACAACATTTGTTTGATATCTGTGAAAATTGTCAACCATCCGGGTCACAGTCCAGCTTGAAAAGGTTCAGACTATCCAACTAAACCTGGAGTTTTCTAGAACACATTTCTCCTCTCATCCAAGAGGCTTCTCCAGTTCTAACTACTGGTGGGAACACTGAGATTAAGGTTCTGTAGATTACTGAGATTAATGTACTGAAGGTTGAACAAAGAGTTAGGGGACAGAAGGGGGCTTTGTTTATCAGATTTAAGGCTTTCTGTTTTTCCAGTAAATTTATATTTTCTGAGTTTTAATTCACAACCAGAGAATAAAGCTGCGCAGAAAGTTCTTTGTTGAAAAATGAAGCACCTGAAGGGGGCAGCATAGCGCTTAGCCTGTGATAAACACTTAGCAGACCAGCCCAGCAGGCGGCGCTAATGAGCGTTAAACTAAGTAACCCGCAAAGAAGAAGTAGAGTAGCGTTAGCTGCTATCTGCTAGCCGTTAGCGGATCACCGGGACTTCGCGGCCTGCAGACCCGGGGAACCGTTAGTGGGTCTGGCCGCCCTGAGAACTCAGTGGAGGAGCCGGTTGGATCAGAACCAGCCGGTCCGAAGCAACCAAATGATTAAACCGTTAAGCTGCGACTAGATCCGAGCAGAGCTAAACCCATGGAGACCCTGAATGAGACCCCCACTGTGCTACAGCCCCGCTGGAAGCGGGTTCTGGGCTGGACCGGGCCGGTTCCGCGGCCGCGGCACGGCCACCGGGCCGTGTCCATTAAGGAGCTCATGGTTGTGTTCGGAGGAGGGAACGAGGGAATCGTGGATGAGCTACACGTCTACAATACAGGTGGGTCCGGCTGAGGCGGCGGGCAGTGGGCTTTAAAGCCCACAACAGCTCGGCTTCCAGTGGATAAACTGGGGGAGAACTTCTGGAACCTTAGCGGGGCTGAAGCGGGTTATTATGTGCTTTGAACCGGAGGATGGAGCGGCTTTAAATCCGGCTGTGGTCCCGTCACAGGGAGCCTGTTTCCACCTGCTTCTCCCCGGTTCGTCTTAAGCCTTTAGCATGTGGCAGTTAGCATTTAGCTCCTGCTTATCAGCCAGAGACACGGTGAAAAATGGCGCCTTTTTAATGAAAACATTGTTGATGTCACATAGCCCCGCCCACACCGACAGGCGCTTAAACAAACAAACAGAACAAAATAATAAAGGCGGCTTTTATTTTCCTTTATTCCTTCGAACCGTAGAAGTCCAGAAAATTTCCATCCAGTAAATTCAGTTTGAACCAGAGAACAAGACCCCCCCCTGTCCGTCCAACATCCCACCCCGGATTATGAGCGGGAGGTGCTGCTGGTGGAGCAACAAAGGAACCATGGATACAAAAAAAAAAAAAATCTGCATTTTAATCTCAAAACTGTTTCTTGGTGAAAACCTCTATGACCCATTTAGAACGTCCAGTTAGAACCTTTATTATCCCAGTGAGAACCTTTATAATCCCAGTGAGAACTTCTATAAAACCAGTCAGAACTTCTATAATCCCAGATAGAACCTTAATGGTCCAAAATGGAGCCTTTATAATCCCAGTGAGAACCGTTATAATCCCAGCGGGAACCTTAATGCTCCTAATTAGAACCTTTATAGTCCCAGTTAGAACATTTATATTTCTTGCTAGAACATTTATAATCCCAGTTAGAACCTTAATGGTCCAAATTATAGCCTTTATAATCCCAGTGAGAACCGTTATAATCCCAGTGGGAACCTTAATGGTCCAAATTATATCCTTTATAATCCCAGTGAGAACCTTTATAATCCCAGTGAGAACCGTTATATTCCCAGTGGGAACCTTAATGGTCCAAATTATAGCCTTTATAATCCCAGTGAGAACCTTTATAATCCCAGTTAGAACCTTAATGGTCCAAATTATAGCCTTTATAATCCCAGTGAGAACCTTTGTAATCCCTGTCAGAACCTTACTGGTCCCAGTTAGAACCTTTACAATCCTAGTTAGAACCTTTATAATTCCGGTCAAAACCTTAATTATCCCAGTTAGAAACTTCAGTTAGAACGTTTATGAACCCAGTTGGAGCCTTAATAATCCCAGTTAGAGCCTTTATAATCCCAGTGAGAACCTTTATAATCCCAGTTAGAACCTTAATGGTCCAAATTATAGCCTTTATAATCCCAGTGAGAACCTTTGTAATCCCTGTCAGAACCTTACTGGTCCCAGTTAGAACCTTTACAATCCTAGTTAGAACCTTTATAATTCCGGTCAAAACCTTAATTATCCCAGTTAGAAACTTCAGTTAGAACGTTTATGAACCCAGTTGGAGCCTTTATAATCCCAGTTAGAACCTTAATGGTCCAAATTATAGCCTTTATAATCCCAGTGAGAACCTTTGTAATCCCTGTCAGAACCTTACTGGTCCCAGTTAGAACCTTTACAATCCTAGTTAGAACCTTTATAATTCCGGTCAAAACCTTAATTATCCCAGTTAGAAACTTCAGTTAGAACGTTTATGAACCCAGTTGGAGCCTTAATAATCCCAGTTAGAGCCTTTATAATCCCAGTGAGAACCTTTATAATCCCAGTTAGAACCTTAATGGTCCAAATTATAGCCTTTATAATCCCAGTGAGAACCTTTGTAATCCCTGTCAGAACCTTACTGGTCCCAGTTAGAACCTTTACAATCCTAGTTAGAACCTTTATAATTCCGGTCAAAACCTTAATTATCCCAGTTAGAAACTTCAGTTAGAACGTTTATGAACCCAGTTGGAGCCTTAATAATCCCAGTTAGAGCCTTTATAATCTCAGAACCTTTATAATCCCAAGGAGAACCTTTGTGTTTCCAGTCAGAACCTTAATGTTCCCAGTTAAAACAGTTATAATCCCAGTCAGAACCCCATTAACAGATTAAGAAGATGACGAAGTGCTAACTCTTTTGGGCCAATCAGATCCCGCCTCTTTCGCTCCACCAGATGTTCTCAAACACCTGTGACCACATGACATCAGAAATGACATCAGAACGCCGAACCCTGTGGGTCAGAATCCAGAACCCGGTTAGCGTGATCCTTAGCAGAACACAGACAGCATGTATTTCAGCAGCTTGTTTCCGTGGCGATGGTGGCTGTGGATGGTGTGACCCTCATTACTGTCATGTCCCCCCCCAGCTACCAACCAGTGGTTCATCCCGGCGGTCCGTGGCGACATCCCGCCGGGCTGCGCGGCCTACGGCTTTGTCTGCGACGGGACGCGCCTGCTGGTGTTCGGAGGGATGGTGGAGTACGGGAAGTACAGCAACGAGCTGTACGAGCTGCAGGTCAGTGCCGCCGCCATGGAGGCGCCCCCTGCTGTCACCATGGCAACCGGTCAATAAGCCTCTGCTGTCCTCTGCAGGCCAGCCGCTGGGAGTGGAAACGTCTGAAGGCCAAACCCCCAAAGAGAGGCCCACCCCCGTGCCCCCGCCTCGGACACAGCTTCTCCCTGATTGGCTCCCGGTGTTACCTGTTCGGTGGCCTGGCCAATGACAGCGAGGACCCAAAAAACAACATTCCCAGGTCGGACCCACCCCCACCCGTCCACACAGCGCCTGTCCCTCAGTCTGACTGTAGTCCCTCTCCTGCAGGTACCTGAACGACCTGTACTGTCTGGAGCTGAGACCCGGCTCCACGGTGGTCAGCTGGGAGATCCCGCCCACATCCGGGCCGCCGCCGCCCCCCAGGGAGAGTCACACGGCAGTGATGACGACCAAGGGCGGAGTCAGCAGGCTGATCATCTACGGCGGGATGAACGGTTGCCGGCTGGGAGACCTCTGGGTCCTGGACTTAGGTGAGGGCCCGCCTCTACCGGTTTCCATGGAAACCTCTGAAGGACTCAGACTAACAGTCCGCTTTCATTTCCTGTTAGAGGTTGTCGTGATTTTCTCACAGAATCAGAAGAGTTCATGAAATCCTTTCCTGATTGGTTCTTTTTCTGATGATGTCACAGAGTCTTTGGTGTGGAGCCAACCAGCTCTCAGTGGGACGCCGCCCCTCCCCCGCAGCCTGCATTCTGCCACCGTCATCAACAACAAGTACTGCGACACAGAACCGCCATAGACCCACTGTAGAACTAGATCCTGTAGAACTAGATCCTGTAGAACTAGATCCTGTAGAACTGGATCCTGTAGAACTGGATCCTGTAGAACTAGATCCTGTAGAACTAGATCCTGTAGAACTAGATCCTGTAGAACTAGATCCTGTAGAACTGGATCCTGTAGAACTAGATCCTGTAGAACTGGATCCTGTAGAACTAGATCCTGTAGAACTAGATCCTGTAGAACCGCCATAGAACCACTGTAGAACTAGATCCTGTAGAACTAGATCCTGTAGAACTGGATCCTGTAGAACTGGATCCTGTAGAACTGGATCCTGTAGAACTGGATCCTGTAGAACTAGATCCTGTAGAACTAGATCCTGTAGAACTGGATCCTGTAGAACCGCCATAGAACCACTGTAGAACTAGATCCTGTAGAACTAGATCCTGTAGAACTGGATCCTGTAGAACTGGATCCTGTAGAACTAGATCCTGTAGAACTAGATCCTGTAGAACCGGATCATGTAGAACTAGATCCTGTAGAACTGGATCCTGTAGAACTGGATCCTGTAGAACTGGATCCTGTAGAACTAGATCCTGTAGAACTAGATCCTGTAGAACTGGATCCTGTAGAACCGCCATAGAACCACTGTAGAACTAGATCCTGTAGAACTAGATCCTGTAGAACTGGATCCTGTAGAACTAGATCCTGTAGAACCGCCATAGAACCACTGTAGAACTAGATCCTGTAGAACCGCCATAGAACCACTGTAGAACTAGATCCTGTAGAACTAGATCCTGTAGAACTGGATCCTGTAGAACTAGATCCTGTAGAACTGGATCCTGTAGAACCGCCATAGAACCACTGTAGAACTAGATCCTGTAGAACTAGATCCTGTAGAACTGGATCCTGTAGAACTGGATCCTGTAGAACCGCCATAGAACCACTGTAGAACTAGATCCTGTAGAACTAGATCCTGTAGAACTAGATCCTGTAGAACCGCCATAGAACCACTGTATAACTAGATCCTGTAGAACCGCCATAGAACCACTGTAGAACTAGATTTTGTAGAACTAGATCCTGTAGAACTGGATCCTGTAGAACTGCCATAGAACCACCGTAGAACTAGATCCTGTAGAACTAGATCCTGTAGAACTAGATCCTGTAGAACTGCCATAGAACCACTGTAGAACTAGATCCTGTAGAACTAGATCTTGTAGAACTAGATCCTGTAGAACCACTGTAGAACTAGATCCTGTAGAACTAGATCTTGTAGAACTAGATCCTGTAGAACCACTGTAGAACTAGATCTTGTAGAACTAGATCCTGTAGAACCACTGTAGAACTAGGTCCTGTAGAACTAGATCCTGTAGAACTAGATCCTGTAGAACTAGATCCTGTAGAACCGCCATAGAACCACTGTAGAACTAGATCCTGTAGAACTAGATCCTGTAGAACCGCCATAGAACCACTGTATAACTAGATCCTGTAGAACTAGATCCTGTAGAACCGCCATAGAACCACTGTAGAACTAGATCCTGTAGAACTGGATCCTGTAGAACTGCCATAGAACCACTGTAGAACTAGATCCTGTAGAACTAGATCTTGTAGAACTAGATCCTGTAGAACCACTGTAGAACTAGATCTTGTAGAACTAGATCCTGTAGAACCACTGTAGAACTAGATCCTGTAGAACTAGATCTTGTAGAACTAGATCCTGTAGAACCACTGTAGAACTAGATCTTGTAGAACTAGATCCTGTAGAACCACTGTAGAACTAGATCCTGTAGAACTAGATCCTGTAGAACCACTGTAGAACTAGATCCTGTAGAACTAGATCCTGTAGAACCGCCATAGAACCACTGTAGAACTAGATCCTGTAGAACTGCCATAGAACCACTGTAGAACTAGATCCTGTAGAACTAGATCCTGTAGAACTAGATCCTGTAGAACCGCCGTAGAACTAGATCCTGTAGAACCACCATAGAACCACTAGAACTAGATCCTGTAGAACCACTGTAGAACTAGATTTTGTAGAACTAGATCCTGTAGAACTAGATCCTGTAGAACTGGATCCTGTAGAACTGCCATAGAACCACTAGAACTAGATCCTGTAGAACCACTGTAGAACTAGATCCTGTAGAACTAGATCCTGTAGAACCGCCGTAGAACTAGATCCTGTAGAACCACCATAGAACCACTAGAACTAGATCCTGTAGAACCACTGTAGAACTAGATCCTGTAGAACTAGATCCTGTAGAACTAGATCCTGTAGAACCGCCGTAGAACTAGATCCTGTAGAACCACCATAGAACCACTAGAACTAGATCCTGTAGAACCACTGTAGAACTAGATCTTTTAGAACTAGATCCTGTAGAACCACTGTAGAACTAGATCTTTTAGAACTAGATCCTGTAGAACCACTGTAGAACTAGATCCTGTAGAACTAGATCTTGTAGAACTAGATCCTGTAGAACCACTGTAGAACTAGATCTTGTAGAACTAGATCCTGTAGAACCACTGTAGAACTAGATCCTGTAGAACTGCCATAGAACCACTGTAGAACTAGATCCTGTAGAACCGCCATAGAACCACTGTAGAACTAGATCCTGTAGAACCGCCATAGAACCACTGTAGAACTAGATCTTGTAGAACTAGATCCTGTAGAACTAGATCCTGTAGAACCGCCATAGAGCCACTGTAGAACTAGATCCTGTAGAACTAGATCCTGTAGAACCGCCATAGAACCACTGTAGAACTAGATCCTGTAGAACTAGATCCTGTAGAACCGCCATAGAGCCACTGTAGAACTAGATCCTGTAGAACTAGATCCTGTAGAACCGCCATAGAACCACTGTAGAACTAGATCCTGTAGAACTAGATCTTGTAGAACTAGATCCTGTAGAACCACTGTAGAACTAGATCTTGTAGAACTAGATCCTGTAGAACCACTGTAGAACTAGATCCTGTAGAACTGCCATAGAACCACTGTAGAACTAGATCCTGTAGAACCGCCATAGAACCACTGTAGAACTAGATCCTGTAGAACCGCCATAGAACCACTGTAGAACTAGATCTTGTAGAACTAGATCCTGTAGAACTAGATCCTGTAGAACCGCCATAGAACCACTGTAGAACTAGATCCTGTAGAACTAGATCCTGTAGAACCGCCATAGAACCACTGTAGAACTAGATCTTGTAGAACTAGATCCTGTAGAACTAGATCCTGTAGAACCACTGTAGAACTAGATCTTGTAGAACTAGCTCCTGTAGAACCACCATAGAACCACTGTAGAACTAGATCCTGTAGAACTAGATCCTGTAGAACCGCCATAGAGCTTTCCAACCAAACAGGTTTCAGTTCTGAACCAGGCCCTTTTTGATGCTAGTTCTGACCCGGCTGAAGCATCTTTGCTGCTCTAGCTGCGCGGTGGTAAAGTGGGTCTGATGCGCGGTGGGCGGAGCTACCCTATCCTTTCTCTGCCTGGAACAATGGCAGCTATATTAGCTGTGATCAGCGGGTAGAAAGTAGTTAGAATCTATGTTGAAGTGAGAAAGTCCTCCTGAAAACATGGTCTGTGCAGTCAGTTCATCCAGATTACCATCCTGCCTTCAAAGATTATTTCTCTGTGGGAGCCGCTCAGACCCCCACATACCGGCGCTGCGCTGTCACTGGGAATCCCCAGCAGCAGCTGCCTCAGGCCCGCTCGCCTCTCCAGGGTTTTCCCCTCCTGTTGGTGGCGGCTGGAAGTAGATGTTAGCGTTTTTCAGGTCTGTTCTACAAACTGCAGGCAGCAGGATAATAAAAGCCAACATATTCTGCCGGCAGGTTTCTACATTTGAAGTTAATTTAGGCGTTAATAAACTGTTTCAGAGGAGTGATCAAAGCGCTCTGCATCAGCAGTGCTGCGTCTGACTCCCTGCCAGCTCCCAGATCAGCTTCTCTCATTGGTTGATGTGGCGCGTCCAGCAGCTGCTGCTTCTGAAGCGCCTCAGATGCTCTAAACGCACTGCAGGCGCCTTTAGCTGCGCCTTGATGCGAGTCAACCATTGACTTTGCATGGAAACCAGCTGCTTCTGCTGCCTCTGCTGCTAGCAGTCTGAATGTAGCATTAGCCACTCTGAGCTCCGCTATTTAACAAGGACATGCACAAAGATTCATTACTTCTTTTAGAGAAAAGGAAACAACAGATATTCTACTTTTAAAAAATAGGCGGTTATTGAAAGTCTGGTAGCTTAATTTGGCTAACTGACCGAGCTAAAAGAGGCTAACCCTTATTTTATGATCTAGAGGCTCCGTTTGTTCTGGTTTTGATCCGATATTTCTCCAGTTTTACTGTCTGAACCCCAGAGAAGTGTTCACAGCGATTTGATTGGCTGCTGCCGCCATGAGAGTCCAACACCAGACGGTTTGGGTGGACCGGGCCTGGGTCAGAACCGTTCTGATCTGCGTGTCTCTTACAGGATGTACGTGTTCGGAGGATGGGTCCCTCTGCTGGGGGATGACATCAAGATGGGGACGCATGAGAAGGAGTGGAAGTGCACCAACAATCTGGCCTGCCTCAACCTCGGTACGCGTCCACAAACACAGAGACGCACCGGCGATCGCAGAACCCGTCCCCCCCCTAACCCGAGTGTATGTTTGTGTGTAGAGACGATGAGCTGGGAGACGGTTCTGATGGACGGCGATGAGGAGAACCTGCCCAGAGCTCGGGCCGGTCACTGCAGCGTGGCCATCAACTCCAGACTCTACATCTGGAGCGGCCGGGACGGGTACCGGAAGGCCTGGAACAACCAGGTCTGCTGCAAAGACCTGTGGTACCTGGAGACAGGTGAGGACAGACTGACAGCTGGTCCAGTCGATTGATTTTAACTCTTTTGGAAGGACAGCTAAAACCACTCCCCCAAAACAATTCCAACTGTCCCAACCTGTCCCCCCTCCCCTCAGAGTGTCCAGTGGCGCCGTCCCGGGTGCAGCTGGTCCGGGCCAACACCACGTCCCTGGAGGTGAGCTGGGGTCCGTCTAAGACCGCAGACACGTACCTCCTGCAGCTGCAGAGGTACGACATTCCAGCCGGCCCCGCCCCCGGTGCCGCCCCTCCTTCCCTGGCTCCACCTAGCCAGGCCGTCCCGGCGCCGGGTTCTGCTCCTGGAAGCCCGTCGGCTGCAGACGCCAAAGGTCCGGGTAGGTTCTCCTATGGGGGGGGGCGATGTGAGGAAATGCTTTTTTCTCACATGGTGTTTGTGTTTCTGCAGCGGTCCTGAGGTTGTCAGCAGCTCCGAGTGCGGCAGGGGGGGGCGTCAGACTGGCCGCGCCAAAAACCCCTGTGACCATGGCAACGCTTCCTGCTGGTGTCCGTGTGGCGGTTCCTGCTCAGCCCAGTCAGGTGGTAAGGACGCCGCTCAAAAACATGGAAGAAAACGAATCATTTACTTCTAGTTATAAATTGATTAATTGTTTATTAGATAACATTTTGTCCATCTAATTAAATGATAAACTACGATTAAAAGTTATGTCACAAGAGGGCGCCGCTGTTCACCGCTAAGCGGAGTCTCACTGGTATTAGGATTAGAAGTAATGGAGCCGCTAAAGCAGAACAATGATCAGATCCAGAATCTGATTATTTCTACATTTTCAAATTAGCTTAATTAAAAGCAGAAATCACAAAAACCTGCTGGGGCGTCCGTCACGGGAAACAAGGTAAAATATGTTACATCATTAATTTAATACGAAAATAAATATCCAACCACTCAATAAGAAATTTGTACATTTTTAGCAGCAATGATTTATTAATAAAAAAAATCACAATAATAAGGATATCACCAGTTATTTGAAATAAACGGATCAATAACCAAAAATGCTTCAAAAACTATTTATCAGTTAGACTCAAAACACTCAATTTAAATATGCAAAAAAACACCTAATAACTGAAAGTCCAAAGCTGCCCGTTCTTTTTGTTTTTTAATAATAATGTCCACAAAGGAGTTCCATATCCTCCCAACTCAAAACAAAGTCCTGGAAGTGTTCCTCCGTTTGCGTTCAAAGTCCCGTTCCAAAAACAATAAAAATAAAAAGAGATGCCACCAAAAATCCCCAAAAAGAAAAATCAGATCCCACCGGGAGCGTCTTTCTTTCCCCTCTGCGGCGTCTTCTTGCACCGAGCGACGTCCTCTGGGTGCGAACACTGACCAGGGTTCTAAATGTCCGTTCTGCGGCGCTTTTTAAAGAGTTTTAAACATTCAGCCAAACCAAAATCTCCAGCTGCACAGATCTGACAGTTTGCGTCTTCCTCTCCTCTAAAACCTCGCACGCCGACGCACACGCCACTTTCTATTCACTAATTTTCTCCACACCAAAAAAAAAGCATTTTTACCAGTGGAGATTCAAAATAATATTATATGAATCATATCATATTGATGAACTATTGTTCTACCAAATAATTAGTTACCTGTAGACTTTAATGTATTTATACAAGAAAAGAAAACAACATAGTGGTTAATATGTCACATTAACATTGATTTATTTATCTGTTTCAGAGTAACTTCTTCTTTCTTCTATCATCTCAGAGTTCTACCAGAACTAAGGATGTAAACAAATAGTTGACTTACGATTAATTATAAATTAAAGGTTGATTAGATTCAGATGGGTTCCCTCTGATTGATAAAATCCACTTTTATGTTACAGCGGTCCACCAGAGGGCGCCATTGTTCAATATTTATCAGATTCTCCTTGGTATTTACAATAGAAGTAATGTCAGAGCAGAACCATTGATGGATCCACAGTCCAGTCCAGAATATTTCCTCCTTAATGGATCCAAGGATCCAGGATGAACTTCCTGTGGTTCTATTAGTGAATCTAAACTCTGATGAACTCCTTCAGTTCTCCTAAATGGGTCCATTTAGCGGCGCTGATGGAGGAGCAGCAGAACTTCTCTGCTGGATCAGAAGGAGAAGATGAGAGAAAAGTAGAAACCATTAGAACAGGATAAAAGACAAGCTAGCAGTTAGCATGTTAGCTGGAGAAGCTTGATGAGGTCATGACCTTTATGGAGACAAGTTGTAACGCTAAGTTCAGATCGCACGCAGCAGGAGCAGCTTAAACGCGCGTTCTGCTTCATTTTAGATGCTTCTACAAGTTTAGTTCTGACGCGCGGCTGAAGCATCTCTGCTGATCCAGCTGCGCGGTGGGCGGAGCTACTCTATCCTTTCTCTGCCTGGAACAATAGCAGCTATATTAGCTGTGATCAGCGGGTAGAAAGTAGTTAGAATCTATGTTGAAGTGAGAAAGTCCTCCTGAAAACATGGTCTGTGCAGTCAGTTCATCCAGATTACCATCCTGCCTTCAAAGATTATTTCTCTGTGGGAACTGCAGGACCTTTTCCTGCGCCTTGATGCGCATCAACCAATAACTTTGCATGGAAACCTGCTGCTTCTGCTGCTTGGGGTCTGAAAGTAGGATAAAATTCCTCTGACAGGAACCAGAACCAGACCAGCTGTTTAAAATCTCTGCTAACAGAACAAAGTCTCTCCCAGCTCTGATTGGTGGATGAAACTAAAAACAGAGAAGTGCTCAAAGTTGGCGTCCGCTACATGTCACAGCGACATACCCCATCTGGTAATGATAGCTCTACATCTCTGTTTATCAGATTTTATTCATCTTTTTTTTAGTAATCTAACAGTATTTACAGCATTTAATGCAGCAATATAATGATGTTTTTTTTAGATTAACTCGTTCATGTTAAGGATGAAACTTAAACTTATTGAAACTTAAAAAAAGATGGATAAAAGAACAAAGATGGAGTTGGTAAAGTTTAGATTTTGGGCAAATGCTTTATCTCTTAATGTCAGGAAATCTCCTGATGCTGTGTTTCCATGGTAACTCCTCCTTCCGTCTTCTTTCAGGCGATAGGTAGCGGCCCTCAGATGAGTGGCATGGCGGCACTGGCGGCGGCGGCAGCAGTGACTCAGAAGATCCCTCCGTCCACGGCGCCGGTCCTCGGCCTACCAGCAGGGGGCGGCGCGGTGAAGATTGTGAGTCTGGGACCGGTTACCATGGTGGCGATGAGATCGGAGCTCATGGGTGATCGCCTCCTCGCTTCCGTTTCAGGTGAACAACTCGGCAGCGCGTCTCCTGAAGACGGCCGCCGCTCAGGTGGGCGGGGCTTCAGTGGCGTCCGCTGCGGGGACTCCCAAACGGCCAATCATCACGGTGCATAAGTCGGGCTCGGTGACGGTCTCCCCACAGCCTCAGGTGGTCACTACAGTGGTGGGCGGAGTCACAAAGACCATCACCATTGTCAACAGTCCCATCAGCCTGGGAGGAGGCGGAGCTTTGGTGAGTGATGTCACACAGAAGCTGTTTCTCAATTCACTAGAAGTCTGTTCTAGAGAAGAACCCAGGAAAGTCTGGACTCTGGGAGAACCGGAGCAGAATTAATCTGGATCAATTAGAACAGCAGCGTACTGATGACATCATCACATTCAAAGCTAGTCTGGAGCTGCTTTTCACCTCCTGTTATTAATAATCTCTAGATAATAATAAATTATGACTTTTTTCATTTAGTGGAGGAATAATAATGAACACAGTCAGATAAACACAAATCAAATGAACATTTTACCAAATAAAACAAAAATATCCATCAGAGGCAGCGGTCCTTCACACACGGCTATGCAGAGAGAGGGCTGCTGCAGACGGGCTAACGTTAGCCCTGGCTGTGGCTGGCCTCAGAGGTCCGCTGGTTGCTGTGGTCCTCTCAACCTTGAAATTGGTGTTTTTTAAATTACGCGCTAAATCAGTAAATGTTCCTTATAGTGAAGCTTAAGGTCCAATTTTCTCGCCTCAAATGATCTTAAAACGTACTTTTATTGAATAACGGCAACAGAAAATAGAACTTTTAACTTTATCCTCTGAGCTCTGTGAGCGCTAACCTGGAAGCTGCTGCTGCTGCAGTGCATGCTGGGACAGCTGTGAGTCTGGAGAACGGACAAGTCTGCTCTGATGCATGCTGGGTAAAGAGGGAGGGGCTAGAACAACATCCGGAGACTTTGTCCGTTCTCGGTCTTCTTGTTCTTGTGAATTGGAACAGTACTAGGGCTGAGGCTGATGACGTTTCACGAGGACACGAGAACGCACAAGTACACATAGTGAGATATGGTTAGTGTTCTGGTAATGAGTATCTGCAATGCTTAAACAGAGTAAAATAACGATCGTCGGCACCAGAACCCATCAGAACATTCTGATTGGACAGAACAGTTCTGTGTTCGGTTTTTATTTTCGACTCTGTTGTTCCTACATGTTCTCTGCTGTCTCTGAGAACATGCAATCAGGCTCAGGCTCTGCAATCAGGAGAACCTGCTGGGTCTCAAACATCTGCTCCTCTTTCAGATCGGTAACCTTGGAAACCTGGGGAAGGTGGTGTCGATGGTCCAGACCAGGACGGTCCAGAGCGGAGCGGTTACAGGTCAGGCTGGGAGCAACCCGGTCTCTCAGATCCTTCAGGTACGAACCAGGTCCTGAACTGAGCCGTACCCGAAACGGGTCACAGAGACGGACAGGAAGTGACATCATGATGCTATTGCCAGGCAACAGAAACAAAGCCAAAGGAAATAAGTCTCACCCCAAAATCCCTCATCCTCCGTCTCCGCCCCGCATCGCTCAGACCGCCTGCGCAAAGCAAAGCTTCTCCCATTCTGCTCCGCTCCAACTTCCTCAGAGCTGCAGGACAGCATGCGCTATAATATCATTAAATTCACAGGAGGAAATGAGTGCTTCATATAATATGACATAATGAAAAAAATCCCCATCAGCATCCAGCAGATGTTCAGTTTCTGCCCAAATATTTTCTTTCTGTTGAGGATTTTTGTTACAGGGAGAACTAGGATCATCCATAGTTTCAGGGTTTCTACAGCAATGAGTAACTCTGTTTTAATGCTCTTATAAATCATTTTAATGCCATAAACAACTACCCGTTATTCCCATATATGTAAATATATTAGTGGTGGGTTGTTATCGGCGTTAACGCCAGAATCTTATCGCGCCAAAAACAAAATAATTCCATTAATCTATTAGATCTATACAGATTGGAAGCTGAGTCTATACTGATGACGACTTCCTCCTTCATATTGTTTCGCGTTTGCAAGCAAGTTACTCATGATGTAACCAGCGGCGACGCCGTTTGTTTATGCAACACATAATTCGGGCTGCGCTTGTTCCCTTACATCCAACTGATTAAAGTCAGTCCAAAGTTCACACTTACAGCTGCAACCTCCAGAACACGATGTTAGCTTAGCATATGCAGGCTACCAACATAAACAACCATCTTTAACACAGAACTAGCATAACATGGTGATGTTTTACCCAGCAGCCCTTGCTGCTGCTCCAGCCTCACAGGAAATTACAATGACTGCCTGAGTGACGGGTGGATAAAGGAGTTTGGACCGACCCAGATCTACTGATAGTTCATCATGAACTAACTGACTGATTACCTTTCAAAGTTCAGAATTCACGTTTATCTGAATAAACATTTATTAAACTCAAATATGTCTTATTTAGTATATTAATTTTCCTCACCAGCTCCTTCCCTAATTCACCAGCTGGCCTGATAAACATCATTTAGGAAGCTCACACATGTCATCCTTATCTTATTTGATTCTTATTTCTTATTTTTCTCTCTTCTGTAAATGATCGCACTGCCAGAATAAAAATTAGCAAGGGATTAATAAAGTAATTCTGATTCATAAAATTCAAATTAGCCATTTTAATCTAGATTAATTCCAAGATCACAGTGGGATTAATCTAGATAAAAAATGTAATCTATGCCACCGCTAACACGGCTTTACGGAACCGGAAATATATTGCGATTTAAAATATCTGATGAAATTTTTTTGCTAAACATTTTTTGTTATTTTTAAATCAAACATTTTAAATGCCACGACATTCAGATTTAATTAACTTTACTGCCAATTAAGGCCTCAATTAAAAAAATACTAATTAAATGATTTTTAATGACCTGCGGAAACCCTGTGATTGGGTGAATTTTGTTTGTTCTCGACCTCCAAACTCGGCATCTCTTCATCGCTGCCTGCCATAAGAAGTTTGTTTTGAAGTTGTCAGATTTGGGACGTCTGCGCGCGCTGGGTGGCGTTTTATTTCACGCTCCTGGATCCGATATAAGCCTCTCGGGGTAAAATAAATATTTTGATGGAGATGGGAAATCTCCTTCCTGGTATGTTGAAATACCAACAGTTTGCATCCAATCATTTAATTAAACAATGTTAGTTTTTGGGAATAAATAAGAATTATGCTCTAATTTGTAGTTACCGATCTGTTGTTACTATATTTAACTTTGACAAACCGGATCTTCTCGCTGTTCTTTTTCCTGTTTGTAATTGCGGATCTTGATCTGGCCGCCTTCTAACGGACCAGAGCAGAGAAAAAAAGTTCTGCTCCCTGTTTTGACGGAGAAGACGTTGGTGGACGGTAACGTGCGGAGGGGTAGCGGTGATGTGGAACAGATCTCATTGACTAACATGAGAGACCAGAACTCCGCCTGACGTACGTGAGTGGGGCGGAGGCGGGTGATGTGGAATCTGGGGGTCAGTTTTAGAACCACTGAAACTGGAGCTGCTGTTCAGAGTTGAGGTCCAGCTGGAAATGAACCGGCTTCTGGAACGGTGAAGGCGCGGGACGTCCCAGAAGGTTTGCCTTTGTAGAAGCAGTTTTATTGTCTCATATCAGAAATCAGAATCAGAATATATCCTACAACACGGCCCTATACTTACTTAGCAACAAACCGTACATGTTGAAGTTCAAGTATGAGTCTTAGCAATAATAAAGTCCCTAATGCCTTATTCGTACGCAATTAGATGATATATGAGAAGGTTTGGCATAAACAGAGAGCATCTGTATAAACATTCTTTGAGGGTCGGAGTGACTCTGACGCAGACCAGCCCACGTGAATTCCAGTAAGCTTTCGACATGATATTCCTGTGCATGTGCAGTTACGTAATGCGATGTGGACTGAAGATGGACTGCAGGTTGGGGGATAACAGAATTTTTGACGACGCGTTGCTGGATGTATGAAGTGTTTAAGACAGCTGTATGAATTCGGTTTTGTAATTAAATGTGTCCCCCCCCGCCGGATGATAGATGGTGTGAATCGTGGCCTTCTTTCTGTCATAAGGGAATTCTAGCAATGAGCTTCCATACCTTGTAGAGCAGAACAACCTGCTGGAGTCCAACTGTTCCAGGCGGTTCTGATGTCACTGGGTCTGAACCGACACACAATTAGTTCTGAGTTAAACCCGTCCTCTTCCTCTCAGACGAAGGGCGCTCTGCCCGCGGGAACCATCCTGAAGCTGGTGACCTCAGCAGATGGGAAGCAGACGGCCATCCTCAGCACGGCGCAGGCCGGATCCACCGCCAACAAACCCACCATCATCAAGACCATCCCGCTGTCGGCTCTGCAGGGAGCAGCAGGTACGGCGCCCGCCTGAGCAGCTGCGGTTCTGAACCAAAGCAGAGTACTCACTGAAGGTCCGCCCACTGCAGGTGGGAACAGTCCGATTACCATCCTGACCACCAAGGTGGGAACCGCGGGAACGGAGAGGTTGATCAGTGCCGTCCCCAGGATGTCTGCGGGCGTCCAGCAGGGCGTCACACAGGTAGGCTACGGCTGGGTGGCGCACAGAGGCCCGCTGAAGGCAACATGGGGCATCCCAACATGTCCGCCCCTCTCTGTGTTATCAGGTGGTGTTAAAAGGAGCGCCCGGGATGGGCGGTACCATCCTCAGAACCGTCCCCATGAGCGGACTGAGACTGGTGTCTCCAGCACCCGGCGGAAGCAGCCCTGCTGTCACCACGCTGGTCATGAAGGGGACCTCAGGTAAACAATTGGCGTTCAGGTGAGGCGTATGTCGTCGTGTGTCAGCTGACCATGAAGGTCCGCTTCCTGCCTGCAGGGGTCGCCAGTCTGAGCACAGCCACAGGAAGCATCTCCGCTGCCAACGCCTCCTTGACCACACCCATCACTACTCTGACGTCGCTGGCCAGCCAGGTTACCACAGCAACCGCCCCCACCTCAGGACCCAGACAGGTACCACAGTAGAGAAAAACAAAAAGCACGTCATCGACTCAACGGGCTCCAAGTTCAGAGTCTGACCTCTTTGGTCCAGCCTCTGGTTCTGCAGCGGATGGCTTCAAGTGATCAGAAGCGTTTCCTGTTTTCTTTCTGCAGGTGACTCTGATCACAACGCCAAGCGGTGCCGAGCCCCAACCGCTGGTCCAGGACCTGCCCGTCTCCATCATGGCCTCTCCGACGTCAGAGGAAACGGGGAATACTACAGGAAGTACCACGACCACCAACGCTGAGGGAGACGCAGCCACAGGTACGCAGCTGGTTCTAAAGCACGAACCTGAAGAACACCTGCAGAACTCAGGTAGTCAGAACTGATCAGGTGTTTGTGCAACAGTGACTCTGGTCTGCTCCAACCCACCGTGTGAGACCCACGAGACCGGAACCACCAACACCGCCACCACAGCTGGAGCTGGAGGACTCCGACAGGTGAGGAAACGTCTGTCAGTAAAGGTGGAGGACGTTCTGTGATGGGTACAGGTGTGTTAATGGCCCGTTTGTGTTACAGGTGTGCTCCAACCCACCGTGCGAGACCCACGAGACCGGAACCACCAACACCGCCACCACAGCTGGAGCTGGAGGACTCCGACAGGTGAGGAAACGTCTGTCAGTAAAGGTGGAGGACCTTCTGTGATGGGTACAGGTGTGTTAATGGCCCGTTTGTGTTACAGGTGTGCTCCAACCCACCGTGCGAGACCCACGAGACCGGAACCACCAACACCGCCACCACAGCCACAGGTAACAGTCCACACCTGCTCTTGATTTTTGGAAGAACCAAACGTGTTGTGACATCGCTTCCTCTCCACTTGATGTGCAGCTCAACAGAGTGGAGAAACTCCGCAAGGAGACTCCACAGACTCCGCCCCCTCATCTGATCCCGCCTCTGCTGTCAGTCACAGCACAGCATTAACTACCGTAACGCATGCAACGCCGGCCCCGGGTCCAGCAGTACCGGTATGTCTGGGTCCGGTAGACGTTCTTCAGAGACTCTAGGTGTGGAGAGCTGGTCGCTCTGATGGCGTTTTTCTCACCAGGAAATCTCCTCGTTGGTTGGAGCTGAGAGGATGGAGACCTCAGAGACGCTCATCATGGTGCCACGAGAAGAGGAGGAGCCAACACTGACAGACAGCCAATCGGAGGGCGTGGTGTCATCGGGGGCGTCGTCGTTACAGGTTCAGGTGAATGTTGGCGCCTCATCGGGCCAGTTAACACACAAACACACACACTAATACCAGGCTCCGCCCCCTTGTTCTCAGATGGCCTCCTCAGATGAAGGTCTTCCTCAGCAACTGATGTCATCAGAGGGGGACGGAGGTGAGGATGTCTCCAGGACGATGACCCTTACGTTGACGCCAGGACTGGTCCAAGATCAGCTGGCAGTTACTATGGCGACCGGCGAAGGAGCCTCACAGGTGGCGCTGCAAGCGGCTGGGCCCGTCGGTGAGACGCTGGGAGGACGGTGAGGTCACTGCTTCTGGCAGCGCTCTCTCTGAAAGTGTGCTCCTGTTTCTGTAGGTGAGGCTAACCAACCGAGCGATCAGCCGTTCCGCATTGTTCTGACACCTCAGGAACTGGCGGCGCTGGTCCAGCAGCAGCAGGAAGCAGAACCAGAGCCCAGCAGCGTTCCCACAGGTAGAGTTTCACAGGAATTTATTACATAAACTGATCAGGTGGAGCATGAAACCTGCTTGGTTCTGATTCTGTTTCTGTGTGAACGTGTTGCAGAGGGCCTCGCTCCAGCCGACAGCCTGAACGACCCGAGCGCAGAGAGCCACGGACACCAGCTCCCCACCTCAGCCGTGATCAGCGCCGTCGCTCGATTAGCCAGCACGTTTAGCCCCACCCCCACGATGGCGGAGGGCCAGGCGAAGAGCACAGCTGTCACCACGCCCATGGCGACGTCCAATGGCATTAGGGAACCTCCAATTGTGAGATGATTGGTGGAATTTAGAGAATTTCTCAACACCTTAGACCAGTCTGCCCAGTTTGTTTCCTGCATCAGTTTGTCAGCATCAGGAGTTTTAAAAGGAAGATTTACTAAATAGACCAATGTGCTTAAGCTAGCCAAGAACTCACATCTAGACATGCTTAAAGTTGTAGGGAAACTATATTTAAATGCCAAATCATTCTGGCTTACACGTGTATATTAATGTTCTCTTAATCAGACCATAGTGTCCCAAAAGTTGGAAAATTTCTATTTGAAAAAAAATTCATGTCTTAAAATCAGTTTTTTTCCCGTTATCTTCTGCAGGCCAGTTAGTTATTCGTCAGCCTGAACACCTAAATTCGGCCAATCATATATCAACGGTCGTCTGTCAATCAAATGTTTTCGGTCATAGCATCTTGATTCATGTGTCGCAGCTAATATACGCAACGGTTGAAATCAGAATCCTTTCCTTTCCCATTGAGTTGCGTCCCAGTGTTCACGGGGATGGACGTCTGTGTCTTCGGCAGGCGTAGAGCTAACAGAACTGGCAGCGTTGCGAGGCAAGGGCTCAAACATGTACGGCTGGAAGCCTTCTACACCAAACCAAGCTTCTGCCGCCCTGGCGTGCTCTTCCACAACATCTTCGTCCCGCTTTCCTCCTCTAAATAAAAAATGGATGACGGAGGAGACTCATCCACGACCTCCGACACTAAACTCTCCTCCTCTTGCATGTTTCCGCTGTCCATAGCGGTCCTTGACAGCGTCGTTTCTAAGGCACCAATTTAGTGCTACTTGGTCCCAATGGAATTTCTCATTGGGAACCTGCTAGCACTAAGATGCTAACTGGTTAGCAAGATGCTTCAGACAAACTGACCACAACCAAACTTGCTTGCAAACCTTCCTCCACAGCAATCCCGCCCCCTTGATAAACGACCAATCACATTCACTTTATTCACTCGTGTAAAGTCGTGCACCACTCGGGAGAATTCGGAAATGCAACGGTTGGAACGGCCGCTTCCCTACGACTTTTAACAGCACACCAAGAACACGTCTAACAACAAAGCTAAAATGGCTCCAAAACTCCAAAAAGAACAACAGTGTACCTAGAACATGCTAAGAACTTCAGTACACGGAGCTAAAAGGTCAACAGCATGCTAACACACTGACAGACGCTGTTTCTTTTTTATACTTGTGCGTTCTCGTGTGTTCTTCAAACATCATCACCATCAGCCCTAGTACTGTTCCAATTCAGTAGAACAGCAGACTGAGAACGGGACAAAGTCTGGATGTTGTTCTGGCCCCTCCCTCTTTACCCAGCATGCATCAGAGCAGACTTGTCCTTTCTCCAGACTGACAGCTGTCCCAGCATGCACTGCGGCAGCAGCAGCTTCCAGGTTAGCGCTCACAGAGCTCAGAGGATTAAGTTCTCTTTTCTGTGGCCTGTAGTTCAATAAAAGTACGTTTTAAAATCATTTGAGGCGAGATCATTATACTTTAAGCTTCACCTTATGGCCCGTTTACTGATTTAATGCGTAATTTTAACAAAAGTTCAGATGCTGAGAGGATCGTGGCAACCAGAAGAGCTCCGAGACTAACCGCAGCCAGGGCTAACGTTAGCCCAAAGGCGTATAGAGCGCCATTTTCTCTCTAGTTTCCTAGCATTTTACTTCAGAGTGCGCAGCTGTGCACTAAACCAGAGAACAAGTTTTTTAATTTTCAAAGGGCCTGCGTTGTCTAAGGCAGTACGCAGAGAACTAGCAACCCCATCAAAACTAAACTTTTACCCTCTGCGGCACTGCTCAGTGACACAGAGCAGAGAGAAAGTGAAACAGATTCTTTTAAATTTATAACTGCACTATCTGATAAAGATCTAAACTTTTGGGGGAGGAGAACTGTCAAAATAATCCTGAAGGTTATTAGAAAGTGGTCAGAGAGGACAGGGTTGTGAGGAAATACTGTTATTTCTTCACATTCTATGCCGTATGTCAGCACAAGATCCAGAATATGAAGAGCAGAATGTGTGGGACTATTCACATTTTGAACAAAGCCAACAGCGTCTAAGATAGCATTAAAGGCTAATTGGAAAGATGCATCTTCTGAGTTCAGACCTGCTGACTCTCAGTACGTTATCACGTGTCTAATAACACCCTAACGACACGGAGAACATGCCCAAAATACACACAGAACATGCCAACTACATGCCAGTCATATCTCCACTTTAATGCTGTAGGAACAGCGAGTCAGGACAGCGCCGAAGGAGAACCCGTGGTTTGACGTCGGCATCATGAAGGTCACCAACGCTGTGGTAACACATTACTACGTCCCCTACGACGACGGCGCGGTTGAGGTGAGGCTGCCGGCACTCAGAGTACAGGTGGAGCTGCTGCGGCGCTGTGGACTCACCGTTTGTTCTGTACCTGCAGGATTACGCGACTTCGGTGCCAGATTATAGTCAGATGAGGCGGGTGGAGCTGCAGCCTGGCACTGCCTATAAGTTCCGGGTCGCAGGGATCAACATCTGCGGCCGCGGCGCCTTCTCCGAGGTGTCGGCGTTTAAAACCTGCCTCCCTGGATTCCCTGGAGCGCCGTGCGCCATTAAGATAAGCAAGGTGAGTTACGCCTGTCGCCATGGAAACGTGTTTCCCCGCCAGAAGGGGGCGTCCTAACGACATCTGTCTCCTCAGAACCTGGACGGGGCCCAGCTCACCTGGGAGCCCCCCGCCGTCACCGCGGGAACCATCACAGAGTACTCGGTGTACCTGGCCATCCAGTCCAGCCAGGCCAAGTCGCCCGCTTCTGGTTCCGGCCCGGCCCAGCTGGCCTTCATGAGGGTGTATTGTGGCTCGGACCCGCGCTGCCTGGTTCAGGCATCCAGCCTGGCCAACGCCCACATCGACTACACCACCAAGCCCGCCGTCATCTTCCGCATCGCCGCTCGGAACCAGAAGGGCTACGGGCCGGCCACGCAGGTCCGATGGCTACAAGGTCAGAACCGCAGCCTGCAGCTCGGGGTGGATCGGAGTTCTGCCGCGGTATGATCATGTTTTCTGTTTTGTGTTGCCATAGAAACCAGCAAGGACTCCAAAGCAGCGTCCAAGAGAAGCGGACCTTCTCAGGACATGTAGGAACCGGCAGACGATACCAGAATCCCACCAGACACAGAAACTACCAGAACGTTCTGGTTTCATTTTGACCAGATCGATGCAAGGCGGCGCCGATGGTCGGAACCCAACCAGTTCTGCAATGATCCAGTTGGTTCTTAAAACACGACAAACTGATGGTTCTAAAGGTTCTGAATGAATGTGGCTATCGAGGACCGACCCAACTCCAGGTTCAGGTTCTTAGCTGGTCAGGGGCAGAGCGGTTCTGGTCTGTTTGGGTTCCTGATTTTAAACGATGAGAACAGAAGCTGAATATTCCTGAATGTTGGACTGTTGATCCGTTGATCCGTTCCCTTCAGAACTCACAGAATCCGGACCTGAGGTGGGCGGGGCTAAAGGACAACAGGAGCGTTGAGGCTCAGTCTTCTGGGTCAGAACTCTGGCTGTGGTTTGAGTTCTGGTGTTTAGTGGGCGGAGCCTCAGATGGTTGGGATGCCTTCAATATGGGGTGGGACTTAGAGGGGGGGGGGCTTCAATGTGGGCGGGGCTATGATGTAAATTTTCGTTTGTTTTTTTTACTTGATTAAATAAAAGTTTGATGTTTTCTTTGTTGATGATGGAGCGCTCTCATTGGTCCGTTTGTCCTGTTAATATTCTCTGGAACAATAAAGGTTTTTAGTGCATTTTTATACTGGCTGTTCAGAGTCGGATCATGAAACCCGTCCAGGGATCAGTGGGCGTGGCCTATTTTCGACACCAGGTTCACTCTGACATATCCCTGTTTTAGAGGTCTGATTGATTCTCTGAAAACGGGAATCTCACCCCAATAGAAACGTCCCTGCAATATCAAACCAAAGGATAATTGATCTTTGCAATTAGTGACCAATAATCGGTCAAAACAATAAAGAAGCATTAATCCGTTAACTTGTCCGGATCTCTGGGTCTTTTCCAGTTAATGTTCTTTAACATTTAAAAGTTAAAATTGAAGAAAAATATGACAAGAATCGACTTTACAAAGTGAAGAAAAGGTCAAATCTATTTTTCCAGCCGTTTGGGTCGCAGGCGGATTGTTCAAAATCTAAAACTTTATCGATCACATTTGGAAGCCGCTCAGAGCTTCAAAGCAAAACATAAAAAATAACCCAAACTTATTTGTTCCAATATTGACTAACTGGCGGCAGTGGCGCCACTAGGGGGTGGCACCGGCCACCCTGTGCAATGCCCCGGCCCCCCCACCGGCCAGTTTTTTTTTGTTTGTTTTTTTTACAGTGTCCTGTCTGGCAATGTAGCAATAAGCATAATTGTCTTGATGCCAAAAAACAGATTTTACTTTTTACAAGTGGAGCAGTACGGCTATCACCATAGCGTTCCACTTGATTTATGCAGATAAACAGCTTTATTATAATTATGCAGGAAGTTTTGCAGATTATATGGACACTGCAATGTAAGCAGAACAGGAAAGGAAAATATGAAAAAAGGAGATGAAAGAAAGAGGAGATAAAAGGGAGATAATGATAAAACATTTTCAGTCTGCTTCATCACCTGCTGAGCATCGAGTCCAGCGCCAGGAGACCCAAAGCCCCAGATGCCCCAGGGACCCCAAGAGCAAAGGCGCCCAGGAGGGACCAACCCAGGAAATCCGACCCCCACCAAGGGTGGAGGAGAGACAGCCCAGAGGAAAACCCCAGACACCGCAACGCTGGAGCCCCCGGGAACCGCAGGGACGAGTCCGCGGGCTCTGCCGACAGCCAGCCACCCCGAAGTGGAACCGGCCCCGGGGACCTGAGGCCCCAGGGGGAGCCCCAACCAGGCCTTGGAGGGGCAGGCCCCGTGGAGCAGTAGCCACCTGGGCATCCACCCCCAAACCCCGAGCTCCACCAGTGCACCAACGAGCCCAGGCAGGACGGGGGGTAATGGACTCCACACTGAGCGGAGAGGGGGCAGTTCAGACCCCAACCTGACAAGTTAAATAAAAAAAGAAAAATCTTTCTGATTTCTACAGGCAGGTTTACAACAATAGTAGATTAAAACCCTGAAATTATAGCTTTTAGTCCAACTTTTAATCTGTTTCTGGTAATTTTTTCCACTGTGAAAAGTATCATCTCCAGAAATAAAGAGTATAAACGATTTTTTTTTAAATAATCAAAATTATTGTTTTATTAAATTGACAGAGCAACTTTCAGCTAAAACTGAGGTGATATTCTAAGCTTCAAACATGATAAGGTTTTATTTCTCAGTAATGAAATTTAAAATAAAATAAATGTAACATTTAATACATCATTAAACAAAGGTACCATAATTAAACGTTTTCTATTTTTATTTTTTATTATTATTTTTTATTAATTAAAAAACGTACCATTTATTAATAAATATGACATTAAATGATAAATTGATTATCTATTTTTATTCATTTTTTATTTTAAAAAATTTAAATAATAAATAAAACAAATTCCTTCCCTTTTTCATGCCGTTAATTTAATTATTTAATGGGACATTTATTTATTTTCTATCTTTTTCATGTTAATATTAATGACTTAATAAAAAAAATGCGTATCACAGGAAAATAAAAAAATATTTATTTCCTTTAACATGTTGATTTTATGAATGGTCAATTTCATTTTGTCCCCTCTGGGTCTCCATAGTTCGTATAGAAGGTGACCGGTCCGGGTCACCCAGGGCGGTCGGTACCGAAACACGCGAAGAAGAAAGAAGGAACCTGCTGCGCCCACGTGCGCGCGCATGGGCGAGGCGTGTGCTGGTCCGCGGCGGGAGCGCGCACCGTGTTGCTGATGCTGCGGATGATGAAGAGGAGGACGATGAAGAGCGGAACCAGCTGATCCACCAGAACTGTGAGGTTCTGCTGTCTGGACCGGGCTGCAGACCACGTGACAGAGCCGTTACCCGCGAGCCCAGGTAGGAACCGGAACCGAACTCCCTCCGAAAGTCTGCGGGTTGATGCTGCGCGGCGCGCGGGAGCCGAGCAGCGCGAGCCTGATTGTTTGTTTGTGAAACACCGCTGGGTTCGATTCAGAACCGGAACCGAACCAGGATGCTGGATCTGAGTCCGAAAAGCCCAGAGAACCAGGCAGGTTCGGATAGAAATCCGGTTCGGTGGATAATTTGGATCCAACTGCATGAACAGGCTACAGGTACCAGAACGGAACCAGTCATTCCTGCTGGGGGAGGACTGGAAGGACTGGGTTCTGCTGGACCCACGAGACCCACCAGCTCTCCTGTTGCCATGTGGAGCAGCTGATTGATGTAAACATCTCAGCCAGAGGCAGTCATCCAATCAGAGAGCAGCCCTGGGGTCAGGGCAGACCAAAGAGGGGCCCCCGGGGGCCCCATAGCTCAGGTCTTTGGCGTCCCTGACACACATGGTTGTGTTATTGGAAAGGTGCCCGACTGACGCCATGGCAACAGTCACATGACCTTGCTCCACATGACCTTTTCTCCAGGTTCTGTTCTGACAGCGAGCTGGTTCTGCTGGATCCAACAAACCGTCCCAGAGGAAAACGGTGGAAGATCTCTGGAACAGAGGAACCGCCGTGGATCCAGATGGTCTGTGCGCCACGCTGCCCCCACATGGTCGCTGGCGGAATGACGGACGGAACCTTCGGGCGAAATGAGCTCTGAGATGTTGATGCTGCGATGTTCTAGCAGGGGTTCCGGTGCTGAAGCTGTTTAGAAATGGGTCAAGCGCCCCCTGCTGGTGACGGTCCTTTCAGTTGAAACCAGTTATCCAGTCCTGCCACGGGTGTCCTCCAACTGATCTGCCAGCGGACCTCAGGTTGCTGCTCAGCTGAGCCCGGTTGTTAAGGAGATGGTTCTGATTGGGGGTGGACAGAACACATGCTGGTCTGAAGAGCCAAAGAAGTTCTACAGAAACTGGCCTGACTTCTTAAGACTCGGCGGAGACAGACATCCTTTGGACCTCAGGCCCCGAGGCGTTGAAGAACCCTACTGGGTTTAGATTCTGGGATAACGGGTCTGTAGACATTTCCTGTCCAATGCTCCGATCTAAAAATCAGAGAGATTCATCCAAGCTAGGAATACTGAAGTCCACAGTGATGGGAGGGGATGCCGGGAATCAGAACCAGACCCAGACCTGGACCTGGACCCACGCTTAGGCTTAAGGTCAATGAGACGTCTAGACTGCATCATCATCAAGATTCCTCCTCCTCTTCTCCAAACGCTCAGGGCAGAAGTCTGCTGGAACCTTCCCTGATGAGCAGAGGTCCAGGAGGTCCATGAGGTCCGGAAGGTCTGGGAGGTCCAGGAAGTCCAAGGTTCAATCAGGCTCATTGGTGGGAAGATTCCAGGAACCATAGCAACCGGCTGCTGCTCTTTAGGTGCCATGTTGGCGCTCCTGATGAACCTCTCTCAGAGCTGCAGCAGTTTCCGTTTCCATTAGCAACAAATGATGTCATCAAATCTGAACCGTCTGATTGGTCTTCTAACATGTGACCTCTTCAGCTCCGCCTCTGATCTAACCTCATTTGCGTCGGGTCGGTTCATCCCTCCCTGGTTCCACGTGGCGCCAGGAATGAATGAATGACCCGGTTCTGACCTCGGACTGAACTCGGGGGATTCATAGAACCGGGACGTTTTGGGCCAACCATGTGTTCTGCTGGTCCAAGAACCGATGAGGTTTCTGCAGTCGGCTGTAATACCGGATCCCCACCAGCAGGGGTCACTCCGGCCCAAATCGGGCCCACGTAAAAAAAAAATAAAACCGAGCAGAATCCCTGGTCCTGATGGACCTGTCTTAGACCAGGATCAGGTTCTGTGTCTTTCAGATCCGATTCATCAGTTCTGATCTGGTTCTGGTCTCGGTCCGGGATGTTCAGAGAAAATCAGGTTCTGGTCCAGGTTCTCCGTAAAGTGAAGAACCAGAACCACGGAGGTCTGGGTCGGACACGTCCGGATGTTCTGCAGCTACAGTCGGTGGTTCTGAAATTCCCATTTCAGGGCCTGTTTGCATCAGGATGGGTCAGCAGAACCGACCCGGCGCCTGATAAACGGGTCCATTTTAAATACATGCCCGTACCATGATACCAGAGCCGCCGTGCTCAGGCCCGGTCGGACCGTATGTGGCTCCTGGACTCAAACGGAACAATCCTGGTTCTGTTTCTGGTTCCTCTGCTGCTCGTTGTGTTTTCCTCTGTTGGACCTCCAGAACCGGACCTAAACATCATGACTGCCGGTGGTTCTCGGTTCCTCTGCTGTGAATTATTTACCACCTAGAACCGTTTTTTCCATCAGAACCAGCAGCTGGACGGGGGGGGGCTACATTTGGACCTGAACAGAACCGGAGGTCCAGAGAAGCTGGTTCTGCTGTGAGGTCCGGCTGATCCGCTGCCGCAGTGCCTCTGAGCCTGGCGGTTCTGTCTGTGATGGATGTAGGTCAGCCTGATTTTCTGCTCAGCAACAACACAGAATCCCAGCAGCCCGTCCTGAGCTCTGATTGGCTGAGAGCTGCAGCCAGCCAGCCAATAACCTTTCACCCCCTAGGCTGTGTGTGTGAGTGTGGGTTTGGTTCTGCTCTTTTTCTCTCAGGTTCTTGCAGACCTTCAATGACCCGGCTTCAGAACCAGGTTCTGGGTCCGGTGCTGATGCCCAGAATTTCCTGCTAAGGCTCTGCTGCTGGTCGGTTTCACCAACAGAACACACTGCAGCCGGGTTTGGACCGGGTCCTCAACCAGAACCACGGGTTCTGGAGTGTGACGAGGAAGTTCTGCTGATGTTGCCGTTTCACAGTGAAGTTCTTAGAACCTGCAGGTTCTGAGGCTGTTTGGGTCTCTTCATGACTCTAAGCATCTTTATTTGTTGTTAAACAGAGTAGAACCTCTGGTCCGAGCCCAGAACCACCCAGAACTTTAAAGCTGTGCTGCTGTGAGCAGGAATGTTCTGGGAACCAAAAATAAGAAAAAGATCCAGATTTAAAATAAAGTGAAGACAGAAGGAGGAGAGATAAACCTGCAGGAGAACATGGAGGAGTCCGACCGCTGCTGGAACCCGCAGCCAGAACCACTCATGGTCCCCAGTTCTGATGTTCTGGGTCTGATGTTCTGGTTCTGGTTCCTGCTGCAGTGACCCGTCTCAGGCGTTATCAATAACTAGTGAAACATGAACATCTGTGTTGCCATGGTAACATTATTATGAGTCTAATTTACTCAATGATCCATTTCCTAAAACTAGACTGGGCTTTTGGTTCAGTTTGTCGTCCTAAAAGAACCGAGCAGAAACCCGGAATGTTCCGTATCTCTGGATCAGTGAACTGGAACCAGAACAGCGTCTGAGCTGAACTGGTTCCAGTGTGGTCCAGTAGAACCTTCTACGGGTCACCTCCTCTCATCCACTTTGACATCTTTTGTCATTTGAATTAATAAAGGTAACCAAGGCAACAGATGGTAACCATGGCAACGGATGCTAAGCTGCAAACAGAAGAGCAAAATTTCAGACTGAGCTGAAAGTTAAACTTTATTATTCTCGTGTCGTTAGGAGCCATCTTTGATGGATGCATCTGAAACATCAGCAGACCTGCGATGAATTCACGATCTTATTCGCTTTATTTCCAGGTGATTCCGGTTTGATGAGATTAGCTTTAGCTCGGGGTTAGCAGCAGCTGCTAGTTCTTACAGGTCGGTTCTGACTATTAGACCTGTGGGTGCATCAGAGAACAATAACTAGCTACCAGGTTAGATGTTCTCACACTGTGTTACCATGGTGATACACTTCCTGGAGGATAAAAAAAAAAGTTTTCCAACTCGAAGGGTTAAAGTTATTCTGATTTTTCTTATGACCTGCGGATCTACCTGCCCTCCCAGGTAATGACCTCACCTTACCACTAGAGGGCCTCCTATTACTGGGATGTTATTTATTCATTTATTCTATTCAGTTTATTTCTATAGCTCCAATTCACATCCTGTCATCTCAGGTCACTTTCCAGTTCACCAGATCATCCAGTCAGATTGATTCAAAGTTTTCTATCTAAGCCAGAGATTAGGCTGAGCTTAGTCTGTTTAAATGAATGAGCAGCTATATGCTGACAGCTACGGTCACTGAGTTTAGCTGCTTTATCCTTCATAACAGAAACTCATTCAGTCGACATCATGGCTTCAGAAAGGCTGTGAAAGATGCTAGCCGCTACAGACTGTCAGCTCTGGTAGAACATAGCTCTATGCAGAACCAGGACCTAGTCAGTCAAGGGGGGGGGGCAGCTGCTAATTGATCAGAGTCCATTAGACCATAAACTGCTGATAACATTCATGTTCCTCCAGAGAAAAGCAGCTCAGTGATCTAAGCTTCTCAGGCTCAAAGAAGGAACCCTGCAGATTACTGGACTTCCTGTAAACATCCCAGTTTATCCCAGTGGCTGCTTCCATCTGTGGGCCACGGAGGGCTGCTCAGGCCTGCAGGTTATTCATTAATCCATCCAAAGTGATTCATCTTACTGATCAACAAAAAGATCATAACAATCTTTTTTTTTTTTTTTTAACCTGAGTTGTTTTTTGTATCAAGAGAAAATTTCCATAAAAAAAAAGAATACGTATTTTAAAAGAAATACATAACTATTCATAGTTCGAGGTTTATTAGATAGTTAATAAGCTTTCAGCTTTTTTTGTTGTTTTTTTTTGTCATTACTCTGTCACAAGTATAGAGATTTAACCCGTGGGGGAGCAGTGGGCTGCCATTGGGCGGCGTGTGAAGTTGAGGGTCTTGCTCAGGGACCCAGAGTGGCAGTCTGTGGGAGTTGGCTTCCAACTCAGAACCTCTGGATTCCAGGCTCTGTGCCCTAACCACCAGCCCCCCTAAGATAAACAAAGAGATTTTTATTATAATTCTATTCAGTTTATTTCTATAGCTCCAATTCACATCATGTCATCTCAGGTCACTTTCACCCTCACACTAAGCATGCTTGTAGCGACAGTGGAGAGGAAAAACTCCCTTTGAACAGGAAGAAACCTCCAGCAGAACCAGGCTCAGTGTGAGCGGCCATCTGCTGAGGCCGACTGGGGTTCAAGGAGACAGAAGCAGACATAGAAAAAGAAGCATAGATACAAAAGGCAACCAGCTCCACAGGCGGCCCCGTCCAGGAAACACACAGCCAGGCAGACGAGCTCCGAGCCAGCTCCCATGTCAGAGGATGAAGAGAGCACATCCAGTTAGTCACAGTCAGAGAAACAGGACTACACTGGAAAACAGGCCAAGCTCCAACATCTAGAAACAAAGGTGTTGATGGCAGCAGCACAGCTGATATTTCTCTCCAGGATGGAGTCACAGCCAAACAGGAACAGACCAGATGAAGCTACTATGAGAAAAAGCAGAGAGAGCAGAACGTTAGAGATTGAACTAACAGATTCTGCAGAGTGGGAGAATAGAGAGAGAATGAAGCAGAATGATGAAAAAGGGGTCCCTATGTCCTCCAGCAGTCTAAGCCTATAGCAGCAGAACTATAGAGATAGCTCAGGATAACCTGAGCCACTCTAACTATAAGCTTTATCAAAAAGGAAAGTTTTAAGCCTAGCCTAAAAGTAGACAGGGTGTCTGCCTCACGGACTAAAACTGGTAGTTGGTTCCACAGGAGAGGAGCCTGAGAACTAAACCTCCTAAAACAGAATTTTGGGTTTTCCAAAACCTTCCAGGCAGATAGAAGTCTGGAACGTTTAGGCGCTCAGAGTTTTCGGATGATTCTGCAGCTCTGTCATCAGAACCTTACTGGACTCGGATCAGACGCTCTGGATGGGAAAACATCCAGAACTGGTCTGCTCTGAGTTACAGATCCCGTAGAAAGTTAGACGTTTGTAAAGAATTTTTGCTCAGAGGCGAACTGTCCAGAACCCGAGCTGAGGAGCTTAGAACCCGTCCCAAACGGTTCTGAAGAGCTGGACCGTCAGATTCAGAACCGAACGGATCAAACTTGAGCAAAGACGGACTGATGAAAACAGAGACCGGTTCTGAGGTGGTTTCTGAGCGCCTCCAGTCCGGCTGCCTCCCCCCTCCTTCCTGTCTCTTCCATGCTCATTTCCTTCTTCCTGTTTCCTGCTGCCAGCTTCCTGTTCCCAGGCGCTGTGTGGAGCAGCAGAAGCAGCAGAACCGGGCCGCCGGTCTCGACGGGCAGCGGAGGGGAGCATCTTTTCTGGACAGGCTGTTGTTAGAGCGAGTCTGAGGCTGTGGATGAAGACACGTTTCTGTTTTGGTTTATTTTTAATGCCGTTAAACCTGAGATCACGAAGTGTCTGACGGCCGATCGGGTCGGTCGCTCAGCAGAACGTCCCACCTGCTCCCAGGCGGCTGTCAGGTGGGTCTATGTTCAGCTTTGTTCTGAGAGTCGCCGACATCGGGAAGTTCTCTGTTCTGATGAAGAACCTGAAGGTTCCTGGATCCTCTGGAGAGCACAGGAAGCTTCTTAGTTTGTTCTTGTTTGGGGGCAGAAAGAACATCGTGTTCCTCTAAAGGAAAACCCTCAGTCTCACTCTTCTTCTGTGGTTTTTATTCCAGGTGAAGCCCCTGAGCCCCCAGGATGGGAGCTGCTGTGACCAACTGAGCGCGTCGCCTGTGGCTGCAGCTCGGCCCGTTGGATGGCCACAGGTAGGAACCGGCGCCCCGCAGGTGTTCGGGTTCCTTCGGAACCAGGGTGTTCGATCTGGCTTTGGGTCTCTGCGGGTTAGCCAGGTTCCGAGGACAGGTGAACAGGACACCAGGTGACGAGGAGGGGAGATCACATGGAAGCTGCGTGCCATGGAGGTCAAAGGTCAACTCATTTTAGCGCCTGGTAAGCGAGGAAGGCCGTCACGAACGCGTTTCTGTCCCGATTCTGTCTGACCCGGTCTCACCTGTGTGCAGAGCCCCTCACCTGTCCAAACATGAAGCAAAAAGCACGAATGGCTGAGCTGCAGGAGAGGAGGCGGAGCCTGCAGGCCCTGCTGAGCACCCGATTGGCTGAGCTGAGGCGGATCTGTCTCCAGGAGGCGGTGAGTGATGTCACAGCAGAGCAGTGGTTCCTGTGATATAGCATAGCCTGAGGCGTGTGTGCTGTGCTCTGATTGGTCAGGAGCTGACGGGGGCCGTCCCCACTGACTTCCCCCTGGAGGCGGGGGAGAAGCCGCCCTGCTTTCGCCGCCGGGGCGGGACGTCGCGTCAGGGGAACAGGAAGTGTCGAGTGGAGGTGAGCTGGCTCGGATTCTGTCACCTGATCCAGACGGGTCAGAACCTTTATCTGATAACAGAACCACATTTATTCCCTCCTTCATCTGTTAGAAGGCCTGGAAGACTGCGGGGAGTGGCGGCTTAATGGTTAGGGCACTGCGCCTGGAATCCTGAGGTTCTGAGTTTAAACCCCACTCCTTCAGACTCCCTCAGACTCCCACAGACTTCCTCAGACTCCCTCAGACTCCCACAGACTCCCACAGACCCCCTCAGACTCCCACAGACTCCCTCAGACTCCCACAGACTCCCTCAGACTTCCTCAGACTCCCACAGACCCCCTCAGACTCCCACAGACTTCCTCAGACTCCCACAGACCCCCTCAGACTCCCACAGACTCCCTCAGACTCCCACAGACTTCCTCAGACTCCCACATACTCCCACAGGCTCCCACAGACTCCCTCAGACTCCCACAGACTCCCACAGACTCCCTCAGACTCCCTCAGACCCCCACAGACTCCCTCAGACCCCCTCAGACTCCGTCAGACTCCCACAGACGTCCTCAGACTCCCACAGACTCCCACAGACTCCCACAGACTCCCTCAGACTCCCTCAGACTCCCACAGACTCCCACAGACTCCCTCAGACTCCCACAGACTCCCACAGACTCCCTCAGACTCCCTCAGACTCCCACAGACTCCCACAGACTCCCACAGACTCCCACAGACTCCCACAGACTCCCACAGACTCCCTCAGACTCCCACAGACTCCCTCAGACTCCCTCAGACTCCCACAGACTCCCAGAGACTCCCTCAGACTCCCTCAGACTCCCACAGACTCCCACAGACTCCCTCAGACTCCCACAGACTCCCTCAGACTCCCACAGACTCCCACAGACTCCCTCAGTCTCCCTCAGACTCCCACAGACTCCCTCAGACTCCCACAGACTCCCACAGACTCCCACAGACTCCCTCAGTCTCCCTCAGACTCCCACAGACTCCCTCAGTCTCCCTCAGACTCCCTCAGACTCCCACAGACTCCCACAGACTCCCTCAGACTCCCACAGACTCCCTCAGACTCCCACAGACTCCCACAGACTCCCTCAGTCTCCCTCAGACTCCCACAGACTCCCTCAGACTCCCACAGACTCCCACAGACTCCCACAGACTCCCTCAGTCTCCCTCAGACTCCCACAGACTCCCTCAGTCTCCCTCAGACTCCCACAGACCCCCACAGACTGCCACTCTGGCTCCCTGAGCAAAGACCCTTTACCCCACACTGTTCTCCATGGTGATGGGTTATATATAGAGTTCATTTTATTGCTCTGCTCTGTGACAATGTAATGGAAATAAAACGCTGTAAAAAAACAAACAGGACTGCATGGATCCCATCAGTTCTGCAGAAACAGGTTCCAGTCGGAGGTCGGTGTAGATAAACCTGAAGGTTAAGGTTCTGCTGTCCAGAACCAGGACCGTCAGAACCAAGCTGGAAACCTGAAAGCACCTGGTTGGGGTTTAGTGAGTCACTGTAGAACCCAGAGCAGAACCTCATAGAGCTGGCCGTCTGAGGCGCCTCTTTGTGTGCGCAGGAGGAAGAGTCTCAGCGATCAAAATCCAGAAAAACGTTATTCAGCGCCGCCCTGAGGAAACACAGCGACTCCGACGGCGGGTCACACGCGCAGACGCAGTCGCACCACGGCAAGAGGACGGTGCACCGCGGCTGCCACACCGGTAACTCGCACACACACTGCAGCCGCCATTGTTTCTGCAGGGAAAGCGGCCTCTTGCTGCATCCATCCTGAACACCGGTTTCTGTGTTTTTCCAGACGACACAGTCCGATCAGAGAGCAGCTCGGCGTCAGACTCCACAGGATATGACATCGGTAAGATTCTGATCTTCTGTAAACACTAAGACGCTACAGCAGACAGGTAGTCAGCGGATGTCAGTTCAGGTGCTTTGCTGCAGCAGCACCAAGGAGAAGGTTTAGAAACCACTGAGCAGCCCAGAACCTTCCAGAACCTCCACCAAACCGGGTCAAACTGGCATTTCATGTAAAGCAGCTGTAAATTCCCTCCTTCTCCCCTCCGTGCCTGCTTCATGTCAACTTCTGTCCCTGAGAGGATGGGACCACTTAAAGCAAACCGCCTGTGATTGACAGCTAGTGAGGAAAAAGACAGCAATGTACCAAATGACTGTGCTTAAGCAAACCAACATATTTTTACTCAAATAAAAATTAAAACATCTCCAAGTTAGATCTCAAGTAAGAGTAAAAATAAGTAAATAATAATAAAGCTCAACTACTGAGGAACTAAATAATTGTAATGTAATGTAATGTAATCAGACAGACTATAATATAAAGTCGCCTGTAAAGCCTATAATACAGTAGTTAAAGGAAAAGTCTGTTTATATTCAGAACTCAAACTTCTGAAAGTTCTTTAAATCTGAAATGATTCCATCCTGTTCAATAAATGATCAGTGTTTTTAATCCAGAGTAATTTTCATGTGAATGTGCTTTACTGGAGGCATCCATGTTTGTCAAAGAACACTACTGCCACCTACTGGTTAGTGACGTCACGGTGCGGTATCGGCTGTTGATCAAGTCCCAGTGCTGTATCTGGTGTTTGTCACAACGCGCTATTATCCAAGTCATCTTGAAAACATTCTTCTTCCAACATTCATCATTTATTGAACACTACGTAATAATTTCATATTTAACGAACTTTCAGAAGATTGTATTCTGAATATGAGCGGATTTTTCCTTCATTTGTTTTAGAGTCTACGGCTACTTCTGTCAGAACACATTCATAAATATTAAACTGAATTATTTAAACAGACTTTACTTAAGCACTTTTTAACCTTTTTAGAAAACAGCAATTATTCTTAGGGCGTTATGCTAACATTCTTAGCTGCAGCCATGAAGGAAAGAGTTTTAAAGGCACACTATGCAACATTTTTCAGTTAATTAATGTGTTCCATAACGTTTTGGATGATTAAATGAGTCATTTCAGGTTGAACAAAGGTTTTCTCGGTCGCCCTGGTGGTCTGTAGGGGAAATACCGTACTTGCAATTGCAGGAGCCCTCGGCCCGCACCCACAGGCTCAGAAGTCTCGTGCATCGCAAGAGTCGGTCTTGCTTTACAGCGAGAACTGCTACACGCCCCCAGTGAAAGGCATGCTCGTTGCTAGCACAGTGGCAATATTTGTGCAGTTATCATGGCGGAACCAGCGAGAAAACAGAAAATTGGAACAGAATAGTCACTTACCGCATTAGACATGGTGATTCGTTGCGTTCGCCTGTCTGCTAAGCTCAAAACAACAACACCTGGCTTGACGGAGAAACCAGGAGAACAGCTGAGCATATTTACGACAGTGCACTTTTACTTTCGCCCTCTGGGGGGAGCCTCGCTGGAAAATCAACACCGGTTGCATAGTGTACCTTTAAGAGGTGGGATTTTCTGCAGTTTTCTTTCTATTGTTGCTTCCAGCCTAAAAGTGAGAAAAGCTGATATCAGTCCACAGAAACAGATCCATAACAGAGCATAAAAAGCAAACTAGGTTAAAACCCCTGGTTTAAACCCAGCGGTGTCGTCGTACAGTGTGAGATGTAGCTGTGTAGTCCCAGCTTTAGGAACGAGGGTAAAGGTGTCCTGCTTTTAGGTCTCTGTTCAGCCATAAAGAAGCAGCCATGAATGGAATAGTTCTTCAGGGCCTCCAGGTCCTTAAAAAGCATAAGTCCTGGATGACTGAGAATTCACTCTGGTGGCTTTATTTATGATCATAATGACGAACACAGAGTTGGAGCTTAGAACCAAAGGGGTGGGGCCTAAAACTCAAAATACTGATTGGTTTGGACAGACGTGGACACGGAGGGGACAGGAAGGGACCAGTGGTGTACTAATGGTACACCTAGTGGCGCCACCTAGTGGTGAACCCCAGTGGCCCATGTGAATTGTAGTAGCATTCTGCTCAGTCAGCGCCGTAACATAAACATCCCACAATAAACCAAGACATGAGGAGGTGTTAATTAATTTTTCTGATTTCTACAGGCAGGTTTACCACTATAGTCGATTCAAACCCTGAAATTATGGCTCTTAGTTTCAGTGGCCACCCCAAGATTTTTAGTGGCCCCATCTGGCCCCCCCTATGAAACATTTCTTGCAACAACACTCTGTGTACTGGTGGTATACCGGTCTGTTTCTACCTCAGTGTTGATCTGATCAGCTGAGCTTCTGTAAAATCCCCCCAGGATTCAGGCTTGATGTGAAACGTCTCTGTCTGTGTGATAGACAACCCTGGGTCTCAGGTGCGCCCCCTACTGGGTTCAGCTGGATCTCCTGTGGAGCTTTTTAACCAGAACAAAACCAAGAAGAACCCGTTCCTCAGCAGGTATGTCTGACCTTTTGTCACCAGCTCTGTTGATCCTGACAGGAGCAACCAGTTTAACCAGTTTAACCAGATGTAAACCGTCAGTTTTTGGCGTCTTTAATCAGAAAAGCTTTTTTTATTTTAACAACCTGTTCTCTGAACCTTTTAGGACTGAGCAACGGGAGACCAACAAGCCCCCACCTCTCCCTCCGTCTCATCCGCCCCCTCTTCCCCCCCGCTCTCAGGACTCCTCCTCCTCCTCGGATGCCGGACGGGAGGGGGGGTGCATAACATCTCGTCAAAGTAACGGCTCAGACAGCCGCCTTTCCAACGTCCCTCCGTCGGGCGAAGAGGGCGGAGTTCAGCAAGTGGAGCTGTGGGTGAACGGGGCGACTGTATCTCGGGGAACCAACGCCGCCGGGTCCTTCTGGGTCGCTGAAACACTGACCGAGAGACGAGTAAGAAATAACCCCGGAGTCTCAGAGGGGGGGGGCAGAGGAGGCGGGACCGGGCAGGGAGGAGGGAAAGGAGCGGGGTACAGCGAGGTTCTGTTGGACTATGTGTGGGAGAAACAGCGGCAGCTCCAGCGCCAGCAGTCTCAGCCCAGCAGACCGCCAAAGACAGCAAAGCACCCGCCACTCTATAATGGCTGCTCTGCCCAGCAGCCCCAAGGAGCTCCGCCTACCTACCGGGGTCACCATGGTGACCAGCGCAGGGTTACTGTCAGCCGCACCAAGTCCTGCGGCCCATTTCTGCCAGTGCAACAGAACCAGGGCGACCTCAACCATCAGGCTCCAGACACCATTCAGCCTGACCCCCACCCACACCTCTTACCCCCCCGCCCACCTCAGCTACCCCCCCAACAGGACTCCCAACTGGAGGAGGCCACCAAGAGCCTCCATAAGGCCCTGGCCCTGGAAGGTAAGATTTAGAGCAGATGGAGCTGAACTGGAGCAAACTGGTCTAACTGCACCATTTGTAGAAGATTAGGGTCTGATTGGACCGGAACCACAAGGTTCTGATCAGAATAGGTTAACTCTGAATCGGGAGTGGTGGCCTAGAGGTTAGGGCATAGAGCTTGGAATCCTGCAGTTCTGATTTCAAGACCCACTCCCACAGACTGCCACTGTGGGTCTCTGAGCAAAGACCTTTAAAGTCGTAGGGAAGTGGCCGTTCCAACCGTTGCATTTCCGAATTTTCCCGAGTGGTGCCCGACTTTACACGAGTGAATAAAGTGAATGTGATTGGCCAATTATCAAGGGGGCGGGATTGTTGTGGCGGAAGGTTCGCAAGCAAGTTTGGTTGTGGCCGGTTTGTCGGAAGCATCTTGCTAACCAGTTAGCATCTTAGTGCTAGCAGGTTCCCAATGGGAAATTCCATTGGGACCAAGTAGCACTAAATTGGTGACTTAGAAACGACGCTGTCAAGGAACGCTATGGACAGAGGAAACATGCAAGAGGAGGAGAGTTTAGTGTCGGAGGTCGTGGATGAGTCTCCTCCGTCATCCATTTTTTATTTAGAGGAGGAAAGCGGGGACGAAGATGTTGTGGAAGAGGACGCCAGTGCGGCAGAAGCTTGGTTTGGTGTAGAAGGCTTCCAGCCGTACATGTTTGAGCCCTTGCCTCGCAACGCTGCCAGTTCTGTTAGCTCTACGCCTGCCGAAGACACAGACGTCCATCCCCGTGAACACTGGGACGCAACTCAATGGGAAAGGAAATGATTCTGGTTTCAACCGTTGCGTATATTAGCTGCGACATATGAATCAAGATGCTATGACCGAAAACATGTGATTGACAGATGACCGTTGATATATGATTGGCCGAATTTAGGTGTTCAGGCTGACGAATAACTAACTGTCCTGCCATACCTATGCCACAGATTTAAGACAAGATTTTTTAAAAATAGAACTTTTCTAACGTTTGGGACAATTTTAGGCACAATACCCAGAAGACTCTCACCTGGCCTTACCTGACACGCACTTCAACGAGTCCGAAACCACTCTGACGAGGGAGTTAGCGACCCATCAGAACTCCCTAACGACCATATCTGACACTTCAGACTATGTTGCCTGAGGTCAAGTAGTTCTCTATGAACGAATGGATGGACCATATAGGGCAGGCATACACAGGGTCGGTCCTGGGGGGCCGCTGTCCTGCAGGTTTTAGAGGTTTCTCTGCTTTAGCACAGCTGATTCTGATGATTGCAGTTCAGCAAAAAAAACTGTTTATCAACTATTGATGTAAATCAGCTGTGCTGGAGCAGGAAAACCTCTAAAACTTGTAGGGTAGCAGCCCTCGAGGAGAGAGTTTGGGGATGCCTGATATAGGATTTGCAGAACTATTACTGTGGCATCTGCGTGGGTCCCAGAAGTTCCATCTGAATCACCTTTACTTTATAGGAAGATAGTTCAATTCAGCAGAAACTGAGTCCACTGAGAGCCACTGCCAGGTGGATGGTTCAGGTCAGAAGCCAGCAAGGTAACCTGTGTCTTCCAGGTGCTGTCAGGTCTGACTCCCTTTGATTTCTGCCTCACAGGTTTAAGGGACTGGTACCTGAGGAACACCTTAGGATCCGCCCACCAGAACCAGGCCAGTGGAAATGTCTCAGCGGCTGCCACTGCTAAGCCAAGTTCCAGTGTCAAAGGTCAGCCTGGAGGTGGCGATGCCCTCCAGCGAAGACGTACAGCTCACGGAGTCCTCCAGCAGGCGGGCTATCAGAGCCATCAGTGTGCTGCACCGCATCACAAACAGACACTCCCGCACTCCGCCACTTTCCACGGGCACCCACTGCACGGCAGGTAGGTACCCCATGACCACATCACCCACGATGCACTGCACACATTCCTGGCAACACTTTCTGTTATAGGAAAAGTGTAGAGCTTACTGCCATCTAGTGGCCAAACTGCCATTCCATTTTACCTACGATTAATGAGATGTTGGGCATAAACAACCAGAGGGCAAAGAGAGGTCAGCTCCTCTGAAGGTTCGTCTAGAAACGCCTCCCCTCATCTCTGTCTTTTAGGTCTGTGGATAACTCGCTCTACCAGGACTCCTTTCCCCCACAGAAACAGGAAGTCCCCCTCAGAGACTTTGTGGTGGACCAGCCATCTCCTGGGACGCTGGTCTGATCACCAACCAATGAGAGGAAGGGGCTCGGACTGTTCCCAGGCTTAGGGTTCCAGCAACATGCGATCTGGCGATGATGGTTCAGCTTAACCAGATCCAGGTGTCAAGCAGCAGACCAGCAAACTACAAGCAGATCAACGGGTCATGAAGAATCAGGTCTGTCCACCCGTACAGTCCATGCACCTTAAAGACTAGTTCATCCCGCAGAAACTTCCCCCTGAGGGGTTCCATGGCTGAAGACCATCTGAAAGAGTCCTCCTGGTCCCAAATCAAGGCCCAACTGACCAGCGATGGTTTGTCACTGTTTGAGAGAACGTGAAACCTTACAAAGTCCACCAGCTTTTGGTCAAGAAGGAACCCTGCTGCAGGGAGAAAGAGGCTTTCACTTTTTGGAGTTTACTGGACTTCTACAGAAACCGGCCAGACCTTTAGCTCACCGAAAGCTGGAAACTGTTAACTGGTTCTTGTATAACCACAGCTGGACTGTGGATTAAACGCGGTCCAGGTTCTGGGGTTGTGGCACCAGTCTGATCCTGGTCCTCATCCTTGTTCAAAGCTTTGGCCCCAGCTCTGCTCAGACAATCAGGCTTTTTCTAAGCCAGTTGGGGTGGAACATGCACTCCTCCAAAGACTGATCACCAGCTGACATCACCAGCCCCGATCAGGTCAGGTGACTTACCTGGTAAATCCTCAGGTGAGTCCAGACCCGAAGCGTTGTTAACCTTGCATTTTGGACTCAGATTTCCTGCACTATGAGTTTCATCCTCAAACCAGCAAGACCTGGACCTCAACAGGATCGCCCGGGCCTGGGACTGTTCAGACTAGACGGAACCAGACCTTCTTCAGGGAAACGGGTCTGGTCCTGCAATGAGACAATCCAGATCTACAGCAACCTGGAGGCAACCCTTTTGCGGATCCAGATCCAAAGCCAGATCCAGATTAAATTTTTATCCTGACTCAGGTTCTGGATCCAGTTCCAAGTTCAGGTCATAATCAGGATCCAGGATCCACATCCAGGTTTAGTCTGAAGCAATAAGAGGAGCTTCAAGTTTCAATTGGATCTTTCAAAGACCCGCAGAACCCCAAAAACGATCAGAGCGACAATCAGACGATGATGTCACAGCGTTGATTGATTTTCTTACTGATCAACCGTTTGATCATGTTTTCTACTTATCTGCTGTCATATGATTTTCTACAAATGTTTATAATTAAAATCCTCCTTAATTCAGGAGGTTTACTCTGTTGATAAAAATCCATAGCCTTGTTTGGTTCTACACACCTGTACTGTTCTACACCTGGGTACCGTTTCACAAAGCAGGTTTTCTAAATCTGAAATCAGGAAAACTCTGGGGTTTTAGTTTTACATTGAGTTTCCTCAACCTCTGTTTCTGTTGCCATAGCAACATTCTCCTGGGAGCTAACCTGGTCAGGAGCAGGTTTTCCTCATTAAACTCAGTGTCCTCTGTCTTCGCTCTCCTTACAGCCAATCATGATGTTTTATTTCCTGATTTAACCAGAATATTGGAACTCAGAGAGTTGGACCCAGAATTCAGGCAGACAGACTGAAGGGATTTATGAAAAGCGATTATTAACTTCTCAGGGATCTGTGGCTCGTCAGCTTGGACTAGATGACTGGAATCTCGGTAGAGGTAGAAACACAGGTTAGTGACCAGGAAGCTCTGGCGGGGACTGATAGCGAGCATGGGAGTCACTAACCTGGTTTTTAATTTTAGTCCAAGCCTAGAGGTAGTGGTGGAATCCAGTCAGATTATTTCCCACAGCATGTGGCGGACGCCGCCCAGAGTTCCAGGACGAGCAGACTGACGAGCAGAAGCCAGCAGACGAGGAAGAGCAGAAGTATCCGGATGGAGAATCTAAAGCCTGTGTTGATATGGAAGCAGAACTCTAAGCCAGACGTTCAGAGGTCCAAAGGGGTATGGGAGGGAAATCCAAGGCGGTGTCAGCAGACAGATCCAAGGTCCTCAGCAGGCAGATTCCAAAGGAAGTCCAAAGACAGGATAGGCAAACAGATCAGGACAGGCAAACCCAGAAGTCCAGGGGCAGAAACTAGTCAGGATCTGGCCATCAGAATAAACACACTGGGGTACGCTAGAGAACACTCACCTATGGTTCTAATAATCTGGCACTGATGGCTGGGACCAGGCAGTTTAAATAGGAACTGAAACAGATCTGATGGGTGATAATGAAAACTGGGAGGAGCTAGGAGGGTGGAAGAACTAAACCAATAATCCAGTCATCAGTGCCAAGATTATGACACAGCAGAGCTCGGTTGTAGTTTTATGCATAAAATAAAAAGGAAACCATTCACTAGGTCCATTAGAGACATCAGGTGTTAAAAATAAACAGGAGGATGCAATCAAAGACTGAGCAGAGAGAATTTAATGTTTATAGGGAGAGGGTTCTCTGACTGTGTATACGTCTTTTATATTCAGCTACTGTTTCACCGCAGACATTCAGAACTTATCCATCCTCACATTTGCAGTACTGACTTCTTTAAAAGGTATTTATAATGAATAAATATCATATCATCAACATCATTAGAGACAACAGCTGCACAGTCAGAGACTAATTTACCGTCTGATGGAAGACAGAAATAAAATGAGGAGGAATCCCATGAGATGATGAATAGGTCCTTCCTGTTTGAACAACTTCTTTATTCTTCATCTTTACCTGCTGACAGGTGCGCTTCTCTCCCATGAGATCCAGCCAAAATATAATACATAGATCCACTACCATTCAACCAGTAAGCTAGTTTTCCCCTCTTAATGTTATCGTGATCAGAAGCTATGGCAGGCTGTTTAGATATTTATTAGTTTGTCTAAATAGGTATTTCTGATATCTGAAAAAGAAATTCTTGTCAAAATGACAGTTCCAAATAAAATAAATTTCTTTCACCTAGAATAAACATTCTGGGTGTCTAGAAATTAATTTCAGATCTCCATATTCCTATCATCACTGATCATCATTTGTATTATTTTGACCATGAAGAAATTTATTTCCGTTACAAATAAAGATTCAGTCAAGCTGATAAATATCAAAATGGCCACTTATAATGTCTAAAAATTTCTAGGTATATAAAGCTTAATTCTTACTAATATAGAGGTTTTTTTTACTTTTGAAATTCAATTTTTGCTGGAAAAATGTGATTTAGAAAATATATTATTACATTTCAGTCTAGAAGTTGGATTATGATCAGGAAGAATCCTATTTTAATTATCAAAAAATGGAACAACCTCTGCTGGAGGTTTCTTCCTGTTCAAAGGAAGTTTTTCCTCTCCACTGTCGCTACAAGCATGCTTAGTGTGAGGGATTGCTGAAGAGTCAATGAGTCGATGCAATCAGCTGGTTTTCCTTAGATAGAAAACTTTGAATCAATCTGACTGGATGATCTGGTGAACTGGAAAGTGACCTGAGATGACATGATGTGAATTGGAGCTATAGAAATAAACTGAATAGAATTTAAATTGAGAGTGCTTTTGATAAATGTAAAAACGGCCTGCCATATCTCTGGAGTAACTCAAGCAGCAATCTTCTCCTTCGCTATCTTCCTCACTATCTGTAGCTCTGTTTCTCTGTCTTTTAAACACATTCTATATTTTTCCATTTCTTCTTTAAAACTTCCAGTTCCAGTCGGGTGAAATAGGCACTTCCTGTTGCCTGTTGTCATGGTGACTCGTGGAATCGGTGCTCCACTGATAATGGCTTTTCATACTTGTTACTCACGTGTTTACATCTGAGTGGATCTACTTAGAGCTGATTGAACTAATTCACAGCAGCTTTTATGAACTCAGTGTTTCCAACTTTAGGCTAGATCAATTCAGAGTTGAGGATTTGAGTCTAAATTTGTTAAACCTGCTTTATGAAAAGGAGGAGCCCTGTACTCTTCCACACCTGTGCTGTTCAACACCTGTGTTCCTCATGTTATCAAAGAAAGATTCCTGACTAATATGAAAAAAACCCCAGTGTTCTAGACCACGCCCCATTAGAAACAGGTCCCTCCCACTGCAGAGATTGGCAGCTGCTCTGCTCCGCCCACATGTTTGTTTCTTTTCCTGCAGGTGTTCCTCATCATGTCAACGTGGATCACTCTCCTAAAGACATGATGTTTATAGCAGAGCCTCAAAGTAGTACTACTGAAGTACTGTTGTGTACTACAACAGCTGCAGTGCCTTATAAACTGCAGTCTTATAGTCTTTTTTTAATAAAACAGTATTATTTTGAAAGACTACAGTACGACCGCCTGCTTCTGCCTGTAGGATCCTACAGTAGCAGCCATTCAAAATGACCTTCCCAGTCAAACGCCAGCTGAATGGCCCAATTACCATTTCCCTGCAACTCCCAGCAAAATCCCCTCCACCTTCCAGCCACTGGTCCAGCGTCTGACCAGGAGATGGCGCTTCTCTTTAGATCTTAATGTCCACAAATCATGGTAAAAAGAATATTTTAGTACAAATATTGATTGGTAAAAAGGAATTGTAGGAGAGCAGCCAAGGACTCATCATGGAAGTGTGGAAGTTTTGAATGTCTTCTACTGTATGGGAACTCCAGGTCAGTATTAACTCAGTAATCAAACAGAGGGAAGGAGGTTCAGGGTCGGTTCTGCCACCAAACTCTTTACATTCCCGATAACGTTTGCTTTTGCTGCATGTTTTCAGGAAGTTGTCTCCCTTTGGCAGCAGAACCGGACCTGCTCGGTACCGTAGCAGCTTCTGTGTGGATTGTTTCCTGTGATGGACCGGATGTGTTTGTGGTTCTGACTCATTTTGTGTGTAAATAAAGCCTATGCATGTTCCAGTTCTGTTCAGTTCTACCCCAGAACACATGAAGAGTCTCTGTCCATCGCTCTGTTCTGTTCTTCTATGCAGAGGTGTCAAAAGTATTCATGTTTATTACCAAAGTACAAGTTAGAGTATCATATTAAGCTTTTACTCCAGTAAAAGTACCATTTTAGAAACTTTTTAAAGTGTAAAAGTAATGCAGGAAATAATGTCTTCTGGTTTATTTCAGCCTCCTTTCAGTCACCCAAAACAAACATTGATGTAAACATCGTTAAATTCCCTGGAAATGCGTCCGTTTGGCTCCATTCAGACGGGTAAATGGAACCATCTTCTCTTTAGCTTGAATTGGGACAATGACGGCACCAGATCTTTTATTTATCTCAAACAAAAGTGTTTGAACAGCAGATAATTTTACCTACCAACTCAAAGCAATTGCAAAAAAATATATATATATTTCTATAAAGGTTTTATTTATTTTTTACTCCCCTAGCAGAGCTGCCAAAAGTATTCATGTTTATTACTGCAGTAGAAGCATAAATCATACGGTTTAAAAACACTTTTATAGAAGTTAGAGGATCAACTTCAGCTTTTTATTCCAGTAAAAGTGTAAAAGTACAAATTTTAAAACTACTTAAAGTATGAAAGTAAAAGTAATGCAGGAAAAAATGTCTCCTGGCTTATTTCAGCCTCCTTTCAGTCACCCAAAGCAAACATTGATGTAAACATCGTTAAATTCCCTGGAAATGCGTCGGTTTGGCTCCATTCACACGGGTAAATGGAACCATCTTCTCTTTAGCTTGAAATGGGACAATGACGGCACCAGATCTTTTATTTATCTCAAACAAAAGTGTTTGAACAGCTGATAATTTTACCTACCAACTCAAAGCTATTGCACAAAAAAAAAAAAATTCTATAAAGGTTTTATTTATTTTTTACTCCCCTAGCAGAGCTGCCAAAAGTATTCATGTTTATTACTGCAGTAGAAGTATAAATCATACGGTTTAAAAACACTTTTATAGAAGTTAGAGGATCAACTTCAGCTTTTTATTCCAGTAAAAGTGTAAAAGTACAAATTTTAAAACTACTTAAAGTATAAAAGTAAAAGTAATGCAGGAAAAAATGTTAAGGCCAGAAGCTTTCCTGCTCTACCCCATTAAAGGAACATTTTTCCTCATTTCTGGATGATAACTTCCTTAGACTTCATTTTCTTAGTTTTATAACTAATGGGAACAGAGTCACATTTAAATTTGCTTCATCTGGAAAAACTATTTTGGTATGTGGTGAGCAACAAGTTGGGGCAGCACCGAGTCCAACCACAAAGATGTTAATTGTCTGGATGAAACTAATTATTATTTCAATGTTTTTTATTTTTTTAGGCCCTAATGAAAATGAGCTTAAATGAAGCAAAACTAACGAGTCTAATTTTAAATGTAAGAGGTAGAAAGTAGAGATAATTGCATAAAAAAAAAATAAAGATTAGAAGTAAAAAGATGTTTAAAAATAATAAATCTATAAATAATAAAGTAAATAGCTAGAATTTCTACTTAAGTAAAGTTAGGAAGTATTGGTGCTTTCTTACTGACTCCTCTGGTTCTATGAATGATCTGCAGAAAATCATTTACAGTTTTTAAGATCTCAAACCATCAGAGCTGCCTGATAGATTTCTGTTCTAATCCGCTGATTGATCAAATCTGACCTGCATGACGGAGTATTAGGGACAGGATGGAGATTTTTTTCTTCTATTTCGAGAATAAAGTCATAATATTAAGAGAATAAACTCTTTATATTATGATAAAGTATTTTATAACATCTCTTCCATGAATCCCTTTCTTCCCTAAAAAGAGGAATGTGGAGCATCGTGTGAAGTTCTACTTTAGCATCGGTTTGACAAATCAGGAAATCTTTTAGCAGCAGCATCAAACTGGGCAGGATGTCAAAGTGGACTCTGGTTGCTGATTGGTGGAGCTGGTCGTCCGTCATCTGCTGGGCGGAGCTCCAAGCTTTCTTTCTGAAGCCGGTTGTTGTATGATAACTTTATTCTCGTAATTTTACGACTTTATTCTCAAAATAAAATGAAAAAATCTCTAGCCTGGCCCTAATACTCCATCGTAGACCTGAAGTAGTTTTTAAAGGAGAAGTTCGGTCAGCACGAATAATCAATGGATCTTTATTTATACCTAAAGCTAATACGTTCGCTGTGATTTAATGAATTTAGCGTTAATCAATAAAAAAATGTAAAATCATTTCTGTTGCGATCACTGAGTATGGGAGCGGCCATTTTTGCCCAAATATAGTAGCCCCTCCCTCCTGCCATCTTCCAGCAGTGACGTCACGGTGCGGTAAGCCTAGCGCCATTCTCCCCGCTTTACAAGCTAAATCAATGGGAACTACTAGACACATCTGCAATCAACAACAATTATTGAAGATTTCCAGAGGACTTCACCATTGAAATTCACCAGAGCTATAGTGAAACTGACAATGCCCACGTGCATGGCAGCTGGATGCTGGAATACATCGGGGAAAAGTGGAAAAAAGAGTTATTCCACCTTTCTGATTCCTGATCCTCCACGGACGGGTTGGTCGTTGGATCGCCAACTTGAAGAGGGAGGATTTGCCATCGAACTTCTGGCCAGAGAAAAAACCCGTAATATGTAGCCAACATTTGGAAGAAGAATGTTTTCAAGATGACTTGGATAATAGCGCGTTGTGACAAACACCAGATACAGCACTGGGACTTGATCAACAGCCGATACCGCACCGTGACGTCACTAACCAGTAGGTGGCAGTAGTGTTCTTTGACAAACATGGATGCCTCCAGTAAAGCACATTCACATGGAAAATACTCTGAATTAAAAACACTGATCATTTATTGAACAGGATGGAATCATTTCACATTTAAAGAACTTTCAGAAGTTTGGATTCTGAATATATGTGAGCTTTTCCTTTAATAAACAGGCTGATTTTTAAGTTGAATTCTGGCGCCCCCTGCTGCTAAGCCCCAGTACAGCAGGGGACCTACAGGTCTGGACCTGATCAAAGGTTCTTATTGTTCTGGATCAGAGCTGCATCATGTGAACGTTTGATCCTCAAAGAACTGTTACTGTTCCAGCTTCTAGAGACCGACAGGAAAAACAAAGAAAGTAAAAACACCCGATGGTCCTCAGGCAGGAGAACACCTGGGAGCAGGGCCGTGCAGAGACCACTAAAGGGGCAGGTGCTCAAAAAAAAAAAGGGCACATCTTATCGCATTTTAGGACAGAATATTAACAAAGTCACATAGCTTTCAGAGTTTAATGAACAATGATAAATTACAAAATTGTGAGACATACAATCAAAGCTAAGGGAAATCTCTACATAGAACTATGCATATGTAAAATATTTTATTAGTAATTTCTTTCTGCAGGTCTATTTTGTTATAGGAAAGTATTACAATATTCAAACCTGCAATTTAGCCAAAGATGTACATCAGAGCTGGACCACCAGACATATTTTGTCTTTACAGAATTAAACTGTTAAAAATGCATACAAGGGCACAATGCAACCTTTTAGTGTACTGTAACCTATAAAAAAGAATGTCTGCCTGGTTTGCTGTACTGACAGTGGAGATGGAGACGGTCCATTCAGAAAAGCAGAGCTGCTGCATCAAACTTTAACGTGGAACTGCAGAAAAAAAAAAGAACAAAACAAACATTTTATTAATGCATGTCACCATGAGAAAAGCCTACTCTGTTTGTGTCTTAGTGTATTTTGTAAGTACCTATATACATTTTCTTCAATCTTTCCTCTTCGTTTTTTCTTGTCAGTTTCTCTTTTCTTTTTTTCCTCATTGTCTCATCTTTTCTGTGTTGAGTGAAGGTCAATGTCTTATTTATTTCAGTCTCTTGCCTTTCTTTTCCCCCCAAACTAAATCCAAGATTATGATCCAAAAACGTATTTTCCGTCATGGTGATTTAACTGTTTAAAAACAAATTTCCAACTTTTAAGCATTTTTGCTATTTTTGTTCTCTTTTGTCCACAGCAGCAGTTTTCTGTTAGCCATGTCTTTAAAAATGTTAATAACCTCACTGTGAATGATTGGCACATCCTTCTCGATTGCCAACAAAAGAAGGTCTGACAACCGATCCTCCTTGCATAAGCTGCGCAGTTTTGTTTTCACCAGCTTCAGACATTATATCTATCATATATCTATCATGGTAGTTCTGGATGAGTTCTCCTTCAAGATACATTTACCTAACGCTAGAATAAATGAAATGTACATCATGCAGCAAAGGAAATTAGAAAATCAGACATATATCCATTATGGAGATAATAGGTTTTTGATGGGCGATGTGCCCCTATTGCATAAGTAATACTGAAGAATGTCCTACTGTCATTAACGACACAGGGAAGCTTTTTAGTTATCTTGCTTTGCTAGCAAAGTCATTAGCTAGCAGCTAGCTCATAGCACAAGAACAACAGCCTAATGTCTGTATGATAAAAATACTGAATCGATAGATAAGAACAGCTTTTCCTCACCTGGCTGTCTCCTCCCGCTCAGTAGTTCTTCAGAGAAAGGCGCACCGCGTCCTATACTTTCCTCCGTTTAAACCGCTACTCTTTGCTAAAGTAGAGAAATTATACAACGTTCAAAGTTTTCCGTTGTCTGACAAGTAGGAAGCCTACTCCAGTATTTTCACCAAAAATTATGTTTTTTAATTCACAAAAGAACTGTTCTGTAATCATTACAGAACAGTTTTTTGTGAATTAAAAAACATAATTTTCAATGTAAAAGACTAAAAGCACAGAGCAAACAGTGTTTTAGATCAAACAATACTGCATCATCCATGGGGCTCATTTGGTTTCACTTACATCTCTATTCAGGTTGACATTGGAGAGGCAGTGCAGACTGAAGACATAGCCATCCGTCCGATCATGGTTGATCTTGCTTAGGGCCAAATGAGCAGCGGCCACAGTGTAATGTGGAATGTTCGCTACCTTTAGCTCCGCAGTTAGCCGCCTTATCTGACTGTGCGAGAGGCAAGTGCGTCGTCACCGGCAAAAGGTCAAAGGTAACAATGTGACCAGAGGGCTTATTGTATTGTTTTTCTTGCCCAAAAAAAAAAGATAATAATAATAATTTCAGTACATGTGTCAAATAAAAAAAAAAAAAAAAAAAAAAAAAAAGGGACCAAAAGGGCACATTGGGATCATGCAGCAAAAGGGGCAGGTGCTCAAGCCCCCTTAGCCCCCCCCTCTGCACGTGCCTGCCTGGGAGAAGGTTCTCAAGTAAGGTTCTCATCAACTAGTTCATGACAAATAGAACCTTCCAGAACTTGGACACGTTCAGCGGTGTGTATGTACGATGGAGTATTAGGGCCAGGCTGGAGATTAGTTTTAATTTTATTTTGAGAAAAAAGTAATCATTCAACAACCAGTTTTAGAAAGAAAGCTTGGAGCTCCGCTTAGTAGATGACGTCAGACCGGCTCCACCAATCAGCAACCTGAGTCCACTTTGACATCCTGCCCAGTTTGATGCTGCTGCTAAAAGATTTCCTGATTTGTCAAACTGATGCTAAAGTAGAACTTAACATGATGCTCCACATTCCTCATTTTAGGGAAGAAAGGGCTTCTGGGAGGAGTTGTTATAAAATATAACTTGTTTCTCTTTATTTAATGACTTTATTCTATTAATAGAAGAAGATCTCTATTCTGGCTCTAATGATCTGTTGTAATATGCGGGCCTCGCAGAGTTGCTTTTGTTTCTATCTATATAACAAAGAACGTTCTCTGACTTTCAGAGGTCAGACTGAAGAACGTTCTCAAGCCTCTCGGCTCATTGCGTAACTTTCGGTCCTCACAGAGGCGGTAACCCGCAGCAGGCAGCCCAGGGAACACCGAGCAAACTTTGTCCTTAGAGCAGCTCATCCTGGACCGGTTCGGCCATGAGGTAAGAGTTCTGCTCCAGCTGGGGGGGTGGGGGGCCTCCCGCGGTCCGGACGGACGGACGGACGGGTTCGGTTCGGCAGAACAAGCTCGGTCACCGGAAACGGGAGTTTTTCGTTAATTTCTACATCAAAGTTCCGGTTAGCCGCTAGCTTTAGCTTTAGCTAGCCTGACTGACACCGGCCGGTTCCGTCCAGTCAGGTTTAGGTTCGGAAACAGCTGCGGCCTCAGACCGGAACTAGAACCAGTTCAAAGGTCAAGTTCGGTCCCGGTTGACCCGAACCGGTCCGGTTCCGTCAGACTCTGGACCCTTTATGTTCTGCTGATTTCTAATCCTGACAGGAAGGTTCTGATCAGTTCTAGTTCCGCCGAACTTTTCATCAACAACCGAGTTCTGGTGCAGTTCTAATAGAACCCAGCATGTTTACACTGCAGCGGAACCACAATCAGCATCTGGAAACACAAGTTCTAGCAGGACTGAAGTCTTCCTGACCCGGTTCTGATCCAGTTAGAATAAAACGGATCGATTTATAAAAAATCTAATCAGTTCAGTAATAAAATAAACAAAGGTTTCTAAAGTTAAGAAGTTCCGGACCAGGCAGACCGGGACCAGACAGATCTGGACCAGGCAGACCGGGACCAGACAGATCTGGACCAGGCAGACCGGGATCAGGCAGACCCGGACCAGGCAGACCGGGACCAGACAGATCTGGACCAGGCAGACCGGGATCAGGCAGACCCGGACCAGGCAGACCGGGACCAGACAGATCTGGACCAGGCAGACCGGGATCAGGCAGACCCGGACCAGGCAGACCGGGACCAGACAGATCTGGACCAGGCAGACCGGGACCAGACAGACCCAGACCAGACAGATCCATGATCAACCTCAGTTTGATCTAACCCAACTTGTTAACCTTTGTTTCCAGTCCTGGTTCTGGTTCTGGTCCTGGTTCTGGTTCTCTGGGATCAATGTTCTGTGTTTCAAACTAAACAAAGTTCTGGTTCTCTTCTGGATGACTTCGGGACTCCCTGTAGTTCCAGCTGTGTTTGCAGAGGAACCGGTTCTGACCCGGCAGCTGCTCCTAGTTCCTGGTTTCCCTGTTTGCTCACAGCCTTCAGCAGAACGTCTCGGATCTTTGGACATCCGGTTCCTCCTGAAGGTCTGGTTCTGGTCCGGTTGAGGTCCGAGCAGCAGTACTCTGAAGAAGTTCTGATGTTTGGATGTTGGTTCTGGTCCGGTGTACTTTGACAGCTGGACTGGACCATCTGGGCAACAGCTGTGGTTTTCAGACCGAACCAGAACCTCCTTTAAAGCTGCCGTTTCTCCACTGAGACCAAAAGGTCCGGTACCTCGGAGCTGGTTCTGCTGGGTCGGTCCATTGACTGTTGATCAACAGAACTTCTCTGCTTTAGTAGATCCTCCTTTTGCCAAACCAGCAGCTTCTAACTGCTTCCTGTAGCTCTGAATGAGTTCCTGGATCCTGGATGAAGGCATTTTCTTCTTTTTGAAAACTTTTCCAGTTCAGATGAGTTTAATGGTCGCTGAGCGACGGCCTGCTTCACATCATCCCACAGATGTTCTATAATCTTCAGGTCTGGAGATCTGGATGGACATTCCAGAACACACACACATATATATAATGCATGAACAACCTGCAACTAGGAAAGTACTGCAGCATCCAGAGACGTGTTCTGGTAATTCAGTCTTCATGTAAAATCTTGAAATTCTGTGTAATATGTAATATTATGTATATTACATTGTTACGACCAGCCAGGCCACGACACATTTGAGGACACGAGACAAACATGAGGTTCAAAAGAATTATTTTATTCTTAATCTCTGGAACTTCTTTTTAGATCCGTTTTTTTTTTTTCTGCAAAGAGAAAAGAAAACAGAGAGTCAAATTTTTCCCCAGTTCCCCGTGACCAAAAAAAAACTCTTAAGAAAAAAAAAACCCAAAGTATGAACAGAAACTTGGACCAAAGCAACAAAACGGTACAGCAGAGGGCCAACCCTATACAGGGCTGTTGAAGCCTCTGCTAGTACCGAACTAACGGTAAAACTCTAATAAAAATATATTTAAAAAAAACAAAAACAGGACAACCGGTCCCACCAGGTCAAAGTTACAAAAACCAGCAAAAAACAAAGGCTAACAAACAAAAATACCACATGGCAGGCTGGAGAGGTCAGCGGCGGCCTACAAAGACGGGAGACGTGCGCATCGCGTCTAGATGCTCCCTCTGTGGCGGCGGCTCGATCAGAAGGTTCGAAGGGAGAGAGAGAGAGAGAGAAAAACCCAGCCTACTTATAGGCGGACCGATATCACAACCAATTAACGTAATCGAATCATTTACATAAGAAAAAAGAAATAATTATCAACTCTAAAATTTAAGTGACTCAACTAAGGTCTATACAACACTAAAAGGGAAATGAAAAAAGAAACAAAAATAATTAATGTGCTCGACGCACATAACATACATGAACATCATCAATTTATCACTTTTGGCTCATCTGTGTTATTCTGCTCCATTAAAACATTAATTTTATTGGGATGGATTTGTATAAATGTTATATTAAATTATTTATAGACTTCATAATGACTCTGTAATGTGATGGGCCTATTTGTTTATTCTAAGTTAAAGTTAATCTACTGATGCTATGAAACAGCCATTCTGTCAAAGTGATGAATTTATCTTTATTTTAAAAGCTTTAAATCCCCCTGAAAATGAGAACATCATGATGTTTGATGCTGTAGCTCACAGATTGTTTACATTACGACCGGTCTAACTAGGGAGTACCAATATGGCGGCCGTTGGCTTCACTTCAACCCCATACTACCAACAGGCAATCAGCAATCCACCGAATAAATAGAGATCAGTGGTCGACAGGCACAAATAATCAATATCTTGAATTTATCATCACACAAATATGTTTATATCAAATTAAAGCTGCAGTCGGTGGAGGATCCGCTCCGGCCGACAGACAGAATCCACTTCATAATCTCTCTGCTGCCAGCTTTATAATCATAGAACTATCAACAAAAACAAAAAAACGTATTTATACATGTGTATACACTCGACTAAATTAGGTAGAGCAATTAAAGCAATGGTTATAAATAAATAACCAGTGGAATGTCTTCCCACAGCAGCCAAATGCTACACACCTCAGCGTTTTCATGGTGCAACAGAGTAGGGAGTACCAAGATAGCAGCAAGTGGCTTCACTTTTTCCAGCCTATCGGCAATCCACTGATTAAATAGAGATCTTGGTAGGGAGTTCACTGCTCTACGCTGACCCCTGCTGACACCTTACAGAACTGCCATGTGATTAAAATGGTAGCCACTGGGAATGTTTTTATTTTTTTGTAAACTATGCATTAAAACTGTAACCTTACCTGTGTGCAGGTGGAGCGTTCGGCTCTGAGGTCAGCTCAGGATCCAGGTGCTCTCCCTGTGCACTGATTGGACATCCGTCAGCTGTCCGTCATCATGCAGCTGACCTATGAGAAGCTGCCAGCTCAGCTGAGGCGGAGCTCCAAGCTCAGGAAGTTGGCCGCCGTCCTGATTGCTGCCTACGCCGTCAAAAAACTGTCTCCATATGTGTGGAGGCGGCTACAGGTGAGACGCACACCTGTCCGAAGGTCAGAGGTCATGGGAACGCTGCAGCTAACTCTGTGTCGTTTTAACAGAGGGGTGCAGCGGGTAGCCGGGAAGGGGGAGCTAAACCACCTGTGGGCGTGGTCAGCGGCGTGGATGACAGAGAAAAGGAGAAGAAGAAGAAGAAATCCAACAGGTGACAGATGAAGATGACATTTCTCAGCGTCCCAAACCTGTTCTCACCTGTACCTTCTACCCATCTACAGGTCTCCATCAGTGAACAAAGACTTCGTCCTCAGACTGACTCACCTGTTGAAGCTCCTGTTTCCACGGTTACTGTGTCCGGAGTTCGGCCTGCTCGCTCTGCACTCTGTCACTCTGATGACCAGGACCTTCCTGTCCATCTACGTAGCTTCTCTGGATGGTCTGCATCTTCCTCTACCTGTTTAACCCTTTCAGTTCACATCCGTCTTCTCCAGTGGTCTCGAACTCGGTTCCTCGAGGGCCGGCGTCCTGAACCGTTCAGACGAGTCTCTGCTTCGACACACCTGACTGGAAAATTAGCTCATCAGGTTGGATATTTGATTCAGGTGTTCAGGGCGAGGAACACGCCTAAACGTGGTAGGACGGCGGTCCTCGAGGACTGGAGACCCCTGGTTTCACGCTTGTCTACGCCTGTCCAGAGAGAACGAGATTTTCACTGTTTCTCAGTTCACCAGAGCACGAGTACCGACTCGTTCTCACCAAGTCCTTTCTTGACAAGGACACAGTCTGGACTCTGGGAGAACGCAGAATAAATCTGGGTCAATTAGAACAGCAGCGTACTGATGACATCATCACATTCAAAGCTAGTCTGGAGCTGCTTTTCACCTCCTGTTATTAATAATCTCTAGATGATAATAAATTCTGACTTTTTCATTTAGTGGAGGAATAATAATGAACACAGTCAGATAAACACAAATCAAATGAACATTTTACCAAATAAAACAAAAATCTCGCCATCAGAGGCAGCGGTACTTCACACATAGCTATGCAGAGAGAGGGCTGCTGCAGACGGGCTAACGTTAGCCTTGGCTGCGGTTAGCCGCGTTCCTCTTTTTTCATATATTAAGCATTAAATCAGTAAATGTTCCATAAAGTGAAGCTTAAAGTATAATGTTCTCGCCTCAAATGATCTTAAAACGTTCTTTTATTGAACAACGGCAACAGAAAAGAGAACTTTTGTGAGCGCTAACGTGGAAGCTGCCGCAGTGCATGCTGGGACAGCTGTCAGTCTGGAGAACGGACAAGTCTGCTCTGATGCATGCTGGGTAAAGAGGGAGGGGCCAGAACAACATCCGGAGACTTTGGCCGTTTCTCAATATGTGTTCTTGAGCGTTCTCGTGTACTCGTGACACGTCATCAGCCTCAGCCCGAGTACCGTTCCAATTCTCGAGAACGAACGCCAGATCGAGAACGCACCAAATCCCCGGATGTTGTTCTCGCCCCGCCCTCTTTATCGAGCATGCATCAGAGCAGACTTGTGCGTTCTTCAGACTGACCGCTTCCCCAGAATGCCCCGCGGCCGCAGCTTGATTCCAGACAGCGCTCACAGTGTTAAGTTAAACATTCCCTTTTCTGCTGCTGTTGTTCTTCAAAAGTACGTTTTGAAATCGTTTGAGGCGATAACATTATACATTGAAGCCTCCCTGTGTGGCCTGTTTACAGAGTTAGTGCGAAATTTAAAAAAAAAGTCCGACGTTGAGCGGACCAGAGTGACCAGCAGACCTCCGAGGGTAACCGCAGCCAGGGCTAAATTTACCCCGTCTGTAGTGCACTTCTCTCGGTCTAGTTATGTGTGAACTACCGCTCGTTGATAAATAGTTTTGACTGTTAAAGCAATGCTAAAGAACGTTGCCTGTGATGACGTCACGAGTACGCTTCTGTTCCAATACACATACGTGCTTGCGTGCTCGCGTGCTCGCGTTCTCGTCAAGTCCAATCTGCCTGCGTTCTCGCCAAGAACGGACTTGACGAGAACGCGAGTACGTACTCGCGTTCTCGTCAAGTCCAATCTGCCTGCGTTCTCGCCAAGAACGGACTTGACGAGAACGCGAGTACGTACTCGCGTTCTCGTGAATTGAGAAACGCCCATTGTCCGTTCTCGGTCTTATTCTTGTGAATTGGAACAGTGCTAGGGCTGATGCTGATGAGAACGTCCAGGTACACAGACTGAGAAACGACCTGCAGCGTCGGCCGATTCTTACCCCCCCCCCCGTTCTCTCAGGTGTGATCGTCAGGTGTATCGTGCAGAAAGATCCACAGGCGTTTGTGCTGCAGCTGCTGAAGTGGCTTCTGGTTGCAGTTCCTGCAACGTTCATCAACAGCGCCATCCGATTCCTGGAGGGTCAGCTGACACTTAGCTTCAGGAGCCGCTTGGTCAACCATGCCTACCAGCTGTACTTCACCAACCAGGTAACGCCGCGTCGCTAACGTCCGCATCGCTAACGGCCGCGTCCGTCTCGGCTGAGCGAGTCTAAATGGTCTCCCGTTCACAGACGTATTACCGCATCAGCAACATGGACGGCCGCCTGTCCAACCCCGACCAGTCTCTCACCGAGGACATCGTCATGTTCTCCGCCTCCATCGCTCACCTGTACTCCAACCTGACCAAACCCATTCTGGACGTGGTGGTCACCTGCTACACTCTGCTGCGCACGGCTGAGGCCAAAGGTACGCCTGCTGACACGCCCGCCGACACGCACACCGCCGCCAAGCCTAAATGTGTCGTCCCATAGGAGCCAACACCACCTGGCCGTCCGCCATTGCTGGCCTGGTGGTGGCGCTCACCGCCAAGGTGCTGCGCTCCTGCTCGCCTCACTTCGGGAAGCTGGTGGCCGAGGAGGCGCGGAGGAAGGGAGACCTGCGCTACATGCACTCACGCATCATCGCCAACTCTGAGGAAATCGCCTTTTATGGAGGACACAAGGTGAGCGGCGCTCTGAGCGGCGACCTGTCGATGCTTTGGTTCTGTGTAACCTGCCCGGGTGCGTCTGCTCGGCAGGTGGAGCTTTCCCGGCTGCAGCAGAGTTACGGCGCCCTGTCGGCTCAGATCCATCAGATCCTGCGGAAGCGTCTCTGGTACATCATGCTGGAACAGTTCCTCATGAAGTACGTCTGGAGCGCGTCCGGCCTGGTCATGGTGGCGGTGCCCATCATCACCGCCACAGGGTACTCCAAATACGGTAAACGCACGGCGCCGCAGGCCAGAGCGAAGGCTGCAGCGGCGCCGTGTGACCTCTGGTCGTCGCTGTGTGCAGATTCTGAGGAGGTGAAGCAGGCGGCCATTGGGATGAAGGAGGAGGAGCTGGTGAGCGAGCGCACTCAGGCCTTCACCACCGCCCGGAACCTTCTAAACGCTGCTGCCGATGCCGTGGAGAGGATCATGAGCTCCTACAAGGAGGTCTGTGTCCGCACCCCCTCCCCCCTTTCTCCCACGTAGTCATGTGACCTCAGACGTTCTTCCTGCAGGTGACGGAGCTGGCCGGCTACACTTCCCGTGTTTGGGAGATGTTTGAAGTGTTTGAGGACGTGAGTCAGGGCGTATACCGTCGCTCCGGCGACAGCGAGGAGGAGGAGTCTGCAGCACAGCGAGGAGCCCAGGTCAGACACGGACAGAGGATCTGTGGTCCGCTGGAGATCAGAGGTGAGCCGGGTCGTCCTCCGTACCAGAACTCGATGAGCGGTTCCGGTCCGAATGCTTTCAATCATGGTCTAAGTTCTGCTGGTTCTGTTGCCGCATGCAGGTCAGGTGATCGACGTGGAGACGGGGATCCGCTGCCAGAACCTGCCCATCATCACTCCTACCGGAGACGTGGTGGTGTCCAGCCTCAACATCCAGGTACGGCAGCGCCGGCGCTGGTTCTGGTGTCAGGCTGTCAGAAGGAGCCGGTCCGCTGGATCTGGTTCTGTTCCCTTTGTCTGATCAGAATCTGTGGTGAACCCAAAGAACCAAAGAGCCCGACCCGTCAGCGCTCCGTAGAACCAAACCATTATGTTTCTGAGTGTCTGCCCAGTGTTCAGGTCCGGTTCAGTTCACAAGGAGATCCAGCTGGGAACCAGAACTTCTTATGTCCTTCATTCAGATCCAAACTCTTCTAAACACAATAACAATTAAAATCTCACCACATGTGAACCAGAACCGGTTCAGAACCTGATGAGTCTGAGGCTCAGAGGGTGAAGCTTCAGCTGCTGACCAGCAGGTGGCAGCGCTGCAGCTCTGAACATCAGACCTCCAGGCAGACTGAGCTCCTGATGGGTCACAGGAGGTTCTGGTTCACAGGAAGTAGCTTCGTCTGGGTCACAGGAAGTTCCTGTACGTTCTGTATGTGTTGGGGATAAGGCACGGACCTGAAACCCGAGTGGCCGGTTCCACGGAGCCCATCAGAACCTTCCTGTTTTCCTCCAGCTCAGCTGAACAGTGTGTTCAGGGGACTGAAGACTTGAGACTGGTTTTCCTGTTCAAACAGATACAAGTTCAATCAGGATTCTACTGACTGCCTGGGCCCGTCTGGTCCGGTCCGGTTCGGGCCGGGCCGTGTGTAAAGAGTCTCTTTGTGTTGTGAGGAAGTGAAGATCAGAGGTTAGCTTGGCTCTGAGCGACAATCAGAGGAAGTCGTGGAAACAGATCGGTCACTGTGTTCTGATTGGCCCGTTTTCTCTGAGTCACGCTCTAAGAATCTGCTTTCCTAGTCCCGTGACGGCTCGGTCCCCTCACATGCTGGGTACTGGTCAGTGTGTCGGTTCTGGTTCTGCCATCGTGGCCTCATGACTCGTGTGTGTTGCAGGTGGAGGACGGGATGAACGTGTTGATCACGGGTCCCAACGGCTGCGGGAAGAGTTCTCTTTTCAGGATCCTCAGTGGGCTGTGGCCCGTCTACGGCGGCGCGCTGTACCGTCCACCGCCTCACAACATGTTCTACATCCCTCAGAGGTACAGGTCCACGGTCTGCCCGTGGTGACCCAGTCACAGCCAGACCCGTAGAATCTAGATATTAATCACTCAGATCCTGTCTGACAACATGAAGTAGGTTGAATAGATGTCAGGAAGCAGGAGATGAGAACGCCATCAGTGACGCTGCTGCTGTGGTTCTGTGCAGACCCTACATGTCAGAGGGGACGCTCAGAGACCAGGTCATATATCCTGACTCGGTGGACGACATGGTGCAGAAGGGGCTGACGGACTCGGACCTGGAGGAGATCCTTCGTACCGTTCACCTGCTCTACATCCTGGAGAGGGAGGGAGGTGAGTCAGAGCGCTGCCTCACAGGACTGTAGTATTACAGTAGTAGTACTACAGCACAGTACTATAGCAGTACTAAAGCAGTACTATAGTACTGCTATAGCATCACTATAGCAGTACTATAGTACTGCTATAGTACTACTATAGGATAGGATAGTACTATAGTACTGCTATAGTGATGTTATAGCAGTACTATAGTACTGCTATAGTACTACTATAGGATAGGATAGTACTATAGTACTGCTATAACATCACTATAGCAGTACTATAGTACTATCCTATCCTATAGTAGTACTATAGCAGTACTATAGTACTGCTATAGTGTCGCTATAGTACTATAGCAGTACTATAGCGACACTATAGTGATGCTATAGCAGTACTATAGTACTGCTATAGCATCACTATAGCAGTACTATAGTATACTATAGTATAGTACTGCTATAGTGATGCTATAGCAGTACTATAGTACTATCCTATCCTATAGTAGTACTATAGCAGTACTATAGTACTGCTATAGTGTCGCTATAGTACTATAGCAGTACTATAGCGACACTATAGTGATGCTATAGCAGTACTATAGTACTGCTATAGCATCACTATAGCAGTACTATAGTATACTATAGTATAGTACTGCTATAGTGATGCTATAGCAGTACTATAGTACTATCCTATCCTATAGTAGTACTATAGCAGTACTATAGTACTGCTATAGCATCACTATATACTATGCTATAGCAGTACTATAGTACTATCCTATCCTATAGTAGTACTATAGCAGTACTATAGTACTGCTATAGCATCACTATCACTATGCTATAGCAGTACTATAGTACTATAGCGACACTATAGCAGTACTATAGCGACACTATAGTGATGTTATAGCAGTACTATAGTACTGCTATAGTACTACTATAGGATAGGATAGTACTATAGTACTGCTATAGCATCACTATAGCAGTACTATATTATAGTATACTATAGTACTGCTATAGTGATGCTATAGCAGTACTATAGTACTGCTATAGCATCACTATAGTGTCGCTATAGTACTGCTATAGTACCGCTATAGTACTGCTATAGTACCACTATAGTACTGCTATAGCACTACTGAAGTACTACTAAAGTACAACTATAATACTGCTAAAGTACTGCTGTAGTACTACTGTAGTACTGCTGTAGTACAGCCATAGTACTACTATAATACTGCTGTAGTAGTACTGTAGTACAACTATTATACTGCTATAGTACTACTATAATACAGCTATAGTATTACTGTAGTACAGTTATTATACTTCTATAGTACCACTATAGTACTGCTATAGCACTACTGAAGTACTACTAAAGTACAACTATAATACTGCTAAAGTACTGCTGTAGTACTGCTATAGTACTAGTGTAGTACTACTGTAGTACTGCTGTAGTACAGCCATAGTACTACTATAATACTGCTGTAGTAGTACTGTAGTACAACTATTACACTGCTATAGTACCGCTTTAGTAACTGCTATAGTACTACTATAATACAGCTATAGTATTACTGTAGTACAGTTATTATACTTCTATAGTACCACTATAGTACTGCTATAGCACTACTGAAGTACTACTAAAGTACAACTATAATACTGCTAAAGTACTGCTGTAGTACTGCTATAGTACTAGTGTAGTACTAATATAGTACTACTATAATACTGCTATAGTACTGCTATAGCACTACTGAAGTACTACAGCAGTACTTTAGCTGTATTATAGTAGTACTATAGCAGTTACTAAAGCGGTACTATAGCAGTATAATAGTTGTACTACAGTAGTACTATAGCGGTTCTGTAGCTGTATTATATCGGTGCTTTAGTTGTACTACAGTAGTACTACAGCAGTATTATAGTAGTACTATGGCAGTACTACAGTATCACTATAGTAGTATTACAGTAGTACTACAGCAGTACTATAGTAGTATTGCAGTAGTACTACAGCAGTACTATAGTAGTATTACAGTAGTACTACAGCAGTATTATAGTAGTACTATGGCAGTACTACAGTATCACTATAGTAGTATTACAGTAGTACTACAGCAGTACTATAGTAGTATTACAGTAGTACTACAGCAGTACTATAGTAGTATTGCAGTAGTACTACAGCAGTACTATAGTAGTACTATGGCAGTACTACAGTATCACAATAGTAGTATTACAGTAGTACTACAGCAGTACTATAGTAGTATTGCAGTAGTACTACAGCAGTACTATAGTAGTATTACAGTAGTACTACAGCAGTACTATAGTAGTACTATGGCAGTACTACAGTATCACAATAGTAGTATTACAGTAGTACTACAGCAGTACTATAGTAGTATTGCAGTAGTACTACAGCAGTACTATAGTAGTATTACAGTAGTACTACAGCAGTACTATAGTATATTATAGTAGTACTACAGTAACCTGTGTGTTTCAGGCTGGGAGGCGCTCAGCGACTGGAAGGACGTTCTGTCTGGAGGAGAGAAGCAGAGGATGGGGATGGCCCGCATGTTCTACCACCGGTACCTGCTCTGCCAGCCCTGATGATGTCACAGCGAGACCTCGCCTCCCTGTGACATCATCCAGTGCTTTTTATATAAGGACGGCTCTGATTGGTGGGAGCTGATTGGTTGTCTCTCTGTGATGCAGCCCGCGGTACGCCCTGCTGGACGAGTGTACGAGCGCCGTCAGCATCGACGTGGAGGGGAAGATCTTCCAGGCTGCAAAGGATGCTGGGATAGCTCTGCTGTCAATCACCCACCGCCCCTCCCTCTGGTTAGAAACGTTCTTATGTTCTTAGAACCGCCAATCCTCCGGCCGCCGCTGACCTTCCCCTGCTCCACAGGAAGTACCACTCCCACCTGCTGCAGTTCGACGGCGAAGGAGGATGGAAGTTTGAGCCTCTGGACGCCTCGGCCCGGTCCTCCATGCAGGTGAGTTCACGGCGCTCACGCTCTCCCTCAGCTGGCGGGTCGGTGTTCTAAAAGCCGTTTGTTCTCCTGTTCCAGGAGGAGAAGCAGCGCCTGGAGAACCAGCTGTCAGGCGTTCCCAAGATGCAGCAGAGACTGTCGGAGCTCCGGGTTCTACTGGGAGAGACGGAGCAGGACGGCGAGGACGCAGCGGAGAGCCAGGACCCGGCAGAGGCCATTCTATGTTAGAGCTGTGTGAGAGACGGACGCGAGCGTCCACGTGAGAGACGCGAGCGTCCACGTGAGTGAGGTCAGGTCAGGTGGTTCATCATGTGACTGAATTTAAGATTTTTACTCCTAATTTTTTAGAGTAGTCCTTCTGCTGTCTGAGGCTCCTCCCCCTGATGGGCGGGTCTCCCTCCCCGTCCTGCTGTGATTGGTCAGGGCGTCACCTGTGGAGCTCAATCAGCGCACTCACCTGTGGTTTTACATTTCAAAGCTTTTAATGACTGATTAAATTATTGATTATTAGATATGATGATGTCATCCATGATGGTGCCGCTGCATTGGCTGAGCTGCTTTACCTCCGTTTAGCTCACCTGGAGACTCGGAGGGGGCGGAGCCTCACCTGAAGCAGTTTTAAAGGTTCTTCTGCTTTGATTGGTCACCAGGTGCGGGCTCCGCCCCCCACACACACCTGAGCCCTGTTATTGCGACAGTGAAGCTGCTGCTGGTCACAGCTGGCGCTGCTCGTGTCCGGGGCCGTGTGCACGGGTTCCCCTCCTGTTCCGGGTCTTAGCAGCTGAAACGGACCTGCTGACGGCCGCCATCAAGTCACATGACCCAGATCACAGGTCACGGGACCGGGCTCTAATGTGCCATTTTGACCCTAACTTTGTGAACCAATCAGAGAGCCGATCAGCGACCAATGAGCTGCTGTCGTTTCAGTGCAATCAGTGATGATGATGATGATGATGAAGAGGCCTTATTTTACAGGAAATAAAAGATTTTCTGCTAATTGATGTTTGTCTGGTTTTTTCACAATAAAAGTTCTCTGTTTGAACAGAACCGACCAACCAAACGAGGTCGGGCCTCCAGGTGTTTCTGACCCGCCCCGGTGTTACACCTGGAACAGGTAGAAGGTGCATTAACCCCCAAAATGAGTCCAGATTAAGGATGCTAATTTAAAAACAGATCTGGTTCTAATGTTTCTACGCAATGAGTGGAAAGAAAAAGTAAACTTAAAGCAACTAAAAGCGACTGAACAACTTCAGACCCCGAAGGCGTGGATGGACTGGGAATCCAGCCTCACTCACGACTCAGACAGGTTAATCATCTCGCTATCTCAAGTCAGAAATAACTCGTGATTACAAGATAATTCTCATGAAAAAAATGGTTTAACCGTGAAAACGAGATATTTATGTCATTATCTCGAGAAGACAAAAATAAATAGAGTTCGACCGCTCTGGGCTTCCGCAGAAAAGTCTCTAAATATAGCAACTAAAGCGCTAGTTTGCTAACGCTGCTTGGACCTTTTTGAACATGTGCAGCAAATGGACTGATCCAATATGGTGGACACTGAAGGGGGGGGCTGAGACACACTTAATATAATCAGCGTCCTGATGGCATTTTAGCAAAAGGATTTTTATTAAGAACACAATTAATGTGCACAAATAAGGAATAGTTGTATTAACCATACATATGAGGCCCCCAGGAACTTGGGGCCCTAGTATTGCCTAATGGTCAATCCCCTCTGCCTCGCGGCACTGTTCCTGTGACCGGTGGTCAGAACAGACGGACCAAAGGAGATTCGGTCCATTTAAAGTTTTATCTCTTTTAAAACTCCAGATTATGCTTGAAGACATTTAGAATTGTTGAAAGAACTCAGACAGAACCTTGGATGAAGTTGGATCTTTGAACAATTCTCCAGATGTTCACTATTTACTGAAGTAAGGGTCAAACGTTCTCCACCAGAACAGAAGCTTTATTTCCAGTAGGAAGGAAAAGGAAAAATGTTCTCTCTGGTTCTGTCTTCTAAAAAAAGATCCAGTACCTGGAGGTCAGGATCCATTCGGGTCACGGGAAAAGTATACTACAGTTCTGTAGGATCCAGAATCAACCAGGCATCGACTCATTGACTCTTCAGCAATCCCTCACACTGAGCCTGGTTCTGCTGGAGGTTTCTTCCTGTTCAAAGGGAGTTTTTCCTCTCCACAGTCGCTACAAGCATGCTTAGTGTGAGGGATTGCTGAAGAGTCAATGAGTCGATGCAATCAGCTGGTTTTCCTTAGATAGAAAACTTTGAATCAATCTGACTGGATGATCTGGTGAACTGTTGGCGCTATTTTAGGGAAGAAAGGGCTTCTGGGAAGAGATTACTTTATTCCCGTAATTTAAAACTTAATTATCTTAATGTTACGAATTTATTCTCGAAATAGAAGAAAAATTATCTCCACCCTGGCCCTAATACTCCATCGTATAGTTAGCTCCCTGGTTGCGCTGAGGATGAAGATATTTTAAAATCTTAAGATTTTCTTTCTGTGAAATGATCTGGCTCCTCCCACTTTTACTGACAACCATCGGACCAATCAGCTGTGAGGTGGAGGAACTGAGTTCTAGGCTCTGGGAACTTTAGACCTTCAGCGGTTTGCTCAGTTCCTCCTGGTTCCAGGGCCCAAAGAAACGAGTTCTGACAGAACCATCAGAACGAAGGTTGGAGCCGGTTCATGTGAGCAGTGGGTCCAAAAGGTCAAAGTTCATCAGCTCTGGTAACCAGTTGAGCCTCTTAGAACCTGGAAGAACTCGGTCCAGCTGTTAAGATGAACTGGAGGTTCTGGTGGAACCCAGAAGTTTGACTGGATGGAGCTTCTTCGTGGAGCCTCTCTGTCTGGGTTAACATGTTCCTGCAGGTTCCCTAACTTCTGATGACGTAAGCCCAGGTGTGTTCTCACCTGCCTGCAGACCCTCTGTGGAATGATGAGGTTCTAAAGGGAAGGTTGAAGGTTTGGCTGAATGGACCTGGTTCTGTCCCGGTTCTATCAGACCAGAGTTGAATTTGTCAGAAAATCCGAACCTTAAGGGGTCCAGAACTAGACCCTCCCTCAGAGTTCGGGTTCCGGAGCCCACGGGCCGCTCGGTACCTGTTGTTGGGTGAGGAGGAGCGTGTTCGGGTGGCCCGGCCGGCTGCGTGGGGCGGGGTCTCAGTCAGACCTGTTGTCCCTCCTGGACTCTGCTGGTTCTCTGGATCCACCGAACTTCTCTCTGGATATTTGGACCCTGAAAGACCCAGAACCAGACCTCTTCGTCCAGGTGAGTTGGACTCGGTTCTGTTGGATCCAAGTTGTCTCGCGCTGCATGAAGGAGCGCGCGAGCCAGGCGTGTCTGACGGGAGCGCGCCAGACTCCCTTCAGGAATCGGAGAGTTTTTTCGTTTCTCTGTTTTTCTCCGTGAAAGTTCTGAGTACCGGACCGGTTCTGAACTGGACCGACCTCACAGTACAAGCTCTGTGATTCGGCTTAGAAATGTCGTTCCAGTCCAGTGGTTCGGTACCGGTTCTGCTGGCTTTGGATTGACTGACTGCTGAATTCAGCTGAGAGCAGCGAGTTTAAAAGTGAACAGAAATGAAACGGGTTCTGGTCTTTGGACTGAGGGGGGTTCGGTTCGGTTCTGGGTTCTGCGTGTCGGTCCGTTATGTCCCGGCAGGAGGATCCTGACTCGGTTCGGTTCAGCCTGCAGCGGAATAACTCACATTCCTGCACATGCACGGACACGCGCACACACACATATTGAGAGGACGCGCGCACGTGCATGGATACACTCGCCTGGCGCGCGGAGTCAGATGAGCTGAGGGTCTGTTGATCTGAAGTCACCTGCTGATGTTTCATAAAACAACTTTGGACCACGTGACCATGCGACCCTGACATTCCGGTTCTGGTTCCGATCCATAATGGTGCAGTCTAAACTGTCTGATTGGTCTGCAGCTCCAGTGGTTCTGATCCAAAGCTTCAAGGCTGCAGCCCCATTCGGTTTCTGCAGAATTTCTGAAACAAACTTCCGGTTTCAGACCAGTTCTATTCTCACTGAACCAAATCAGAGCCAGTTTCTCACAACACTTTAAAGCAGGTCCTGTTCAGAACCACATCTAGAGTCCAACAGAACCAAATCAATCCAATCCTTTGGAACCCAGCGACAGAGCAGAACCAGGTCCAGTTTATGATCTGAGGACTGAGTTGGACCCTCCATCAGAACCAGAACTTTTAGCAGCTTTGGACCCAAACCTTCATGTAGTTCTGTATTTTTATGAACTATGGGAACCAAATCAGCTGCTGATTAACTTGATGAATTAACTAAATAAGTAAATAAAATGTTCACATTAAAGCAGAAACTTAACAAATGTTGCTGCTTTTTAAATGAGTCCAACGATGAGGTATGACCTCAGTCAGGGCCGGATTTAGGAAATGTGGGGCCCTAGGCAAAGACAGGCAGGGGCCCCTCTGAATGGAGAAGACAACACATAGAACAGCCCCATTCTCCAGATGTAGAAATGTTAATAGAATAGACATCCATTATCTGTTCTAGGTTGTGTCCCTCTCTTCTTGTCCCTTTTCTTCTTGTTTTCCTCTCTATGTTTTGTACTCAGCTGACTTTTCATGCTGTCTCTAAAGGAATGAAAGATTTTTTCCAAGCACTAAGCTCACTTAGCTGATTGCTCCTTCCTGTGTTTCCAAAAAGGCCAAAGTAAATAACCCAGTCCTTCTTTTCACTGTAGACAAGCCATGATCTGCTTATCTGTTTTCCATTTTTCATTTGGATGAAATAATAGCTGCATGAATCATGACAGCAGACAAGATAGAGGAGAGCAGGAGGCGGGGTTACCAATCTACTCGCTCTGGAGAGCAGAGTTCGCTGCTTTTAGATGTTGTCTCCAAAGTCTCCAGTAGCAGAAAAAAGTCTCTAGATTTGGCGCTAGGAGCTTTTTAGAAATCAAAGTGCTAGAGGGGTCTGAAAAGTGGCTAAATATAGCGACTAAAGCGCTAAGTTGGCAACACTGCTCTTTGCATGGTTTGTTTTCAAATGGTTTGCTGCTGTCTGTTTGGACCTTTCTGAAGATGTGCAGCAAATGGACTGATCCAATATGGCGGACACTGAAAGGGGGGGGGGGGGGGGGCTGAGACACACTTAATATTATCAGCGTTCTGATTGCATTTTTATAAAATAAAATAATTAATTTGCACAAATAAGGAATAGTTGTATTAACCGTACATGGAAACAGAGTTTTATGGGCCCCAGGCACCTGACGAGTATTGCCTAAATCCCCCCCTGACCTCAGCACCCAGTCTGGGACCGGATCAGAACATCAACATGTTTCTATCCAGGGTGATTCTCAGAGCCCCTCCCACTCCACCAAAACAGGCATCTGATTGGCTGCTGGTGTGATCTGGATTCATAGGAGAACCAGGTGAAGGTGTGTGACCTGCAGGGGGGCAGCAGGTCAGAGGAGAGCAGGCGGGTCATGTGACCAATATGAAGCTGTGACATCATCATCATCATCATCAGTGAGATGAAGATTAAACTAAACCTAATCTGAAGGATTTTAGTCTGGGTCCAGATTCAGATTACTGTTTGTGCCTAATCACCTCTAATCCACACACACACACACAAACTGTTAATGTGCCCTAATCTGTCCCATCAACCCAACTGGACTCAAACCAGTAACACCAGTGAGACAGTTTCCTTTGTCCGTACAGAACATGCTTCTGCTGATGGTTGAAGATGTGGTTCTGGGTCTACAGGAAGTAGGACTGTATTAAAAAAATCAGTTTTCCAAAATTTGAATACATTTTCCTAAATATCAATTAATTCAAATGTCAAAGTGTGATTTTCCTTTGGTCCTCATAGCCTCCAGCCGCTGCGTTTATTTTGAACTTCACTGTTGGACGCTACTGTTGTTCTGGTATCGGTGTGTTACAGAACCAGACTTTCAGGTAGCAGCAAAAAAAAAAAAATGTTTTCAATCCCAGAAATCCAGTTTAAAATCAGATTGAAAAAAAAACTGATTCTAAACCTTGAGAATTGGATCAAATTCTTGAATTTTGAATCTACAGCCGGCCGTAACCGAAGCGTTTAATGGTTTCAGGGATGGAACCTGATGAGGAGGAACCTGAGGTTCAGAGGTTCTACAGGTCTGAGCCATTATTTGAGTCCATAGGGACTCCTGAAGGTTCCAGGATTAAGGATCCACATCAGAGTCCAAGTCTGACCTCATTGTGGTCCTCCTCGTTGTTGGGGTTGTGGTTCGGCTTTAGAGAGGTCAGAGGCTGAGTGGACGTCTACGGATGGTCCTCAGTAAGAGTGGCGGCCTGACGGTTAGGGCATAGAGCTTGGAATCCAGAGGTTGTGAGTTCAAGCCCTAGTCTTGCAGACTGCCGCTCTGGCTCTCTGACCAAGACCCTTAACCCCACACTGCTCTCCGGGCGCTGCACGATGGCAGCCCACTGCTCCCCGAGGGGAGGGGTTAAATGCAGAGAGGGACTTTCTCCAATGTGAATAAAGTTAAATTAGTATTATTATTACTGTTAAACCCACATATGTACAGTAGCAGCCATTCAAAATGGCGCTTCCAATCAAAATCCAGGCAAATGGCAGGAAAATCCCCCCCACCTTCCAGCCACTGGCCTTCTCTTGGGCGTGCATATTTTTTATCTGACTCCTCCCTTTCCCTGAATTACAGGGTCTGACCTGGAGATGGCGCTTCTCTTTAGATCTTAATGTCCACAAATCATGATAGAAACAATATTTCAGTACAAAGATTGATGTTTACAAAGGAATTGTAGGGGACCAGCCAAGGAAAGTGGGGACAATTTGATAAAGCCTGCATACTGCTATACCTGATGGGCGGGGCTTGAACAGATGGGTTCTGATTCCGGTTCCACCTGTCCTTTAGCACAGATGAATCATTATGTGGGAGGAAAAACCAGGAGCTCTGTGTTCTGGGACACACCGTCAGTGTGACCCGTGTTTGGAGGGACATCGTCATTGGACCGGGTCGGTTCCACGAGCTGACTGTTGAAGAACACAAGGTGGACAAAGAGGGACTGGTCCTTGTGGAACCATCTTGTGTGGACCCTCAGGGTTTGACATCCAGAGCTTTTAGAACCAGGGGAATTAAGCGAGAACCCTTGCAGAGGAACAAGACCATCCCTCTGAGCCGGACCCTGGGTGGTCCTCTGGAGGTCCGGAAATCCACAATAATCTAAATTAATCCTCTCAGTGTGTTTGGCGTTAAATACTCATCTGAAGTCAGAGTAACAAGCTGTTGGTGTGAAGCTCGTTAGGTCTGAGCGTCACCATCGCACCAATCTGATGATCACATCACTCAGCAGGACATTTAATTAAAACTCTGATAAGAACCGTTAAAATCTCAGAAGTGTGGACTTCCTGATAGTAAAGAGTTACAATAGTCCAGCCTTGAAGTAACAAATGCATGGACTAGTTTCTCAGCATCACCCCTGGACAGGAGATTTCTCATTTTTGCAATGTTCCTCAGATGAAAGAAGGAAATTCTAGAAACCTCTTTGATCTGGGATTTAAATGACAGGTCCTGATCAAAAATAACACCAAGATTTTTTACTTTATTATCTGAAATCAGTTTAATCCCATCCAAATGAAGTGACTGGCTAATCAGCTTCTTTTTCAGAGACTCTGGTCCAAAGACTATAACTTCTGTTTTGTCTGCATTCAGAAGCAGAAAGTTAAGAGTCATCCAGGTTTTTATGTCTTCAGACATGCCTGTAATCTATGTAATGGGTTAGCTTCATCTGGATTATAGACAGATATAGCTGGGTATCATCAGCATAACAGTGGAAATTAATCCCATGCTGTCTAATAACTCTACCAATTGGGAGCATGTATAAAGTAAAGAGAATTGGTCCTAGCACTGATCCCTGTGGTACTCCTGTCACAGTAGGGTGGAGGTCTGAAGGAGGACCCAAATGCAGACTGAAGCTGAAGGAGGTTACTTGCAAATTTATTAACACAAAAAGGGAAACAGAAGCAAAGATCCAAAAATATAACTCCACAAAAATCGCGAACCAGGAATACTCACAACAAGGGGAGAAAGAAATGACAACAAACCAGCAACAGTGACTGAGTAGGAGGTGCATATATGGGAAACCAGGCTAATCAGCAGATTGGGAGCAGCTGTGAACGGAGGAGACTAGAAGGGAGCGAGGGAAAATTAGACTGACACAAGAGGGCAGCAGAGGGCAAACAAGAAATACCCCTAAGAACTCAAATACAATCAAAATAACTAGAATAACACAAAATGGAAATAAAACCTCAGAGATAAACCTTAAACAGAACCAAAACCATGACAACTCCACAGGTAACCTTGGAGCATGGGGAAGATTTATCATTAACCTGAACAAATTAAAACAGATCAGATTTAAACCAGTTTAGAGCTGTTCCTTTAATCCCAACGAAATATTCAAGTGTTTCTAAAAGAATATTCTGATCAACTGTATCAAATGCAGCACTGAGATCCAACAGGACGAGCACAGATACAAGTCCATTATCTGAGGCCATGAGAATATCATTAGTGACTTTCACCAGAGCTGTTTCAGTGCTATGATGAGCTCTAAAGCCAGACTGAAACTCTTCAAAAAGTTCATTATGGTGGAAGTGATCGCACACTTGATTGGCAACTACTTTCTCAAGGATTTTAGATCAGAAAGGAAGATTGGATATAGGTCTATAATTGACCAAGTCATCTGGGTCAAGAGACGGTTTCTTAAGCAAAGGTTTAATTCCAGCAACCTTAAAAGCTTTAGGTACATATCCCTGTAACAGAGATAGATTAATCACATCTAGAATGGAGGAGGAGATCAAAGGGAATACCTCCTTAAATAACCTGGTTGGAACTGGATCTAACATCCAAGTTGAAGGCTTAGATGAAGACAATAGTCTTGCTAACTCTGAAAGTTCAACTGGATCAAAGCAGTCTAAACCCGGTTCAGATTCTAGGTAAGCTTCAGCTCAAAATAAAACCAGGAAGTCAGCCTCTTATTAGTAGTTTCCTTTGTGCTGGGGGTGATTCACTGTCTAAAGCAACGCACAGAGAGGAAGGAACACCATCAACAAGATCTTCCTCTTGTGGAGAAGACAGAATTATATTTCTGTCCTCTGTGTTGTTCTCACGTGTTCTTACTCAGGAAATTAAAGATGGATCAGGTTCTTTAACTTCACGCCCTAAATTTATTTTCATCTCTAAGCATCTTATCTAGAACCCCAGGAGAAAAATGAGAGTTTGAGTGTTTCTGCTGTAGAGAACGCCATGACGCCGCTGACGGTCCTGACTGTAAACTCTGTTTGGGTTTTAGGTCCAAACCTGGCAGCTGTATGAATCTGGAAACTTCAAAGTCTGGAGCTCTAAAGCCAGACTGAAACTCTTCAAAAAGTTCATTATGTTGGAAGTGATCGCACACTTGATTGGCAACTACTTTCTCAAGAATTTTAGATCAGAAAGGAAGATTGGATATAGGTCTATAATTGACCAAGTCATCTGGGTCAAGAGACGGTTTCTTAAGCAGAGGTTTAATTCCAGCAACCTTAAAAGCTTTAGGTACATATCCCTGTAACAGAGATAGACTGTTGCCATTTTCGGGCCGATTCTCCAGTCGTGCCAAGTTTTAGCCTGATTATGCGTCATGTAGTCTGACAGTAAGTAATTCGTCGGCCGTCGTAAGGCGGTCGTGGTTAAATCCTGCTGTTGAAGCTAAGCTACGAGCCGATTGACCAGAACCGTGTGCAAACAAGGGAGTTGGAACAGACTGCCTCACAGTGTGAGAACATACATGGTGAGCTGTGAACTTGCACTGTACGACTAAACCAGTGTGAACAGTCACTGTTTATCCAGATTCCTGATCAGCCAATCAGAACAGAGCTTTCAGCTGTGGCTCCGGCTCAGATTCTGGTTCTGGAGGACCGGAGTCTATTACCAGCCGTACAGTTTCCGTTTCTAGTGGGAAACAGCCTGAAACACAAAACGCCTCACAAAGATGGGGGGGGGGTCCAGATTAGGGTGGGGTCTTCACAGCGATTAAACCACAGCTGAGTGGAGTGTGAATAAAGCGACCTTGATCTGAGCCAACTGCTGAGCACCCCCCCCCACCCAACCCTTTAAGCTACCCACCCCCATTCCTGGCCCCCCCCCACCCCCACCGCCCCCCCTTTGTGTCAGATCTCTCACACACACTCAGTGTGTTTTAGCTAGAGGTGATATTAATAATCCATAAAGAAGCTGGTTTCTCTCAATCGCTCCCAGTGGACCCCCACCCCCACCCCACCCCACCCCCCCCCCCCCCAGCTGTCTCACAGCCTGTCAGACAGACAGGCTGCTTCAATGCTTTCTGCCTACAGATCTACTCCTGGGGTGAACTGGATCATTGTGGGGCGGTTTTTGGGTCCAATATAACCTCCTATAAACCTCAGCAAGAAGAACCAGAACCTGCTAGAACTGGAGTGGATCAGAACCTCCAACTTCTGCTGGTCTGGTTATGGTCTAACGGTTGCCATCTTTGGCCAGTATGTAAAGTTCTGACATGTTAACAAGTTTTCCATCAAGCCGTGTCAAAATATATATGATTGGACCGAACCTTTCTGCTGGTTCCGTTTGGCCTCATAAGAGACTAGGTCCGTCTTTATGTCTACGCTGGTACCACCGGATGCTGAAGGTCCCTGTCCTGGTCTCCATGGTGTCTGTCCTCATCGCAGACGTCCCTGTCTCTGCTTGACCTCTTTTCATAAGGTCTCTTCAGGTGTTTCTCAGGTTCCTGTTCTCTATGCCTGCTTGTATTGCCTATTTAACTATTTCTATTAGCATGTTAGTTGCTTATAGATTCATTCTGTTTCTGGTTAAGGTCAGAGGTGCTGTGTTCAATAAACAATCAGTGTTTTTAATTCAGAGTAATTTTCATGTGAATGTGCTTTACTGGAGGCATCCATGTTTGTCAAAGAACACTACTGCCACCTACTGGTTAGTGACGTCACGGTGCGGTATCGGCTGTTGATCAAGTCCCAGTGCTGTATCTGGTGTTTGTCACAACGCGCTATTATCCAAGTCATCTTGAAAACATTCTTCTTCCAAATGTTGGCTACATATTACGGGTTTTTTCTCTGGCCAGAAGTTCGATGGCAAATCCTCCCTCTTCAAGTTGGCGATCCAACGACCAACCCGTCCGTGGAGGATCAGGAATCAGAAAGGTGGAATAACTCTTTTTTTCACTTTTACCCGATGTATTCCAGCATCCAGCTGCCATGCACGTGGGCATTGTCAGTTTCACTATAGCTCTGGTGAATTTCAATGGTGAAGTCCTCTGGAAATCTTCAATAATTGTTGTTGATTGCAGATGTGTCTAGTAGTTCCCATTGATTTAGCTTGGAAAGCGGGGAGAAGCAAAAGGATTTTGATAAAATACATAATAAATGTGCACAAATAAGGAGTAGTTGTATTAACCAGACATGGAAACAGAGTTTTATGGGGCCCCCAGGAACTTGGGGCCCTAGGCAACTGCCTAGTATGGCCTAATGGTAAATCTCTGCGTCAGCTCAATTAGCATACATTTGTGCGCTTGGTTGCATCCGGTACACAAACTTTCTCTGTTCCGCCCATTTCTCCTGTTACATTAGCATCTTTGCTAATTTAACTTTTGTTTCTAAAATTGGGGGGGGGCTCATCTCACCTTAATCTGCTAAAGATCAGACTGACCCAGTCCAGTGTTGCACTGTGACATCTGGTCATAAAGGTGTAGCATGGCTGTGCTTCATCAGGTAATAAAGCAATAGTTGGGCTGGAACAGACTGCAGGAGTGAGAATCCTCCTGATCCACGCTGAACTTCTCCAGACCACCCAGAGACTCAGACCGCCATGGATCCATGTTTTGGACCAGATAAGGATTCCAGTGATCTGCTGTAAATAAGAGTCTCTGTCCTAAAGACGTTTGGCTCCCAGTGAAGATCTGAACGGGAAAGGAAACGGAAAAGTGTCTGTGGTTTTGCTGTAATTTGCATTCTTGGAGCTTTCCTCTGATTCAGGGTTGTGCATTCAGCGGCTGTCAAACAGGACAGTTTGTCCTGACGAGACACTGCTTCTTTGTGTTTCTGTGTGTGTCCCGCTGTGTTTAATGAAGGAGGAAGTTCCCTCTGTGCCGTACAATGAGCTGTTTTTACTGTCTCGCTGTTTCCATTTCCTCCCTCTGACTGCCTTCCCTTCCTTTTCCTCCCCCTCTGTTGTCCTTTTCATGTTTCCAGCCCAGTTACACCAGTTCAAGTCAGGCTTGGTCACTTGGATGTATCTGGAGGTCTGTCTCTGAACTGTGACCCCGTCGGTGCAGATAGATAAGGACTCATGCTGAGGGTTCTTGTTCTTCGCTTGAAAAGGATCAAAAAGTCCTGAAAGTGAAGAGTCTGATCTCTGCATGCTGATTGGCTGATGAAGGAACCTGAGCCAGACACAGAAATGGTCATGAAAACAGGAAGTAGGGCCTAGACACAGTGAATGCATCAGAAATGCAGGGGAGGGAACACTTCTGACACAGAGCTCAACATTTGGAATTAGACTCCAGGAATTGTCTGGATTTGATCTGGTTTGGATCCAGTTTGGTCCCCATTAGCTGGTCCCCACCAGAGTGAAGAGCACGTTTAAACTGGTGCCCATATAGAGACGCCAACTTTAACTCTGTTTCGGACTGTTGGCTGCTCTGGTAACTGCCTGAAAACATCATCATTCCAGTAATGATGCCAACATCCAAGTATCTAACCCCTCCAAGTTATGCCCAAGAACTTTTTTATTTTATTTTATTTTTACCCCAAAAAATTGTAAGAAAATACTGTATCCTGGTGAAGGTTCTCAGTCGTCCGGTCAGAGTCATTCCAAAGAGTTTAAAGTTAATCCTCTGGACTTTGTTTCCAAGTTTGAAGACGTTTCTCTTCCATCCAGTAAGATTTTTCAATTCAAAATGTCAGAAATAGTGTTTAGTTCCAGGTTTTATCCAGCAGCCCAACAAAGCCTGGTTTTAGTTTAGAAAACATGCAAATAGAAACGGATAAACGGGTCCCCCCCTTTGGAATGGGGGTCGTTTGGCTTCTTTGTTAGCCTGCAATGCCCCATACCTGTCTATGTCTCTGAAAGGGGGGGGGATCGTTAGAGGGAATAGTTGGCCTGGATGGATAGGCGAGGTCTTTGTTCTCCTGTAAAGGGGTTGGAGCTGCGATGATAGCAGGAAGGAATCAACTCTATCGCTGCATTAGAGGTTTTTGAAAGCTGAGTCCATCCCCTCTGTTTAAAGTCGTAGGGAAGCGGCTGTTCCAATCGTTGCATTCCTGAATTCTCCCGAGTGGTGCCCGACTTTACATGAGTGAATAAAGTGAATGTGATTGGTCGATTATCAAGGGGGCGGGATTGTTGTGGCCGAAGGTTCGCAAGCAAGTTTGGTTGTGGCCGGTTTGTCGGGAGCATCTTGCTAACCAGTTAGCAACTTAGTGCTAGCAGGTTCCCAATGGGAAATTCCATTGGGACCAAGTAGCACTAAATTGGTGACTTAGAAACGACGCTGTCAAGGAACGCTATGGACAGCGGAAACATGCAAGAGGAGGAGAGTTTAGTGTCGGAGGTCGTGGATGAGTCTCCTCCGTCATCCATGTTTTATTTAGAGGAGGAAAGCGGGGACGAAGATGTTGTGGAAGAGGACGCCAGGGCGGCAGAAGCTTGGTTTGGTGTAGAAGGCTTCCAGCCGTACATGTTTGAGCCCTTGCCTCGCAACGCTGCCAGTTCTGTTAGCTCTACGCCTGCCGAAGACACAGACGTCCATCCCCGTGAACACTGGGACGCAACTCAATGGGAAAGGAAAGGATTCTGATTTCAACCGTTGCGTATATTAGCTGCGACACATGAATCAAGATGCTATGACTGAAAACATTTGATTGACAGATGACTGTTGATATATGATTGGCTGAATTTAGGTGTTCAGGCTGACGTAGAACTAACTGGCCTGCAGAAGATAACGGAAAAAAATACAGATTTTAAGACAATATTTTTTTTTAAATAGAAATTTTCAAAATTTTGGGACAATATTGTCGGATAAAGTACATTTATATACACGTTTAACCCAGAATGATTTGAGTTTGGAATATGATTTCCCTACGACTTTAACATAACTTGTAGGTGTACCGAGTCTTGTCCCTTTAATTAACTTTTTTTGGAGCAAAATGCTGCACATAGCCCTGATATTAAAGTTAAAGAAAAATCTTTTTCTATTATCATTTTCTTCTAATGTTCCATTACAGTTTTGGAGGAATTTCCCTCAACACCAAACCCAACCGAATGGCTGCATTAAAACACATAATGCTCACTGCTACAGGCAGAGAAGGGAAAGAAACAGACCTGGAATTTTTCCCTTCGCCCTGCATCAGGCGAGCTAACATCGATTTTACGCGGTACAGCCGCTCTCACCAGAGGAACGGCTTCAGACCGCAGGCAGAGCTTAACTTCAGATTGCTCTGAGCTGCAGACAGCCCGCTCTCTGTACAGGCTGTCATCATGATTTGCTAACTAACTCACAGATCTGTTGTTTAACTTTGCTTCATGATGTTACCGCTGCAGTAGGAAGAGTAGGCTGCTCTAGACTGACCTGACTATTCACTTCTATTCAGTCTATTTCTATAGCTCCAATTCACATCATGTCATCTCAGGTCACTTTCCAGTTCACCAGATCATCCAGTCAGATTGATTCAAAGTTTTCTATCTAAGGAAAACCAGCTGATTGCATCGACTCTTCGACTCTTCAGCAATCCCTCACACCAAGCATGCTTGTAGCGACAGTGGAGAGGAAAAACTCCCTTTGAACAGGAAGAAACCTCCAGCAGAACCAGGCTCAGTGTGAGCGGCCATCTGCTGAGGCCCACTGGGGTTCAAGGAGACAGAAGCAGACATAGAAAAAGAAGCATAGATACAAAAGGCAACTGTCAACCAGCTCCACAGGCGGCCCCGTCCAGGAAACACACAGCCAGGCAGACGAGCTAGCTTAGAAATTGAACTAACAGATTGAACTACCAGATTCTGCAGAGTGGGAGAATAGAGATAGAATGAAGCAGAATGATGAAAAAGGGGTCCCTATGTCCTCCAGCAGTCTAAGCCTATAGCAGCATGCCGTAAATCCTCTAATATTGAAAGACACGTTATTACCAGTAGGTCTGGTGGTAACCAGGCAACTTGGCTAGGGTAGCTTGGTCATCATCTTGCTCTTGACTCGAACGTGAGACTTTAGTTTTCAGTTTACCATGGCAGCGGAGAGATGAAAATCTATATGGCCTGAGTGAAATAAAGGCCCCGTCCTATATTAGAGGATTTACGGTAACTATAGAGATAGCTCAGGATAACCTGTGCCACTCTAACTAGAAGCTTTATCAAAAAGGAAAGGTTATAAACAACACTACCAGCCATGTCCACCGCCTCAGGATCAGGATCAGGCAGCTGCAGTGATGGAGGTGAATATTAATGAAACTAATGATTTAGTAAATAGAGTCCTACTGTAGAACCTCAACTTCTAAAGAAGTATTTTTACTATAATATCAAATGTAAATACGTCACAAGGAGAAGTTTATAATAAGGATGAAATGCCACTGCAGCGGGTATGGAAAGCCAAAAGTGTCACATTTTTAATGCATGAAATGTGAAACTTTTAATGTTGCCTGGGACACATTTATTAAAATAATAGAAAGATTTTTATTCCTAAATGGAGTTATTAGCCATGGCTAACGTTAGCCCGTCTGCAGCAGCCCTCTCTCTGCATAGCCGCGTGTGAAGGACCGCTGGCTCTGATGGCGAGTTTTTTGTGTTTATCATATTGTGTTCATTATTATCTCTCCACTAAATGAAGTAAGAATTTATTATTATATAGAGACTATAAATAACAGGAGGTGAAATGCAGCTCTAGACGAGCCGAGCGTGTGGTGACATCATCAGTACGCTTCTGCTCCAATTGACAAAGATTTGCTTAACCTGCTCCCCGAGTCCTATCTATCTATCTATCTATCTATCTATCTATCTATCTATCTATCTATCTATCTATCTATCTATCTATCTATCTATCTATCTATCTATCTATCTATCTATCTATCTATCTATCTATCTATCTATCTATCTATCTATCTATCTATCTATCTATCTATCTATCTATCTATCTATCTATCTATCTATCTATCTATCTTCTACTGTATTTTCTCTCAGGATCTGGGATTAGAGGAGATGGATTAATGTTTGTTCCTTAGAGCTCTTTAGGTTCCCAGTTGGTGCCTCAGAAATTTGTCCCAAACATCAGAGTGTCGATGAGGCAAAGCTGCTCTCTGATTAACTAGATTCCATGTCAGCCACTGAGAGCCCAAGTCAGAACCGACCTCAGCTGAACTTCCAGCTTTCAGGTTAATTAACTGCAGGGTGGAATAAATTGGTCTCTGAGCTCCTGTTTGGAGTCAGTTAACCCCCCACCCCCAAACAGACACATACCCCCGCCAAACACACACACGCGCAGACACACAGACCGCCCCCAACCCTCCAAAAACACACAGCTCCTGCTGCTCTAAATGTTGTACTGTTTCTTTAAATGACTGCTCTCCCTGCAGATTACTGCTGAGGGAATAATGTGGTGTCACTGAATCAGCTGAACATCCACTGCTGGGGTGGGGTGGGGTGGGGGTGGGGGTGGGGGGGGTGTTGCAGCTGTCTTCATTCAACAGCTTCAATTTCACTAAACTTAGAAACACATTGAGACGAGGCGGTAGCAGAGGAACTTAAGAACATCTAGCAGAGAATAACATGATAAAAAAACATCTTAGAAGAGGAACGTGATGAACAACAGACATTATAGTGTTCAGAGGAACCAGCTGCTGAGGAACATGAGAACAATCGGCTAATGAAGAAAATCATAAAAACAACCAGAAATTAAAGGATATACATTCATATAATTGTAGAGGAACCGGATGAGAACAACCACCATCTGAAGAACGTGATGAGAACAATTAGCGGCTTTTATTTCTATCATGACGATATGTGATTGGTGATCAGCTGAAACTGTTAGTGATAACTGTACGTTGCAGATACAGAGTGGTTTAGCTGTTGTCACGGTAACAGTCAATGTAGATTACAGACAGGTGAGGCATTGTACAAGGCATTGCAGGTGTGAGACATTGGAGAACAGACATCATCTGTTAGTGTGAGCACTGTGATGGATTCCACCTATGTGAGCGCCTCGATGCGGGTTCCAGCTGCGGGGGCGCCTTTATGTGGGTTCCAGCTGTGTGAGGGTCTCGATGCGGGTTCCAGCTGCAGGGGCGCCTCTATGTTGGTTCCAGCTGAGTGAGGGCCTTGATGCGGGTTCCAGCTGCGGGAGAGTCTTGATGCGGGTTCCAGCTGCGGGGGCGCCTCTATGTGGGTTCCAGCTGTGTGAGTGCCCCGATGCGGGTTCCAGCTGCGGGGGTGCCTCTATGCGGGTTCCAGCTGCGGGAGAGCCTCTATGTCGGTTCCAGCTACGTGAGAGCCTCTATGTGGGTTCCAGCTAAGTGACGGCCTCGATGCGGGTTCCAGCTGAGTGAGGCCCTCGATGAGGGTTCCAGCTGAATGAGGGCCTCGATGTGGGTTCCAGCTGCGGGAGAGCCTCGATGCGGGTTCCAGCTGCGGGAGAGCCTTGATGGGGGTTCCAGCTGAGTGAGGCCCTCGATAAGGGTTCCAGCTGAATGAGGGCCTCGATGAGGGTTCCAACCGCGTAAGAGCCTCGATGAGGGTTCCAACCGCGTGAGAGCCTCGATGAGGGTTCCAGCTAAGTGAGGGCCTCGATGCGTGTTCCAGCTGCGGGAGTGCCCCGATGAGGGTTCCAACCGCGTAAGAGCCTCGATGAGGGTTCCAACCGCGTGAGAGCCTCGATGAGGGTTCCAGCTAAGTGAGCGCCTTGATGCGGGTTCCAGCTGCGGGAGTGCCTCGATGTGGGTTCCAGCTGTGGGAGTGCCTCGGTGCGGGTTCCAGCTGCGGGAGTGCCTCGGTGCGGGTTCCAGCTGTGTGAGCGCCTCGATGCGGGTTCCAGCTGCGGGAGTGCCTCGATGCGGGTTCCAGCTGCGGGAGAGCCTTGATGGGGGTTCCAGCTGAGTGAGGCCCTCGATGAGGGTTCCAGCTGAATGAGGGCCTCGATGAGGGTTCCAACCGCGTAAGAGCCTAGATGAGGGTTCCAACCGCGTGAGAGCCTCGATGAGGGTTCCAGCTAAGTGAGGGCCTCGATGCGTGTTCCAGCTGCGGGAGTGCCCCGATGAGGGTTCCAACCGCGTAAGAGCCTCGATGAGGGTTCCAACCGCGTGAGAGCCTCGATGAGGGTTCCAGCTAAGTGAGCGCCTTGATGCGGGTTCCAGCTGCGGGAGTGCCTCGATGTGGGTTCCAGCTGTGGGAGTGCCTCGGTGCGGGTTCCAGCTGCGTGAGCGCCTCGATGCGGGTTCCAGCTGCGGGAGTGCCTCGATGCGGGTTCCAGCTGCGGGAGAGCCTCGATGCGGGTTCCAGCTGCGGGAGTGCCTCGATGCGGGTTCCAGCTGCGTGAGCCCCTCGATGCAGGTTCCAGCTGTGTGAGTGCCTCGATGCGGGTTCCAGCTGCGTGAGCCCCTCGATGCGGGTTCCAGCTGCGTGAGCGCCTCGATGCGGGTTCCAGCTGCGGGAGTGCCTCGATGCGGGTTCCAGCTGCGGGAGAGCCTCGATGCGGGTTCCAGCTGCGGGAGTGCCTCGATGCGGGTTCCAGCTGCAGGGGCGCCTCTATGTTGGTTCCAGCTGAGTGAGGGCCTTGATGCGGGTTCCAGCTGCGGGAGAGTCTTGATGCGGGTTCCAGCTGCGGGGGCGCCTCTATGTGGGTTCCAGCTGTGTGAGTGCCCCGATGCGGGTTCCAGCTGCGGGGGTGCCTCTATGCGGGTTCCAGCTGCGGGAGAGCCTCTATGTCGGTTCCAGCTACGTGAGAGCCCCTATGTGGGTTCCAGCTAAGTGACGGCCTCGATGCGGGTTCCAGCTGAGTGAGGCCCTCGATGAGGGTTCCAGCTGAATGAGGGCCTCGATGTGGGTTCCAGCTGCGGGAGAGCCTCGATGCGGGTTCCAGCTGCGGGAGAGCCTTGATGAGGGTTCCAGCTGAGTGAGGGCCTCGATGCGTGTTCCAGCTGCGGGAGTGCCCCGATGAGGGTTCCAACCGCGTAAGAGCCTCGATGAGGGTTCCAACCGCGTGAGAGCCTCGATGAGGGTTCCAGCTAAGTGAGGGCCTCGATGCGTGTTCCAGCTGCGGGAGTGCCCCGATGAGGGTTCCAACCGCGTAAGAGCCTCGATGAGGGTTCCAACCGCGTGAGAGCCTCGATGAGGGTTCCAGCTAAGTGAGCGCCTTGATGCGGGTTCCAGCTGCGGGAGTGCCTCGATGTGGGTTCCAGCTGTGGGAGTGCCTCGGTGCGGGTTCCAGCTGCGGGAGTGCCTCGGTGCGGGTTCCAGCTGTGTGAGCGCCTCGATGCGGGTTCCAGCTGCGGGAGTGCCTCGATGCGGGTTCCAGCTGCGGGAGAGCCTCGATGCGGGTTCCAGCTGCGGGAGTGCCTCGATGCGGGTTCCAGCTGCGTGAGCCCCTCGATGCAGGTTCCAGCTGTGTGAGTGCCTCGATGCGGGTTCCAGCTGCGTGAGCCCCTCGATGCGGGTTCCAGCTGCGTGAGCGCCTCGATGCGGGTTCCAGCTGCGGGAGAGCCTCGATGCGGGTTCCAGCTGCGGGAGTGCCTCGATGCGGGTTCCAGCTGCGTGAGCCCCTCGATGCAGGTTCCAGCTGTGTGAGTGCCTCGATGCGGGTTCCAGCTGCGTGAGCCCCTCGATGCGGGTTCCAGCTGCGTGAGCGCCTCGATGCGGGTTCCAGCTGCGTGAGCCCCTCGATGCGGGTTCCAGCTGCGTGAGCGCCTCGATGCGGGTTCCAGCTGCGTGAGCGCCTCGATGTGGGTTCCAGCTGCGTGAGCGCCTCGATGCGGGTTCCAGCTGCAGGAGTGCCTCGATGCGGGTTCTCGCTGCGGGAGAGCCTCGATGCGGGTTCCAGCTGTGTGTGCGCCTCGATGCGGGTTCCAGCTGCTTGACGGCCTCGATGCGGGTTCCAGCTGCTTGAGCGCCTCGATGCGGGTTCCAGCTGCGTGAGCGCCTCGATGCGGGTTCCAGCTGCTTGAGGGCCTCGATGCGGGTTCCAGCTGTGTGAGCGCCTCGATGCGGGTTCCAGCTGCAGGAGTGCCTCGATGCGGGTTCCAGCTGCTTGAGGGCCTCGATGCGATTTCCAGCTGCGGGAGAGCCTCGATGCGGGTTCCAGCTGCGGGAGTGCCCCGATGAGGGTTCCAACCGCGTAAGAGCCTCGATGAGGGTTCCAACCGCGTGAGAGCCTCGATGAGGGTTCCAGCTAAGTGAGCGCCTTGATGCGGGTTCCAGCTGCGGGAGTGCCTCGATGTGGGTTCCAGCTGTGGGAGTGCCTCGGTGCGGGTTCCAGCTGCGGGAGTGCCTCGGTGCGGGTTCCAGCTGTGTGAGCGCCTCGATGCGGGTTCCAGCTGCGGGAGTGCCTCGATGCGGGTTCCAGCTGCGGGAGAGCCTCGATGCGGGTTCCAGCTGCGGGAGTGCCTCGATGCGGGTTCCAGCTGCGTGAGCCCCTCGATGCAGGTTCCAGCTGTGTGAGTGCCTCGATGCGGGTTCCAGCTGCGTGAGCCCCTCGATGCGGGTTCCAGCTGCGTGAGCGCCTCGATGCGGGTTCCAGCTGCGGGAGTGCCTCGATGCGGGTTCCAGCTGCGGGAGAGCCTCGATGCGGGTTCCAGCTGCGGGAGTGCCTCGATGCGGGTTCCAGCTGCGTGAGCCCCTCGATGCAGGTTCCAGCTGTGTGAGTGCCTCGATGCGGGTTCCAGCTGCGTGAGCCCCTCGATGCGGGTTCCAGCTGTGTGAGCGCCTCGATGCGGGTTCCAGCTGCGTGAGCCCCTCGATGCGGGTTCCAGCTGCGTGAGCGCCTCGATGCGGGTTCCAGCTGCGTGAGCGCCTCGATGTGGGTTCCAGCTGCGTGAGCGCCTCGATGCGGGTTCCAGCTGCAGGAGTGCCTCGATGCGGGTTCTCGCTGCGGGAGAGCCTCGATGCGGGTTCCAGCTGTGTGTGCGCCTCGATGCGGGTTCCAGCTGCTTGACGGCCTCGATGCGGGTTCCAGCTGCTTGACGGCCTCGATGCGGGTTTCAGCTGCTTGAGCGCCTCGATGCGGGTTCCAGCTGCGTGAGCGCCTCGATGCGGGTTCCAGCTGCTTGAGGGCCTCGATGCGGGTTCCAGCTGTGTGAGCGCCTCGATGCGGGTTCCAGCTGCAGGAGTGCCTCGATGCGGGTTCCAGCTGCTTGAGGGCCTCGATGCGATTTCCAGCTGCGGGAGAGCCTCGATGCGGGTTCCAGCTGTGTGTGCGCCTCGATGCGGGTTCCAGCTGTACGTCATCTGTTAGCTGAGCTCCAACCATCAGATTAACTGCAGAGATTTAAAAAGGGGGATGGCAGCCTAATCTGTGTGTGAGACATCAGCTTCAATGGGCTTTAAATCACTGGGTGGCCTATTTACCAGCATCAGTTTCAACAACTACTCAACAGAACCAAAATAGAACCTGTTCTGTTCTGCAGCAAACAGTTTTAAGGTTCTGCAAGGATCTGATCACAACTAGAGTTTTCCAGTTTAAGGGTCAGTTTGTTCTATACAGGGAAGCTTTGAGTAAGTGGCGTTGTTCTGTCAGAACCTCTCCATCGAACGGGTTCTGATTGCGGTCCGATTGGCTGTAGGGCTCAGGTGTTAATCCTTTATACCGCCCTGATCTAAACATGGCCCGGTCAGGAGCTGAACCTGGTCCATTAGAGGTCGAATGTGGTTGGGTCACATATGGAACGTGGCCCGGTTCTAAAGTGAACGGATCCGCTCAGATCCAGGTCACACTGAAGCCCATCAGACTGATGAAAGGTTCTGATGAGTGAAGTTCTGTCAGCTGCTGATGCAAGTCTCTGAAATCTCTGTCATTCTCTGCGGGTCGACACCTCCACTCCTCTACAGATTTATTCCAGACATTCCTGGGTTCTGTTCAGTTGGTTCTGTTTCAGGTTTCTAAGCCCTGTTTTGCTCTGGTTCTGTGTCGGCCGGTTCTGACAGATTCTGCTGCTCTGTTCCGTACGCACCACTTCCTGATCCTGATATGGTTCAGTTTGATAAACCAGATCATTATGTTTGACTCAGAAGAACCAGAACCACAGTGGGTTCTGGTTCTGTGTCTCAGAATCTCTTTCAGTCACAGATCAGGGAAAAACTGTGCTGAGAACCACAGCCTTTGCCCTGAACTTTGTCTTCCAGGCTTCAGCCGGGGTTAGAAAAAAATCCGTTAGAAGAAGCTGAAGGTATAACCTGAAGGCCAGCAAACTTTAAAACCCAGAACCATCGGGCCAGCATTCACCCTGTAGCGTTCTTAAATGAAGTGGTCCGATCCGTTCAGATGAGAACCGGCTGAAGCCTCATTAGACCTTCAGTGATTGATGAGGGTCTCCTCTCACCGCCCTCCAGCCAGCTCCAGGTCAACAGGAAGTGATTCATTGCCTGACCTCAGAGGCGACCTTCAAGGCAGATGGAGACTGAACCAAAACCCAAATCTGTGGGACAGAAGCCAACGCCGTACGGCGCACAAAAAAAAAGAAAATGAACAAAAAGGTTCCGTGTGAGACGACCGCAGGCCCTGATAATGATGGGCTGGTTCTGGTTCTGGTTCCTCGGTTTGGCCGGACCTTAGCGTGCTTTGGGTGGCTCCACAGGTGATGCAGTGTCTGGGCTCAGGATCCAGGTCCGGGTCGGGTTCTGATACCTGCTTCAGAATATTTTTATTGCTGTCTTGCTCTTTGTGGTTCTGTTTAGTAAAATACGGATCCAAACGGATCGGAACATTGGTTTCAGATCCTCTTTATTTCAGGTTAAAATCATCTCTGTTTGAGCAAATGGACCCGGCAGAACCTGAGGAGCAGAACCAGGAGAACATTAGCGGAGCTCCTCTGCAAACCTGTCTTTCCTGTGGTTCCAGAGCGGCTCCTGATTGGCTGCATGGAGCTGTCGGCTGGAATCAGGTTCTGTAACTCAGACAGATGACTTTAATAAACCTCAATTAGCTGACGGGTTTCTGTCCCTCCTGGGTTCCTGTAGTTCCTCTGGAACCAGCCGAGGCGGCGAGCGACGAATAAAGTACTTTGATTGGATGTTTCCTCCTCAATTACTAAGAGTCACCTTTCACCTCCTCCCCTCCCCCGCAGCCGCTGCTGCAGCTGGTTGGTTGGTCTGAACGAGCTGCTGTTCACGCTCCGCAGCCCCCCCTTTATGCACCCCCCCTTCACTCGTCCTTCATCCTTTGTTTCTGCTCCAAACCCTCAGATACCTGAAACACCAGACCACACCCACTCAGCTCTACAGGAGAGGAGAGCCTCCATCCTGCAGCAGCAGATTTAATGGCAGGGGGGGGGGTCCTGAAGTAGGTTCCCTCTGCGGGCCGGTTCCCCCTCAGGGTGTGAGTTAATAATGACTGCCTGCAGCTCTGCAGCACAAACGGCATCTGGTTCTGTTCATCACGGGGGACACTGGTCCGGATCCGGCTTCAGAGTGTGGGGTTCTCACTCTGGGACCGCTGCAGAACCAGCTGCAGCTGGTTCTGCAGCTGGTTCTGGTTCCTCTGGAGGTGAACAGGTGGTTGGTTCTGCAGGTGGTTCTGCAGCTGGTTCTGCAGCTGGTTCTGGGATCGGTACCGCTGGGTTCTACAGAACCTCAACAGTTCCAGAGGGAATGGTGGACGGCGGCCTGAAGCAGGAGTCATGGACGGTTCCTGCATCTCATGATGGTTAGAAGTGAAGCTGAAGATCTGCTTCAGCTGCAGGTTCTGGTTCTGGTTCTGGTTCTGGAACCGTTCAGCTGTAAACATGGAAAAGTTGGAAGGTTGCTAAACGGTGAAAAATACTGGCCCCGCCCACTTTGTGTTGTTAGATTTCTCTTGTTGTAGAGAAAGCTCGTGGGGGGGGGGTGAATTTAAAAGGGACGTTTCTGACGTTAATGCAGAAATCTGGAATCACATCATGAACACCAGCTGCTCACACACGCCGCCGCCATGCCGTCTTTGTGAGGACATTCTGCAGGAATCAGGCCCAGGTCCTGGACCTTGGTACTGGTCCTGGTTCTGGTTCTGGTTCTGGTCCAGATCCAGGAGGCGTCTCAGGACCCGCTGGTATCTGATGGGGTGACCCTGTGTGATGAATTTTGCATGAGGGCCCCTGATGTGATGCAGACAAACACTCACACTCTTCACGTCACATTAAACATTCGGCGGTTACCGTGACAACCTGAACTCTCACCTGCTGTGGCCCGCCAGCCGGGATCCAATCCGCTGACAGCGACCCGGCTGAAAGTAGCATGGATAACAGCTGACTGATCAGAACCAATGGGTGCCGTCTGGGACCAGAACCGGCCGGTTCCATCGCGGTCCACTCGGGTTCTCCTGCTGATGTTGAATGTCTTTCTGGTTCTGTCTCTCATTGGTTAACTAGAAGATTAAGAGCAGGTTCTGGTTCTGCTGGTTCTGGATATGGACTGGTTTAACTGGGTTAGAACTGTGTTTCTGGTTCTGCAGAGGTTCTATTCCAGCTGGGCCAGTCAGAGGGGTGCGGTCTCAGATATTCTGCCCCCCTCCCCGCTCTCCTTTCAAATGTTGCGTTGGCCCCGCCCCTCATGCATAGACCACGCCCCTCTCGTTTTCTCCTAACAATGACAGCTGCTCGCACGCCCTCTCCTTCTCCGTCTCAGTCTGTTGTTGGAATGAAAGAGCAGCGGAGGTGAGTCTCTCTCTCTCTCTCTCTCTCTCTCTCTCTCTCTGTGAGTCTCTGTCAATGTCTCTCGTTCTTTGATTGGTCTGATTGACAGCTGAGTCGTTAACGAGGACCTGAGTTAATTAGTGACTCTGTGAGCTTTTATTTTGAAAGGTCATGCAGCATGGAGTCAGCTGTCCGTGTCACTCAGTGCGCTGACAGAGAACAACAGAACCAGTGTGTCTGCGGTCGGTTCTCTTTGTGTTTCTGTGGGTTGTTCTGCATGCCAACCCCCCACCACCACCCTCACCCCACCCACCCTACAGAGTTTGGATCTGCTTTTGTTTTGAAAGGTCCCATTCAGCTGTGGAAAACTCTGAGGAAGAGGCAGAACTTGTCAGTCCGTTCTACTCAGTCTAGGCTCTAAACAAAGAACTCTTAAATGGTTCTGTAGCTCCTGGAAGATGTTCTGATGGGTCACCTGACCGTGAGGTTCTGGTTTAATCGGTTTCTGCTTGGTAAATGTGGTTTCCGTGAAGCTGGTTCTGTCTGGTTCTGGTTGCACTAAAGGTGTACAGGGCATAGGTTCTACAGCTGGTTCTACAACTGGTTCTGCAGCTGGTTCTGTAGCTGGTTCCGGTTCCTCTGGAGGTAAACAGGGCACTGCTTCTGCAGCTGGTTCTGCAGCTGGTTCTGGTTCCTCTTGAGTTGAACATGGCACTGGTTCTGCAGCTGGTTCTGCAGCTGGTTCTGGTTCCTCTGGAGGTAAACAGGTGGTTGGTTCTGCAGCTAGTTCTTTGTGGTTCTGCAGCTGGTTCTGTGTGGTTCTGGGTGGTTCCGTGTGGTTCCGGGTGGTTCTGGGCAGTTCCGTGTGGTTCTAGGTGTTTGCGCTGCAGAAGCGAAGGGGAAGCAGCTCCACTGAGGTGTGATGTTGCTCTGCAGGAGCTGCTTCCTGACGGCCGCTAGAAGCTTCTTAGGTGTGAAGTTGATGCATCTCCTGACTTCCTCTGGTAACCAGAACAACTTCAGAGTCAGACGCTCTGAGCTCAGATTATCAGAACCGGACCTGAACCAGAACTGGGCCTCCAGCTGCAGAGGATCAGGAGGAAAACTTCCACCGGTGCGTTTTTCTTTGTGATTGACGTTTCTTTTCAATCAGGAATTCTCTGGAGTTTGATCAGTTCTTCATGGTTCCTCAGGATGTTCTGTTGGACTCAGATCTGCTGTTTCTGATGGAAAAGAACCTTTGAAGACGTGGCGGTTCACAGTGGAAACGCTTTGCAATTTCCATGTTTAGTGTTTTCTTTAACCTTCCATCCGGTTCGTGGTGAGGCATCTAGAGAGCTGAGACAACTTGTGAGATTATCTATCAGATTATTTTAATGGTCGTTAACTCATTTGGTAATCAAATTATAACCTAGACTAATATACACAGACTCTAAAACATGCCAATCGCTAAAAGAATATCCAACCAGCAGTAATTAAGCTGCAGTTTAAACAGTTTTTTTGCTGTTCAAAAATATTTTTAAACTTGCTATAAAGTTTTTGGCTTTTAAAATTCCAAACATTATTTTATTTAGAAAAGTAAAGTTACAAAAAATATGACTGTTGTTAAAACGATCCACAGATGAACCAATTACTGCGTTAATGGACAGCTGTAAACCCCTGGCTGTGTTATGTAATAATCCAAATCTAAACTCGCAGAGCAACATCTCGGTTCTTTGGAACATTTCTGAAAAGCAGTAGAAGATGTTGTGAAAAACGTCTTTTCTATTTTTTACTGATTGATGCTAGATTCGTAAATCACTGCGAACGTATTAGTTTTAGGTAAAGATAATGATCCGTTGCTCATACCTGCTGACCGGACTTTTCCATTATGTTAAAAGTTCTCTATTCTGTCACCATTGTTCTAAAAAAAGTACGTCTTAAGATCATTTGAGGCGAGAATATTATACTTAAAGCATCACCATATGGCCCATTTATTGATTTAGTCCCTATTTAAAGCAAGTTCGGATGTTGAGAGGACTGTGGCAACCAGCGGAGCTCTGAGGCTAACCGCAGCGTTAGCCCATCTGCAGCAGCCAGGGCTAACGTTAGCCCGTCTGCAGCAGCCAGGGCTAACGTTAGCCCTGGCTGCTGCAGATGGGCTAACGTTAGTCTGTTAGCCCATCTGCAGCAGCCAGGGCTAACGTTAGCCCATCTGCAGCAGCCAGGGCTAATGTTAGCCCTGGCTGCTGCAGACGGGCTAACGTTAGCCCTGGCTGCTGCAGACGGGCTAACGTTAGCCCTGGCTGCTGCAGACGGGCTAACGTTAGCCCTGGCTGCTGCAGACGGGCTAACGTTAGCCCTGGCTGCTGCAGATGGGCTAACAGACTAACGTTAGCCCTGGCTGCTGCAGATGGGCTAACGCTGCGGTTAGCCTCAGAGCTCCGCTGGTTGCCACAGTCCTCTCAACATCCGAACTTGCTTTAAATAGGGACTAAATCAATAAATGGGCCATATGGTGATGCTGTAAGTATAATATTCTCGCCTCAAATGATCTTAAGACGTACTTTTTTTAGAACAACGGTGACAGAATAGAGAACTTTTAACATAATGGAAAAGTCCGGTCAGCAGGTTCCTCAGGATGTTCTGCAGCAGCCAGGGCTCACGTTAGCCCGTCTGCAACAGCCAGGGCTAACGTTAGCCCGTCTGCAGCAGCCAGGGCTAACGTTAGCCCGTCTGCGGCTTCCCTCTCTCTGGATAGCCATGTGAGAAGTACTGCTGGCTCGGACGGAGGAAATTTTTGTTAAATCATTATTATCTCAAGACGATTAATAACAGGAGGTGAAATGCAGCTCCAGACGTCAGGAGTACGTTTCTGTTCCAACTGACAGATTTGCTCTGCAAGCTCCCTGAGTCCATACTTTCCTACGTGTAAAGAACACACTTGGCGAGAACACGAGTCTATACTTGCATTCTTGTGTATTAAGAAATGGCCTTATGTATGTTATGTATGTTGTATGTTGTGTAATGAAACAGAGGCTGGATCCAAATAAACCAAGACAGGTTAGTGATGTTTGAACAGTTTATTGAACAGGTTGCTTTGAGAGCGGGACTGGATCTGATTGGAGCAAACAGGCTGCAGGCAGACAGGCTGGCAGATAGTGTGAGGTTTACCAGTTCGTGATCCAGGAGGGGAAGGCTGATACTTAAGCGGAGCTTTTCCGAGTTTGTGATCCAGAGCGAGGGGAGCAGGGAGTCCGATCAGAACGATTCAGAGATCCAGGGATCCAAAGGCAGAGCAGAGAGGATATTCAGGCAGGCAGAATCAGACGGGGGTCAGGCAGGCTCGGTATCAGGAGACAGATCGGGTGAGAAACAGATATTTCTTGAGATGCTGGACTATTCTTACCGGGTTGGCACGAGATAATCTGGCACAGAGGACTGGTCTGATGGGGTTTATATACTGATGGAAACAGGAGACTCCAGTCAGAGCTGATTGCAGACGGGTGGAGCAGAGCAGGTGAATGGACTGAGTGATCAGGTTACAATCAGTGCAGAGACCATTACATACTGTGGAGCTGGATGTTCTAAGGAGGACCCTTAACGAGCTGCTGGCCTCAACGAGCTGCTGACCTTAACAAGCTGTAGGATAGGGAACGTTGCTCCAAGCACAAAGTTCCAAACCTCACTCAGAATGTTGGATATTGTCAGTCAGCTAGTTCCAGATTACATACTCTTGTTGGAGAAAAAAAAATCCAGGTGGATAATGCAATTTGGGAATTGGCCTATAAGGTTAGAGCAGGTTGCAAGTAGTCGGTTCGATCCCCTTTGGGTTCTGAGCTAAACCTCACTGGCCGACACACAATGCCAGCCCACTGCTCTCCAAGGGGATTGGTCAAAATACAGAGAATGATTTTCCCCAATAAAGGGATTAACATATGAATATCAGAACTCTAGGAAGATACTAAGAGGAAGCAGCATTGGGAGAAGAACCCCAGATGGGACCATCAATACCAGAGGTAGAGGAGAAAAGATGACATGAGATTGCTGCCAAATTTCCCCCAGACAGAGTTTGAACAGTCAGTCATCCTCCCAGTGGCCATACCATAGCTGGACTCTTTGAGGGTTAGAGTGCCATTGGCCATATCCCCTATAGCCACCAGCAGCAGCTTGAAGCCCTCCTTGAGAACCCTCTCTCAGGTAGGCCAAATAAGCAAGAAGGGTGGGACAGCGTACAAGAGAACCCCAAGACCAGGGATGAGCTTGTTCATCCCGGCTCAATCCACCCGACACCACAGAAGACAATGAAATGATGCTTCTGTAGCAAACATATCCACCTCTGCTCAACCAAAGGGGTCCCAAATCATATGCCCCACATCGCTCTACCTGGCGGGTAGTGGATGACTGAGATGCAACAAATTTAATATGAGGCCCAACTGTGACATATGGGCAAGAAGCTGGCATGTGTCCAGATAGGCTCTTGCTTGAGAGGGGACGAGAAGAAGCCAGTCGTCCAGGTACGGAAGAACCCTGATCCCTGACGTTTGGAGAGGAGAGACGCCTTCACGCACAGAGTAAACACCCTCGGCAAAAGAAAGAGGCTGAGTGGGAGCACCTGGACCTGCCCAAACCTGAGAAAGCATGTTCCACTGCAATAGGAGCATGAAAGTAGACGGCTGTCAGATCAATTGACGTAAACTAGTCTTGTTGGATCAGAGCTGCGTGTTTTGGTTTCGGGTGAAAACCAACAGACTGCCGCACAGAGCTACAAACTAGCGATAGTGTCCGAGGTGTGCCAGACGTTGTGGACGGCACCACAGCCAGAGTTTCTGCCATTAGGTACCAAACAGGAAATACGCACAGTGTAGAGCGGATGTAGAATAGGGCTGAATGATTAACTGCATTAGCAATAATATCGCGATATTGTGAAACGAGATTTTCTAACCGCAAAGGCCACGATTTGATGGGTCACATTATCAGGGGTGACCTTCTAGCAAAGTAGAACGGAGGGAAAGTTGATACTCGTATGCGAATATCAACTCGCGATGGGACATCTGCGTTAACTTCGAGACTCATGCAGAAGACTTGTTTGCTGAGCATAAACCAGGCTTTAGATGTTAACTACAATGGTGGGCGGGGCTTGTTCTTCAGCTTCCACTATGGGCGGTGTAATACTATCTGCATCTGTGGGGAGTTAGGTGTGGGCGGGCCTCATATATATACCATAGTGGATGTTCCGCTACATTTTCTGCCATGGCTTAAGGATCTGCATCAGTGTGGCTCAGAGTTCAGCTGCTCTAAAGGAGAACCTGGAACATTCCTTTGGTTCTGTAAAGCAGACCCGATCCTACATTCCGGTCGATCTCTGACTTTGTATCTCAGTAGCTAAAACTCTCTTGAGAACTGCAGTGCCTGTACGATTCTACCGCAGTGTTTTTCTTTGACTTATCCGTATGTTTGTTGTCATGACAACTGCTTGAAGAGCATCGTGTGATCTAAGGGCCCTTCCTCAGAAAGGCTGCAGGGGGCGCCAACATCTCCAGAGGAAAGGTGTAAATGTGCTGGAGGCAGGTGATGGAAAAACATTCCGTCACTCTGATGATTGGAGACGAATCTGTGTGCAAACCCCCCCCCCCCCCCCCACACACACACACACACACACACACCCCCACACACACCCACAGACCGAGGGCAGATGTTGACATGCGTAGGTTTGATGGCCGTTAATGATATTGATGCTGATTCCATCACTCTGACCGTGTGTGTGAGTATATAGTATCAAAGTCTTGTAGTTATTAATATTTCATGTCTGCAGTGATCAGTATTCAGCTGGTGGAGCTTCAGAGCTGCAGCAGCTGCTAAGAACTAGAGCAGCAAAAAGGATCCCTATAAGCTGCAGCCCAGAGTTCTGAGAGTTCTGGTTCTGAAAGCATTTCCTCTCATGCAAAAGTTTTGCACAAATGTAGTTTATTGTAGGAAAAGAAGCCGCGGCAGGACGAGGAACCTTTGACGACAGGGGTGGGTAGAACCCCGTTCTGTTCCTCCTGAAATATCTGACAGGAGCTGAGATGAAGTGTGCCTGTTTGTTTTTATCGCTGATGTTGAAGTCTTCCATTAGAACCTAATCTTCAGGTTATCAAGGTTTCTTGCAGCAGATCCGGTGTTTTCCTCATAGAGGAATCTCATTCAACATGGCATCAACAACAAGATTCAATTGGGATCGGGCCCAGAGTTCAGAGGAACTGCAGCTTTGGTGCTTCGTTTTGATTAGCTAAGGTTTACCATTTCAGTTCCTCAGGTCCAGAAGCAAGAAGGACACACTGTGAACAGAGAACTGTCCTAAAGTCAGAACCGTCAGTCTTCCTGAGTGTTTCTTAGCATCTTTCCCAGGCTAGACTGGTTCCAGCTAAATGGTTCTGAGAACCGTAATGATCTGAACGCACCACCTCAGGAAGCGAGGAAACCAATGCTAAAGTAAACCGACTGGAACCCTGAGACTCTTAAAGCCAGAACCCGAACATTTCCCGCTCTATGTAAACAGGCTGCCTCTAAACAATTCATTAAGCTCCTGCTGCACTGATCGGTGTCACCACGGCAACAAATTAACTTCCTGTTGGGACCCTGATGACGAGGAGAACTCGCTTAGAAGATGTTTTTAAAAAATGACTTTTCATCCTGAGACGAGTGAAATCCTGCTGAGCTCAAACGGGTTTGTTTCTCCGCCGCCCTGAAGACTACGGTACAAACAAATACTTCACACAAACACTGCACTACACACATATACTACACACATACTACACACACTCACACATATTCATGAGATCACGGCGGGGAGACACAACAACGCTTCAGAACAGTAGGATCCTGGCAGACAAAGGAGGAGAAACAAAGAGGGAAACTACAAGTAGTGGGTGGAGTACTGTAAGGAGTATCCTGAAGTACAGTAGGAAGTACTCTGGCAGGTGGTATGCTTAAATCTGTATTATTGTATGAAATATTTTGTAGTACAAATATGGAGTACTCTGAAGTACTGCATGTGGTACTTTGTAGTAGTGGTAGCGTAAGGAGTAATCTGAAGTACCAAATGAAATACTATGAAGTGCTCTATAGAATACTCTATAGTACCGTGACCTGAACCCAGTTACTGTTGGCTCCATCTGGGCCTGATCAGCTGATCTCTAGTTCAGAATCTGGACCGGTTCTGCTTGGCTGATGGTTGAAGACGAGGAGAACCCACGGTCCAGTCTGTTCTAGCAGGTTGTCCAGGTCCTGAACCAGGCCCAGATCATCATACTACCACCGCCCTGTTTGACTGTAGGCAGTTTTACTCTGGATGTTCTGGTTTGTCTTATCAGTGGACAAAACATTTCCCCTCAAAGTCTCTGAGCTCATCGAGACAGACAGACCTCTGGGTTCTGTTGGCTTAGCAATGGTTCTGCTCTCAGGTGTCCTCTCCTCAGTTTCTTCTTCTTTTAGTTGAATCCATAAGGGCTGCAAAAAGATATATTTTTAATCCAGTTGCCAAACTCACCCAGAGCCATAGCTCTGTTGAACCGTCCATTCCACCTGCTCTTAGCAGCAATGATTTTATGGGATTCTTTATAAATAAGATTGATCTTTTTAAAAATAAGATCATTAGCACTCCTCTATCGATTGGTTTGTCTCTGGAGGGGGGGGGGCAGCATCTGAGGTAGTGATGGAATCTGAACCGGGTTTAGACTGCTTTGATCCAGTTGTAATTTGCTGTAATTAAACCTCTGCTTAAGAAACCGTCTCTTGACCCAGATGACTTGGTCAGTTATAGACCTATATCCAATCTTCCTTTCTGATCTAAAATTCTTGAGAAAGTAGTTGCCAAACAAGTTTGCGATCACTTCCACCATAATGAACTTTTTGAAGAGTTTCAGTCTGGCTTTAGAGCTCATCATAGCACTGAAACAGCTCTGGTGAAAGTCACTAATGATATTCTCATGGCCTCAGATAATGGACTTGTATCTGTGCTCGTCCTGTTGGATCTCAGTGCTGCATTTGATCCAGTTGATCATAATATTCTTTTAGAAAGACTTGAAGATTTAGTTGGAATTAAAGGAACAGCTCTAGACTGGTTTAAATCTTATCTATCTGATCGATTTCAGTTTGTTCATGTTAATGATAGATCTTCCTCATGCTCAAAGGTTACCTGTGGAGTACCACAGGGATCAGTGCTAGGACCAATTCTCTTTACTTTATACATGCTCCTAATTGGTAGAGTTATTAGACAGCATGGGATTAATTTCCACTGTTATGCTGATGATACCCAGCTATATCTGTCTATAATCCAGATGAAGCTAACTCATTACATAGATTACAGGCATGTCTGAAGACATAAAAACCTGGATGACTCTTAACTTTCTGCTTCTGAATGCAGATAAAACAGAAGTTATAGTCTTTGGACCAGAGTCTCTGAAAAAGAAGCTGATTAGTCAGTCACTTCATTTGGATGGGATTAAACTGATTTCAGATAATAAAGTAAAAAATCTTGGTGTTATTTTTGATCAGGACCTGTCATTTAAATCCCAGATCAAAGAGGTTTCTAGAATTTCCTTCTTTCATCTGAGGAATATTGCAAAAATGAGAAATCTCCTGTCCAGGGGTGATGCTGAGAAACTAGTCCATGCATTTGTTACTTCAAGGCTGGACTATTGTAATTCTTTACTATCAGGAAGTCCACAAACTGTAGTTAAAAGCCTTCAGCTGATCCAAAATGCTGCAGCCAGAGTTCTGATGAAAATGAAAAAGAGAGATCATATCTCTCCTATCCTGGCTTCTCTTCATTGGCTTCCTGTTAAATCCAGAATAGAATTTAAAATCCTCCTTCTCACATATAAAGCCTTAAATGGCCAAGCTCAATCTGATATCAGAGATCTGATTGTTCCTTATGTTCCTAACAGAGCACTTCGCTCTCAATCTGCAGGTTTACTAGTGGTTCCTAGAACTTCTAAAAGTAGAATGGGAGGCAGATCTTTTAGTTATCAGGCTCCTCTCCTGTGGAACCAACTACCAGTTTTAGTCCGTGAGGCAGACACCCTGTCTACTTTTAAGGCTAGGCTTAAAACTTTCCTTTTTGATAAAGCTTCTAGTTAGAGTGGCTCAGGTTATCCTGATCTATCTCTATAGTTCTGCTGCTATAGGCTTAGACTGCTGGAGGACATAGGGACCCCTTTTTCATCATTCTGCTTCATTCTCTCTCTATTCTCCCACTCTGCAGAATCTGTTAGTTCAATCTCTAACGTTCTGCTCTCTCTGCTTTTTCTCATAGTAGCTTCATCTGGTCTGTTCCTGTTTGGCTGTGACTCCATCCTGGAGAGAAATATCAGCTGTGCTGCTGCCATCAACACCTTTGTTTCTAGATGTTGGAGCTTGGCCTGTTTTCCAGTGTAGTCCTGTTTCTCTGACTGTGACTAACTGGATGTGCTCTCTTCATCCTCTGACATGGGAGCTGGCTCGGAGCTCGTCTGCCTGGCTGTGTGTTTCCTGGACGGGGCCGCCTGTGGAGCTGGTTGACAGTTGCCTTTTGTATCTATGCTTCTTTTTCTATGTCTGCTTCTGTCTCCTTGAACCCCAGTGGGCCTCAGCAGATGGCCGCTCACACTGAGCCTGGTTCTGCTGGAGGTTTCTTCCTGTTCAAAGGGAGATTTTCCTCTCCACTGTCGCTACAAGCATGCTTAGTGTGAGGGATTGCTGAAGAGTCAATGAGTCGATGCAATCAGCTGGTTTTCCTTAGATAGAAAACTTTGAATCAATCTGACTGGATGATCTGGTGAACTGGAAAGTGACCTGAGATGACATGATGTGAATTGGAGCTATAGAAATAAACTGAATAGAATTAAACTGGTTCCTCTCCACTGTTCTACGTTCTCTCTCTGTGTGGGTCGTGGTTCTGACTGTGGTCCTGGTTCCCCAGATATGGACCTGTAGCTCTGATAGATGTCAGAGACTCGGGTTCTGTTTATAATCAGATCAGACAGGTTCTATGCAGGTGCTTGGTTCCTGGTGTGGCTGATGTTCTGCCTCAGTAGAACCGGATCCTGGACCGGTACCAGAGTTGGCAGGCAGTTCCTGCCGCTGGTGTCCTGCTCAGTGGTAGTGCAGTGGTGCTCTGAGGAGGGAGAAGGAGAGGAGGGAACGGTTCTGGTGAAAAAATAAAACCCAGGAACTATTCAGAACCGGGTCCCAGAACAGAAGCAGCTGTGAAGCTCCTCTGCAGACTGAAAGTAGGACGAGAACAAACGCAGTGGGAGGGAGTCGCCGAGAGGGAAGGACAGGAAATGAACAAAGAGAAGAAATTGAAGAGCGGAGGAGCTGCGCTGTGTGTGTGTGTGTGTGTGTGTTGGCTCTTTGAAGATGGAGTCGGCAGAAAAAGCATAGAGATAGTGTGTGTGTGTGTGTGTGTGTGTGTGTGGGGGGTGGGGGGGGTTGCCTGAGGTGAAGCAGCCTGTAATCATCACCTCTCTGTGATGAAAGCAGCCTGTCCCTCATTAACATACGGGGGGGGCAGAAACAAAAGAGGAGTTTAGAAAACTGCAGGGATTAGCCGAGTAAACTGCTGCAGCATCGTCGTTACCATGGTAACCACCAACGCCAGGAAGTTCAGTTGCTCGGAGCAGCACCTGGTTTCTCCTCCTGAGGTTCAGTTCCTCTAAGCTTTCTTGTCTTTCCAAACCATCAGAACCAGGCTGGTTCTGGAGGGTATGGAGATTCTGGGCCGGCCCGGTTCTGAACTGATCCGATCCAGGAATGTGTTTGACTGTGGCTCTTCATGCAGCTGCACCTCAGACCTTCTGTTCCATTAAAGATGGTCCAGATGGAACCCTGCTGATGTGCGGTGGTTCTGCATCCTCACCAACTAAAGGTCCAGTTACTCCAGAGGAACCAGCAGGTAACCCTCAGATGGAGGTTCTGGTCCTGGGAATTCCCTGGATCCGTTCAGGTTCCGTCCTTCAGGATGTTCTCTCCCTTCAAGGTTCTGCCTCTTTTGCTCTTTCTAGAGAAAAAAGGTTCCAGATTCGTTCTGCTGTTCAGATTCCTTCTGTTGTCTCTTCTTCTTCTGCCCACGTTCTGACCTCCACATCGTTCCTTCATCTCTCTTCTCCTCCATTAATTATGGATGAACCTGAAAACATGCAGGATTCCCATGGAGACGTGAACTCCAGGTTCTTTAACCAGAACCTTTCTGGTTAGTTTCCAGCACAGACCCAAACTTTACGGGTTCTGATGGACCTGTAGAACTTACCAGAACAACAACGGGAGGAACTTAGAGAAGAACAGAGAGAAGAGGGAGAGAACCAGAGATCCTGATGTTCTCTGCTGTGAGGTTGAGCTCCCGGTTCTGGAACCGGATCGGTTCGTTCAGCTGCAGAACCGCGGCCCCTGAGGTCAGAGCCGGGTTCTGCCATTACAGGAAGAATGGAACCAGTTTAACCCAGTTTACCACCCCAACTGAGTCCCGTAACATCCCAGTTTGAGGTGTTGAGATGTGTTGCTGTGGATACAGGGCTGTTGCCATGGTAACGTTGCTACAGGCAGCTACAGTTGGACGGTCAGATGGAAAATGCGAAGCGGAGAAATGTGTGAATGAGTTCTGCTGCTCCTGCTGGGCTCAGGCTCACCTGCTCAGGTGGATTTCCATATTTCCCATTTGAGGCGTGGATCATCGATGCCGCTCGCTCAGAGCGCACGCCGTCATGGTCGGGTTCTGCTCAGACCCTTCCTGCTGGATCCACAGAGGAAATCAGGCTGGATGTCTGCTCAGAGACTCTGTGGGTGGATGCTTTTCACAGCGTAGCTCTGATCTCAGGTCAGCGCCGCTTCCGTTCCCCGCCTGCTGCTGCTGCTGCTTCTACGCCGCCATTCCTCCCATAACCGCCTGAACAGCACAGGCAGAACCTGACCTCTGACCCCGACACGCACGCAGGTTCAGCGGCGGTTGGGTCAGAACGTTCCGGCTGCTCAGATCTGTCTGCTCTCTGATCCGACTTTAGCAGAACCATCTGCTGATGACCTTCTTCTTCTTCTTCTCACCTGTTGCAGGTAAAGAGGAGCTGCCATGTTGGCCTCCTCCATCTCCTCATCAGTCCTCCTCCTCCTCCTCCTCCTCCCTCCCTCCCACTCTGCAGACGACTCCGTCCAGCGGGTCCAGCTGGATGGCTCCCCCCTCTCTCACCTGCTGCTGGACCCGGGGGCGGGGCGTCTGTATGTGGGCGGAGTCGACCACCTGTATCAGCTGACGCCTGACCTGGAGGTGGTGTCGGAGGTTAGGACCGGCCCTGAGCTGGACTCCCCGGACTGCCTCCCCCCGATCAATCATCACGACTGCTCCTCAGCCACGCCCACTCATAACCACAACAAGCTGCTGCTAATGGAGCCGGGGCAGGGGGCGGAGCCAGGGAGCCTGATCGTCTGTGGCTCCCTGTTCCAGGGGATCTGTGAGAAGCGGTGAGTCTGTGCTGATTTGTGGTTCAGCGGATGCTGGACTGACCGTCTCATGATGCGTTTCCTGGTTTCTCAACAGGAGTCTGTCCAACGTCTCTCAGCTCATCTACCGGACCTCCAACCCCGTCGACACTCAGTACGTGGCGGCCAATGACCCCCGAGTCTCTACGGTCGGCGTGGTGATAACCGTCCAGAACAAACAGGAAGGGGCTGCGGCCGGCGGCGAGCTGCATCTCATGCTTGTCGGTAGAGGCTACACCAGCAGGGGTCCCGGGGACATCCCACCAATCACCACCCGCCGCCTGCACCCGGTGACTCCGCCCCGCAGAGCCTTCTCCCAGGAGGAGGAGCTTGGAAAACTGGTGGTGGGAAGTTACTCCGAGTACAGCAACCACTTTGTGAAGGCGATCGTCCACGACGATCACGTCTACTTCTTGTTCTCCCGACGGGACATGCGACATAAGAAGGAGTACCGCACGTACGCCTCGCGGCTCTGCACCTCCGACCGCAGCTTCTACTCCTACGTGGAGGTGCCGCTGCTCTGCCGCGAGGGATACAACCTGGCCCAGGGGGCGTGGCTCGGAAACGTCTCTGGTAGACCAGCGCTGTTTGTTGCCATGGCAGCAGGGCAGGCGTCCACGCCTGTAGCGACGAGCCGCTCTGCGCTCTGTATCTATGGGATGACGGAGCTGGACGCCATGATGCGGCGAGCGCAGGAAGTGTGTTACACGAAGGAGGGGCGAGACGACGGAGGGCATGAAGTGGCGTACATCGAGTACTACGTGTCGTCGAAGTGTCTGAAGCTGCCGAAGGTAAAGATGTGAGAACTGGACTGATTTTATTAGCTTACCTGTTTCTAACCGGATCTAAACTGCATAAACCACAATCCCTCTGATGCCCCGTCGATATGACATCATCACATGTGATGAGGTCATAGATGGGTCTCTCATAGTTTCACCTGAATAACAGCAGCAGATGTTTATACTGAACCCATTAAGAGAGGAAGAATTCCTGTTTTTAGAGAGCAGTGCTGCCCCCTATAGGTGTAAACGGGTATCGGCTGTTTTAGGTGAAAAAAAAAGTTCATTAGCAGGAATCATCTGGAGACGACTGGAAACAGCTCAGCAGAGCAGGAGCATTCTGACAATCACATAGAAAAAGCAAAGCATTTAGGGCAGAAACTAATGATTATTTTGCAAATCGATTAATTGATAAATAATCGCACAGTCAAAGGCTCCTTAAAAAAGTTTTTTCACAAAATGAAACCAGGTGCAACTAAAACTTTTCCACTTGACGAGTTCTGGATAGAGAATATTAAAGGATGAAAATGTATTTTTTAGTTTCGCCTGGTTTAATTTTGTGAAAAAAAAAACTTCTTTAAGGAACCTTTGGCTACCTGATTATTAAATAATTAATAAAAAAAATTATTGATTTGCAAATAATGGTTAGTTGCAGCAGTTTACGCGTCTCAACCTGTGGATGTTCCAGTGAACACGGTTAGCTTCACTAATCGACGCTCAGCGCAGCAGAAGAAGAAGCAAAATGAAACTTGCTGAAAGTTTAGTCCAGAACGTTTGAGTGAGATACTGTGAGGATGTGATCTGATCAGAACCATGAAGACATCGGTCCTCTAACAGCTCAGGCAGGGAGGTTGGAGGTGTGAGCATCATGGTGAGGGGATGAAAAGGTTGCATCAGACTGATCTGCAACATGTGAGCCATCCTGAAGCTCAGCTGGGGCTGAACCTTTGATCCTCCTGCAGCAGAGAGGAGGGATCATCCGCACGGATCAGCAGGCAGCTGTCAGTCAACCAGCTGCTGGGCAATCTGACCCAAATACAGCCGCCTGCATCTGGCCGGGGGGGGGGGGGGCATTAATGTGTTTGTAAACATCAGGCTCTCTCTCTCCATTCACTCTAAAGGACTCTCTGTCTGAGTACCCCTGTGGGGGGGAACACACCCCCAACCCCATCGCCAGCGCCGTGCCCCTTGGAGTTCCGCCCACCGTCACCCTGGAGACCCAGCTGACTTCTGTTACCACAGCAACGGAGGCTGGACTCACCATCGCCTTCCTCGGAGATCGAGAGGGACGTCTGCACAAGGTGACCCCCCCCACCCCACACACACCCCCACCACACACGTTCAGGTAGTTCCCAGGTGGAACGTTGAGTCGAGACATTTCTGAACACATGGGGGCGCTGTAGCTCAGGCAAACTGATTAAAAGGTTGATGGCCGTTTCTCAATTCACTAGAACGTGAATACGGACTTGTGTTCTCACCAAGTCCGTTCTTGAGAAGAACCCAGTAAAGTCTGGACTCTGGGAGAACGGGAGCACGCAGAATAGATCTGGGTCAATTAGAACAGCAGCGTACTGATGACATCAACACATTCATAGCTCGCCTGGAGCTGCATTTCACCTCCTGTTATTAATAGTCTCTAAATAATAGCTGACCGCATCACGGGCTAACATTAACCCTGGCTGCTATAACGTACATTTCTTATTTAGAGGAGGAAAGCGGGGACGAAGATGTTGTGGAAGAGGACGCCAGGGCGGCAGAAGCTTGGTTTGGTGTAGAAGGCTTCCAGCCGTACATGTTTTTTTTTAGTTTTTACGGCTCTAGCGGCTCGTTTTTCTGACAGTAGGCTGACAGGAAAGGGTGTATGAGAGAGGGGGATGAGATGAGCATGCGGCACAGGACCACAGGTCGGAATCGAACCCAGGTCGGTCGCTTCGAGGACTAAGGCCTCCTGCCGAAGACACAGACGTCCATCCCCGTGAACACTGGGACGGAACTCAATGGGAAAGGAAAGGATTCTGATTCCAACCGTTGCGTATATTAGCTGCGACACATGAATCAAGATGCTATGACTTAAAAAATTTGATTGACAGATGACCGTTGATATATGATTGGCCGAATTTAGGTGTTCAGGCTGACGTAGAACTAACTGGCCTGCAGAAGATAACGTGAAAAAAACAGATTTTAAGACAGGATTCTTTTAAAAATAGAAATTTTCAAAATTTTGGGATGATATAGTCTGATGAAGAGAACATTTATATACATGTTTAAGATAGAATTATTTGACATTTAAATATGATTCCCTACGACTTTAAGGTTGGTTTTTCTTTCCTGACATAGATGGCTTCCTTCCTCTCAAACCACCTGTCTTCTTTGTCCAAAATGTGAACATTCTGGTCCTCCAAAGAATGTCCGTCCATCAGGTGTAGGTGTAGCGCAGAGTCTTCTCCAGAGGAGGGCGCTCTCCTGTGTTGGGCCATGCGTCTGTGGAGAGGTTGTTTGGTTTCTACAATATAAAGATCAGAGCATTCCTCACTGCATTGACCTGCAGACACTCTGCTCAGATTGGGGGGGTTGGTCTTCAGGATGAACTAGTCTCTGTTTAAGGGTCTGTTTGGTCTTAAATGTTCTGGGAATTTGTGTTTGGAGAAAATCCACTTTAGTTTCTATTTGGTTGTTCTAAACTAAAACCAGGCTTTGTTGGGCTGCTGGATAAAGCCTGGAACTAAACGCTATTTCTGACATTTTGAATTGAAAAAGCTTCCTGGATGGAAGAGAAACGTCTTCAGACTTGGAAACAAAGTCCAGAGGATTGATTATTTTTTAACTTTTTTGGAACAACTATGACCTGTATAACTGAGAATCAGCACCAGCATTTGCCGATGGTCCTGCTGATGTTTTTACTTTCTACATTGCATGTGGGCATGTATGTGTTTTAAACCACTGTTGAACAAATCTACCTGCGGGTAGAAATGAAAGACCTAGAAAAATCATTTCCAGTAAAGTTGAAGAGTTAACGCCTGTTCTAGCTTGAAGGCATGCTAATGACGTGGTGCTATGGTGGCCCCTGCCTTTACCTGCTTCATATTATTCTGCCTCTTGATTAAATATTTAAATTGTTTTTTCCTCTGCGGTTCGGTTTATTTCGCCGATGGGGGAAATGTTTTTGTTTTGAATCGAGTCCCTGACTTTGCAGCATTCGCTCCTCCTGAGCGAGCGCTGAGGAACAATATAAAAGAACTGGGAGGGAGCATTGGGGGCCCCTGGGGGCGCCCAGCTATTGTCTCCACTGTGTTTGTGTTGGTGGGAGGGGAGGGGGCCAAGCAGGGGCCAGTTGGGGAGCTGCTGGGGCTCCTTTGTTCCTGCCTATGAGCCCGTACTGGTCGAGGTGTGAGGACGGCCTCGGGGGTTCAGCGGTGCCGCAGGTGTGTGTTGCGGGGGGGGTGGGGCTTCAACTCTAGTACATTTTGACCTTTGGCCCCTGGGACCCCTTCTTTTGAACACCTGGCAGCTCACCAGGTATGTTTGGTGTCAATGTAAACGTCTGCAGAGGCGCCTAGATTCAACATTTGGGTTAATAAATGATGATTCTGCTTCCTGTTCTTCATCTATTAGAATAAAAGTTACTATTAGAAGTTAGTATTTGGAAGAGCTTTAAGGAAACAGCAACATTCAAATACTTTTAATTCTGACTTTATGGGATTATGACTTAAAAAAAGAGTAAAGAGGAGATGGAAACAATCCAATAAGTTCTGATCTAGTGTTTTATTTTACATGCCTGATCAGCTGTTTCTGCTGCCGGAAATGAAAACACTCTGCAGCAACGGATCACAGCATCCAGTGACGGTCAACTCAGTTCACGCTGCAACACGTTGATTAAAACCATCACTGATCTGTGGCCAGCGCTAGCTGCTAACCGCTAACTCTAATTGACGTTTTTCGTAGAAGCTCCTTTAACCTGTTGACCCCGGGGGGCCCGGTACGGGGCCCTACTGACCCCTGCTCATGTTTATCTATTCATCGAAATGCACAAAACGGTCACATGGTGTTTCATCCACACGCCCTTAAAAGGAGGCTTTAAAATTTCTAAAACATGTTTCAAAAGTGTAGTTTAAACAAATAAAATGAGATTTAAAATTCCACCTGACATGTTCATTCTTAGCCCCGCCCCCTAATGGCCGCCATCATTGGAAACTGAAACTAGAGGCTCAGACCTTTCCAAGGAGGGGTCAGAGGTCATTGTGCGATCGTTTCAGGTGATGTAAGCAGCATGCGTTCCATAAGCTGCTCTGTTATTCTTATTTTCTATTCAGTTTGTTGATATTATTGGTAAATTTCAATGAAACAACTAAATCTTAGAAGCAAAAGCTTTGCCTCATGCAGAAGGTCTCCAAAAATGTAAATCAGCATATTTGTCTGACCAGATTCACTTTTATGTGCGGAAAAATGCATTTTCGCACTTTTGGCACCTGAAAAATATACTTCAATGCCTTTCTGTTATAAAAATACTAACAGTTGTATTACCGATGTATAGTTTGGGAGCTGAACTTGCTTTAATTCACATATATAACTTCATTTGCTCCTAAAACCCTCAGAGCTTTAGGAGTTAAGCTTGCAGCGGGGTTGGATGGCGGTCAGCGGCCGCTCTTAGAAGGTCAGCGTAACTATAGAGCAGTGGGTGAAATCAGCTGAGAGAGAAAAGAGGTCAGTTGGTCTTCCAGCAGCTGTAACCTAAAGCAGCATAACTACAGATTTCTTTGGGCTGCTTATCATCCGCTTCCCTCCACTGTTTGGATCAGAACCAGCATGTTGCTATGACCCTGCAGAACTTTGTGCAGATCTCGCGAGCTTTCAAGGTTTCACTCGCAGATCAGTCTGGAGACTCTCCGTTAAAGAAAATCTGGAGCCGTTCACCAAACGAACATCCAATCAGCGTTGGCTTTGAGGCGGGTTGAGGTGTGACGCAACGAGAAGCGCGACAGTTCAGTCTAAAGAACATGGCGGCTTCAGCCGATGAAACTAGCGTTAGCGTGGCTATCGAGCAAGTTTTATGGGAATTACAGAGTATTTCTTCACTGAAAGAAGAGCAAAACACTGCTCTGGAGGCTTTTCTCAGAGGAAAAGATGTTTTTGCTCTTCTCCCCACTGGTTTCAGCAAGAGTTTGATCTATCAATTGGCTCCTCTTCGTCGTCGCTCTGTTAGTACGTCATATGCTTGGTTGATCTGATTGGTTTATTTGGCCCGTCTATCACCAACATAGGCCAATCAGCTAACCAGTATTTTGGCCCCTTCCCAAAATTACTTCAACGGAAGGTTTCCAGATGGATATGCGGAGCAAATCCATCTGGTGGAGTCAGGTTAGAACCCATCTGTGCTTGATAGTGTTCTTGCTTCATGTAGGTTAGATCAGCAGATCCATCACAGGAGAACATCAGAACCACATGAGGTAAAACTACTGACATCATCAATGAGAAGCTTGTTTTTTTCCAGGACTTCCTGCAAAGGTTTGCGTACTTAACATGGTTCTGTGGGCCTTTGGATCAGTGGTTTGGTTTAGTTCAGATCCTAATGAGGATGGAACCAGGCTGAAGGTTTTCCAGGGATTCATGGGGATCCAATCATCTCAGATCGGTTCTGTCTGTCTGAGCAGAACTTTGATATCAGATCCTGGAGGTCCAAAAGAATCAACCTTCATATAAACCTTCCTTAGACACACACACACACACACACACCATGTATTATTGATGAGGAGCTGCAGGCCCCTCGGTGTGGCTGTGTGTGTGTGTACCTGTCTAGCTCTCATTTTTCCAATTTAAGTGCTGAACAGGTGTTCAGCTCGGGGGTTTGCTGAAACTTAACTTGCTGATTGGTAATTTTGGTCCCAGGTGGATTGTGGGTAATGATTAAGCATGAAGACCCTGAAGTGTAATCTAGTGTAGTGAAGTGCTTTGATTCTCCGTGTTAATATTTAATCACTCATCTTTTTATTCCAACCTTGATAGGCGTTTGTATTGATTGCTGTTTATTTTAGAAACAGCAATTCTACCCGACCCTGAACGTGACCCTGACCCGGGTCTGAACCTAAGCCTGACCCCCCCCCCCCCCCCCCCCCCCCCCCCGTACCTCTAGTGCTACGTTCAGACGTAAAGCAGCAGGAGCAGTAGAAACTAGGGTTGTCACGATACTAAACTTTTCAACTCGATACCGATACTAAGGAAAATATTCGATACTCGATACCATTTTCGATACCACAAGGATAAAATTTCAACAGAAATATTTTGATTAATAATTAAAATACAATAAATAAATAAATACAATAAACAATAAGAACAACATTTTGAGGTTGTTTGCTGTGCACAGTATTTAGCAAGCTTGATAAAAAACTTACAAAATTAAAATTAAGTTTCCCTTCCTTGGCTATGCTTGGCACACATAACAATGACACTAGCCAAACCGGTTAAGAAACAAAAATAATTCTCAGCAGCTGCAACTGTTACAAAAAAAGTCTGAAACTGAAAAGTGCGTAGAATTATTCAATCACACAGTGTTCAGAAAGTGCATTTTCCTCTATTTTGCACTTTAGATGAATGACTGTTTAGGTGCGACTGGTACTCGATACTTTTGAAAATGAGTATTGTATCCGGATACAACATTTCAGTATCGATACTTTTTTGAGTATCGATACTTTTGACAACCCTAGTAGAAACGCCATGCTGCTTCATTTCTGATGCTTGTACCAGTTAAGTTCTGACCCGGCTGAAGCATCTTTGCTGCTCTAGCTGAGTGATTGTAAAGTGGGTCTGATGCGCGGTGGGCGGAGCTACTCTATCCTTTCTCCGCCTGGAACAATGGCAGCTATATTAGCTGTGATCAGCGGGTAGAAAGTAGTTAGAATCTATGTTGAAGTGAGAAAGTCCTCCTGAAAACATGGTCTGTGCAGTCAGTTCATCCAGATTATCATCCTGCCTTCAAAGATTATTTCTCTGTGGGAGCCGCTCAGACCCCCACATACCGGCGCTGCGCTGTCACTGGGAATCCCAAGCAGCAGCTGCCTCAGGCCCGCTCGCCTCTCCAGGGTTTTCCCCTCCTGTTGGTGGCGGCTGGAAGTAGATGTTAGCGTTTTTCAGGTCTGTTCTACAAACTGCAGGCAGCAGGATAATAAAAGCCAACATATTCTGCCGGCAGGTTTCTACGTTTGAAGTTAATTTAGGCGTTAATAAACTGTTTCAGAGGAGTGATCAAAGCGCTCTGCATCAGCAGTGCTGCGTCTGACTCCCTGCCAGCTCCCAGATTAGCTTCTCTCATTGGTTGATGCGGCGCGTCCAGCAGCTAAAGCTCAATGTTTCCAACTCCTGCAGCTGCTACTTCTGAAGCGCCTCAGATGCTCAGAAGCTCATGATGCGCTGCTCCTTCTGCTCCTGCTGCTCTAAACACGCTGCAGGACTTTTTGCTGCGCCTTGATTCGCGTCAACCATTGACTTTACATGGAAATGAGCTGCCTCTGCTGCTAGCGGTTTGAACTTAGCATAACTAAACCCTGAACCTTGAAGCTTCGCTTCTGGCCTTTGGTCTCCATGAGGCTCATCGAGCAGATGATCTGGTAACATGAACATATACACCACAGCAGGTAGTGGATTATTACCTAGAGTTCCTGGTGGAACCTCGTCTGTTTTCCGTTGGGGAACTGGAACCTGTTCTGAACCAATCAGCAGACACATAGAGAGACGACACTCTGGGCGCATCCCAGTCGGTGGCTCCTCCCTCCCACACGCTGCTGAACTGGTCCCCTTGATGGTGCTTTTCCTGGACCAGGAAGCTGTCGTTACCATGGTAGCAGTCCAAGCTCTGGCAGCGACTGCAGAGGACGCTTAAAGGAAAAGTCCAGTCAGTTAGGAATAATCAATGGATCATTATTTACACCTAAAACTAATATGTCACAAAACTACTTCTTCACATACGTTAATCAGTAAAAAAATACAAATAATTTTCGTTGCGATCACTGAGTCTGGGAGCGGCCATTTTTGCCCAAATATAGTAGCCCCTCCCTCCTGCCATCTTCCAGCAGTGACGTCACGGTGCGGTAAGCCTAGCGCCATTCTCCCCGCTTTCCAAGCTAAATCAATGGGAACTACTAGACACATCTGCAATCAACAACAATTACAGGTGCTGGTCATAAAATTAGAATATCATGAAAAAGTAGATTGATTTCAGTAATTCCATTTAAAAAGTGAAACTTGTATATTATATTCATACATTACATACAAACTCATATATTTCAGATGTTTATTTTGTTTAATTTTGATGATTACAAATGACAACAAATGAAAATCTCAAATTCATCATATCAGAAAATTAGAATATTGTGAAAAGGTTCAAAATTGATGGCCCCTGGTGCCACACTCTAATCAGCTAATTAACTCAAACCACCTGCAAAAGCCTTTAAATGGTCTTTCAGTCTAGTTCTATAGGCTACACAATCATGGGGAAGACTGCTGACTTGACAGTTGTCCAAAAGACGACCATCGACACCTTGCACAAGGAGGGCAAGACACAAAAGGTCATCGCTAAAGAGGCTGGCTGTTCACAGAGCTCAGTGTCCAAGCACATTAATAGAGAGGCGAAGGGAAGGAAAAGATGTGGTCGAAAAAAGTGTACAAGCAAGAGAGATAACCGCACCCTGGAGAGGATTGTGAAACAAAACCCATTCAAAAATGTGGGGGAGATTCACAAAGAGTGGACTGCAGCTGGAGTGAGTGCTTCAAGAACCACCACACACAGACGTATGAAAGACATGGGTTTCTGCTGTCGCATTCCTTGTGTCAAGCCACTCTTGAACCACAGACAGCGTCAGAAGCGTCTTGCCTGGGCTAAAGAGAAACAGGACTGGACTGCTGGTGAGTGGTCCAAAGTCATGTTCTCTGATGAAAGTAAATTTTGCATTTCCTTTGGAAATCAAAGTCCCAGAGTCTGGAGGAAAAGAAGAGAGGCACTTCATCCACGTTGCTTGAAGTCCAGTGTAAAGTTTCCACAGTCAGTGATGGTTTGGGGTGCCATGTCATCTGCTGGTGTTGGTCCATTGTGTTTTCTGAGGTCCAGGGTCAACGCAGCCACATACCAGGAAGTTTTAGAGCACTTCATGCTTCCTGCAGCTGACCAACTTTTTGGAGATGCAGATTTCATTTTCCAACAGGACTTGGCACCTGCACACAGTGCCAAAGCTACCAGTACCTGGTTGAAGGACCATGGTATCCCTGTTCTTAATTGGCCAGCAAACTCTCCTGACCTTAACCCCATAGAAAATCTATGGGGTATTGTGAAGAAGAAGATGCAATACACCAGACCCAACAATTCAGAAGAGCTAAAAGCCACTATTAGAGCAACCTGGGCTATCATAACACCTGAGCAGTGCCACAGACTGATCGACTCCATGCCACGCCGCATTGCTGCAGTAATACAGGCCAAAGGAGGCCCAACTAAATACTGAGTGCTGTACATGCTCATACTTTTCATGTTCATACTTTTCAGTTGGCCAACATTTCTATAAATCCTTTGTTTTTATTGGTCTTCAGTAATATTCTAATTTTCTGATATGATGAATTTGAGATTTTCATTTGTTGTCATTTGTAATCATCAAAATTAAACAAAATAAACATCTGAAATATATGAGTTTGTATGTAATGTATGAATATAATATACAAGTTTCACTTTTTAAATGGAATTACTGAAATCAATCTACTTTTTCATGATATTCTAATTTTATGACCAGCACCTGTATTGAAGATTTCCAGAGGACTTCACCATTGAAATTCACCAGAGCTATAGTGAAACTGACAATGTCCACGTGCATGGCAGCTGGATGCTGGAATACATCGGGTAAAAGTGGAAATAAAAGAGTTATTCCACCTTTCTGATTCCTGATCCTCCACGGACGGGTTGGTCGTTGGATCGCCAACTTGAAGAGGGAGGATTTGCCATCGAACTTCTGGCCAGAGAAAAAACCCGTAATATGTAGCCAACATTTGGAAGAAGAATGTTTTCAAGATGACTTGGATAATAGCGCGTTGGGACAAACACCAGATACAGCACTGGGACTTGATCAACAGCCGATACTGCACCGTGACGTCACTAACCAGTAGGTGGCAGTAGTGTTCTTTGACAAACATGGATGCCTCCAGTAAAGCACATTCACAGGAAAATGACTCTTTTCTGCAGCGCCAGAAAAATCAGGCTGACAGAAAAAATGCTCATTAATAACAAATAACTTAAAATAATAATGCATGAAGCTTTTTATTTGATATAAGAATTATAAAATTCTATAGAAAAAAGAGATTTCTAGAGAGATTTCTATAGCGATATGAAATAATAAATGCAACACGTATGCAGAAGTAATGTCCCATCCTCCATGCAGCTGCACCTGCTGCTGGATGGGAAGCAGATCCTCGCTGAGACTTTATGAGCAGCTGGTTTCAGATAGACTGATATCCCAGAATGCTTTGCAAGGAGAGCTCTCCTCTCAATGCATCATGGGATTTGCTGTTACAGCGGCCCGCTAACGCCATAGGCTGCCGCTACCCGACAGTGGCGACTAATAACAAAGATGGCGTAGGCACCGCGTGGAGGAGGAGTTACGTGACGAACGGAGCTAAAAGCAGTGATCATCTGTCTGAACGGTCAGGAAACTGAGTTCACTATAAAGTTCACTATATAGTCCCCGCTCTATAGTGATGGAGGGGTTTAGGGGTTAGGGTGGACGGTCGAACACAGTGAGCTGCTATGAGCCATGAGAAACTTTTAAACAGAGCGTGCACGAGTCCATTTCTCCTCGTGCACGCTCTGTTGACTCGCACAAGTCTAATAGGAGTGGGTACAGGGCCGTGCATGTGCATTTGTTTTTTAAAGTGCAGTGGATTTTAAAACATCCTCCACAATACCTTTAAAATGGCCGACCCTCCACGGGCAAACGGTGAGTAGTGGGCAAGGGACCAGCCGCCGATCGGGAAAACGCCCTCATTGACCCTGATCTGTGAGGTCAGGTGGAGAGCTGGACTGGTTCTTCTGTCTCAGAATCAGCAGCAGGGCAGACATCATGCATCTTCTCTACCTGTTAGAAGGGAGTTTTTCTCTCCGCTGCTGCATGTCGACCACAGGAGGAATGATTACAGTCAGTGACTCGATGCCAGTTTCCTCAGAAACAAACCTTTTCATTTCAGGGCAACTTCAGAAAAGAGGAAACAGATTCAATCTGTGGTTTATAAAGAGCCTGCAGACGACATGTGCTGTGAATTGGCTCTAGATAAATTACCACGTGTAATTTAATTAACTTTACATACTCTGCATAACGTTGTTATGACAACCAGCCCTTAGTCTGTTTCACTGTAACAGAAATAGTTTAATCAGATGATCTATAGAAACAAAGCTGGAGAAAAACCATGAATCTGTTCTAACAGGAGATCAGCTGGTCTGCAGCACATAGAGAAGCACTGAACAATAGATCAGCAGCAAGGCGGCCATTTTTAGCAGATATGGTTATAATGGGGGGGGGGACCAGAGACGGAACAGCTGCAGGAAAATAAGCCGATGATGACAAGCAGCAATTTGGCCCTCAGTGTCGGAAATTACATTTAGTCAGCAAGAAACAAGAGGAGATCAGGAGGAGAATAGGAGACGAACTGGAGGAGAACTGGAGGTGAACAGGAGGAGAACAGGAGATAAGCAGGAGAACAAGAGGAGAACTGGAGGAGAACAGGAGAAGAACAGGAGGAGAGCAAGAGGAGAGCAGGAGAACAACAGGAGAGCAAGAGGAGAACAGGAGAAGAACAGGAGGAGAGCAAGAGGAGAGCAGGAGAACAACAGGAGAGCAAGAGGAGAGCAGGAGAAGAATAGGAGACGAACTGGAGGAGAACTGGAGGTGAACAGGAGGAGAACAGGAGATAAGCAGGAGAACAAGAGGAGAACTGGAGGAGAACAGGAGAAGAACAGGAGGAGAGCAAGAGGAGAGCAGGAGAACAACAGGAGAGCAAGAGGAGAGCAGGAGAAGAACAGGAGGAGAGCAAGAGGAGAGCAGGAGAAGAACAGGAGGAGAGCAAGAGGAGAGCAGGAGAAGAACAGGAGGAGAACGGGAAGAACAGGAGGAGAGCAGGAGAAGAACAGGAGGAGAGCAAGAGGAGAGCAGGAGAAGAACAGGAGAGCAAGAGGAGAGCAGGAGGAGAACGGGAAGAACAGGAGGAGAGCAGGAGAAGAACAGGAGGAGAGCAAGAGGAGAGCAGGAGGAGAACGGGAGGAGAACGGGAGGAGAACAGGAGAAGAACAGGAGGAGAACAGGAGAAGAACAGGAGGAGAGCAAGAGGAGAGCAGGAGAAGAACAGGAGGAGAACGGGAAGAACAGGAGGAGAGCAGGAGAAGAACAGGAGGAGAGCAAGAGGAGAGCAGGAGAAGAACAGGAGAGCAAGAGGAGAGCTGGAGGAGAACGGGAAGAACAGGAGGAGAGCAGGAGAAGAACGAGGAGAGCAAGAGGAGAGCAGGAGGAGAACGGGAAGAACAGGAGGAGAACAGGAGAAGAACAGGAGGAGAGCAAGAGGAGAGCAGGAGGAGAACGGGAAGAACAGGAGGAGAGCAGGAGAAGAACAGGAGGAGAACGGGAAGAACAGGAGGAGAGCAGGAGAAGAACAGGAGGAGAGCAAGAGGAGAGCAGGAGAAGAACAGGAGAGCAAGAGGAGAGCAGGAGGAGAACGGGAAGAACAGGAGGAGAGCAGGAGAAGAACAGGAGGAGAGCAAGAGGAGAGCAGGAGGAGAACGGGAGGAGAACGGGAGGAGAACAGGAGAAGAACAGGAGGAGAACAGGAGAAGAACAGGAGGAGAGCAAGAGGAGAGCAGGAGAAGAACAGGAGGAGAGCAGGAGAAGAACAGGAGGAGAGCAAGAGGAGAGCAGGAGGAGAACGGGAGGAGAACGGGAGGAGAACAGGAGGAGAACAGGAGGAGAGCAAGAGGAGAGCAGGAGAAGAACAGGAGGAGAACGGGAAGAACAGGAGGAGAGCAGGAGAAGAACAGGAGGAGAGCAAGAGGAGAGCAGGAGAAGAACAGGAGAGCAAGAGGAGAGCAGGAGAAGAACAGGAGGAGAGCAAGAGGAGAGCAGGAGGAGAACGGGAGGAGAACGGGAGGAGAACAGGAGAAGAACAGGAGGAGAATAGGAGACGAACTGGAGGAGAACGGGAAGAACAGGAGGAGAGCAGGAGAAGAACAGGAGGAGAGCAAGAGGAGAGCAGGAGGAGAACGGGAAGAACAGGAGGAGAGCAGGAGAAGAACAGGAGGAGAGCAAGAGGAGAGCAGGAGGAGAACGGGAGGAGAACGGGAGGAGAACAGGAGAAGAACAGGAGGAGAATAGGAGACGAACTGGAGGAGAACTGGAGGTGAACAGGAGGAGAACAGGAGATAAGCAGGAGAACATGAGGAGAACTGGAGGAGAGCAAGAGGAGAGCAGGAGAACAACAGGAGAGCAAGAGGAGAGCAGGAGAAGAACAGGAGGAGAGCAAGAGGAGAGCAGGAGAAGAACAGGAGGAGAGCAAGAGGAGAGCAGGAGAAGAACAGGAGGAGAACGGGAAGAACAGGAGGAGAGCAGGAGAAGAACAGGAGGAGAGCAAGAGGACAGCAGGAGAAGAACAGGAGAGCAAGAGGAGAGCAGGAGGAGAACGGGAAGAACAGGAGGAGAGCAGGAGAAGAACAGGAGGAGAGCAAGAGGAGAGCAGGAGAAGAACAGGAGAGCAAGAGGAGAGCAGGAGGAGAACGGGAAGAACAGGAGGAGAGCAGGAGAAGAACAGGAGGAGAGCAAGAGGAGAGCAGGAGGAGAACGGGAGGAGAACAGGAGAAGAACAGGAGGAGAACAGGAGAAGAACAGGAGGAGAGCAAGAGGAGAGCAGGAGAAGAACAGGAGGAGAACGGGAAGAACAGGAGGAGAGCAGGAGAAGAACAGGAGGAGAGCAAGAGGAGAGCAGGAGGAGAACGGGAGGAGAACGGGAGGAGAGCAGGAGGAGAGCAGGAGAAGAACGAGGAGAGCAAGAGGAGAGCAGGAGGAGAACGGGAAGAACAGGAGGAGAGCAGGAGAAGAACGAGGAGAGCAAGAGGAGAGCAGGAGGAGAACGGGAAGAACAGGAGGAGAACAGGAGAAGAACAGGAGGAGAGCAAGAGGAGAGCAGGAGGAGAACGGGAAGAACAGGAGGAGAGCAGGAGAAGAACAGGAGGAGAACGGGAAGAACAGGAGGAGAGCAGGAGAAGAACAGGAGGAGAGCAAGAGGAGAGCAGGAGAAGAACAGGAGAGCAAGAGGAGAGCAGGAGGAGAACGGGAAGAACAGGAGGAGAGCAGGAGAAGAACAGGAGGAGAGCAAGAGGAGAGCAGGAGGAGAACGGGAGGAGAACGGGAGGAGAACAGGAGGAGAACAGGAGAAGAACAGGAGGAGAGCAAGAGGAGAGCAGGAGAAGAACAGGAGGAGAACGGGAAGAACAGGAGGAGAGCAGGAGAAGAACAGGAGGAGAGCAAGAGGAGAGCAGGAGAAGAACAGGAGAGCAAGAGGAGAGCTGGAGGAGAACGGGAAGAACAGGAGGAGAGCAGGAGAAGAACGAGGAGAGCAAGAGGAGAGCAGGAGGAGAACGGGAGAGCAAGAGGAGAGCAGGGGGAGAACGGGAAGAACAGGAGGAGAGCAGGAGAAGAACAGGAGGAGAGCAAGAGGAGAGCAGGAGGAGAACGGGAGGAGAACGGGAGGAGAACAGGAGAAGAACAGGAGGAGAACAGGAGGAGAATAGGAGACGAACTGGAGGAGAACTGGAGGTGAACAGGAGGAGAACAGGAGATAAGCAGGAGAACATGAGGAGAACTGGAGGAGAATAGGAGAAGAACTGGAGGAGAACAGGAGAAGAACAGGAGGAGAGCAAGAGGAGAGCAGGAGAACAACAGGAGAGCAAGAGGAGAGCAGGAGAAGAACAGGAGGAGAGCAAGAGGAGAGCAGGAGAAGAACAGGAGGAGAGCAAGAGGAGAGCAGGAGAAGAACAGGAGGAGAACGGGAAGAACAGGAGGAGAGCAGGAGAAGAACAGGAGGAGAGCAAGAGGACAGCAGGAGAAGAACAGGAGAGCAAGAGGAGAGCAGGAGGAGAACGGGAAGAACAGGAGGAGAGCAGGAGAAGAACAGGAGGAGAGCAAGAGGAGAGCAGGAGGAGAACGGGAGGAGAACAGGAGGAGAACAGGAGAAGAACAGGAGGAGAACAGGAGAAGAACAGGAGGAGAGCAAGAGGAGAGCAGGAGAAGAACAGGAGGAGAACGGGAAGAACAGGAGGAGAGCAGGAGAAGAACAGGAGGAGAGCAAGAGGAGAGCAGGAGAAGAACAGGAGAGCAAGAGGAGAGCTGGAGGAGAACGGGAAGAACAGGAGGAGAACAGGAGAAGAACAGGAGGAGAGCAAGAGGAGAGCAGGAGAAGAACAGGAGGAGAGCAAGAGGAGAGCAGGAGAAGAACAGGAGGAGAACGGGAAGAACAGGAGGAGAGCAGGAGAAGAACAGGAGGAGAGCAAGAGGAGAGCAGGAGAAGAATAGGAGAGCAAGAGGAGAGCTGGAGGAGAACGGGAAGAACAGGAGGAGAGCAGGAGGAGAGCAGGAGGAGAACGGGAAGAACAGGAGGAGAACAGGAGAAGAACAGGAGGAGAGCAAGAGGAGAGCAGGAGGAGAACGGGAAGAACAGGAGGAGCTCAGGAGGAGAACGGGAAGAACAGGAGGAGAGCAGGAGAAGAACAGGAGGAGAGCAAGAGGAGAGCAGGAGGAGAACGGGAAGAACAGGAGGAGAGCAGGAGAAGAACAGGAGGAGAGCAAGAGGAGAGCAGGAGGAGAACGGGAGGAGAACGGGAGGAGAACAGGAGAAGAACAGGAGGAGAGCAAGAGGAGAGCAGGAGAACAACAGGAGGAGAACGGGAAGAACAGGAGGAGAGCAGGAGAAGAACAGGAGGAGAGCAAGAGGAGAGCAGGAGAAGAACAGGAGAGCAAGAGGAGAGCAGGAGGAGAACGGGAGAGCAAGAGGAGAGCAGGAGGAGAACGGGAAGAACAGGAGGAGAGCAGGAGAAGAACGGGAGGGGGAGCAGGAGAAAAACAGGAGGGAGCAAGGGGAAAGGCAGGGGGAAAACGGGAGGAGAAGGAAGGAGAACGGGAAAAAAAACAGGGGAAACAAGGAGTTAGGAAGAACTGGGGGAGAACTGGGTAAAAGGGGGGAAAGGAGATAACAGGAAACATGGGGAGAACTGGAGGAAATAGGAAAGAACTGGAGGAAAAAACAGGAGAAGAACGGGAGGGGAGAAGAGGGAGCGAAAACAACGGAGACAAGAGGAGAGAAGGGGAAAACGGGAGGAAGCAAGAAGAGCAGGAAAGAACGGGGAGGAGGAAAAGGGGGAAGCAGGAGAAGAACAGGAGGAAACGGAAGAACGGAGAGCGGGAAAGAAAGGGGGAAACGGGAAAGGAAAAGAGGAGAGCAGGGAAAACGGAAGAACAGGAGGGAGCAGGAAAGAACGGGAGGAGACAAGGGGAGAGCAGGAGAAAACAGGAGGAGAGCAAGAGGAGAGCAGGAAAAACAGAAGCAAAGGAGAGCAAGGAGAAGGGGGAAAAAAAAGGGAGGAGAGCAAGAAGAACAGGGGGAAAGACAAAGGGAGAGCAGGAGAGAACGGAGGGAACGGAGGAAACAGGAAAGAACAGGGGGAGAACAGGAGAAGAACAGGAGGAGACAAAGGAGACGAGAAAACAGAGGAAACGGGAAGAACGGGAAGAGCAGGAAAAACAGGGGAGACAAGGAGGCGGGAAAGAACAGGAGAGCAAGAGGAGAGGGGAGGAGAACGGGAAGAACAGGGGGAGACAGGAGAAGAAAGAGGAACAAAGAGAGCAGGGGGGAAAAACGGGAAGAACAGGAGGAAACGGGAAAAAACAGGAGGAGAAAAGAGGAGAGCGGGAGGAGAACGGGAAAAAAAGGGGGAGAGCAGGAGAAGAAAAGGGGAGAAGGGGGAAAACAGGGGAAGAGCGGGGAGAAAACGGGGAGGGGGAGAAGAGGAGAGCAGGAGAAGAACAGAGAGCAAGAGAGGCAGGAGGAACGGGAAGACAGGGGGGGAGAGCAGGAGAAGAACAGGAGGAGAAAGAGGAGAGAGGAGGGAACCCCCCCCCCCCGGGAGGAACGGAAGGAGAACAGAGGAGAACGGGGAAAAGAACAGAGGGAGCAAGGAGAGCAGGAGAAGAACGGGAGGAGAAGGGGGAAAAGAACAGGAGGAGAGAAAGGGGGGAAAACAGGAGGAGAGCAAAGGAGGCAGGAAAAAAACGGAAAGAGCAAGAGAAGCTGGAGGGAACGGAAAACAGGGGGAGAGCAGGAGAAAACGAGGAGAGCGAGGAGAGCAGGAGGAAAGGGGAGAGCAAGGGAGACAGGGGGAAAGGGGAAAGAACAAGGAGAAGGGGAAAACGGAGGAGAGAAAAGGAAAGAGCAGGAGGAAACGGAGGAGAACGGAGGAAAACGGGGAGAAAACAGGGGGGAAACAGGAGGAAATAGGAAGAACTGGAGGAAAACTGGAGGTGAACAGGGGGGAGAACAGAGATAAGCAGGGGAACATGAGGAAACTGGGGAGAATAGGGGAAAGAAGGGGAAGGCAGGAAAAAAAACAGGAGAAGCAAGAGGAGAGCAGGAGAAAAACAGAGGAAGCAAAGGAGAGCAGGAAAAGAAAAGGGAAACGGGAAGAACGGGAGGAGAGCAGGAGAAGAACAGGGGAGGCAAGAGGACAGCAGGAGAAGAACAGGAAGAAAGGGGAGGCAGGGGGAGAAGGGGAAAACAGGAGGAGGCGGGAAAAAACAGGAGGAAGAAAAGGGAGAGCGGGAGGAAACGGGGAGAAACAGGAGGAAAACAGGAGAAGAACAGGGGGAGAACAGGAAAAGACGGGAGGAGAGCAAGAGGAAGCAGAGAAGAACGGGAGGAAACGGGAAGAAAGGGGAGAGCAGGAAAAAACGGGAGGAGAGCAAGAGGAAGAAGAAGAACGGGAGAGCAAGGGGGAAGCTGGAGGAGAACGGAAGAACAGGAGGAAACAGGAGAAGAACGGGGAGGAGAGCAAGAGGAGAGCAGGAGAAGAACAGGAGGAGAGCAAGAGGAGAGCAGGAGAAGAACAGGAGGAGAACGGGAAGAACAGGAGGAGAGCAGGAGAAGAACAGGAGGAGAGCAAGAGGAGAGCAGGAGAAGAACAGGAGAGCAAGAGGAGAGCTGGAGGAGAACGGGAAGAACAGGAGGAGAGCAGGAGGAGAGCAGGAGGAGAGCAGGAGGAGAACGGGAGGAACAGGAGGAGAACAGGAGAAGAACAGGAGGAGAGCAAGAGGAGAGCAGGAGGAGAACGGGTAGAACAGGAGGAGAGCAGGAGAAGAACAGGAGGAGAACGGGAAGAACAGGAGGAGAGCAGGAGAAGAACAGGAGGAGAGCAAGAGGAGAGCAGGAGGAGAACGGGAAGAACAGGAGGAGAGCAGGAGAAGAACAGGAGGAGAGCAAGAGGAGAGCAGGAGGAGAACGGGAGGAGAACGGGAGGAGAACAGGAGGAGAACAGGAGAAGAACAGGAGGAGAGCAAGAGGAGAGCAGGAGAAGAACAGGAGGAGAACGGGAAGAACAGGAGGAGAGCAGGAGAAGAACAGGAGAGCAAGAGGAGAGCAGGAGGAGAACGGGAGAGCAAGAGGAGAGCAGGAGGAGAACGGGAAGAACAGGAGGAGAGCAGGAGAAGAACAGGAGGAGAGCAAGAGGAGAGCAGGAGGAGAACGGGAGGAGAACGGAAGGAGAACAGGAGAAGAACAGGAGGAGAATAGGAGACGAACTGGAGGAGAACTGGAGGTGAACAGGAGGAGAACAGGAGATAAGCAGGAGAACATGAGGAGAACTGGAGGAGAATAGGAGAAGAACTGGAGGAGAACAGGAGAAGAACAGGAGGAGAGCAAGAGGAGAGCAGGAGAACAACAGGAGAGCAAGAGGAGAGCAGGAGAAGAACAGGAGGAGAGCAAGAGGAGAGCAGGAGAAGAACAGGAGGAGAGCAAGAGGAGAGCAGGAGAAGAACAGGAGGAGAACGGGAAGAACAGGAGGAGAGCAGGAGAAGAACAGGAGGAGAGCAAGAGGAGAGCAGGAGAAGAACAGGAGGAGAGCAAGAGGAGAGCAGGAGAAGAACAGGAGGAGAACGGGAAGAGCAAGAGGAGAGCAGGAGAAGAACGGGAAGAACAGGAGGAGAGCAGGAGAAGAACAGGAGGAGAGCAAGAGGAGAGCAGGAGAAGAACAGGAGGAGAACGGGAAGAACAGGAGGAGAGCAGGAGAAGAACGAGGAGAGCAAGAGGAGAGCAGGAGGAGAACGGGAGGAGAACGGGAGGAGAACAGGAGAAGAACAGGAGGAGAACAGGAGAAGAACAGGAGGAGAGCAAGAGGAGAGCAGGAGAAGAACAGGAGGAGAACGGGAAGAACAGGAGGAGAGCAGGAGAAGAACAGGAGGAGAGCAAGAGGAGAGCAGGAGAAGAACAGGAGAGCAAGAGGAGAGCTGGAGGAGAACGGGAAGAACAGGAGGAGAGCAGGAGAAGAACGAGGAGAGCAAGAGGAGAGCAGGAGGAGAACGGGAAGAACAGGAGGAGAGCAGGAGAAGAACAGGAGGAGAACGGGAAGAACAGGAGGAGAGCAGGAGAAGAACAGGAGGAGAGCAAGAGGAGAGCAGGAGAAGAACAGGAGAGCAAGAGGAGAGCTGGAGGAGAACGGGAAGAACAGGAGGAGAGCAGGAGAAGAACAGGAGGAGAACGGGAAGAACAGGAGGAGAGCAGGAGAAGAACAGGAGGAGAGCAAGAGGAGAGCAGGAGAAGAACAGGAGAGCAAGAGGAGAGCAGGAGGAGAACGGGAAGAACAGGAGGAGAGCAGGAGAAGAACAGGAGGAGAACGGGAAGAACAGGAGGAGAGCAGGAGAAGAACAGGAGGAGAGCAAGAGGAGAGCAGGAGGAGAACGGGAAGAACAGGAGGAGAGCAGGAGAAGAACAGGAGGAGAACGGGAAGAACAGGAGGAGAGCAGGAGAAGAACAGGAGGAGAGCAAGAGGAGAGCAGGAGGAGAACGGGAAGAACAGGAGGAGAGCAGGAGAAGAACAGGAGGAGAGCAAGAGGAGAGCAGGAGGAGAACGGGAGGAGAACAGGAGGAGAACGGGAAGAACAGGAGGAGAGCAGGAGAAGAACAGGAGGAGAGCAAGAGGAGAGCAGGAGGAGAACGGGAGGAGAACGGGAGGAGAACAGGAGGAGAACAGGAGAAGAACAGGAGGAGAGCAAGAGGAGAGCAGGAGAAGAACAGGAGGAGAACGGGAAGAACAGGAGGAGAGCAGGAGAAGAACAGGAGGAGAGCAAGAGGAGAGCAGGAGAAGAACAGGAGAGCAAGAGGAGAGCAGGAGGAGAACGGGAGAGCAAGAGGAGAGCAGGAGGAGAACGGGAAGAACAGGAGGAGAGCAGGAGAAGAACAGGAGGAGAGCAAGAGGAGAGCAGGAGGAGAACGGGAGGAGAACGGAAGGAGAACAGGAGAAGAACAGGAGGAGAACAGGAGGAGAATAGGAGACGAACTGGAGGAGAACTGGAGGTGAACAGGAGGAGAACAGGAGATAAGCAGGAGAACATGAGGAGAACTGGAGGAGAATAGGAGAAGAACTGGAGGAGAATAGGAGAAGAACTGGAGGAGAACAGGAGAAGAACAGGAGGAGAGCAAGAGGAGAGCAGGAGAACAACAGGAGAGCAAGAGGAGAGCAGGAGAAGAACAGGAGGAGAGCAAGAGGAGAGCAGGAGAAGAACAGGAGGAGAGCAAGAGGAGAGCAGGAGAAGAACAGGAGGAGAACGGGGAGAACAGGAGGAGAGCAGGAGAAGAACAGGAGGAGAGCAAGAGGAGAGCAGGAGAAGAACAGGAGGAGAGCAAGAGGAGAGCAGGAGAAGAACAGGAGGAGAACGGGAAGAGCAAGAGGAGAGCAGGAGAAGAACGGGAAGAACAGGAGGAGAGCAGGAGAAGAACAGGAGGAGAGCAAGAGGAGAGCAGGAGGAGAACGGGAGGAGAACAGGAGAAGAACAGGAGGAGAACAGGAGAAGAACAGGAGGAGAGCAAGAGGAGAGCAGGAGAAGAACAGGAGGAGAACGGGAAGAACAGGAGGAGAGCAGGAGAAGAACAGGAGGAGAGCAAGAGGAGAGCAGGAGAAGAACAGGAGAGCAAGAGGAGAGCAGGAGGAGAACGGGAAGAACAGGAGAAGAACAGGAGGAGAGCAAGAGGAGAGCAGGAGGAGAACGGGAGGAGAACGGGAAGAACAGGAGGAGAGCAGGAGAAGAACAGGAGGAGAGCAAGAGGAGAGCAGGAGAAGAACATGAGAGCAAGAGGAGAGCAGGAGGAGAACGGGAAGAACAGGAGGAGAGCAGGAGAAGAACAGGAGGAGAACGGGAAGAACAGGAGGAGAGCAGGAGAAGAACAGGAGGAGAGCAAGAGGAGAGCAGGAGGAGAACGGGAGGAGAACGGGAGGAGAACAGGAGGAGAACAGGAGAAGAACAGGAGGAGAGCAGGAGAAGAACAGGAGGAGAGCAGGAGAAGAACAGGAGGAGAGCAGGAGAAGAACAGGAGGAGAGCAGGAGAAGAACAGGAGGAGAGCAGGAGAAGAACAGGAGGAGAGCAGGAGAAGAACAGGAGAGCAAGAGGAGAGCAGGAGGAGAACGGGAAGAACAGGAGGAGAGCAGGAGAAGAACAGGAGGAGAGCAAGAGGAGAGCAGGAGGAGAACGGGAGGAGAACGGGAGGAGAACAGGAGAAGAACAGGAGGAGAGCAAGAGGAGAGCAGGAGAAGAACAGGAGGAGAGCAGGAGAAGAACAGGAGGAGAGCAAGAGGAGAGCAGGAGAACAGGAGAGCAAGAGGAGAGCTGGAGGAGAACGGGAAGAACAGGAGGAGAGCAGGAGAAGAACGAGGAGAGCAAGAGGAGAGCAGGAGGAGAACGGGAGAGCAAGAGGAGAGCAGGAGGAGAACGGGAAGAACAGGAGGAGAGCAGGAGAAGAACAGGAGGAGAGCAAGAGGAGAGCAGGAGAAGAACAGGAGGAGAGCAAGAGGAGAGCAGGAGGAGAACGGGAAGAACAGGAGGAGAGCAGGAGAAGAACAGGAGGAGAGCAAGAGGAGAGCAGGAGGAGAACGGGAGGAGAACGGGAAGAACAGGAGGAGAGCAGGAGGAGAACGGGAGGAGAACGGGAGGAGAAAATGAGAAGAACTGGAGGTGAACAGGAGGAGAAAAGGAGAAGAGCAGGAGAACGAGAGAAAATCCGATTGATGCCTGAACTGATTTAAAAAAATAAAAGTTTAAGTTAGGTTAACTCCTCTCTATATTTTCGGACCTTTTTGTCCCTAATCAGACCCTGTAGCTGAGAGCAGGTAGAACCTTCAGATGTCCTCTGCTCTGGTCTGACTGGCTGTCTGTGCCGCAGGTGTTGGTGCGCTCTGATTGGTCTGGTGAACTCTACGGCAGCCTGTTGGTGGACGAGGGCGGAGCCATAGGTGCTGACCTCCTATTGGACGAGAGCCAGCAGCATCTTTATGTTTTGACCGAGGAGCGGGTGAGACACGCCGCTGTCCCTCTACCATGCCTTGGTTTCCTTTGTCTTCTCCAGAAAAAATCAGCTCCTTTTTCTCGTCTCAGGTGTCAAAGGTTCCCGTTTCGTCCTGTGAGAGACAGACGGACTGCCAGTCCTGTCTGTCCATCAGAGACCCTTACTGTGGCTGGTGTGTCCTGGAGGGAAGGTAGGTCTGTCCATCACCTGTCTCTGCCCATCCCTGGATTTTTTCTCATAGGAGTCCTTTGGCCCCATCTAGTGGACATTAAAGGGACTGCATTTTGTTTCAGAAACTGATCCTTTATTTGGACTTCCTGTTTTCCAGGTGTTCCCGTAAACATGAGTGTGAGCGTCACCTGCTGGCCAACCATTGGCTTTGGAGCTTTGAACAGACCAATCAGTGCGTCACAGTGCAGAGCCTGCAGCCGGCCAATCAGAGCAGAGAGGAGCAGACTCAGGTATAAGGAGCTGTGGGGTCATGCGGTTGAAGCCTCTGATGTACGAAAGGGTTTTGGTTCTGATCCGATCCGGTTCAGGCTTTCAGTTCAGTTCTAGGTATAGTTCCCTGTTACTGATTTAGTGCAAATACTCACCATATTCCAAGGTCTTCCCCGAACATGGCCGCCTCTGGGGAAACCGAGAGGAGACGACGGAACCAGCACAGCTGTGAACTCTCAGAAATGGAGCCTGCTGTTCTGCACAGATAATAAAATCTACAGATGTCTTGCCATACAGTTCCTTTTAAAGCAGTAACAGTAGACAGGCTGGGAGAGAAAGAAATCACTTCTTCATAACACGGTTAAGATTCTCAGTCATCCAGGTCATTACATAAAAATTTAAAATCAATCCTCTGGACTTTGTTTCCAAGTTTGAAGACGTTTCTCTTCCATCCAGGAAGATTTTTCAATCCAAATGTCAGAAATAGCGTTTAGTTCCAGGTTTTATCCAGCATCTCAACAAAGCCTGGTTTTAGTTTAGAAAACATGCAAATAGAAACGGATGAACAGGTCCCCCCCTTTGGAATGGGGGTCGTTTGACTTCTTTGTTAGCCGTCAATGCCCCATAGCTGTCTATGTCTCTGAAAGGGGGGTATTGCAGGTTAACAAAGACCTCAACGCTCCCCATTACTGAGAGGTGGAACACTTCAATTAGCATTTTTTCTAAGCCAAAATAAGGCTGTTCCAGATCCACAACTTTCCTTCTGTTTGTCTCCAAGGTAACGCTGTCCGTCATCCAGCTGCCTGAACTCCGGGGGGAGGAGTCTCTCTCCTGTGTCTTTGGGAATCTCCCCCCTCACCCAGCCGTCGTCATGGGAACAACTCTTACCTGTCAGTCACCTGCACAGAAGCTCCTCCCACCATTGCCAGCAGGAAGTGGTGAGTTAATAACATCTGCGGAGTTCCCATGTCTCCTGTCCTGGTGCTGAGTGACCTCTGTCCCCACAGATCACAGGATCCTACCCGTGTCTCTGATGTTCGGTCACGTGACCATCACCACGGGAAACATGACCTTCTACGATTGTGGAGCCGTAAGCCGACTGAACCAGAGTTCTCAGTAAGAGTCCAGAATCTTTACAGCAGCAAATTTAGGCCAGAAAGGAGCAGAGGAGGGGGAGGAGGAGGAGGAGGAGGAGGAGAGGAGGAGGAGGAGAGGAGGAGGGGGAGGAGGAGGAGGAGGAGGAGGAGAGGAGGAGGAGGAGGAGGAGGGGGAGGAGGAGGAGAGGAGGAGGGGGAGGAGGAGGAGAGGAGGAGGAGGAGAGGAGGAGGGGGAGGAGGAGGAGGGGGAGGAGGAGGAGGAGGAGAGGAGGAGGAGGGGGAGGAGGAGGAGAGGAGGAGGGGGAGGAGGAGGAGGAGGAGCAGAGGAGGGGGAGGAGGAGGAGGAGGGGAGGAGGAGGAGCAGAGGAGGAGGAGGAGGAGGAGGAGGAGGAGGAGGAGAGGAGGAGGAGGAGGAGGAGAGGAGGGGGAGGAGGAGGAGAGGAGGAGGGGGAGGAGGAGGAGGAGGAGCAGAGGAGGGGGAGGAGGAGGAGGAGGAGGAGGAGGGGGAGGAGGAGGGGGAGGAGGAGGAGAGGAGGAGGGGGAGGAGGAGGGGGAGGAGGAGGAGAGGAGGAGGGGGAGGAGGAGAGGAGGAGGAGGAGGAGGAGGAGGAGGAGGAGGGGGAGGAGGAGGGGGAGGAGGAGGAGGAGGAGAGGAGGAGGAGAGGAGGAGGGGGAGGAGGGGGAGGAGGAGGAGGAGGAGGAGAGGAGGAGGAGGGGGAGGAGGAGGAGGAGGGGGAGGAGGAGGAGGAGGAGAGGAGGAGGAGGAGGAGGACCACCACCATCATGGTGATAATGTTTGTTTCCCAGTGAGGATAATTGTGATAAAGATGAATATGGTGGTGATACTAGGGATGATGATGATGATGATTTCCTTTTTGAAGCTTCTAGTTAGAGTGGCTGGTTGACAGTTGCCTTTTGTGTCTATGCTTCTTTTTCTATGTCTGCTTCTGTCTCCTTGAACCCCAGTGGGCCTCAGCAGATGGCCGCTCACACTGAGCCTGGTTCTGCTGGAGGTTTCTTCCTGTTCAAAGGGAGTTTTTCCTCTCCACTGTCGCTACAAGCATGCTTAGTGTGAGGGATTGCTGAAGAGTCAATGAGTCGATGCAATCAGCTGGTTTTCCTTAGATAGAAAACGAAAGTTACTACCGTAACTACGGTTCTATGAATCCCGGATGACCGCCAGAGGCGGTGCTTCAAGCACTGAATGATCATTCTTGCGCATGCGCAGGTCGAGTATTAATGACAACAAAGTCAGCTTGGACCTGCCGGGGACCCACGTGACTCTATATAGTCACGTGGCACCCGGCAATCAATCCCTCAATCTTCTCGCGAAAGCAGAGATTCCGAGGACCAAGCAACTCTGGCGGTCATCCGGGTTTCATAGAACCGTAGTTACGGAAGAAACCCTTTCCGTTTCTATTTTTTCCCAAATGCCCGGGCCAGAGGGGGGGGGGTTTGCTTAAAAGCACTGGTGACTCTTATAAAACAAGGTAAAAGGGGGGGGGAAATCAGCAACTTTCCCAAGGGAACAACGCCCTTAAAAAACCCCCCACCTAATGTGATGGAGGCAGGGTGCTCGGGGGGTTCCCCTGAACGGATGGGGCGCACCCAAATTTTTTCCCCCCTGTAAAAAACCGAGTAAAGGTAAAAAGGTGTTTTCCCCAGGAGGCCCCCCACGAAAATTATAACACCCAATGGCACCCCATTCATAGCAGAAAAACGATGCCCGACATGCCCCCTTGTAGAGTGGCATTTCACTCCCCCCGGGCTTTGGCCGGCCCCTGCAAGGCATAACCCCTTTGGGAAAGACAAAATCCAAAAACCCAGTGTGCAAGTCGTTTGCTTAAAAGTCCCGGGCCCTTTCCCGTGAGCCACCGCAGCAAAAAAAAGGCTTTTTTGCCCTTTTCAAAGGGAGGGCCGTGGCTTTGGGTGTTTTGTTTTAAAAGGGGGCCAACGGACAACACAGTGGTTCGAGGGTTTTTCCGGGGGGTCAAACCGGGCAAGTTTGGGGGGGGGCGGGTGCTGCCTGCTGGCGGGGATCCCTTGGGAAAAAAGCACATCAGCCCACCGTGTAACGTGAGCCATCAGGTTTCCACCGGCAGCGGGGTTCGGCTATCGAGGGGCCCTGTAACTCCCTACCCCTTTTTTGGGGGGAAAACCCAATAGCAAAAAAGGGAACGAAACTTCATTTAGAGCCCATTTGAGGGCCCCGCCACCCAGGGGCCTAAAAATGGGGGGGGAAACCGAAAGACCCCAAAGCACAAGGGGGAAAAGGGTCCCACCCTTTTTGCCACAGGGGGGTTTTGGGTGGGTGAAAACCCGCCGAGCACCTTTTTAAAAACAGTCCCAACACCCTTGCTGGGCCCCAAACAGAAAACCCATTAAACCCCCAACATTCCAACGGGGAAAAGGCAGCCACTTTAAAACCTTTAAGGTGAGGGGGGCCGTCCTTGAACCCAGCAAAACCTGCAGGAAGGCAGAAAGCCCAGAAACGGAGCACTGCACCGGGTCCTGCCCTCTATAAACGGCACCAGGCGCAAAACCGTCCACTTTTAGCATAACAGCCCCCGGGGGCCGGCGCCCATGCATTAGCCTTTGGGATTGCCCTATGGACCCAGTGTATCTTGAAAAAGGGGTGGACCCGGCCTTGCGGGGGCCAAATCCAGAGATGGACCCGGGTTTCCGGGTTTCGGGGGGGTGTGGAACAAAATTCTGCCCCCCCCATCTGGAAAGAAGGCCCCTCTGGAGGGGAGACCATTGGCGAGCCGGACCCTGAGTTTGCACAGTAGGGGAAAAACCCAAGTCCTCCGGGGCCAGTAGGGGGCCACCAGCAGGCCCCGTGCCCCCTCCTGACGTACCCCTAAAAAGGAGATTTAAAAAGGGTTTAGGCAAATGGGGGGAAAAGGCAAAAAAAAAGGGGAAGGGTCCGGGGCCCAGTCTTTGTCCCAGAGAAACGGGCCCAGGGGGCTGCTGTTGTCCAACGAGAAAAAAAGGGGGGACAGTAAAATGCGCCCCTTGGGGCAAAGAGGCCCAAGGGCCGCCCCCCAAAAAGGGCCCCTTTTAAAGAGCCCCTCCACCACCCCCCTTGGTAAAAGCTTCCATCCCCTGGAAGGGGCCCTTCTGACGGGTTTAGAAAACCCTGCGGCACTTCTCCGGCCCTGGGATGTAGGCTCTCTGGGGGCTGGTATGCTTTGGAGCTCCCCAAGGTCAGAAGCCGTTGATTTCCAAGCAAAACAGTTTCCTTGACCCCCCGTCCCCCCCTGGGGGTTTGATGGGGAAAGACCACTGTGGTGTTGCCCCTGCCCCTCACCAGCACGTGCTTCCCCCCCCAACCCTGGAAGAAAGCTCTGAAGAGCCAGAAGCACAGCCTGTAACCCCGGACTTTTGATGTTTCCCTGCCCGGGCCGGGGGGCCATGCCCCCTGTGCCATTTGCCCCCCGCCAGGTTGCCCCCCACCCCGGGGGAGGATGCATCTGAAACACAACCCCCCCGAGGACACGGGGGGGGAACCCCGACCCGGGGACCCCTTTTGGTCAAAAAACAACCTCCCCCTCCTTTGGGGACAGGGGGATTTGAAGACACTGAGGCCCCCCCCGAAGTCTTCGGAGACGATGATTTCCGTGTGGGATCCAGTTTCAAGCTGTTAAACCCACATCGGGGGGGCCGGCAATAAAGCAGCCCCAAGGGCACAAGGGGGAGGGCCAGCTGTAAGCATCCCCCAAGATCGAAGATACCCCCACAAGAGGGAAACGCCATGCCGCGCCTAAATTTTCCGGGGGAGCACGCCCCAATATACTGTCCACCCGCTGGGGGGGCCCGGGAAAGGGCAGTCATTGAGAGGGAAAATCCTGGAAATGCCCAGGAAGACAGTCCCCCTGTGAGGGGGTCAGACTGTTTTTTCCCCCATGTTCACCCCCGAAGCCCAAGCATCCCACATGATGGAGCACAAACCCAGTATCTGGGAAACCCCCTGGTCCCACGTCGCGGCACAAATGAGCCAGTCGCCCAGATTTTGGAAAGGATCCTCAATCCCTGTCCTGCAGGGAAAAGGGGGGGGCCCCCCTGAAAAACACATCGGGGTGAACCCCCTGGGGGACAGGGGGAAAAATTCCCGAACGGGAGGACCCTGAACGGGAAAAATGCCCCCCTTAAAAAAGCAAAACAAAAAAAAAACCGCCAATGGGGGGGGGAGCGTGGGAAGGGAAAAAAAAGCATCCCGAGATCTAGGGAAAAAGTGAACCAATCCCCCGGGGGGAAAATCCCCTGCAACATTTCCCTTTTGGTGGAAGCAAATTTAAAAGGGGCCCCATGGCCTTCAAGTCCCCCATTCAGGCCCTGAGGTCCAAAAACGGGGACGCGGGCCCCCCGGGGTTCTTCTTGGAAAACCAGAAAATACGGGGAAAATTAAAACCCCCCTGGATCCACGGGGGTCCACAGGCACAATTAGCACCCGGGCCCAAGCAAGGTGCAATTTTTTGGGTTAAAGTGCCGGGCCTTCCCACCGGGTCGTGGATCACGGGTCCATCCTGCCCCCCCCCCCCCAGGAAGGGGTGGGGCCGCGGGCGAATTGAAGAGGGTTTTACCCCCCCGGGCCCGGGGGGGAAACAACCCCCACAAGTCCGGGGAGTTGGGCACCCAGAAAGCTGAGTTTGCCCCCGGGGGAAAAAAAAAAAAACCGACCGCCGGCCCAAAGGCATCATTGCGGGTCCCCCGGCCCTTCGAAGGCCCGGGGGGAAAGGACCCCGGCCGGGACTGCGCGGCCCCCAAAAAAGGGATGAAAGGACCTCGTCCCGGGCCGGGTTCTCGAGCTCTTTTTCCTCCGATCTAAGCGGGGTCCCCGGACCAAACCGGGATTTTTTTAAAAAACAAAACCCGGGGGGGCTCAGTGGAGAAGGAAAGGGCACTAAGGACCTCCGTAAAGGGGACCCGCAGCTGCCCAGGGGGCTTACTGGCTGGCAAACCCCGTTTTTTAACCCCTGCCAGCTGTTCCCTTCGTTTTAAGGCCCTGGCCGTACGCCCCAAAGGCGTCCAGTGCCGCTAAACCCAAAAAAAAGTTTCCCCCGGGCCCACGGCAGGGCCCGGAGGGTCCTCCCAAAAAAAGGCCCCAGTTATTTGGTGATTTTGGCCCCAAAACCAGCCCCTGGGGGGCGACATGAACCAGTGTGGAGGGGTGGGGTGCCCAATTTTCCCTCTTCAAAGAGAAAAGGGGCCTTTGCAAATGAAACAACCGGGCCCTTTTGCGGGGCATGACCAGGGGAAACCCGTTTCCCAAAGGGGGAAACAGGGCCAGCAAAAGATGGGAGGAGAGTTCCCAACCCTGGCCCATGCGGGCCCCAAGTCATAGGCCTTACAGAAAAAGGTCTGGGTTTAAATACGGCACCTGAGGCGCCAACAACGGGCTTTGGGGCCCCCGAAAGGGCCTCATCAGGCGGGATTTAAAAGAGAGGCAATGGGGGGTTTCCCACCGCTGGCATTCCCCCAACCCAAACCTTGGGTCCCTCCTGCATAGCTCCCAAAGGACCCTCCCACCCCGTCGTCAACGTAAAAACCCCTTGGTGTCCTGCCCCGCAAGCATGCATTTCCCCGCAAAAAAACCCCCCCGGGGGAAAGGAAACCCAAAGGCGGGCTCTGACCTAAAAAGGGGGCCCCCTGGGGAAAAAATAATCTGTAAAGGGCAAGAGCCTTTTCGAAAAAAGCGGATGTAAACAGACTCCCCCGTATCCCCGGGGAGGAAATGGAGCCCGGCCCCAAAGGGGCCCCCGGAGCCCACTCCGGAAGGTCCTCACAGAAAGGGGTTTTGCCAGAGGCCGCCCCCCAAAAAACAGAAATGCGGTCATTGACTGACTTTCATCCTGTTTCGGTAGGGAAAAGCCGTGCCCCCATCCCCACAGTCCAAAAGGGGAACTGGAGGGGGGCTTTCTTTTGGGGCCGCCAGCCAAAGGAGATAAATCCACTCGGGGTGGACAACCTCCCTGCATCGGCCCCGCCCTAGCACCTTCGTGGGGGACCCGAAGGTGCATCCACAGTAGATGGGTTTGCAAAACCGCTTTCTCCTCGGCAAAGGCACGCGGCGGGGGCGCTCGCCCAGTCGGAAGGTTTGCTCCAGTGCAGAAAACCGATCCATGTGCCCCGGCCCCGGGGCTGACGCGACAGTTGGGGCAAGGCCCATCTGACAGCCCCCCCGGAGATGTTCCACCCCCGAGGAGGAGGGACACAAGTCAGGGCCCGCACCCCCGGCTGAAGGGGGAGCCAGAAGGTCGAGCAAATAAATTACCCAGCCTTTCATCCTGCTAAAAAAAGGCGGTGATCACCCTTTGCAAACCAAAGGGGCAAGTCAAACACGAGAGGGGAAAACGCTACGGGGCGAACTCTTTTGTGGGAAAAAACCCCCGCAGAGTTTCCCAAAACTCAGCGGGGAGCAAAAAAGCCACTGCAAATCGATTATTAATAAAGATAAATCAGACGAGCGGGAGACGCCATGGTGATTTTAGGAAAACCCAAAATAAAAGGAAGAACCCCCCCCGCGGCAAAAACCGCAAACGGGTGGGAAAGGCAAACAAACAAAAAAACAACTCAGCGCGAGCAAAAACGCCACTGGGAGGGGAGATAAACAAACTATAGAAGAACCCAACGGGGGGCAAAAAAACCGAAACTGGGGGGGCTTGGGCAAACAAATAAAAACCCAACTAGCGCGACCCAAAAAACGCCAATGGGGGAGGTAGATAAACAAAATTAAGAAAAACCCCAACCCCCGAGCAGAAACGCAAACTGGGGGGGTTTAGGCAAAAAAAAACTGAAAAAACTCAGCGCGAGCAAAAACCGCTACCGTGAGTCAAAAAAGCCAAAAAATTTAAACCGTGGAAAATTAAAAGCGAACAGAAAACTACTGCTGAGAAAAGAACAAAAAACCTTAACCAGTCACCGCAGATCTGGTAAGGTGAAAGCGCTTGGGGCACCCCCTGGGGGGCGGATTTAAACCCGAGCCCCGGGCCCAAAAAACCGGGTTCCCCGGGGCTCCCAAGCAACAACCCACCAGGAAATTGGTGGAAAAAAATACACAGAAGAAACCAGTTCAAAACAAACCCACACTCCGGTACTCAACACACATGCGCGCGAGAAGAACAAAAGGGATTGATTGCCGGGTGCCACGTGACTATATAGAGTCACGTGGGTCCCCGGCAGGTCACAGCTGACTTTGTTGTCATTAATACTCGACCTGCGCATGCGCAAGAATGATCATTCAGTGCTTGAAGCACCGCCTCTGGCGGTCAGTAGGGATGAAATAGAACTTTGAATCAATCTGACTGGATGATCTGGTGAACTGGAAAGTGACCTGAGATGACATGATGTGAATTGGAGCTATAGAAATAAACTGAACAGACAGTCATAAATGATATTGATGAGGATGATCATCATCATGATAATAATGATAGTGATGATGATGATAATGATAATAGTGATTAGTGATAGTATCTCATTCTGACATTGCTACCAGTGTGTGCAAGCAGGGATGATTACTATTATTTCTATGACTCACAGGGTCAATGGCTGATGAAGATGTTTATGATCATTTTAATGATGATGATGATAATGACGATGATGATGTTAATCATGATGATGATGATGATGATGATGATGATGTCACCCTGTGCTGCAGGTGTCTAGCCTGTGTCAGCTCCTCCTGGAGCTGTAACTGGTGTCCTCTGGATCAGCTGTGCACTCACACCTATAGCTGCCCCAGCAAGAACCTGATCCAGAACCAGAAGGTCTGTCCGCTGATAACCATCGATCGTTCTCAGTCTGTCCACCTGTTTGACTGTCTTCTGGTCTTCATCTCTACAGGACTCTCCTGGTCCCAGCTCCTGCCCTCTGGTCTTCTCACTTAGAACTTCTGCTCTAGTGCCAATGGGCTTTAACACCACTGTTGTGTTGGAGGGTCGGAACCTAGATGTCTTCATGGTGAGACTGTTTTTAAATAAAACCCCCTCAGCTCCCCAGCTGACTAAACGTCAACCTGTAAGGAGAACTACTGATACCAACATCTCAAGTTCTCCCTGAATCTGTTTAAATCTTCAGGACGAAGCTCCGTATGTGTGTGTTGTTGAAGTTGAGGACGTGCAGTTTAACCTGACAGCTGCTGTGCAGAAAACAGAGGACGGCACCAACATCTTCACCTGCAGCTCCCAGCAGGTAAACACACCTGCTGGCTGAAAAGGTTCCCACAGCCTTCAAGTCACTGAAGCTGCTCTCTGTGTCATTAGTTTCAGTTTGGCCTCAGTCAGCTGCAGTACTCTGCTGCCATCTACCTGCGCAGAGGACAGAGACGCATCGACGCATCACCTGGACTCAGACGTAAGAAACTCACCTGTTTCCCTCTGCGTGTTGAAGTAGCCCAGTATCAGACCCCCAGGGTCCAGTTCCAGACCAGTAACAGACCTTAAGGCTCCAGTTCCAGACCAGTAACGAACCTTCAGGGTCCAGTTCCAGACCAGTAACGGACCTTCAGGCTCCAGTTCCAGACCAGTAACGACCTTCAGGCTCCAGTTCCAGACCAGTAACAGACCCTCAGGCTCCAGTTCCAGACCAGTAACAGACCTTCAGGCTCCAGTTCCAGACCAGTAACGGACCTTCAGGCTCCAGTTCCAGACCAGTAACAGACCTTCAGGCTCCAGTTCCAGACCAGTAACAGACCTTCAGGCTCCAGTTCCAGACCAGTAACAGACCTTCAGGCTCCAGTTCCAGACCAGTAACGACCTTCAGGCTCCAGTTCCAGACCAGTAACAGACCTTCAGGCTCCAGTTCCAGACCAGTAACAGACCATCAGGCTCCAGTTCCAGACCAGTAACAGACCTTCAGGCTCCAGTTCCAGACCAGTAACGGACCCTCAGGCTCCAGTTCCAGACCAGTAACGGACCTTCAGGCTCCAGTTCCAGACCAGTAACGGACCCTCAGGCTCCAGTTCCAGACCAGTAACGGACCCTCAGGCTCCAGTTCCAGACCAGTAACAGACCTTCAGGGTCCAGTTCCAGACCAGTAACAGACCCTCAGGGTCCAGTTCCAGACCAGTAACAGACCCTCAGGCTCCAGTTCCAGACCAGTAACGGACCCTCAGGCTCCAGTTCCAGACCAGTAACAGAACATCAGGGTCCAGTTCCAGTCCAGTAACGGAACATCAGGCTCCAGTTCCAGACCAGTAACGGAACATCAGGGTCCAGTTCCAGACCAGTAACGGACCCTCAGGCCCCAGTTCCAGACCAGTAACAGACCCTCAGGCTCCAGTTCCAGACCAGTAACGGAACATTAGGGTCCAGTTCCAGACCAGTAACGGACCCTCAGGCTCCAGTAACAGACAATCAGGCTCCAGTTCCAGACCAGTAACAGACCCTCAGGCTCCAGTTCCAGACCAGTAACGGACCCTCAGGCCCCAGTTCCAGACCAGTAACGGACCCTCAGGCTCCAGTTCCAGACCAGTAACGGAACATCAGGCTCCAGTAACAGACCATCATAGTCCAGTTCCAGACCAGTAACAGACCCTCAGGCTTCAGTTCCAGACCAGTAATGGACCCTCAGGCCCCAGTTCCAGACCAGTAACGGACCCTCAGGCTCCAGTTCCAGACCAGTAACGGAACATCAGGCTCCAGTAACAGACCATCATAGTCCAGTTCCAGACCAGTAACAGACCCTCAGGCTTCAGTTCCAGACCAGTAACGGACCCTCAGGCTCCAGTAACAGACAATCAGGCTCCAGTTCCAGACCAGTAACAGACCCTCAGGCTCCAGTTCCAGACCAGTAACGGACCCTCAGGCCCCAGTTCCAGACCAGTAACGGACCCTCAGGCTCCAGTTCCAGACCAGTAACGGAACATCAGGCTCCAGTAACAGACCATCATAGTCCAGTTCCAGACCAGTAACAGACCCTCAGGCTTCAGTTCCAGACCAGTAATGGACCCTCAGGCCCCAGTTCCAGACCAGTAACAGACCCTCAGGCTCCAGTTCCAGACCAGTAACGGACCCTCAGGCTCCAGTTCCAGACCAGTAACAGAACATCAGGGTCCAGTTCCAGTCCAGTAACGGAACATCAGGCTCCAGTTCCAGACCAGTAACGGACCCTCAGGCTCCAGTAATAGACCATCAGGCTCCAGTTCCACACCAGTAACAGACCTTCAGGCTCCAGTTCCAGACCAGTAACAGACCTTCAGGCTCCAGTTCCAGACCAGTAACAGACCTTCAGGGTCCAGTTAAAGACCAGTAACGGACCTTCAGGCTCCAGTTCCAGACCAGTAACAGACCTTCAGGCTCCAGTTCCAGACCAGTAACAGACCTTCAGGGTCCAGTTCCAGACCAGTAACAGACCATCAGGCTCCAGTTCCAGACCAGTAACAGACCATCAGGCTCCAGTTCCAGACCAGTAACAGACCATCAGGCTCCAGTTCCAGACCACTAACGGACCCTCAGGCTCCAGTTAAAGACCAGTAACTGACCTTCAGGCTCCAGTTCCAGACCAGTAACAGACCATCAGGCTCCAGTTCCAGACCAGTAACAGACCATCAGGCTCCAGTTCCAGACCAGTAACAGACCATCAGGCTCCAGTTCCAGACCAGTAACGGACCTTCAGGCTCCAGTTCCAGACCAGTAACAGACCTTCAGGCTCCAGTTCCAGACCAGTAACAGACCATCAGGCTCCAGTTCCAGACCAGTAACAGACCATCAGGCTCCAGTTCCAGACCACTAACGGACCCTCAGGCTCCAGTTAAAGACCAGTAACTGACCTTCAGGCTCCAGTTCCAGACCAGTAACAGACCATCAGGCTCCAGTTCCAGACCAGTAACAGACCATCAGGCTCCAGTTCCAGACCAGTAACAGACCATCAGGCTCCAGTTCCAGACCAGTAACGGACCTTCAGGCTCCAGTTCCAGACCAGTAACAGACCCTCAGGCTCCAGCATGTTGACCATTTCTCCTTCTGTCCCCTCAGTCCATCTGTACGACTGCTCAGCCGGCCAATCAGATTGCTCGCAGTGCAAGGCAGTGCCTAAGGAATACGGCTGTGTTTGGTGTCCAGGAAGTCCCGCCCCATGCTGTGTGTACAGCCAATCATGCTCTAGCTCACCCTCAGACACCTGTCCCTCTCCTCAGATCACACAGGTGAGCTCTGCCGTCCCATTGACAGGCTGCACATGTCCTGTTACCGTGGAAACATGTAACATGTCTGTCTCCAGGTGTTCCCTGTGTCCGGGCCTTTGGAGGGTGGAATCCTGGTGACAATCACAGGGTCCAACCTGGGCACCCGGTATCAGGATGTGTTGGGCGGAGTTAAGGTGGCAGACATCCCGTGTTTGGCACAACCCGGAGGATACCGGATCTCCACCAGGTAACCTTCTCTGTACTCAACCTCTGATTGTTGAAATAACACCTAATCCAATCAAAGGTCAATGTTTTAGGTAACACGGATGTTGAGTCATTTTCCTGTCTGTACCTTCCGATGCACCCCTTCACCTGTGCTGACCCATTCACCTGTCTTAGGGTTGTGTGTGAGCTGCAGCGCAGTGGGAAGAATAGGGTCGGGCCTGTTCAGGTTACCGTGGGAACAACTTCACCCGGCCGGTCGGCGCAGATGTTCACCTATCAGGTAAGACTTCACCTCCAGAGGCTGAACCCGATCCGTTCGGAGCCCAGTTACTCAAGAAAAGATTACGTCCAACTCAGCGAACTTTCTGCCAACTACAGTTCTGACCCGCTCAGCTAGTCGGACCCATTTAAAAAAGGTTCTGCTGTTTTTGTTCCCCCAACAAGGACCCTCAGCTCACCAGTCTGGTTCCAGATAAAGGTCCAGTTTCTGGAGGAACCAAGCTGACCATCAAGGGACGACAGCTGATGACAGGACAGAAGTCAGACCTGACCGCTTTTCTGGGTCAACAGCCTTGTTACATGTAAGTCCCGGTCCGGTTCTATTGCATCTTATAGTACTCTACTGGTTCTAATGCCACAGACAATGCCACCGTTATTAGGCTGTAATGACAGGACTGACCCAGGTCTTCTGGTCCTGATAGCACTGACCTGGTCTTTCTAGTCCTGATAGCACTGACCCGGTCTTTCTTGTCCTGATAGCACTGACCCAGGTCTTCTAGTCCTGATAGCACTGACCCAGGTCTTCTAGTCATGATAGCACTGAACCAGGTCTTTCTGGTCCTGATAGCACTGACCCGGTCTTTCTTGTCCTGATAGCACTGACCCAGGTCTTCTAGTCCTGATAGCACTGACCCGGTCTTTCTAGTCCTGATAGCACTGACCCAGTTCTTCTAGTCATGATAGCACTGATCCAGGTCTTCTGATCCTGATAGCACTGACCTGGTTCTTCTAGTCATGATAGCACTGACCCAGGTCTTTCTGGTCCTGATAGCACTGACCCGGTCTTTCTTGTCCTGATAGCACTGACCCAGGTCTTCTAGTCCTGATAGCACTGACCCGGTCTTTCTAGTCCTGATAGCACTGACCCAGTTCTTCTAGTCATGATAGCACTGATCCAGGTCTTCTGATCCTGATAGCACTGACCTGGTTCTTCTAGTCATGATAGCACTGACCCAGGTCATCTGGTCCTGATAGCACTGACCCAGGTCTTTTGGTCATGATAGCACTGACCCAGGTCTTCTGATCCTGATAGCACTGACCTGGTTCTTCTAGTCATGATAGCACTGACCCAGGTCATCTGGTCCTGATAGCACTGACCCAGGTCTTCTGATCCTGATAGCACTGACCCAGGTCTATTGGTCATGATAGCACTGACCCAGGTCTTCTGATCCTGATAGCACTGACCTGGTTCTTCTAGTCATGATAGCACTGACCCAGGTCATCTGGTCCTGATAGCACTGACCCAGGTCTTTCTAGTCCTGATAGCACTGACCCAGTTCTTCTAGTCATGATAGAACTGATCCAGGTCTTCTGATCCTGATAGCACTGACCTGGGTCTTCTAGTCATGATAGCACTGACCCAGGTCATCTGGTCCTGATAGCACTGACCCAGGTCTTCTGATCCTGATAGCAATGACCTGGTTCTGCTGTTGCCGGGGGAACAGGCCCACACTGCAGCTTGTATACAGTTCAGGTTGTGTGTCCCTCCATCTTAAATGTCTTCTTGTCTCCTGTCCTCCTAGTTTGAATGAGGTGACTGATTCCCATTTTGTGTGCAAGACCGGTTCCAGTAATCAGACTGGTGCAGTTCCAGTTCAGGTTTTCTTCGGTAAGGCTGAGCGGACTGGTCCCGACCTTACCTTCCGTTACCTGGACGACCCGGTCATTACCAAGGCTACACCTGCAGAGAGCTTCTATGCGTAAGGACCGACCTCTGAGCGTTGACACCCTTTGGCCTTATAGCCACGTTTCCTAATAAGGGGTTGACTTCCGGTCCTCAGAGGGGGGCGTGTCATTAAGGTGACAGGCAGGAACCTGGACGTGGTGCAGGAACCAGCCATATCAGTGTGGGTGGAGCCTCTGGAGGTTCAGAGGGTTAAGCGAAGAAGACGATTTGCTCTCTTGACCGCCAAGCAGCAACTGGTTTTTAATGGCACCATGGCAACGGTGAGATGATTCGACCAATCAGAACCATATCCCTGACTTACCTGTTCTAACCTGTGTGCTCCCCTGTCCACCTCTCAGGTGACTGAGCGCTGCTCGGTCCTGTCCTCCTCAGAGATCACATGCAGGACGCCGGCAGTGAGCCCAGAGTTCAGAGTGAAAGGGGTCTGGTTTCAGCTGGACAACGTCAGGGTCCACTTCAACAGCATTGAGGTACCTTCATGTTTACCCACCCTCTCAACCAACAGCGTGAAGCCCTGGGCAGGGAGCAGCCTCTTTGTCTCTAACCTGTCCCCCTCCATCTGTCTCTGTCCACCAGGGTAAGACATTCAGATATCTTCCGAACCCTCAACTCTTCCCTCTGAACCGAGAGGCTCCGGATGCTCCGTACCGCTTCAAACCTGGTGGAGTGATCGCCGTAGAGGTACAGTAACACTCATAGCCTGGTCCGATGGACACAGCAGGTGGTCATGTGTTATGATGTCATGGCATCCCTCAGGGTCAGGACCTGACCAAAGCTATGACCAAGGATGAAGTCCAGGCTCGCCTTGGAGAACAAGGCTGTGAGGTGAAAACTCTGGACAGGACTCACCTGTACTGCGAACCGCCTGAGACTCAGCCTCTGAGCGTGGACGGCAGCAACGAGCTTCCCAGTCTGAAGGTAATGAAAGCAAAGATCAACATCTATAAAGAAAACCAAGAACCTCTTGTGGCCCTTTGGGCAGCAGTAGGAACTCTCAGCAGTGGTGTTCTGACTGATCCGTCGGTCTGTCGCTTGGTGTTGCACGAATTTGTTACTTTAGCTCATAGACGCTCCTGCTCAGCTCCCGGAAAGGCTCACCACAACATTCTAATTAGGTTGAGATCTGAGCTTTGACTGAGCCGATGATGCTTTTTGTCTTTTTCAGCCATTCTGTTGCAAATTGACTTCTGTCTGGGATCATTGTTCTGTTGATGGCTCAGTTAAAACCAGCCGTCAGCTGCTGGATAGCTGGACTCTAAAACACTTGGTGTAAAATTTAAGCATCAGACGTCCACATTGGTTCAACATGTCAGTCCTGACCAGGGTTGCCAACTGTCTCTTGAAAAACTGAGTCTTTCCATATTTATTAATCGAAGTACCTGTCCCGTATGTAGTGGAAAAGTAAAGCACTTTGTCCCGTTACTGTGAGAGTAAAAAAAATAGTTAGTAAAAAGCTAATGGAAACAAAGAACAAGGGCACGTTGGATACAAAACTTACGGTAAACTTGTTCCCGGGCCCTTTCCTGCGTTGTGACCAAAGAGCTGACAACATAAATGTAATGATCCAGAATCCCCTCATCCCATTGGTCAATTCAAGTGTTGCCCAGGGAGAAGAGAGCGAGATACAACAGAGGAGTATGGGGGACGAACTGAGGAATTTAAATGCTAAAGGATGTGGAACTGCAAATAGTCTTCTAGAGCACCTCACTCAGGAAAAGGAATCCTGGCAGTCCAAAGGACCAACAGAGAGGTGGATGGAGGTTCTTCAGGCAGCTGGCCCCACAACATCCAAGCTGCTGTGTCTTTTGTCCTCAGCATCCCATCTTCAACTGGTTTTGTGGAGGATTTTACGGTGGCCCTGAAGTGCAAACTGCAACTACAAATCTAAAAGCGCAACTACATTAAGGAAATCGCAACTACATAAAGCAAAGCGCAACTACATTAAGGAAAACACAACTACATTAACCTACTGGAAAAGGTAGGTACCAGTGGGAAACATGAGACATCGCTGATTGGACGACGGCGCCGTTTGATCCTTGAACCGGAAGTCATTCTGCCTGCTGTGGCTTTTGAAAACATGGATATTGTCGGCGCCCCAAACATAGCTGCCATTATCCAGGAATATTTTGAATCAGGACATACGTCCGAGGTGATACTGGATATGCTCAAGAATAATCACCAAATTTCAGTTAGTTTGCGTACACTGAAGACACACTTAAAAGAAGCTGGACTGTTCAGACGACGCAACTTCCGGTTCAAGGGTCAAACGGCGCCGTCGTCCAATCAGCGATGTCTCATGCTTCCCACTGGTACCTACCTTTTCCGGTAGGTTAATGTAATTGTGTTTTCCTTTATGTAGTTGCGCTTTTAGATTTGAAGTTGCAGTTTGCACTTCAGGGCCACCGTAGGATTTTCTCCTCAATGAAGAACAAATGGACTGATGTGCAGAACAAATGTTCCACTCAATGAATTGAAGCTGAGCTCATTGTCAGCCTCAATCATGAACTGTCCGTTCAGAGTTTTACTCTGCAGCTCTGAAAGACAAACAAATTCTCACTGCTGCAAGAGGAAATACAAGTGGAAAAAGCAGGCTATCACCACATAATGTGGCATTGAGCTAACCATTTTTTGTTTTTGTTTTATAACTGTAGCCTACAGTCATTGCAGGAAAGGCACAAATATGTTTGAAAGTTTGCTGTTGCACCAAAAATGTGCACTATTTATTGCTTTAAATTCATTTTTACAGTTTGACATTAAGTAGGACAGACTTATGTTTAAGATACATATTTTATCCAGCAAATTTATTTGTATTAAAGTGAATTGCTGGATAATATTTTTTTTCCATGTGTTCATGTCACTCACAAATATGCATCTAATTCAATGCAGATTTGAGTCAAATAGTTAAAAAAAAGTCTTCCTACCCTCATATCTAACAACTGTTTCTCAGGTGTTTATGGGGAACCTGAAGGTGGACCTGGGACTGGTTCAGTACGACAGTGACTCGTTACTATCCCCCATCCCATTGGCTGCTCAAATCGGTCTTGGCGCTGGAGCTGCTGTCATCATTCTGTCGGTGCTGGTTGTCATTCTTATGTACAGGTAATCATCTGTCTGTTCCAGGGTTCTGTAGAACCAGGATAACTGTTGGTTACTGATTAGAGTTCCACTTGTTTCTATGCAGGAGGAAAAGTAAACAGGCACTCAGAGATTATAAGAAAGTTCTGCTGCAGCTGGAAACTCTGGAGATCAATGTGGGAGACCAATGCCGTAAAGAGTTCACAGGTAAGCAGGTGATGGAGACTCTGACCCACCTGCTGTTCTCCTGATCTCACTGTCCTTCTCCACATCCTGTAGACCTCATGACGGAAATGATGGATCTTAGCAGTGATGTGGGAGGACCTGGTCTCCCTCTGCTGGACTACAAGACGTATGCAGATAGGATCTTTTTTCCTGGACAGCAGACGGCGCTGCTGAGCCACCAACTGGACCTGCCGGAGTCCAGAAGACAGACTGTAGAGCAGGGCCTTCAGCAGCTCAACAACCTGCTCAACAACAGACTCTTCCTTACCAGGGTGGGTTCTGTTCAGGTGCTGTCTGGGCTCAGGTTTAGCAGCAGGTAAATCTAACACTGTAGTTCTGTTCCTTCCAGTTCATTCACACCCTGGAAGCCCAGCAGGGGTTCTCTCAGAGGGACCGCGGCTACGTGGCCAGTCTGCTCACCATAGCTCTCCATGATAAGCTGGAGTACTTCACTGAAGTCATGAAGACTTTGCTGCAGGACCTGGTGCAGCAGTATGTGGCCAAAAATCCCAAACTCATGCTGCGCCGGTACGTAAAACAAACACACCTTCAGATGAACGATGAATGTTTTCTTGATTAAACCAGACCTGCTGTCCAAGGGAGACCTGAGCAGATGTCCTGGGTTTAGGGACATGGTATCCATGACAACCCAGAGTTTGAATCTTTTGGTTTTTGGAGGGGAGAGGCCCGATCAGAACCAGATGACCTGATTAACCCCAGAGCGTTCGTCCTGAACCGGGACTAAACTGTGTCTCTTGCTGTCTTTCAGGACAGAGACAGTTGTTGAGAAGATGTTGACCAACTGGATGTCCATCTGTCTCTATTCCTTCCTGAAGGTAACGCTATTTGTTCTGTCTATTCTGTCTATACCCGTCTGCCCCCTCACTCCTTTTCTCTCCCCCACCTGTCTGTCTTTCACTGTCTCTCCCCCTGTCTCACCTATACCTGTCTGTCTTTCACTGTCTCTCCTACTGTCTCACCTATACCTGTCTGTCTTTCAGTGTCTCTCTCCCACTGTCTCACCTTTACCTGTCTGTCTTTCACTGTCTCTCCTACTGTCTCACCTATACCTGTCTGTCTTTCAGTGTCTCTCTCCCACTGTCTCACCTTTACCTGTCTGTCTTTCACTGTCTCTCCTACTGTCTCACCTATACCTGTCTGTCTTTCAGTGTCTCTCTCCCACTGTCTCACCTTTACCTGTCTGTCTTTCACTGTCTCTCCTACTGTCTCACCTATACCTGTCTGTCTTTCAGTGTCTCTCTCCCACTGTCTCACCTATACCTGTCTGTCTTTCACTGTCTCTCCTACAGTCTCACCTTTACCTGTCTGTCTTTCACTGTCTCTCCTACTGTCTCACCTATACCTGTCTGTCTTTCAGTGTCTCTCTCCCACTGTCTCACCTATATCTGTCTGTCTTTCACTGTCTCTCCTACAGTCTCACCTTCACCTGGCTGTCTTTCACTGTCTCTCCCCCTGTCTCACCTTCACCTGTCTGTCTTTCACTGTCTCTGCCCCGTCTCACCTTCACCTGTCTGTCTTTCACTGTCTCTCCCCCGTCTCACCTTCACCTGTCTGTCTTTCACTGTCTCTCCCCCTATCTCTACTATACCTGTCTGTCTTTCACTGTCTCTGCCCCGTCTAACCTTCACCTGTTTGTCTTTCACTGTCTCTCCCCCGTCTCACCTTCACCTGTCTGTCTTTCACTATCTCTCCCTCTGTCTCACCTTCACCTCTGTGTCTTTCACTATCTCTCCCTCTGTCTCACCTTCACCTCTGTGTCTTTCACTATCTCTCCCTCTGTCTCACCTTCACCTGTCTGTCTTTCACTGTCTCTCCCCCGTCTCACCTATACCTGTCTGTCTTTCACTGTCTCTCCCCCGTCTCACCTTCACCTGTCTGTCTTTCATTATCTCTCCCTCTGTCTCACCTTCACCTCTCTGTCTTTCACTATCTCTCCCTCTGTCTCACCTATACCTGTCTGTCTTTCACTGTCTCTCCCCCGTCTCACCTATACCTGTCTGTCTTTCACTGTCTCTCCCCCGTCTCACCTACACCTGTCTGTCTTTCACTGTCTCTCCCCCGTCTCACCTTCACCTGTCTGTCCTTCACTGTCTCTCCCCCGTCTCACCTATACCTGTCTGTCTTTCACTGTCTCTCCCCCGTCTCACCTTCACCTGTCTGTCTTTCATTATCTCTCCCTCTGTCTCACCTTCACCTCTCTGTCTTTCACTATCTCTCCCTCTGTCTCACCTATACCTGTCTGTCTTTCACTGTCTCTCCCCCGTCTCACCTATACCTGTCTGTCTTTCACTGTCTCTCCCCCGTCTCACCTACACCTGTCTGTCTTTCACTGTCTCTCCCCCGTCTCACCTTCACCTGTCTGTCCTTCACTGTCTCTCCTCCAGTCTCACCTTCACCTGTCTGTCTTTCACTGTCTCTCCCCCTATCTCTACTATACCTGTCTGTCTTTCACTGTCTCTGCCCCGTCTAACCTTCACCTGTTTGTCTTTCACTGTCTCTCCCCCGTCTCACCTTCACCTGTCTGTCTTTCACTATCTCTCCCTCTGTCTCACCTTCACCTCTGTGTCTTTCACTATCTCTCCCTCTGTCTCACCTTCACCTGTCTGTCTTTCACTGTCTCTCCCCCGTCTCACCTATACCTGTCTGTCTTTCACTGTCTCTCCCCCGTCTCACCTTCACCTGTCTGTCTTTCATTATCTCTCCCTCTGTCTCACCTTCACCTCTCTGTCTTTCACTATCTCTCCCTCTGTCTCACCTATACCTGTCTGTCTTTCACTGTCTCTCCCCCGTCTCACCTATACCTGTCTGTCTTTCACTGTCTCTCCCCCGTCTCACCTACACCTGTCTGTCTTTCACTGTCTCTCCCCCGTCTCACCTTCACCTGTCTGTCCTTCACTGTCTCTCCCCCGTCTCACCTATACCTGTCTGTCTTTCACTGTCTCTCCCCCGTCTCACCTTCACCTGTCTGTCTTTCATTATCTCTCCCTCTGTCTCACCTTCACCTCTCTGTCTTTCACTATCTCTCCCTCTGTCTCACCTATACCTGTCTGTCTTTCACTGTCTCTCCCCCGTCTCACCTATACCTGTCTGTCTTTCACTGTCTCTCCCCCGTCTCACCTACACCTGTCTGTCTTTCACTGTCTCTCCCCCGTCTCACCTTCACCTGTCTGTCCTTCACTGTCTCTCCTCCAGTCTCACCTATACCTGTCTGTCTTTCACTGTCTCTCCCCCTGTCTTACCTTCACCTGTCTGTCTGCCAGGAGGTGGCAGGGGAGCCTCTCTACATGCTCTATAGAGCTATAAAGTATCAGGTGGACAAGGGGCCGGTGGATGCTGTGACTGGAAAGGCCAAACGGACCCTTAATGACAGCCACCTACTGCGGGAGGACATCGATTACTCTGCCATGGTAACCATAGCAACACCACTTCTTCCTATGTTCCTCATCAGTTTGGCCTGTCACCCATCTGTCTCACCTCATTCTCAGACTCTGAACGTCCTGGTGAAGAACGGAGTTGAGGTCCAGCCATGTCCTGTTAAAGTACTTGATACCGACACCATCACACAGGTGCGTAGATGCCCCACCAGCTGTTTTTCACCCCGTGGTCTTATTCACACCTGTCAATGAATGTCTGGGTGCAGGTAAAAGATAAAATCCTGGATCAGGTCTACAGAGGAGCTCCGTTCTCTCAGCGACCAGCAGCTGACAGTCTGGACCTGGGTAGGCATCTGTCCATCTCCCCCGAATGTCTCACCAGTCTCTGTCTTCAGCCAGACAGCTTGTTTTCACCTGCATACATTTGCCTGCAGAGTGGCGTTCTGGTCAGGCCGGCCACCTGACTCTTTCTGATGATGATGTCACAGCAGTTGTTCATGGTCGCTGGAAACGGCTCAACACGCTGCAGCACTACAAGGTGGGAAACAATCAATAGCTGCATGTCTGCATCTGCCCTACGCTGCAGCTCAATCTGGTCTCATGTTCTCTGTTCTTCAGGTTCCGGTTGGAGCCACAGTCGCTCTGATCCCTCGATTTCACAGTTCAGGAATCAACCAGGTGTTTCAGACCGGAGAAAGTAAGAACCCAAACATCTTACAAAGAAGAATCCCACAAAACAAGAAGAATCAGCTGATATCAGACTAAATCATAGAACAGGGGAACCATAGAGACGATCTGGACCAAAGAACAGGGAGAACTATAGAGACCGATCTGGACCAAAGAACAGGGAGAACTATTGAGAACTATCTGGACCAAAGAACAGGGGAACTATAGAGAACGATCTGGACCAAAGAACAGGGAGAACTATAGAGAACTATCTGGAATAAAGAACAGGGAGAACTATTGAGAACTATCTGGAATAAAGAACTGGGAGAACTATAGAGAACCATCTGGACCAAAGAACAGGGGAATTATAGAGACCGATCTGGAATAAAGAACAGTGAGAACTATAGAGACCGATCTGGACCAAAGAACAGGGAGAACTATAGAGAACAACTGGACCAAAGAACAGGGGAATTATAGAGAACGATCTGGACCAAAGAACAGGGGAACTATAGAGAGCGATCTGGACCAAAGAACAGGGAGAAATATAGAGAACTATCTGGAATAAAGAACAGGGAGAACTATAGAGAACGATCTGGAATAAAGAACAGGGAGAACTATAGAGAACTATCTGGAATAAAGAACAGGGAGAACTATAGAGAACGATCTGGACCAAAGAACAGGGGAACTATAGAGACCGATCTGGACCAAAGAACAGGAAGAACTATAGAGAACTATCTGGAAGAAAGAACAGGGAGAACTATAGAGAATGATCTGGACCAAAGAACAGGGAGAACTATAGAGAACTATCTGGAATAAAGAACAGGGAGAACTATAGAGAACGATCTGGACCAAAGAACAGGGAGAACTATAGAGAACTATCTGGAATAAAGAACAGGGAGAACTATAGAGAACTATCTGGAATAAAGAACTGGGAGAACTATAGAGAACCATCTGGACCAAAGAACAGGGGAATTATAGAGAACGATCTGGACCAAAGAACAGGGGAACTATAGAGACCGATCTGGAATAAAGAACAGGGAGAACTATAGAGACCGATCTGGACCAAAGAACAGGGAGAACTATAGAGAACAACTGGACCAAAGAACAGGGAGAAACAGTTAGTAGTACATTTGGAGGTAACAGCTTAGTCATTTGTTGTTTTAGCTGTGAGTGTTGACTTAAAACCTCTCTTGTCGCCTTAGAGGCACCAATGCTGGAGGGCGAGGAAGAGGAGGGTCTGCGTCTGTGGCACCTGGTGAAGAGCAGCGAAGATCCAGAAATGCCAAAGCACCGGAAGAGCAGCATGAGGGAACGGGAGAGAGCCAAGGCCATTCCTGAGATCTATCTGACCAGACTGCTGTCCATGAAGGTACCCCTGACCTTCAGCCCCACCCCCACCTCACACACACAGGACTTTACCAGAGCCTCTCATTAACTGTCCTTTTGTCTCTGTAGGGGACACTGCAGAAGTTTGTGGACGACGTCTTTGTGGCCATCCTTAGCACTAAGCGTCCTCCACCCATTGCTGTCAGGTTTTTCTTTGATTTTCTTGACGACATGGCTGAGAAGCATGCAATAGACGATCCAGAGACTGTCCACATCTGGAAGACAAACAGGTGAGACCCACCTCACTCACCTGAGGCTCCCCAAATGCTTGCCTTCACCCAACTTTCTGCGTCCAATGCGCTCCGTCTTGCTAGTCCTTGATGGGCTTCTTTGACCCTTGTCCCTGACCTGTCTTTCTGACCCTTTTTGTCCCCAGTCTCCCTCTAAGGTTTTGGGTCAACATTCTGAAGAACCCACAGTTTGTTCTGGATGTCCAAGTAACTGACAGCATCGACGCCGTGCTCTCTGTGATCGCTCAGACCTTCATCGACTCATGCACCACCTCGGAACATAAAGTGGGACGGGTAGGACCTGTCTCTCTCTATACTTCACCTACTGGTCTGGGTTCTCTGGTCATTTCACACCTGTGTCTTTTTGTCCAATCAGGACTCTCCAGTCAACAAGCTGCTCTATGCCAGAGAAATACCTCGGTACAAACAACTGGTGGAGAGGTGAGACGGCTTCCTGTCATTGGTTCTGGTGCAGTTTATTCTCAGTGTCACCACCTGCTGGTTAATCCGGACCCAACCTGATTTAAAACATTTATAAATTACCGCATGTTGTCTGACACAGTGTCTAACGTCACTTGCGCCGCTTCTGTTACCCTGAAATCCCTCATGCTCCATCCTCCGCTCTGCCCCGCAGCGTTCCAGACCTCCTGCCCAAAGCAAAGCCTACAGCCTCCGCTGTTCCTCCCGTATTGCTGAGCTCCGACTTATCCTCGGAGCTCGAGGAGAGCATGCGCGATATTATTATTAAACCGGATCTTCTCGCCGTTCTTTCTCCCGTTTGGTGCGATTGCGATAGCGGATCCTGACCTGGCCGGACCGGAGCGGAGCCTGAACATTTAAAGGATGTTTGGCTCAACCTGCTGCTGGGAAGCAGGATTCTCCACCATGAACAGAATCAACAATAAATCTGGATCCAGGCTCAAAATGAGCACCTTGATATGTGCTTGAGAATGGCTTAGTCTCCATTCAAACCCAGGTTTAAAGCCTTGCAGGGCAGCCTAAAGCCCACTGCCAACATTAAGACAGAAAAAAGAAAGAAAAAAACAAACCATCAGTTCAGTTGTTGAATATATAAAAAAATATGTGAATCAGGAAATTGTCTATATACCAAACTGAACGATTGTTCTCTACTTTTAATTTTAATATGGACATTTTTTTTTTCATTTGTTTTTAATATTTTTGTATTTAAAAATTCACTGTATAACATGGATGCATAAACATCTCATTTTATTTCATTGTTAAATTCTGTTTAACGTAATATATATATTTTTGATTAAAAATCTCCGGACCTTAACTGGTTGATGTTTTTCTTTATTCAGACCCGCTGATTTTTAGTTGTTTATCCCTGCTGTAGAGACTTCCTGAGGTTGTTCTGTATGTGTTTGTAGGTACTACAGTGATATCCACAGCGCCGCATCAGGATGCTATCAGGAGATGAACTCTACTCTGACTGAACTTTCCGGGGTAAAATGACCCAAAACCAGAACGACTTCAATCTACCCATCAGTCTTTATTCATCACGAATTCTCTGTCTGACTCTACCTGTCTCTCTGTCTCTGTCTGACCCTACCCGTCTCTCTGTCTCTGTCTGACCCTACCCGTCTCTCTGTCTCTGTCTGGCTCTACCTGTCTCTCTGTCTCTGTCTGGCTCTACCCGCCTCTCTGTCTCTGTCTGGCTCTACCTGTCTCTCTGTCTCTGTCTGGCTCTACCTGTCTCTCTGTCTCTGTCTGACCCTACCCGTCTCTCTGTCTCTGTCTGACCCTACCCGTCTCTCTGTCTCTGTCTGGCTCTACCTGTCTCTCTGTCTCTCTCTCTCTGTCTCTGTTTGACCCTACCCGTCTCTCTGTCTCTCTCTCTCTGTCTCTGTTTGACCCTACCTGTCTCTCTGTCTCTGTCTGACCCTACCCGTCTCTCTGTCTCTGTCTGGCTCTACCTGTCTCTCTGTCTCTGTCTGGCTCTACCTGTCTCTCTGTCTCTGTCTGACCCTACCCGTCTCTCTGTCTCTGTCTGACCCTACCCGTCTCTCTGTCTCTGTCTGGCTCTACCTGTCTCTCTGTCTCTGTCTGACCCTACCCGTCTCTCTGTCTCTGTCTGGCTCTACCTGTCTCTCTGTCTCTGTCTGGCTCTACCTGTCTCTCTGTCTCTGTCTGACCCTACCCGTCTCTCTGTCTCTGTCTGGCTCTACCTGTCTCTCTGTCTCTGTCTGGCTCTACCTGTCTCTCTGTCTCTGTCTGACCCTACCCGTCTCTCTGTCTCTGTCTGACCCTACCCGTCTCTCTGTCTCTGTCTGACCCTACCCGTCTCTCTGTCTCTGTCTGACCCTACCTGTCTCTCTGTCTCTGTCTGGCTCTACCTGTCTCTCTGTCTCTGTCTGACCCTACCCGTCTCTCTGTCTCTACCCGTCTCTCTGTCTCTGTCTGAACCTACCTCGGTCTCTCTGTCTCTGTCTGACCCTACCTGTCTCTCTGTCTCTGTCTGGCTCTACCTGTCTCTCTGTCTCTGTCTGACCCTACCTGTCTCTCTGTCTCTGTCTGGTTCTATCTGTCTCTCTGTCTCTGTTTGACGCTACCCGTCTCTCTGTATCTCTCTCTGTCTCTGTTTGACCCTACCTGTCTCTCTGTCTCTGTCTGATCCTACCTGTCTCTCTGTCTCTGTCTGACCCTACCCGTCTCTCTGTCTCTCTCTCTCTGTCTCTGTTTGACCCTACCTGTCTCTCTGTCTCTGTCTGACCCTACCTGTCTCTCTGTCTCTCAGTCTGACCCTACCCGTCTCTCTGTCTCTGTCTGACCCTACCCGTCTCTCTGTCTCTGTCTGGCTCTACCTGTCTCTCTGTCTCTGTCTGACCCTACCTGTCTCTCTCTCTGTCTCTGTCTCTGTCTGGCTCTACCTGTCTCTCTGTCTCTGTCTGACCCTACCTGTCTCTCTGTCTCTGTTTGACGCTACCCGTCTCTCTGTCTCTCTCTCTGTCTCTGTTTGACCCTACCTGTCTCTCTGTCTCTGTCTGATCCTACCTGTCTCTCTGTCTCTGTCTGACCCTACCCGTCTCTCTGTCTCTCTCTCTCTGTCTCTGTTTGACCCTACCTGTCTCTCTGTCTCTGTCTGACCCTACCTGTCTCTCAGTCTGACCCTACCCGTCTCTCTGTCTCTCTCTCTCTGTCTCTGTTTGACCCTACCTGTCTCTCTGTCTCTGTCTGACCCTACCTGTCTCTCTGTCTCTCAGTCTGACCCTACCTGTCTCTCTGTCTCCCTGCAGAGCTTTGCCTCAGAGATGAACAGCCTTGTTGCTCTTCATGAACTTTACAAATACATCAACAAATACTATGACCAGGTAATGTTCTCACTTTCTCATGTCATGTGACCGGTCAACTGCACAGGTACAAACCATAGTTCACACTCACACGCCTCTATCCTCTCCTCAAACTGTTCACCTGTGACTTTAGATCATCATGTCCCTGGAGGAAGACACCTCTGGTCAGAAGATGCAGTTGGCCTATCGGCTGCAGCAGGTCGCCGCCCTGGTGGAGAATAAAGTCACCGACCTCTGACCTGTGAGTGCTGATGAAGAGGATGAGGAGACGGGGGCCAAAGCAGTGAAGCTGATTGGACACCCCTGTCTGTCTTTGTGTGAGGGACATCCAGTCTTTTTATAATGGGTCTTCCGGTTCCCCTGCACGGCAGCAGCTGCCAACTGACATCCCGACTAACGACAATCCAACCAACCAGATCAGGGAACATCGTCGTCACCTTCTGCCTTGCACTACGATTCCCAGTGTTCTCTGTTGTCTGAGTAAAAAAAAAGCACAACTTAAGTATTTTCTTCTGTATCTAAAGTGATGATTGACCTGCTGTTTTATATGTTTTTCTACTGAAGCCAGCAGATCGGACTCCAAACGGCGCATCATTCCCAGGCGCTTCTGGAAGTTTACTGAACGCAATAACAGAATCTGAATCAGGGCGTTTTCACCATGTTTCAGTGTGACTCCACTTTCCAACTGCTTGACGGCGTATTGCTCAGAAAGCTCGGGACTCCTGACCCGAAACAACACAACCTCCAGTTTGTTCCAGTAGTGCATCTAATCCAGCATAAAGTCTGAAACTAACACGTCTACTAACGAACTAGTGATGTTGGTTTAGTTTATAATCCAGATTAACACAGCTGGCACAACAGAACCAGACCCAATCAATTGGGTCCATTTCCAACATCACTGGATCTTACAGGACAGGAAGAGATGTGTTTTTTAGATAATGTGTGAGAAAGGAAACTCTGATATTCCCATACTCCGCACTGCGTGTGTGGTTTCAGTTTGGTCATGTGACCCGTACCAGGAAGTGGAGTCGCAGCTGGCGTGTTTCCAAAGCGTAGAGGCTCTGGAATAATCGAACCGATCAGAAACGAGAAACAATCAGAGATCCGTGTGAGTATTACTAACTTATTGTTTGTACAGACTATTTATATTTATTTATCCCAGCTGTGCCTTCGCTCTGCAGCTAGGGGGCAGCCTAATATGTCCCAGTGCATGATGGGAAGATGATTTGAACAGTTCAGGCCAACTCACCTGTGTCCTTCAGCAGGAAATCAGCCCAGGTCTGGTTCTTACTGGTTTTCACTGGTTTGTCCGGGTTCTGTCAGAGTCCTCTGGACCCTGTTGGATCCTGGAGGCCATCAGATCCTCCTGAGGAACCCTAACCCTGGACTCTTCTGTTGGGTCATCATGGAGGGGGGTCGATAAACAGAACCAATCAGATGGATTCTGATGGATTCCCGGTTATAGAACTGGACCGGAGTTCTGAACTCGGTTTTCTTTTTCTGCTGCTGATTAAATTTCTTCTTCAACTTTTGATGTTTGTGTTTTTTGGGCCTGTGTTCGACCCGTAGTCGTAGTTCTTTGCTCAAAGTAGCTTCTGCATGATGACGATGATGATGATGATGATGATGGTGCTTCTTCTTTTTCTGAACCTTCAATGTTTACTTTTTAAGAAAAGGGGCGGGGCTCTCATGACCTAATGAGTGCATGAAATAATGCTGAGCTCTGATTGGTGGAGCTGTTTTCTACTGAATACATTCATGGGGGGGGTGGGGGTGTATGGTTACAGTGAGCTTACTGTGTGTAAATGTGCCTGTAAATATCTGTGAGGAAGACCATGATGAAGATGAGTCCGTCTCAGATTTAAAATGTGCTTTTATTGTGAAGGGCCACGGATCAAACAGTTTGTATCATAAAAATAAAGCTCTTATTTTTAACCTTGTTTCTTTGTGCTGACTGCTTCTGCTGTCAGGGCCGATTCTAAGCTCACACTGTCGGGGGGCCCCCAGCCTTGAAGAGAAGAAAATATTTGTTTTTTGGTATCGTTTAATGAGGAAAAAGAGAGAAATAAAATGAATATTGAGTCAGACTGAAACAGCTTCTGTTTTAGCTCGACTTAAGAAAATATTATCTTTCATTTTAAAAAACTCAAAATCAAACTGAAAAAAACCCAACCTATATCATTAAAGAAAACTAGTAAAATTGACCTAAAGACCATATCTACAACTTTTTCAAACTGATTACTTGTTGAAGAATATTAAACCCATATAAGGTCTAGAAGAGGGGAACATTTAGGACATTTTGGGCCCCTGGCAAAGACAGGCATGGGCCCCTCTGAATAGAGAAGACAACACATAGAACAGCCCCGTTCTCCAGATAGAGAAATGTTAATAGAATAGACATCCATTATCTGTTCTAGGTTGTGTCCCTCTCTTCTTGTCCCTTTTCTTCTTGTTTTCCTCTCTATGTTTTGTACTCAGCTGACTTTTCATGCTGTCTCTAAAGGAATGAAAGATTTTTTCCAAGCACTAAGCTCACTTAGCTGATTGCTCCTTCCTGTGTTTCCAAAAAGGCCAAAGTAAATAACCCAGTCCTTCTTTTCACTGTAGACAAGCCGTGATCTGCTTCTCTGTTCTCCATTTTTCATTTGGATGAAATAATAGCTGCATGAATCATGACAGCAGACAAGATAGAGGAGAGCAGGAGGCGGGGTTACCAATCTACTCGCTCTGGAGAGCAGAGTTCGCTGCTTTTAGATGTTGTCTCCAAAGTCTCCAGTAGCAGAAAAAAGTCTCTAGATTTGGCGCTAGGAGCTTTTTAGAAATCAAAGCGCTAGAGGGGTCTGAAAAGTGGCTAAATATAGCGACTAAAGCATTGTGTAGCTTTGATTTGAATAAACATTTTTTTTATTAGTCATATCGCCACCAGCAGCTCAAAGTACTGAAAGTTATATTTTGGAGAACATTTAGAGCCTTTTCCTGTTTCATAGAGCTCACTTCCGGTCAGCCGGAGACCGCAGCATAGACGTAGATGCCTCATTGGACGCTGGTCGACACATAGATATCCATAATAAAGGCTAGATGTCTTACGGCGGAGTCTCAAACGTCATCACCGGCGGCCATCTTGCCTCAGGCAGGCTTTCTGTTGTGCTCTGTGGTACCTAATGTAAGGTGAGTGATCAGCACGAACACAAATACTCTTACCTCACTGAATTCTTGACGGATTTACAAACAGTTTGGTTTCTTACAAACATTATGAACGTGGCTATTATTCTTGATGCTTGAACATGTCGAAATTGCAGATTTTCTTGTCGAAAAATGACTTAATCATGCAGCATAGTTGTGCATCACGGCTACTTGCGCAAGTTATCAAGGCCGAGATTATTAGGCAATTATATAGGTTTTACTGACACCAATAACGATTGTATGACAATTAGTCTTTGGTGTAAATTACAATCTTTGTGGATGTGGTTGTAGTTATTAGTTGGCTAATAACAATAATCTGAGTGTTGTTGTATTTTCATTATTAGCCTAACGTTAGCTGGCTAATAACAAGAAGCTGCGAAGTGAGACCTAACGTTAGTAAGTTAGCAGCGTTACAGTTAGCGTTACAGTTTAGCTAGCTGCTAACGTTAACAAGCAACTTTACATCAGTGGAAGAGGCAGAATTTAACATGATTTCCAATCGATTTGGTCTGTCAACACATCTTACATTATGTTACAGGAATTTGCTGGGTTTATTAAAAGGAAGATGCCAGACTTTTGCTATGACATAATAGTATTACAAGACTGTTGTTGACTCAAAGCTTTTATAAGTTTGTATTAGTTTCATTTGGACAACTTAAAGATGGTGTTGTGCCAAACATGTTCAACTTTCCAGCTCATCTTCAAAGGGCATGTGTATCATTGAAATTTAATCACATATTGATAGACCAATCTTATACACTGTGAATTGTTGTTGGTCACTTTTGTTTTTGTTTCTGCAGGTTATATAATGTGTAAGCAGGAGGAGAAGATCTTCCATCCCCGTTTGCTGACATTCCTGCACTAGTACATGACCACAGCTACCTTCCTGTCCGCTTTGATGGCCTTGTGGACAACGGTCTCTTGTACATTACACAGAAGCTCAATAAAACCTTCCTTTTCAAAGGGCATTAGCCAAGCTATGTTTTTTGGGTCATTTTTTAAATCTCTGTCTTCCATGTGTATACCATCACAGTAGTGTAGGTGGGGATTTCAACATGCTACATCTATATATACTTGTGAAGGGGACTATTGTACCAATTTTAAAAGCAAATAAATGTCACTTTTATAATGGTTTAAAAATAGGAACTTTTGTGTAATTACCCCTGATATATAATCCGAATAGTCTACATGAAACTTCAAAGTGTTACCTTTAATTTGAAACCTGGATTATGCTTCTACACCAAGAGGTTGCCACACAATAAGCCTTTTTTGTCAGTATTTCATATTTTATTATAACAATAATATTCATATTATAAAAGTATTTATGTAAATATAAATAAATTAGGACTGTGAAATAATTAATCACACCCAAATAAAAGTGTTTATTTATATATATGTATATATATATATATATATATATATATATATATATATATATATATATATAAATGTGTATATATATATATACACATTTATATATATATATATATATATATATATAAATGTGTGTATATATATATATATATATATATATACACATATTAATATATATATATAAATGTGTATAGACCACAGTTCAGACAGCTGCTGTCAGAATGAATCGGCGCCTTAGTTCTCATTTTTATCACATGAAAGATGAGTCAGAGATTTTATTACAATAATATCCTACATGTCACAATCCCTTAAAAGACAAAAACAAATTATAAAATGACCTTTAAGTTACATTACACATATTTATGCAGATTAAAATCTATTTAAACTGAACTTAAACTGGATGAGATCTATGCAGTTATATATTTTGCAATGAAATATTAATATGATGAACAAAAAGTTTTATATAAATATATATTATAAAATTATATTTTACAAATATTATTTATATAGTATATTATTGTTACTAATCAGTATTTTTAAGGATTGCTGTTTGATAATGAGTATTATGATCCTTAGGAAAAAAAGAGTAAAGTTTTTTTTTTTAATTAATTTTATGTTTTTTTTGTCATTGTAAAGACTTTTATGTCAAATTGTAGTGAATGGTAAATTTATGTTGTGTCTAACTAAAGGCTTTTTGTCTCTCTAAGTTTGTCTAAACTTCTTCCAAAACTCTTTTTCAAACTATGTTTTATTTATTATTGTTTATGCATATGTGAACATATGTTTTTTAATTAATTAATGTGTGTCATAAAATATATATATATATATATATATATATATATATATATATATATATATAAATGTTCGAATTTTAATTTTTTCGAGTTTTATTCTTTTAAGTGGCTGTGACATGCAAGAGATGATTTTAATATTATCTTCTACTTGTCTTTTATTGATTAAAATGCGATCTAAGGCGCCTCCTGTTCATCCTGACAGCAGCTGGTCTGATCCAAGATGGCCGCCCTCTAGGCACGTCGGCCAGCGTCCAATGAGGTGTCTGTCTGTCTATGGACTCCACATCCGCTCCAAACCGCTCATCCTGACGGGTCAGTGCGCATGCGCAAAGCAGGGTGTCCGGTGTCAAACCGAGCAGCTGTTGAGTTCGTTCAGGGCAGAACCGAGCTAGCACGTGCTACACGCCCACATTACCTGAGCGGAACCTTCCAAAAACCCACAGGGAACCGGATTTCTCCCGATACCCGGAGTCCGGATCGGAACCAGTGGGAAAGCTAACGGAGCTAACGGTGCCGAACCGGCAGCTGACCCAAAGGCCGCGGTCCGGCCCCGTCCGGACCAGAGGATCCGAGGAGCATCTCCTGGTGCTGCTGAATCACCGGAAAGGTTCAACCTGTGAACCCGTTTGGCCTGAAGAGAGGAACCGGACATGCTGATAGGTGAGCAAGGCCTGGTCCTGGTTCTGGTTCTGGGGTCGGTACTGCTGCGTGTGTGTGTATCAGGTGTCGTTGGGTCCAGTTAGCCATAGCAATGGTTCATTTGGTTCTATCTGTCCGGATCCGTAGATCCAGAATGACTAGAACCTCACTGTAAATCCACTCTGCTGGACCAGGTTCTGCTGGACCAGGTTCTACTGGACCAGGTTCTGCTGGACCAGGTTCTGCTGGACCACCTAAGGTTTGGTCCAAAGCTCCAGATGAAGGTTTCTTCTGCAGCTGTTCCAGAACCTGCTCTGAGGAACCACCTGTTTGGATCATGAACTGTTAGTTTCTGGCGTTTAAGTTCTTCCATCCAAACATGGTTCTGGACAGACGGGTCCGTTTAAACCCGAACCCTGTCGTTGGCCTGACTCGCTGCGCCCTTCATGTTTCCAAACACAAGTTGTCCAGAAGATTCATCCAAGAAATCCACAGAGACGTTTAAAAACGTTTTAGTGAGTAGATAGAATGAAGGGACGCCAAACATAAATACAAAAGCTCAGGGCGACAGTGGTCAAAAAACCATTTGCTCACAGCCACCAAACTCCCATGATGCATCGTGACACATATGCATCCTGAAACCAAAGAAGTAATGAAAATAACAAAATAACCACAACAGCTAAATATACAAATTTGCCTAAATTAATAAGAATTACCAATAATAATACATGAGGAAATACGATTAAAGCACATGGAGATTTCAAAACGTACTTTAAAGGAAAAGTGCCGTCAGCGAGGAATAATCCATGGATCATTATTTATACCTAAAGCTAATACAATCGCAGTGATTTAATGAATTTAGAGTTATTAAGTAAAAAAATCTAAACAATAATTTTCATCACGATCACTGAGTCTGGGAGCGGCCATTTTTGCCCAAATATAGTAGCCCCTCCCTCCTGCCATCTTCCGGCAGTGACGTTACGTTTCATCGGCAAACTAAAGTAGCCAGAAGTCGTAAACAATCACTGTTTGTCTGGAAGGACAGACAGACTGAGCTCTGCCGTTTAACAAGGTGACAAAAAGTCTCAGAACTTCTTAACATCTGAGGTCAGAGGTCAGATGGAACATCCTAAAAAATGACTTTCATAGACATTTTAGACCAAGTAAACAGTTATTCTACTTGCAGAAAACTAACAGTTGCTGTTGACAGAAAGTTAAAAGTAGTGTAGCTTTATGTGGCTAACTGAGCGAGCTAAAAAGGCTAACCTGTTAGCTACTGAGCCCAGCTAGCCGCAGCGCTACCCAGCTCTTTATATCACGGTTAATCTATCTTCCACTGGTCAGGTAGCCTCGTGAGACCATCCTGATCTCGCGAGCTTTCAAGGTTTCACTCGCTAATCAGTCTGGAGACTCTCCGTTAAAGAAAATTTGGAGCCGTTCACCAAACGAACGTCCAATCAGCGTTGGCTTTGAGGCGGGTTGAGGTGTGACGCAACGAGAAGCGCGACAGTTCAGTCTAAAGAACATGGCGGCTTCAGCCGATGAAACTAGCGTTAGCGTGGCTATCGAGCAAGTTTTATCGGAATTACAGAGTATTTCTTCTCTGAAAGAAGAGCAAAACACTGCTCTGGAGGCTTTTCTCAGAGGAAAAGATGTTTTTGCTCTTCTCCCGACTGGTTTCAGCAAGAGTTTGATCTATCGATTGGCTCCTCTTCGTCGTCGCTCTGTTAGTACGTCATATGCTTCGTTGATCTGATTGGTTTATTTGGCCCGTCTATCACCAACATAAGCCAATCAGCTAACCAGTATTTTTGCCCCTTCCCAAAATTACTTCAACGGAAGGTTTCCAGATGGATATGCGGAGAAAATCCATCTGGCGGAGTCAGGTTACTGGTCAGATGGATCTCCTAATAACAGCAGCCCCCCCAATAAGAAGGGAGCCAAATGCTGATTGTTGGCGGGTGTTTGAAAACACGCTTTAACACGCTATTCTTAGTGGGAAAAAGGCTTTTTCTGGCTTCAGTCTCTGTGTTTGATTGGACGCCATTTCTCTACCCGATCCGCCACGGGAGCACGATCCGTCCTGCACGAACAGATATACATCCGGGTGTCCATAAATAATGTAATTATGCTACTAAAATCACTTATTTCTCTCCTTAACTCACTAAAAAATGCTAATACACATCTTTAAAAATGATTTATGACTTTTGTGAGACAATTTTAATGCTTTTTTACATTTTGTCCATTAAACTGCTTCTCTGACGTCATCATGGGACATGCTCAGAGCTGATTAAACCATGTTTATCTGCATTTTAGTTGTTTCTTTCTTTAGATTACGCACTATAAACCATAATGTTAACATGAAAGGAAAACATTTAACTCAAAAAGACCAGAAACTACGGAGATCCCATTTCCTGTACAGATTGGGAACAAAGTGACAAAACAGGCATTTATTTTCTCAGGAAATACATTATTAACATTTAACATTTTATATTTTAGTACGTTTACTATTTTCAGGGAGGGAAAAATGTAATTTAGGTCTTTTGAACAAAATGTAATTGAGATGGACCCAGATGCATATATGGATGAGCTGATGGGCAGAACGGATCGAGCTTCCGGGACGGATCGGGTTGTGATGTCATGACGTTTTCCAGATTTAACTTACTGAGTTCCTCACTTATCCTACTTTCTAAAGCGGCGCCCTGCTGCTTAGAGGCAGATTTTATCTCCTAAAATGTTGACTGCCCTGCGTTCTCTGCAGAACCAGGCTCTGTTCCTGCTGACCGACTCTGGAAATCGGACCTTTTCTCGGTGAGCTTTGCTGATTGATGGAAACCCACTCTAACAATGTTTTTCTCCTCAGCTGCTGTTGGAAGCTCCGCCCCCACAAGCAAGAAACGACGGAGAGGCAAGAAACACAAGAGAGTCCGAGCTGAGGAGAGCCGGTGAGACCGCACACTCTGATGGGTTTGCTCAGCAGGAAGAAGTGACTTAAATGCGGTGGGAGGGGCTTATCAAGGGGGGGGGGTCTGTGTGGGAGGGGGAGGGAGTTTTTGCATGACCTGAAGGTGAAGGTGAATCCACAGCGGGCCGGATCTATGCGCTCTGGTTCTGAACGTTTCTGAGCGCAGGCTTGCTGTGAGAGATGAGTCGATGCAATCAGCTGCTTTTCCTTAGAAAACTATGAACCAATCTGATTGTATGATCTGGTTGATCTGGATCTATAAAGTCACCTGAGATGACATGAATTGGAGCTGTAGAAACAAACTAAATAGAAGTTATTTCCTGAATGATGATTCTGGTGACATTTTGTCAGAACTGGGTCGGCCCATTGTAACCCGTCACTGACGGCAGCAGGTTCAGTTCTGCACTGAGCCACAAATAGAAGCTGAAGTGACGTCCTGATCCGGCGAGCAGCAGTCTGAGCATGGTGTCAGCTGCACTGGAATGGGCGGGGCCTGCTCGCCGTGGCTGTTATATGAGCCGCGGTCTGTGACATCATCTGGTGCTGTTTTTAGTTCACATAATCAGTCAGGCTCAGTTTCAGGTTCCTTCACCCCCCAACATCGTCCCGCCGGAGGACAGGACTGAGCACGCTCAGTGAGTGGATATATGACTTCCTGCTGTCTGTGACATCATCAGACGCGGCACCAGACTGAACCTAATGGGGATCTAAAAATGGATGGGGTTCTGCTCCCCCAGCTGTCGGTGTGGGTTTAACCATCAGCAGTCTGTTAGTTACAGGAATCCAAAGTTCTGAAAGTTCTTTAAATCTGAAATGATTCCATCCTGTTTTTAATTCAGAGTAATTTTCATGTGAATGTGCTTTACTGGAGGCATCCATGTTTGTCAAAGAACACTACTGCCACCTACTGGTTAGTGACGTCACGGTGCGGTATCGGCTGTTGATCAAGTCCCAGTGCTGTATCTGGTGTTTGTCACAACGCGCTATTATCCAAGTGTAGTGGGAAAAAAAGTATTCAACTATTTACTCCAGTTAAATAAGGCGAGATCAATGGATTCAGTTGGAAAGTTATTTCTATCTTTGCAAAGAAAGAACAGTTCATCATATGGCCCTTATTACGGTAATCAGCCCTGTTCTGATCCAGCAGCGTTCGTTCCTCCTTACTTACTATAATGGAAAGTAGTCATTCAGAACTATTTACAGACACTTTGGCTAAACAGTAACATGTTATAAATAAGAGTCAGGAACAACACCTCCGACGTCATCACCCTGAACACCGGCACCCCCCAGGGCTGGTCCTGAGCCCCCTGCTGTCCGTGCCTCAGGTCCAACCACATCCTGAAGTACGCGAACGCCCACAGTAGTGGGCCTCATCCAGGACAACAACGAGGCGGCCTACAGGGAGGAGGTGCAGCATTTGGTGCAGAGGGAACAACCTGATCCTGAACGCCAAAAAGACCAAGGATATTATCGTCGACTTCAGGAAATCCAGACCCACCCGCACACCCCTCCTCCTCAACGACTCAGCTGTGGAGGACGTCAGCAGCAGATCAGGGGGGCGCCGCTCCCCTGCATCAAGAACATCATGGACAGGCGCTGCCTATCCCGGGCTCACCAGATCCTCTCCGACCCCACCCACCCCAACCATGGACTGTTTTCCCCCCTGGCGTCCGGCAGAAGGTTCCGCAGCATCTTCTGCAGAACGACCAGACTACTGAACAGTTTCTTCCTCCTGGCCATCAGACTGCTAAACGCCACAGAACACTGTGGCTCTGTTCTTGGCAGAAATAGACATTTTAAAAAGCCTTTTATTACCCTAAAAAGGAACTTGTTTCACGTAAGAAGAAAAAGACTAAATTTAACCTAAATTAGACTGAGTGAAAGGGTAGAACAGGGTTTGTCTTCACATTCAGAACAAAGGTTAACGGTTTTGTTATTCAAATGTAGATATATTTTTAGGAATGATGCGAAATACAGAAGAAATTAGGCCCTGTCCCATTTCTCTCACTTGCACTCGGTTTGGTCCCTAGCACTCGGTTTGGTCCCTAGCACTCGGTTTGGTCGCTAGCACTCGGTTTGGTCCCTAGCACTCGGTTTGGTCGCTAGCACTCGGTTTGGTCCCTAGCACTCGGTTTGGTCGCTAGCACTCGGTTTGGTCCCTAGCACTCGGTTTTGTGCGTTCATGTGTAGGTTAGTGTGTCCCAATAGTTATAGGAGCTAAAATGCTCCCTTCAGACAGAGTGAGGTCGGGAGCTGACGTGAACGAAGTGGCCTCCCAGAATACTTTGGGAACTCATTCAGCGAGAGGAGAGATGGCGTTTCGCAGTAGAAACAACGTGCCGAAATAAGGCAAAAAGTTGATTTCTTAAAAAAAAGATAACTGAAATACTTACAAGGAAAACTTAGGAAATTGCTGAGTGGGACACTGTAAGCTAAAGTTTATTAAAATGTATAAGGAAAATCTAAATCTTCCTCTGGTTAAGCTAGAGAACATGTTTGCCTTGGTATTTTGATATAGATTTAATGTGTAAATGTGTTAATCTGAGAGCATAGTCACAGGTACTTTAAGAGTATAGATATGATCCCGAAGGTTAAAGAGACTCCGTAAGCGACCGGCGTTAAAATCACCTCGGCTCTGATCGACATAATGTGGAAATGGCAGACCCGGCTCGACCCGCTAAATTACGTGATACCATTGAACTCAACGTACGGACATCAACACACCTCACCAGTTGCGTCTGATTTAGCAAGCAGAAACAACTCTGTTTACATTCAATAAACATGGAGCAGCTCTGCTGAGAGGGATTCAGTCAGATAATAGAGTGAAACAATAAAGAACATTGACTACGCCCTGACTTCTTGACATGCTGCTCTCCATTGTTTACTTCCCTGATTTCTGTTGCACTGGTGACATCAACACTAACCCAGTTCATTTGTGTCTGCTGAGATGCAACGACTCACACAGCTTTTTTTTTTTTTTTTTTGCCTGTGGGAAGGGAGACAAAAGCCGATCGTTAGCTTGTGAAAATCCGGCGTTAACAAACTAATTCACGGGGAAGGATAAAATATTTCAAAATTGAACCAAAAAGTAAAAACCAGAAGCACTTTTGTTGTAAAATGTTTCTCTGAGAAAAAACTTAATCTTAGTATGTTTGTCCTCACGACTCCAATTTGAATCTCTTTCAGGCCTGAGGAGGTTTCTGATTTTCTGAAGACTGATGGTACTCCTCTCCCAATACCCCAGAATGACCCCCACAAAGACCTGCTCCCACCAGAATGTTCCACAAACACTCCTGAAAAGGAAGGCCCTGAGGGTCTGGCAAAGCCAAGCACATTATCCCCTCAGAGAGCCGCCGTAAGCCAGTCCTCCCGTCTGCATGGTCCGCAGGACTCCCCGAGCCCCCAGATTCCAGACCAGATCACACAGCCACCGACTCCACAGAGCCCCCGCCAGACAACCCAATGCCCCCCTCCCCAGAGCCCCCGGCAGACAACCCAATCCCCCCGTCCCCAGAGCCCCCACCAGACAACCCAATCCCCCCGTCCCCAGAGCCCCCACCAGAATGCCCAGTCCACCTGTCCTCAGAGCCCCCGCCAGAGAACCCTGTCCCCTCGTCCTCAGAGCCCCTTTCAGACAACTCAATCCCCCCGTCCTCAGAGCCCCCACCAGAATGCCCAGTCAACCCGTCCTCAGAGCCCCCTTCACAATGCCCAGTCCCCCCGTCCTCAGAGCCCCCACCAGAGAACCCAGTCCCCCCATCCCCAGAGCCCCCTTCACAATGCCCAGTCCCCCCCTCCCCAGAGCCCCCACCACAATGCCCAGTCCCCCTGTCCTCAGAGCCCCCACCAGAGAACCCAGGCTTCGCTTCCCCAGAGTCCAAATCAGAAACGCCCACCAACTCCAGACATGAAAAAGGCCCCTGTTGAAGGTGAATTGGCCCCTGAAAGTCCCCTGAGAAACCCCCTGTATCAGAGCCAACCACCTTGTGCCACATTAGACGCTCTTAGCCAAAGTCTCAGTAAATCACCGCTGAATGTTAACAACATAACCCAGAATGCCTCGCTGTTTCCTGGTAGGACCGCAGACGGTCAAACCGAGTTCTTCCAAGCACCTCCAGCCTCACCTCACAGTGTTACCTCTGAATCTACAGCAGTATTTGCACCAAACTCCCTCAAAGCTCCTACTACGATGATGGCAAGCCCCGCCCACTCAGATCCATTTCTCTTGCCCTCAGTTACGTTTTGCACCGGCATCCCTTCCCACACCCTGTGCTCCCCCCCCACCTCTCTCCTCTGCTCTCTGGAATCTCCATTCAGCTTCCCCTCTCCTCAGATGGCTATACCCCCCCCACATCAGAGCCCGCCCCCTCTGGAGCTAACCCCGCCCCCTGCCCAGCTGCTTGGCTCTGATGATGAAGAGCAGGAAGACCCTTCAGATTACTGTAAAGGTGAGTTTATCTGAACTTTTGGGATATTACTGATATGATTGTTTTCCTAAATAGTGTTTGAGGATAGAAACCCCTCGTCCTTAACATGGACAAGGTTTCTACCTAAAACCAGAGGCTGGTTCTACAGCAGAAGAGCTGGATGCAGATTAACTAAATAAAGTCCAGATGAATCCTTTTTACAGATCACACTTTAGATGACTGAGGTCAGTCCAGTTGACTGATTATAAGATGGAAGGTGGCCGGTTTAAGATTTCACTGGTTACTGTCCAAATCGGAACAGAAACCAAGCATTGAAGGTATAGTAACTGTAGAATCGCAGACTGGGTGGCATAAGGTAGAATGATGCCACCCAGGGATGCAGGAAGGAAATCCCTTTGGGAAACACCTGCGAACCACTTTGGTCTTCATTGTTTTGAATTATAAAACATTTAGAACCACCAGGCCCGTCTCTAGACCTTCCTGCCCAACCAGAGAAGGATTCGTCCATAGATTTTGAAAATATATCTGGCCAGATGCCAACAGAATCTTTGGCCTCGATACTAAAATGCTTCGCACCAATGAAATTGAAAAGGGTGAGGGGGGGACCCGTTCATCCGTTTCTATTTGCATGTTTTCTAAACTAAAACCAGGCTTTGTTGGGCTGCTGGATAAAACCTGGAACTAAACGCTATTTCTGACTTTTGGAATTGAAAAATCTTCCTGGATGGAAGAGAAACGTCTTCAAACTTGGAAACAAAGTCCAGTGGATTGATTTTAACTTTTTTTGGAAAGAGCAATGAAATGCAGCGACGTGTATGTCACCTCGTCAACCATAGAGGGAGGCTGAAGCAAAACAAACATGGAAGCATCGGATCGGTTTTAGCTGGAATTGCCTCTATTTCATTTTGAAAAAACTTGCTGAAGGACAATATGTTTTTGTATTTTTGGAAAAAAATTTTGCTCGTCCCCCCTGCCGGGATTTTGTAAGAGTTTGATTTATCAGTTAACTGAACTAAAAGAATACGATACGTCTCGACATGGAAGGCAGAGGGCCAGTCGGCTCGAATTAAACCGATTGTCTCTGCCTTTTGCAAACATGTACAGGAGGCTTCCCAGATTGATGTCATGTAGAATTTAAATAGAACTACATGTATTAATCTGGTTTATGTAAGGTTAGAGGTAGCCTCGTGAGACCATCCTGATCTCGCAAGCTTTCAAGGTTTCACTCGCAGATCAGTCTGGCTACTAAGAAAATTTGGAGCCGTTCACCAAACGAACGTCCAATCAGCGTTGGCTTTGAGGCGGGTTGAGGTGTGACGCAACGAGAAGCGCAACTGTTCAGTCTAACGTGGCGGCTGCATTGTTGATATCGTTGTCTGGGCAACCACAATGTTTTACATCATGTGGGAACGTTCAGCCAGTCATGTAGCTGTTAGGAAGCTGAGGCAAGGTTCTGATTAAACGTTCACAGATGGAGAGATAGAGCTCTGACTGAGGCAAAGCTCAGTACAAACATTTATACCTTAGAAAATCCCAACACTCAAACCCCAACCCACCTCCAGCATAAAGAACTTAACATATGGAGGAGAAATACCTTAAAAAACAGGTTAATGTATCTTCCACTGGTCAGGTAGCCTCGTGAGACCATCCTGATCTCGCGAGCTTTCAAGGTTTCACTCGCAGATCAGTCTGGAGACTCTCCGTTGAAGAAAATTTGGAGCCGTTCACCAAACGAACGTCCAATCAGCGTTGGCTTTGAGGCGGGTTGAGGTGTGACGCAACGAGAAGCGCGACTGTTCAGTCTAACATGGCGGCTTTAGCCGATGAAACTAGCGTTAGCGTGGCTATCGAGCAAGTTTTATCGGAATTACAGAGTATTTGTTCACTGAAAGAAGAGCAAAACACTGCTCTGGAGGCTTTTCTCAGAGGAAAAGATGTTTTTGCTCTTCTCCCGACTGGTTTCGGCAAGAGTAGCCTGGCTTGTGGGTGTGTTTTCGCCGTCGCTCTGTTAGTACGTCATATGCTTCGTTGATCTGATTGGTTTATTTGGCCCGTCTATCACCAACATAGGCCAATCAGCTAACCAGTATTTTCACCCCTTCCCAAAATTACTTCAACGGAAGGTTTCCAGATGGATATGCGGAGCAAATCCATCTGGCGGAGTCAGGTTAGGTTAGAGGAGGGCGGTCTCTGTTAGAGAAGAGTTCGACGTCCCACTGTTAAGTCTGAACTTGGCGATTCTCTCGTGAACATGTGAGAAGCATCCATATTTTACTGATTGTTCCTTTATGACCCAAAGCTGCTTCAGGAAAGGGTTAAATAAAGGCCGCCCAGAAAAGGGGCGGAGTGTGAATACTGTCTGGAGTCACTGCTCTCACAGGTGAACCCGCCCTGTGCTGTCTGAACCTCCAGGCGGGTACTACCCAGTGAAGATTGGTGACCTGTTCAACGGCCGGTACCATGTGGTTCGGAAACTGGGCTGGGGACACTTCTCCACGGTTTGGCTCTGCTGGGACCTGCAGTAAGTAATCCTCTCTGATTGAAAGGTGTGTTTCCAAAGCTGGACTGGTTTCAGACTGGGATCCTGTTTCCTTCAGGAAGAAGCGCTTCGTGGCCATGAAGGTGGTGAAGAGTGCTCCTCATTATACCGAGACGGCTCTGGATGAAATCAAACTGCTCCGATGTGTGAGTATCCCGTGTCCTGACCTCTGTACCCTACAGCTCCAGGTGTGCTCAGGTAACCCGTCTTTCTCCAGGTGAGGGACAGCGACCCCTCCGACCCCTACAGAGAAACCATCGTCCAGCTCATCGATGACTTCAAGATCTCTGGGATCAACGGAGTTCGTATCCTTGGCTATGCGCTGTCCTCCCCTCCACCCGTAGGTCTACCTGTCTCGGTATCTTCCTCAGCCTCTCCCAGATGTCTGCATGGTTCTGGAGGTTTTGGGTCATCAGCTTTTGAAGTGGATCATTAAGTCCAACTATATGGGACTTCCTCTGGTCTGTGTCAAGACCATCATTCGACAGGTAACATCCCAGATATGCTACAGCTTAGACTCTTTATCTGCAACTAGGGCTGCAACTAACGATTATTTTAAAAATCGATGAATCGGACGATTATTTTTTCGATTAATCGATGAATCGGACAAAAAATATTTTTTATATTAACCTCTTTATTCCAAAATAAACATTATAGACAGAACAAACAAGCACACAAGTACAGGTTGCTCATTAACTGTACTGGTGCAATATGAAAAATAAATGTTTGTGTTAAAACTACGCAAACTTACATGAGAAATGTAGCTGTACATCCACAAAATATAGGCTACTTTGTTTCATAAAGCGCAAAAAAAGAAATTTTTGTTTTTAAAGCCCCTAAGGGGTTCAAACAATAGGCCCCCCCATTTCAACAAATGAGTTTTTTTTAGACTAGAAGAGTTCTGCCTTTTAAGACAGGAAAGTATAGCAGTTAAAGTTGCTACTTGAGAAAATACTGAACCAGAGATAAAAATAGCCCTGTGATTCAAATTATAAATTGTATTTGGAATAAAATTGAGAGAACTAGGGGTGCTAAAAACACATCCTCCAAAGACAGATATTTACATGGAAATGTGGCAGATAATTAATTGACATATTACTGATCTTGCTGGATTTTATTCTGCTTTACTTCCATAAATTGCAGGATCATCTTTACTTTATCTTTGCCAGAAGATTTAAACTTTAAAAGTCTTGCCCTCATAATTTGCAAGTTAATTTATTTATAAAGTAAATGTAAACGCTGCTAAAGCTAATTCAAATGAAATTAAAAGTAAAATAAGTAGCCAACCTTATCACTGTCTGTAACCTACTAACACGGTAAGGAAAGCATCAGATGAGCTACCTGAGAAACTAACGTTACGTTTCCCCACTTTAAAACCAAACAAACATGGTGGTTCCGCGCCATGTTAATTTCTTTTGAAAAAAGTTGCATGTTATCACTTTTTTCGCTTTACAAAGCGCAGGCTATTTTAATTATTGTGATCAATTTGCGCAGTCAATCCCGGTGCATGCGCGCTTCATTTGCAGTCTGGACGCTGAGGCTCTGACTGCAGCGCTGAGAGGGACTCCTGCGGGAAAACGCGGTTGGGGTGGGGGAGGCGCCCCACGGCAGAGCAGGAACGATACATGCTTTCACGTAAGAGTCTCCAAAAGCCGCCAGTGACACCGAAAAAAGTCGCCAGATTTGTCGCTAGTCGCTTTTTTGAAAAATAGTCGCTGGAGGGGTCCGAAAAGTCGCGGAGTTGGCAACACTGCGCCCTGCAGCGCTGACTCGCTCTGCCATATTTTTTTTTCTTCCTCTTTCAGTCAAGAGGCAGTGATGACGGCGCAGCGGATGACGCAATAATCGCGCGACACGACTAATCGATGATGAAATTCGTTGCCAACGCTTTTAAAAGTCGATTTTTATCGATTTTATGGATTCGTTGTTGCAGCCCTATCTGCAACACATTTCAGCTGCTGAACGCGACAAATCCTACTTTCTGTCTGGTCAACAGAAAGTCGAGCCTTAGAGGTCGTGGCGTTTAGCGCTCGTTGAAAGTCAATGGGGATGATCACACCCGACACAATTTCACATAAGGGGCTTGGGTCAGAGTCCTGCACGTGTCTGATTCTTCAAAACTGTATCCGTCCGGGAGTTCAGAACCAAGACCCAACCTGTTACCCACAGTTTGTGGAACTCTTCCCAATATGGTTTTATTACCTGACAGTCCCAAAACACATGGAAGTGGTCGGCTCCTTTAGACCTGCAGAGTCTCCGTTGTTCTGATGTCGTCTCTGAATAAATCACAAAAAAATTGTACAATGTTTTTTTCCATGTGACGTGGAAAAAAATCGGAGTGGAGATTAAAAAGTCGCATGTAACCCGTGTGTTCAGGCCTTTACTGACTTGTTTGGCTCCAAGTTGTTGATGTTTGGGTCGGATCCGGACTTATTGACCAAATGGGTCTAGTCAGCGTAACTTAACGGTTCTTCCATAATAAAGACTAGAGTCAAATCTTCGTCGTTAAACTAATCACTTATTCCATTGAATGGTATCGAGTCTTTTTTCGAGTCAGTTGGTTCTGATCCGTTGTCGGTTTGTGGGCCTCCAGGTGCTGCAGGGACTCGACTACCTTCACACCAAGTGTAAGATCATCCACACCGACATCAAGCCGGAGAACATCCTGCTGGTCGTTGACGACGTTTACATCAGAAGGTTAGCGGCCGAAGCCACCGTCTGGCAGAGAGCTGGAGCCCCGCCCCCTTCAGGCTCATCAGGTGATTGGTCAACGTGGTGCCGGACGAGTGTAAATACCAGAACCCTCCTGCGCTTCCCGCTGTCACTGGGAACTCTGGTCTCTGCTTACTGGGAGCTGTGGTTTCCAGGCTTTTCTTCGTCTGCTTTTTTCTAACTGAGCTGTTTCTTCTTTCTGTTTCCACCTTTTCTTCCTGTTTTCCTTCCATCCGTGTGTCTCTAGTTAGCACGGCCCCCAGGGATGAAGAGGTGAGTGCCTAGGTGTCTTCTTTCCTCTGTTCTGATTGGCTGTTTCTCAAACCAGGAAATTCATCATCGTTTTCCATCGCGGTCAGATTTTACTGCATGTCACCAGAAACAAAACGTAACAAAGTGGGCGTGGCCAGCATGACATCACACACGGCTTGGGCCCGTCCCAATAACTGCACTCCAGCTGTCATGTCCTTGAAGTCTGTTTTCCCACTGATGGATTTCAGTGTGTCCAAATGCTGTCTGTAGCCCCGCCCCCTGATCCACACCTCCACATGCATCTGAGCGGACTTTGGGGAATTACCCACAATCCATTGCTCCGTCTGAAGTTTTAATCAGAAAGGTGAACAGTGTTGCTGATTGAGCTTCAGTGGGCTGGAATGTAAATCTCTCAGCGCTAACGGATCCCTCAGAAATATTAACTCCACACTGGGGAAAAAAAAAAGGAAATCTAAACAAGTCATTATTTCTTAAAAGAAGTGATTTGTTCTTAAATTGAGGTCAGTGAGACACTTTGTCAATTGAACAAAACAATTTAATAACTATTTAAATAAGGAAAATTAATTAAATTGTCTTATTTCAAGTGCATTTTATCCAATTATCATATTTTAAGAGTAAAAATACTAGTTCCATTGGAAGAACATCTTATTTACCTCCTTAAATTAAAGGTAAATACACTTAATTTAAGAAATGACTTATTTCTTTATGGTTTTTTTCAGTTCACACGTTTTTGTGTTATTGACCTACAGGGTGAAAATTTACAACAAAGGCCCATATTCTGTCAAATTTGTTTTTTTTTTTTTTGCATGGAATAAATTTAGCTAAAGATTTATTAGATTAGAATAGAAAATCCCTTTATTGTCCCACAATGAGGAAATTCTGGTTTTTACAGCAGCAAAAAAATTATAGAAAAAATGGTCACACAAATGTGGACCTTAGAAAAATGTATAATAACATTATAGTAAAGTAAAAATATTGTAAAGTGTTTAAACAATATAAATACTGTGCACATACTGGAACAACTGGTTGAGGTTGTTGGGAACAGTGGTGGTTCTAGCGTCTTCCGGCTGCTGGGAGGAAGGATCTGTGATAACGCTCCCTGGTGCATTTAAGGTGCAGCAGTCTGTCACTGAAGGAGCTGTCCAGTTCAGCACCAGCTGAACCAGCAGATAACTGTTGAATGTAAATGTTACGTAAAACTAAAGTAGATCGTTTGGAATAGAGCTGTTATTATTTCGATATATGCACCTTCTAAAGTATTCTGGTCTCATTTAAGTGATTATCGCTCCAAATGGATCATGCTGGACTTTTGAATCGTAGACTTAGTAGATTTGACCCTTTTAATTTGAAGATGTCGTATTTATTCCAGTAAATGTTGAAACGTTGGTTTAACTGCTTTCTGAGTGGTTTACATGTTAAACTAAATATATAACACGGCTATCAGCGAAGTTACACCGTTACAGATTGAGCACCAGACGTGACTCCACCCACCTTTTAGCTACAGACTTAACCCCGCCCCCAAACACCACGCCTTTTGAGGCAGGAAGTCATTAACAGTTTTTTTTTGTGTGAAACTAAACCAGTTGGATCCAGTTCTGGTCGTCCCCCCTGCCTCTGCTCACCCCCCCCGATGTGTCTGTGTGTGTAGATGGGGAAGTTGTCTAAAAACAAGAAGAAGAAGCTGAAGCGGAAGGCAAAGCGCCAACAGAAGCTCTTAGATGAAAGGCTCATGGATATCCAGGTACATCGGTCTTTCTACACACACTGCATACTTCCAGTAGTACTACACGGATATATGCATACTACTGATGTACGCAGCAGCTGGTCACAACATGAAGGCTTTGCTTTGTTTTATTATTTCAGAGGATGGATGAAGAGGAGGGTCTCCACCAGGCTGACGACGCAGAACCGACCTGTGAGTAGAAACTCCTCCTGATTGACGAGTCGAGTCGAGTTTCCTGTTTTATGGTGGAGCAGCGTGAACTTCTATAAGATGGAGAATCCATATATTGGCATCGTTAGCATTGTTGCTTCCCGATCCGTAGCATCAGCCCATGTGCAGGCAGACATTCATCCAGATGGTCATAAATAATGTAATTAAGGACCTAAAAGGACTTATTTCTATCATTAAATCACAAAATAATCTCAATACACATCTTTGTTGGATTGTCTTGTGATAAACATTTTCTTTCAATGTTTTTCTTAATTACTGTTAATAAAATAGGCATCAAATATTAATTTTATTTTTGAAGCTTGTTGATGAATTATACCGAAATACATAAGCTTGATCTCCTACATCTTTGAACTTTTTAAGGACTTTTCTGAGATAATTTAATGCTTTTTACATTTTCTTCGTTAAACTGGTTCTCTGACATCAGACCAGCTCAGAGCAGCTAAATCTGATTAAACCATGTTTATCTGAGTTTTAGTTGTTTTATTTCTTTAAATTACGATACATTTATGTTTAAATCCAAGCCGTTTTCATTTGAGCCTTTTTCCACCTGAATCCCCGCTCTTTTTGGCCCTCATGTCCCTCCGTTGTCGCACAAACTTGCCCCCCCTTCCTCACCGCCTCGGCCGTATCTAGACCCACAGCTAGTTCCTGATTGGCCCTCTGGCGTTGTGGCGTGGAATAACATAGCGCAGACCACGCTACAATATTGGGTATAAACCAAAAATATCTGCGACACGCTGCTGCGGGAGGAGAACCAGCCTTTTAGTCCTCGACGCGAGCAAACCGGGTTCAAATCCTGTGGTTCTTTGCCGCATGTCATACCCCCATTCCTGCCAGCCTACTGTCCGAAAAATTAGTAAAAACTCAAAAAATAAAAACATCCATGTTTTCTTCTTCTGTGGTTTTAACTTTGCAGATTGTTTCCGCATTCTCAGCTTCTGTCATCAACTGTAACATTTCCTGTTCCACAGCCAATCACAAAGCCAGCCCAGAATCCAGCGGCTCCTGGTTGGACGACAGGTCTGCTGGCCACGCCCCCGGGCGCTTCTCCAGCCCTGCCTCTGGTTTATCAGGGTTCTCCAGCTCAGTGATGTCAGCAACGTCAGAGTCCGCCCTCTCCACCCAGTCGGGATACTCCAGCGGTGGTGAGTAAAGCAAACGCTAGCTCCTCTAATGGACGTCATTAGACGACGGAAACACGCATAGATGCTGCCTGTTACATTAGGACTGCAGACAAACAGAAGAAAAGAACAAGAAATGCAGTAAATGTCTGAAGCGTTTCATTAAGAAACCCGAAATATTTGAACATTAGCATGTGGGACACAGACATGTAGAGAAATAATGTGCTTTATACTGTGGGAGGTGGGCTGTGCCTGATAGTGCTGATGTCCATGATTGTGGGAAACGGTATCAGATCGGGACAATCTGTGACGGGAACATCAGAAGCTCGCTGTTAAGGAAACTATCAATAAAGGATTTGGCTGGCCGGGAGGCGGCGTCGCCTGGGCCTGGGAGGAGGCGTCGCCTGGGCGCGGGAGGAGGCGTCGCCTGGGCGCGCGCGCGGGAGGAGGCGTCGCCTGGGCACGCGCGCGGGAGGCGGCGTCGCCTGGGCGCGGGAGGCGGCGTCTGTGTGTAACATCTGTTAAAGGTGTGATCAGTCTTTGATAAACCTCTCAGGCAGACATGATGCTAACATACGTTAGTGTGGGCTGACAGCTGATTGGCTGAGGTTGGACCGATGGCTTTGAAGTTCTTTTGCTTGCAGGATTCAGCTCCTCAGACTTTGTGCTGAACCCTCTGGATCCTCGAAACGCCGACCGGCTCCAGGTGAAGATCGCTGATCTGGGAAATGCCTGCTGGGTGGTGAGACATCTTCCTCCTCTCCTCTTCCTCCTTCACAGCTCACCTTCAGCTCTGACCAATCAGATGTCTTCCTCTCTCCGTGTTTTTCTCTACCAGCACAAACACTTCACAGAGGACATCCAGACTCGGCAGTACCGAGCTCTGGAGGTCCTGATCGGAGCGGAGTACGGACCGCCGGCGGACATCTGGAGCACAGCTTGCATGGTAAACACACAAACACAGCAGAACACTGATCCAGAACACGCTGAGCAGAACTGGACCTGAGAGGCCAGAGGAACTCAGCTGGAGCATCCTGACAGGTTCTGGGCTCTTTCTCCTCAGGCGTTTGAGCTGGCCACCGGAGACTACCTGTTCGAGCCGCATTCAGGAGAGGACTACACCAGAGACGAAGGTAACCGTCAGAACTGGGCTCGGTTCTGCAGACCCAGCTTTCCTCCACACGTCACGGATGAACCTTTGTCTGCTTCCAGATCACATCGCCCACATCATCGAGCTGCTGGGGCCCATGCCTTTGCCCTTCGCTCTGTCTGGCAGGTATTCCAGCGAATACTTCAACAGGAGAGGTGAGACGCCGTCCCGCCTGTTCAGGTAGAGTCCGGTACCTTCCGGTTCCTCACCCGCTGTGTTTCCAGGTGAGCTGCGTCACATCTCCAACCTGAAGCCGTGGGGACTGTTCGAGGTCCTGCTGGAGAAGTACGAGTGGCCGCTGGACCAGGCGGCGCAGTTCAGTGACTTTCTGCTTACCATGCTGGAAATGGAGCCTGACCGCCGAGCGACGGCGGCGGAGTGCCTGCAGCACGCCTGGCTGCACACATGAACCCTCACTGTGACTCATTGACTCATGGTTGGAGATGCCTCAGCTGATTGGTCAGCCGACAGACCGATCAGAGCGCCAGATCCACCCAGACACACCGGAGAGGAGCCGCCGCCTGTCCCGCCTGAGCTGGGCTCCATTTGCTCAGAGACGACGGGCTGAGCTTCCTTCCTCTGGCAGCTGAAACCCTCAGAACCAGAATCTTCCTCTGCTGTCGGTCTGAGCCGACACGGCTTCAGGAATCCATTTCCTGCGTGTGATCACTTCCTGTTCCTCTAACGTCTGATTAGTTCATGATCGACCCGATTCATGAAGCCGCTCAGCTGATCGATCACCAAACCGTCCGTTATTGGCGGGTCGGTCGGCTGATCGATCAGCAAACCATCGGTTATTGGCGGGTCGGTCGGCTGATCGATCACCAAACCGTCCGTTATTGGCGGGTCGGTCAGCTGATCGATCAGCAAACCGTCCGTTATTGGCGGGTCGGTCGGCTGATCGATCAGCAAACCGTCCGTTATTTGCGGGTCGGTCGGCTGATCGATCAGCAAACCGTCCGTTATTGGCGGGTCGGTCGGCTGATCGATCAGCAAACCGTCCGTTATTTGCGGGTCGGTCGGCTGATCGATCACCAAACCGTCCGTTATTGGCGGGTCGGTCGGCTGATCGATCAAACCGTCCGTTATTGGCGGGTCGGTCAGCTGATCGATCAGCAAACCGTCCGTTATTGGCGGGTCGGTCGGCTGATCGATCAGCAAACCGTCCGTTATTGGCGGGTCGGTCGGCTGATCGATCACCAAACCGTCCGTTATTGGCGGGTCGGTCGGCTGATCGATCACCAAACCGTCCGTTATTTGCGGGTCGGTCGGCTGATCGATCACCAAACCGTCCGTTATTGGCGGGTCGGTCGGCTGATCGATCACCAAACCGTCCGTTATTGGCGGGTCGGTCGGCTGATCGATCACCAAACCGTCCGTTATTGGCGGGTCGGTCGGCTGATCGATCAAACCGTCCGTTATTGGCGGGTCGCTCAGCTGATCGATCACCAAACCGTCCGTTATTGGCGGGTCGGTCGGCTGATCGATCAAACCGTCCGTTATTGGCGGGTCGGTCGGCTGATCGATCACCAAACCGTCCGTTATTGGCGGGTCGGTCGGCTGATCGATCAAACCGTCCGTTATTGGCGGGTCGGTCAGCTGATCGATCACCAAACCGTCCGTTATTGGCGGGTCGGTCGGCTGATCGATCAAACCGTCCGTTATTGGCGGGTCGGTCGGCTGATCGATCACCAAACCGTCCGTTATTGGCGGGTCGGTCGGCTGATCGATCACCAAACCGTCCGTTATTGGCGGGTCGGTCGGCTGATCGATCACCAAACCGTCCGTTATTGGCGGGTCGGTCAGCTGATCGATCACCAAACCGTCCGTTATTGGCGGGTCGGTCGGCTGATCGATCACCAAACCGTCCGTTATTGGCGGGTCGGTCGGCTGATCGATCACCAAACCGTCCGTTATTTGCGGGTCGGTCGGCTGATCGATCACCAAACCGTCCGTTATTGGCGGGTCGGTCGGCTGATCGATCACCAAACCGTCCGTTATTGGCGGGTCGGTCGGCTGATCGATCACCAAACCGTCCGTTATTTGCGGGTCGGTCGGCTGATCGATCACCAAACCGTCCGTTATTGGCGGGTCGGTCGGCTGATCGATCACCAAACCGTCCGTTATTGGCGGGTCGGTCGGCTGATCGATCACCAAACCGTCCGTTATTGGCGGGTCGGTCGGCTGATCGATCACCAAACCGTCCGTTATTGGCGGGTCGGTCGGCTGATCGATCACCAAACCGTCCGTTATTGGCGGGTCGGTCGGCTGATCGATCAAACCGTCCGTTATTGGCGGGTCGCTCAGCTGATCGATCACCAAACCGTCCGTTATTGGCGGGTCGGTCGGCTGATCGATCAGCAAACCATCGGTTATTGGCGGGTCGGTCGGCTGATCGATCACCAAACCGTCCGTTATTGGCGGGTCGGTCGGCTGATCGATCACCAAACCGTCCGTTATTGGCGGGTCGGTCGGCTGATCGATCACCAAACCGTCCGTTATTGGCGGGTCGGTCAGCTGATCGATCACCAAACCGTCCGTTATTGGCGGGTCGGTCGGCTGATCGATCACCAAACCGTCCGTTATTGGCGGGTCGGTCGGCTGATCGATCACCAAACCGTCCGTTATTTGCGGGTCGGTCGGCTGATCGATCACCAAACCGTCCGTTATTGGCGGGTCGGTCGGCTGATCGATCACCAAACCGTCCGTTATTGGCGGGTCGGTCGGCTGATCGATCACCAAACCGTCCGTTATTTGCGGGTCGGTCGGCTGATCGATCACCAAACCGTCCGTTATTGGCGGGTCGGTCGGCTGATCGATCACCAAACCGTCCGTTATTGGCGGGTCGGTCGGCTGATCGATCACCAAACCGTCCGTTATTGGCGGGTCGGTCGGCTGATCGATCACCAAACCGTCCGTTATTGGCGGGTCGGTCGGCTGATCGATCACCAAACCGTCCGTTATTGGCGGGTCGGTCGGCTGATCGATCAAACCGTCCGTTATTGGCGGGTCGCTCAGCTGATCGATCACCAAACCGTCCGTTATTGGCGGGTCGGTCGGCTGATCGATCAGCAAACCATCGGTTATTGGCGGGTCGGTCGGCTGATCGATCACCAAACCGTCCGTTATTGGCGGGTCGGTCGGCTGATCGATCAAACCGTCCGTTATTGGCGGGTCGGTCAGCTGATCGATCACCAAACCGTCCGTTATTGGCGGGTCGGTCGGCTGATCGATCACCAAACCGTCCGTTATTGGCGGGTCGCTCAGCTGATCGATCACCAAACCGTCCGTTATTGGCGGGTCGGTCGGCTGATCGATCAGCAAACCATCGGTTATTGGCGGGTCGGTCGGCTGATCGATCAAACCGTCCGTTATTGGCGGGTCGCTCAGCTGATCGATCACCAAACCGTCCGTTATTGGCGGGTCGGTCGGCTGATCGATCAAACCGTCCGTTATTGGCGGGTCGGTCGGCTGATCGATCACCAAACCGTCCGTTATTGGCGGGTCGGTCGGCTGATCGATCACCAAACCGTCCGTTATTGGCGGGTCGGTCGGCTGATCGATCACCAAACCGTCCGTTATTGGCGGGTCGGTCGGCTGATCGATCACCAAACCGTCCGTTATTGGCGGGTCGGTCGGCTGATCGATCACCAAACCGTCCGTTATTGGCGGGTCGGTCGGCTGATCGATCACCAAACCGTCCGTTATTGGCGGGTCGGTCGGCTGATCGATCACCAAACCGTCCGTTATTGGCGGGTCGGTCGGCTGATCGATCACCAAACCGTCCGTTATTGGCGGGTCGGTCGGCTGATCGATCACCAAACCGTCCGTTATTGGCGGGTCGGTCGGCTGATCGATCACCAAACCGTCCGTTATTGGCGGGTCGTCGGCTGATCGATCACCAAACCGTCCGTTATTGGCGGGTCGGTCGGCTGATCGATCACCAAACCGTCCGTTATTGGCGGGTCGGTCGGCTGATCGATCACCAAACCGTCCGTTATTGGCGGGTCGGTCGGCTGATCGATCACCAAACCGTCCGTTATTGGCGGGTCGGTCGGCTGATCGATCACCAAACCGTCCGTTATTGGCGGGTCGGTCGGCTGATCGATCACCAAACCGTCCGTTATTGGCGGGTCGGTCGGCTGATCGATCACCAAACCGTCCGTTATTGGCGGGTTGGTCCGATGATCGATCAGCCAATCTGCGGCGCCGTTTCATTTTGCTGAAGTTCTAGTTTTCATGGTCGGACTCCCTGATGTTGAGCTTCCACTTGTTTACCTGTTCTGATGACATTAGTGCCTTGAAAAAGCCCCGCCCCCTGAGCCGCAGTGACATCACTGATTATGTCAGGAGGAATCTTCTTTTCTATGTGTGTTTGTGTGAAAGCAAAGATGGATGTCGATCCTGGGTTTACTGGGAATGAAACGGAACGGAGAGTTAAACCGACCAGAACCAACCAATCGATCACAGAAGACGCTATGATGCTCATTTATTGGATCTGCGTCCAACATTTGGACCGCAGCTAGACACGCCCATATATGGACATCCTACTGAAGGTAGTGTGAGCTAGTTTGGCCTTTTTTGAATAAACGGCAAACAGACCAGAAGCACAATAAAAAGTGAATTTAAAACGGTGAGTGATGGGAAGACAGTCCTGCTAGCATGTTGGTCTGAAGACACAACAGTTTCTGGGCTTTAGGACTTTTTATAAGTTTTCAAGATTTCAGATGCAAACAGAAATGATTTTAAAAAGAATGAAATTAGAGGAACTTTGAGTGTTTTTGTTCCTGAGAATAAAAAATGGAGTGGATTTAAAATAAAAGGCACTCTTTAGAGACATCAGTGATGGTGGAAATCTATCGATTAGTCATGTCTGCAGCCCCGATTAACATGTTTGGTTGATTATTTTCACAGGATGTGGGGGGGGGAGTTGTCTCCATCATGTCGTCTCACTGAAGGTTCAGACGTTTCTGTAACTTGAAGCTAAATAAACACTTGGATCTTAGTTAAAGGTTAAATCTTTATCATGTTTATTCCAGAGGTTTTTATTTTGTCGCCCAGAACCAAACAGTTTAACACTTTCTAAACTTTACATGTGGGGGTTTGTTCAGGGTCGGCCCCTGAGGGCCGCTGTCCTGCAGGTTTCCAATACATCGGATGATGCAATAAAAGGCTGTTAATTAAATTCTAAAACGTGCTGGACCGCGGCCCTCAGGGGCCGACTCTGGACTGCCCTCTTTTAGAGCAGCTCTATGATTATATTCAGAAAACTAAATTCTCAGGGAAGAGCTTTAAAGGCTCACTGTGGACGCAGTGACCTAAAGAGCCAATATACTGAGCTTGACTCTATCGATGCTACCAGCAGGGATCCCCTCTTCAAATACAGACTGTTAGTTGGAACAAGATGCACAGTCGTTGCCAGGTCATGTGACTTGGAAGAACTGATCACTTTATGGCCACAGGTTCTTATAGGATGTTTCTCAATTCACTAGAACGTGAGTACGGACTTGTGACATCACCACATTCAGAGCTGGTCTGGAGCTGCATTTCACCTCCTTTTATTAATAGTCGACTTTTTTTTCATTTACTGGAGGAATAATAATGAACACAGTCAGATAAACACAAATCTAATGAACATTTTACCAAATAAAACAAAAATATCCATCAGAGCCAGCGGTCCTTCACACATGGCTATGCAGAGAGAGAGCTGCTATAGATGGGCTAACGTTAGCCCAGGCTGCGGCTAGCCTCAGAGCTCCACTGGTTGCCGCGGTCCTCTCTACATCAGAACTTTTTTTAAATTACAGACTAAATCAGTAAAGGACTGTATAGTGAAGCTTAAAGTATAATATTCTCGCCTGAAATGATCTTAAAGGGGTGATAGAATGATTCTATAGGGTATCTGGTCCTGCAGGTCTCTAATAGGGTGATAGAATGATTCTATAGGGTATCTGGTCCTGCAGGTCTCTAATAGGGTGATAGAATGATTCTATAGGGTATCTGGTCCTGCATGTCTCTAATAGGGTGATAGAATGATTCTATAGGGTATCTGGTCCTTCAGGTCTCTAATAGGCGATAGAATGATTCTATAGGGTATCTGGTCCTTCAGGTCTCTAATAGGGTGATAGAATGATTCTATAGGGTATCTGGTCCTTCAGGTCTCTAATAGGGTGATAGAATGATTCTATAGGGTATCTGGTCCTTCAGGTCTCTAATAGGGTGACAGAATGATTATATAGGGTATCTGGTCCTTCAGGTCTCTAATAGGGTGATAGAATGATTCTATAGGGTATCTGGTCCTTCAGGTCTCTAATAGGGTGACAGAATGATTCTATAGGGTATCTGGTCCTTCGGGTCTCTAATAGGGTGACAGAATGATTCTATAGGGTATCTGGTCCTTCGGGTCTCTAATAGGGCGATAGAATGATTCTATAGGGTATCTGGTCCTTCGGGTCTCTAATAGGGCGATAGAATGATTCTATAGGGTATCTGGTCCTTCGGGTCTCTAATAGGGCGATAGAATGATTCTATAGGGTATCTGGTCCATCGGGTCTCTAATAGGGCGATAGAATGATTCTATAGGGTATCTGGTCCATCGGGTCTCTAATAGGGTGATAGAATGATTCTATAGGGTATCTGGTCCTTCGGGTCTCTAATAGGGTGATAGAATTATTCTATAGGGTATCTGGTCCTTCGGGTCTCTAATAGGGTGATAGAATGATTCTATAGGGTATCTGGTCCTTCGGGTCTCTAATAGGGTGATAGAATGATTCTATAGGGTATCTGGTCCTTCGGGTCTCTAATAGGGCGATAGAATGATTCTATAGGGTATCTGGTCCTTCGGGTCTCTAATAGGGCGATAGAATGATTCTATAGGGTATCTGGTCCTTCGGGTCTCTAATAGGGCGATAGAATGATTCTATAGGGTATCTGGTCCTTCGGGTCTCTAATAGGGCGATAGAATGATTCTATAGGGTATCTGGTCCTTCGGGTCTCTAATAGGGCGATAGAATGATTCTATAGGGTATCTGGTCCTTCAGGTCTCTAATAGGGTGATAGAATGATTCTATAGGGTATCTGGTCCTTCAGGTCTCTAACAGGGTGATAGAATGATTCTATAGGGTATCTGGTCCTTCAGGTCTCTAATAGGGTGATAGAATGATTCTATAGGGTATCTGGTCCTTCAGGTCTCTAATAGGGTGATAGAATGATTCTATAGGGTATCTGGTCCTTCAGGTCTCTAATAGGGTGATAGAATGATTCTATAGGGTATCTGGTCCATCAGGTCTCTAATAGGGTGATAGAATGATTCTATAGGGTATCTGGTCCATCAGGTCTCTAATAGGGTGATAGAATGATTCTATAGGGTATCTGGTCCTTCAGGTCTCTAATAGGGTGTGTAATATTGGTTGGGCTGAAAATGGCATATTAGCTGTTCTGTGAGCCCTAATGCAGCCTGGTTAAAAGCTCTAGAATGAAACCACAGGTTTTCTTCCTTTTATGGTTTGATCATGAATATTTAGATGAGCTGTGCTCTGATTGGTTGGTTTACAACGAGCCAAGCTGCTGAGCAAAGACGCATCATAGCAACAAGCACTCACTCACTGAAACATCAGATTGTTGATATGGTAGGGGGACCAGACGTCCTCTCTTTCCCAGACATGTCCTACTTTTCAGACCTAAACAAATGTCCGGTGGGAATTTCAAAATCGGGCGGGATTTTGGTCGACTACAGTGCAACCCCCCTCTCCCTCGCGGTGAGTGACAAAAGGACAGACCAAAACCAAAAGGCAACATCCCCGAATTTACGTCAACTCGGTGGTTCGTTTGGACTCGAACACACAACACAGATTGAGAAACAGCCATATAGTCATGGAGCTAAGGCTTTAGCTCTATTATTTTCCCACCTGCTCTACTATTGGTCATGGCTGAGGCAAGGTAAAGTTTACACCTTCTGAGGAGGATAAAAAGAGAAAACATGAAAGGAATCGAGGGAAAAAAATCTTGGAATCGATCTTGGAAAGGAGTTTATTCATTGGTGCAGAATGAAAGAAGAACCCTTTCCTCAACTTTATTGTTAGACTGGTAAGTTAACTTTGCTCCTAGTTTACAGTCAGATGTCTTTATTATTTTCTATGTGTAGCAGAAGCAGAAAACAGGCAGTTACAGGTCTAGCGCCTCTAGTGGCTAAAAGTTACACGGCGTCCCTTTAAGTAGACGACAAACTTTGGTAAAAATGATTTGGCTGATTTCTTTTTAGTTTGAATCTGCAGTCGTAAAAACAGCGTGTTCAGGAGCGGATGATTTAATCTAATCAATTCTAGATTAAAATAATAGAACTGAATTTGCTGTTTAAATGATTTAGAGCCACATGTTCCCAAACCTTTCTGCTGACCCTGATCTTTCAATAAGTTTTATTGATCTAAACATCAGATGATCACAGCGTGTGTCACCCTATTTCCTGCTTTTTGATCCTTTTATGTTTTTCTTTTTAAACATTTCTAAAATGTTTCATTTAAGGAGTTTTATAAACTTGGTGAAATAAATGTCCTCCGTTTATTTGGAGGGTTTCTGTCTGAAGCTTTTATTTTGTTAAGTTTTGGCCAAAAGGTTTAGCTCCCTTTAATGAGCGATTTTAACTTCCAATAAAATAAAATAAACTATCTTGTTTAAATAACAGAAATACCATCTGTAAAGTTTCCTTATTTAAATGTTTGCTGTTTATTTTACTAATCATTTGTCCCGTCCTCATAACCGCCATCTTTACTCCACCTCCATCTGTTATTTCAGCAGTTTCGTGTTTTTATCCTCTTAATGTGAAGGGAAACCTGTTGCCATTGTTTGTCCAATCCAATTTTATTTAAGCACTTAAAAAAGCAACCACAGCCGACCCAAGTACTGAACAGAAAACAAAAAAAAACATAACAGCTAAAAATAACATTCACATAATCAATTCTATAAACTTGGATCAAAGGAATAAAGGATAAAATAATGACTCAAGTCTGTAATGTAGGAGGGAGGCTGACCTTGGAAGGCCCTGAAGGTCAGAACCAGGATTTTAAATTGGAGCTGAAAAGAGAGACTGGGAGCCAATGAGCTTTTAGAAATGGTGTGATACGAGTCCTTCTGTTTGTACGAGTCGGTAACTTCGATGCAGAGCTGAGAACCTGCTGAAGATGAGACAACTCCTTTCTGTTTAGACATGAGAATAGACTTTTACAATAGTCTAGAGGGGAAGACACGAAGGCATGGATTAACATTTCAAGATCATCTCTGGACACAATTGTTCTAAAGCCGGGCACACACTGTACGATTGTTTTTTTGTCCTTTCCGCCTAGCCTAGTAAACTAGCCCCACCCACCAGCGGCCAAAATCCTTTTTGCCTGCAGTGGTCTAGCCTCCATCAATGCCCCAGGCCCTAGAACTGGCTGGCCAATCACAACGCAGAGATGTGTTTTGAATTTTTGGATGGAAAGCGCGTGGGACGGCAAAGCTGCGTGACGCTGGAGAAAACTCAACAAGGTATGGAGAGATATTTGTGCCATCGGTTTGAGCGCGCAGGAACCAATCCGAGCGCGCAGTGAGACAACACGCGCGCGCGCAAAACCGGTCTGGCGCGCGCTCAACTCTGAAAAACCCTCTCAACACACTGTTCTCGCGCTCAGTTTCATCTCTGCGCGTGCTCGAATCCGTCTCTGCTCGCGCTCGCTCCACCTGCTCTCTCTCCGCGCTCAACACCAGCTGTGCGCTCGGCTGTTTCTCCGCTCGCTCGACTCTCTGCGCTCGCAACTTCAGCAATGTATGTAAATGAACCATACCATCAGCCAATCACACTCAGCTTCTTTTCATCCAATGAAAGCATTCCTTCCTTCTTCTTCTTCTTTTCTATCATGGCGGATCGCAAGCAACTTTAAGGTGCATACCGCCACCTACTGTTCATGAGTGTGTAGCAACATTGTTTTACATCTATTAAATTCTATTTTTTAATTTTGCATTCTGAAGATAACTAAATAATGCTTTCCTTAATCTATAAACATCCTTTATATTTCCTTTATTTCCCAATAATCCTTTAAGACTCCATTCTTGGCCTGTCATTTCAACTACTCTTCTCAATTTTTCCCTTTCAGGTTCATATGTTTTACAGTTCATTAATATGTAAGCATTCGTTCCAAATACTACATCCGGTTAGATGAAAATAAATACATAAATAAATAAAAACACAATCAGGAAAATCAAACAACTCTTACAGTTATTTTGTCAACATTCCTAAGATAGTACTATAAAATATCTTGAATTATCTCAAATAAACTTCAGTAAAACAGTTATTAGATCATTGCCTCATCCATCTCTTTTACCTGCTATTGACATGGATTTAAATTTGATGTTTTAAAAGAAAAATAAGGAGGATATTTCAGGTTCCAGTATGGTTCAACAATATATAGATAAAAAATATTATGGATATGTTAAATTTTTTATGGATGCTTCAAAATATTCCAATATTAGGAATGGTGTTTTGTTTTAGTTTCATAATTTATTTTTAAATCGGGTAAAAGAATCAGTGATGGAATTCAGCCTACAAAAGAGAAATGTTTTGGATCATATTGGCCTTACAATGGATTGAAGAAATCGTTCCATTAAGAAGTTTAGTTTGCTCTGATTTTAGATCAGCGACCGTTATATTAATTTAAACGCAATTATTCAGACAGCAGACCTGATCTGAAATTTAACAATTATTATTTAGAAGACCTTTTACAGATGGACTCTAAATAAGAGGGTTATTCTTTATTATATATATTAAAAAGAATAATTTGATAAACAGGATTTTTCAGTTGGTGGCGGTAATTGTTGTTTGCCAACCTCCATAAAAAACAACAAAAAGAAGAAACACCCGCCACAAAAGCTAAGAGTAAGGCCAATATGATCCAAAACATTATCTATATACTGTTGAACCATACTGGAACCTGAAATATCCTCCTTATTTTTCTTTTAAAACAGCAAATTTAAATCCATGTCAATAGCAGGTAAAAGAGATGGATGAGGCAATGATCTAATAACTGTTTTACTGAAGTTTATTTGAGATAATTCAAGATATTTTATAGTACTATCTTAGGAATGTTGACAAAATAACTGTAAGAGTTGTTTGATTTTCCTGATTGTGTTTTTATTTATTTATGTATTTTTTTTCATCTAACCGGATGTAGTATTTGGAACGAATGCTTACATATTAATGAACTGTAAAACATATGAACCTGAAAGGGAAAAATTGAGAAGAGTAGTTGAAATGACAGGCCAAGAATGGAGTCTTAAAGGATTATTGGGAAATAAAGGAAATATAAAGGATGTTTATAGATTAAGGAAAGCATTATTTAGTTATCTTCAGAATGCAAAATTAAAAAATAGAATTTAATAGATGTAAAACAATGTTGCTACACACTCATGAACAGTAGGTGGCGGTATGCACCTTAAAGTTGCTTGCGATCCGCCATGCTAGAAAAGAAGAAGAAGGAAGGAAGGAATGCTTTCATTGGATGAAAAGAAGCTGGGTGTGATTGGCTGATGGTATGGTTCATTTACATACATTGCTGAAGTTGCGAGCGCAGAGAGTCGAGCGAGCGGAGAAACAGCCGAGCGCACAGCTGGTGTTGAGCGCGGAGAGAGAGCAGGTGGAGCGAGCGCGAGCAGAGACGGATTCGAGCACGCGCAGAGATGAAACTGAGCGCGAGAACAGTGTGTTGAGAGGGTTTTTCAGAGTTGAGCGCGCGCCAGACCGGTTTTGCGCGCGCGCGTGTTGTCTCACTGCGCGCTCGGATTGGTTCCTGCGCGCTCAAACCGATGGCACAAATATCTCTCCATAAATAGGAACAGACATGGTTTGAAAAACAACAGGTTGTTCTCATCAACAATCTTCTGATGTCTCATTCATCGGGGCCAGACTAGATTACACATTTAATCTCACATTTAGTCTGGTTTTCAGGCTACTTTTCGCCCGATTCTCCAGAAATTTTGAAATTGAGCCGAATTTCACTTTTTTAGACGTACAGTTTCAGGTAGATCGCATTAGAGAAACATTTCATCGTACAGTTTGTGCTGTAATTGCGTGCAACGATTGGAAATATTGCAAAGCCGATGCCTGGCTTAAGAGGAGAACCATGCTAAGACTGGTCCCGACATTCCCACCAGGTCACGTAATCTTGTCAACAAAGTTTAGTGGTTGAACGTGTCAAATGCTGATGAGAGATCTAAGAACAGAAGAACAGAGCATTTTCCAGAGTCTGCAGACATCATAATATCACTGGATACTTTAAGCAGGGCGGTTTCCATGGTGATGCTTGTAGAAACCAAACTGAAAAGTGTCAAAAATGTATTTTTAAAGGAACGGTACCAACTGATAGGATAAAACCAAAACTTTAGATGAAAACGGAAGTTTTGAAATGAGCCGGATATATAACAGCTCCCCCTGCTGTCGCAGAGCTGCCATTACTGATGTTGGTTTTGTTCACCTGCTGCTGAACCCAGAACCAAACATCTTCCAGTTTTTCTCTTTTTAAGGTTCTTGGTTTCCTGACAGCAGCAAATAAATCAGATTGATTCATTCTCCAATAAGAACATTAGCTAACTAGAAACCTGTCAGTTCTTGGACCGTCTGGATGTTGATGTAAACGATGGGAACCTAAAACCCAGAAGAACCAGAACCGGGCTCAGTAGGAAAGATTGAGACGAGACACTAAAGGAAACATGGAAGCAGAGATCAGGAGAAGCTTCTGATGGATGAACGGAGCTTAGCTGAGCCAGTTTCCTTACGTTGTTCTGGATGTTTAAACCTCCTGAAGCATGAGATGTAAATTGGCAAAGTATAAATAAACCATTGAATAAATCTATGTCTCTGAAAGGGGGGTCGTTAGAGGGAATTGCTGGCCTGGCTGAACAGGTGAGGTCTTCTGCTCTCCTGTAAAGGGGTTGGAGCTGCGATGATAGCAGGAAGGAATCAACTCTATTGCTGCATTGGAGGTTTTTGAAAGCTGAAACTTGAGTCCCCCCTCCCCCTCTGTTTAAGGATGACTTTCTTAACATAGATGGCTTCCTTCACTCGAACTCAACGCTATTTCTGACATTTGATTGGCAAAGTTTCCTGGATGGAAGAGAAATGTATTCAAACTTAGAAACAAAGTCCAGAGGATTGATTTGAACTTTTTTGGAACGACTCTGACCTGGATGACTGAGAATCTTCACCAGCAAAGCTGAAAAAGAAAGACTTCCAGAACATTTTCTAGAACATCAGATGGGGACGTTTAACCTGCTTTAGCATTGATTAGCAATTAGCATCATTAGCTTGGGAGTAGGTGAAGCTCCGCCCACATATTAAAACTTGAACCCTTTACAGCATGGGTCATCAAGGTTTTCCAGGCCAAGGACCCTGAACTGATGGTGAGATGGAGCGGGACCCCCTAATTATATATATCGTATAAAATAGTGTTATATCAAACTGGTCCTATTGTCCCTCTATTACAGATGGAGTAATGTAACTAAAGTAATCCATCCCTGGGATTATTAAAGTATTTCTGCTTCCTGGTTGATGGTACAGGTGTTGTGAATGAAACGGTGTCCAGCTTGAAAGAGCTCCTGTGTGTCTCTGAATGTGAGCATTGATGACTGAAAGACATCTTCTGCCTCCATTTATCTGTTTACTACAGTCTGTTGGATTCATGTTCATGTGGATTTAAAGAAATTTCAATTAGTGGGAAAAATTGCAGGAGGGAATATAAAAAACACAGACAAAAGTGTAATTAACCAAAACTTTTGCGACCCCTATGCAGTACCTCAGCGGACCCCCAAGGGGCCACGGACCCCCTGTTGAAGAACTCAGTAAAATACTTTGAAAATCAAATTTACATTATTGTCAATGTGATAACAAGGAACGCCAGGCTAGAGATTTTTTTTCCTATTTTGATAAATTAAACATAATAGTCATAAAATTACGAGAACGTCACAACGAGAATAAAGTCATAACATTAAGAGAATAAAATCCTAAAATTACGAGAAACAAGTATTTTATAACAATTCTTCCCAGAATCCCTTTCTTCCCTAAAGTGAGGAATGTGGAGCATCATGTTAAGTTCTACTTTAGCATCAGTTTGACAAATCAGGAAATCTTTTAGCAGCAGCGTCAAACTGGGCAGGATGTCAAAGTGGACTCTGGTTGCTGATTGGTGGAGCCGGTCTGATGTCATCTGCTGGGCGGAGCTCCAAGCTTTCTTTCTCAAACAGGGTGATGTAAGATGACTTATTCTTGTAATATTACTACTCTATTCTGATAAAAAAAAATTTAAAAATCCTTTGCTTCTATAAGAAATTTATGAAAATCATTCTGAGAGTGAAAGAAACGCATTTTTTCGGTCTAACATAACCTCAGAGGCATTAATGCTGATACTGGCACTGACATTTTTAGTTTATAAACCTAAATATAATTGTTAATAAGGCTTATTAACTTTTTTCATGAATTAACTATTTTTTTTAGCTTAATTTCCATTCAAGGGCTCATCTAATTGGTCAAATACCAAAATAAGACGTACAGCCATGTAGCAGGATCTATGCTGGATGACTGGATATAGATCTTGTGCTTCTAGACCTCAAGTCTAGAGGCAAGTGATCAAAAACACTAACTTGCCTTATAAAGGGTTAAAGGTCATATCTAAGTTGATTATTTCTAGTTTAATAAAACAGCCAGAGAAGCTTTTCTAGTGAAGCAGAATTAAATTTCCAAATCTATAAATGTTAACTTCTGGTTGGGATTCTTTTTTTATTTTATTTATTTCTTTATTGGGATTCTAACATCAACAGGAAAAGATTCAGCACCAAATCCTCTGATCAGGTGAGTTAAATGTTTATTTGGTTTTGTTAGCGGACTGGGGAACGGCCGGCAATCAGAACCAGAGCCGGTGAGAGCGCCCCCTGCTGGTCAGGAGGAGTTGAACGTTTAGCTGCCTCTTTAGGAACCACCGTTAATGACATCACTGCCAACATTTGTCATCCTTAGGGAACCATTAGAACCACTCAGACTGGGTTGGGTTCTGGACCAGAGTCTGGTTCCTGGTTAATTTCCGCCTGGAGTTCTTCCCTGAAATGGATCGGAGCCATCTTTAGCGTTCTGTGTGAATCGGACTGGATGTTCTGGAAGGTTCTCCTTAGGTTCCACATCACCGTAAAGCTCCTGCTAGGTTCTGGTTGTACTGGATCTAAGAGCAGCACCAGATCCAATTAGAGACCAGAAAATTTATGTTCTGGTTCTGTTGAATATGACCCATTTTAATGTTCTGAATACAGAGTTCCAACACCAACCAATCCACAGGCTGGAAGCTCCATGAAGGCTCCGCCTCCACAATGACCCCGCCCCCATGATGGCCCCGCCTCCATGTTGGAGCTCAGAGATGGTTGCATTAATGTCCAATTCAAACGCAGTTCATCTAGTTCTACTTCTGCTCGTCACTTCTTCCTTCTGACCACGGTCCAGCCGTCATCTTCATCCTGAGGAGGAGGAGGAGGAACGCCGCTGACCGACGGACTGGACGCCTCAACCTCCATCACCTGCAGACACACAGAGATGGTTACTGGACCAACAGCAGCTTCAGACTGGTCACATACCGCTCCTCACAGGCGCCCTCTAGTGGACAAACAGCCACCGTGCATTACATGCAGACTGTGACGCCCCGGAAACGGGCGGGGCTATTTTAAATTAACCCTACAGAAGCGGAAACGTCTCTAGACATCAATAATTGATGAACTCTTATTGAACATTTCCTTTATTAACAGATTATCAGTCTAGAAACTTTAAATATGGAAATAAAAAAAAAAAATCAAATCAGTCTCATTAAACAATCTACTTCATTTTTAACTTCCTGCTTCATGAGTCTTTAAATCCAAGAGGTTCTGGACTGGACCATTAAAGTCGTAGGGAAGCGGCCGTTCCAACTGTTTCATTTCCGAATTCTCCCGAGTGAATAAAGTGAATGTGATTGGTCGATTATCAAGGGGGCGGGATTGTTGTGGTGGAAGGTTTGCAAGCATGTTTGGTTGTGGCCGGTTTGTCGGAAGCATCTTGCTAACCAGTTAGCATCTTAGTGCTAGCAGGTTCCCAATGGGAAATTCCATTGGGACCAAGTAGCACTAAATTGGTGACTTAGAAACGACGCTGTCAAGGAACGCTATGGACAGCGGAAACATGCAAGAGGAGGAGAGTTTAGTGTCGGAGGTCGTGGATGAGTCTCCTCCGTCATCCATTTTTTATTTAGAGGAGGAAAGCGGGGACGAAGATGTTGTGGAAGAGGACGCCAGGGCGGCAGAAGCTTGGTTTGGTGTAGAAGGCTTCCAGCCGTCCATGTTTGAGCCCTTGCCTCGCAACGCTGCCAGTTCTGTTAGCTCTACGCCTGCCGAAGACACAGACGTCCATCCCCGTGAACACTGGGACGCAACTCAATGGGAAAGGAAAGGATTCTGATTTCAACCGTTGCGTATATTAGCTGCGACACATGAATCAAGATGCTATGACCGAAAACATTTGATTGACAGATGACTGTTGATATATGAATGGCCGAATTTAGGTGTTCAGGCTGACGTAGAACTAACTGGCCTGCAGAAGATAATGGAAAAAAACACTGATTTTAAGAGAGGATTTATTTAAAAATAGAAATTTTCTAAATTTTGGAACATCGTCTGATAAAGGGTACATTTATATCCATGTTTATGCCAGAATGATTGACATTTAAATATGATTTCCCATTAAGGTTCTGAGCTTCAGTATTTCTGTCTGCTGTTGTTTTATAAACCACCTGATGGGAGACATTTCAAAATAAAAGCTTCTGAGCCAACAGATGGAGTCCAGATCGGACCTGAGGGATAAATCCGGGCTCCTACCTGCGTCTCCTCGTCACTCTCCTCGTCTGACTGCGTGGGTGGAGCCGTGACCTTTGCCCTCTGCGTCTTGCTCTGGGTCAAAGTCTGAATGGTGTGTTGGAGCTGCTGCAGCGCCCCCTGCTGCCACTGAGCAAACAGCTCCAGCAGACGGGTCGAAACCTAGAGACACCAGAAAGAAGCGGGTCAGAACCGCTGACATCCAGGCTTCTGGAATGTTCCGCTGGTTCTTCTCCTACCTGAGGTAAGCTGCCATCTTCCACCACCGTGTTGAACTCCTGATCCAGGAGCTGCGACAGGAAGTCCTCCACCTCCCAGCGCTGCAGGTCAGCTGCCCCGCCCCCAACACAAACAGGTTAGCCGTCTGAATGATTTAAAGGCTTTAAACAGGAACACATCATCAGCTGTCACCATGGAAACCTACCGTTGTCATGGAAATACTGCTGGACTACATCCACCATCCAATCAGCTTTCTGCTGGCCGTACACGCCTCCAAATCCGTTATCCACGGCGATCTGAGGGACGGATGGTCAGAGAAACTTTAGATGGAGAGAGGAGGAAGATGGAGAGAGGAAGAGGAGGATGGAGAGAGGAAGAGGAGGATGGAGAGAGGAAGAGGAGGATGGAGAGAGGAAGAGGAAGATGGAGAGAGGAAGAGGAGGATGGAGAGAGGAAGAGGAGGATGGAGAGAAGAGGAGGATGGAGAGAAGAGGAGGATGGAGAGAAGAGGAGGATGGAGAGAGAAAGAGGAGGACGGATAGAGGAAGAGGAGGATGGAGAGGAAGGAAAGATAAAGGAAGAGGAGGATGGAGAGAGGAAGAGGAGGATGGAGAGAGGAAGAGGAGGATGGAGAGAAGAGGAGGATGGAGAGAGAAAGAGGAGGACGGATAGAGGAAGAGGAGGATGGAGAGGAAGGAAAGATAAAGGAAGAGGAGGATGGAGAGAGGAAGAGGAGGATGGAGAGAGGAAGAGGAGGATGGAGAGGACGTTGTGTAGTAAAAAATGTTGAGGTTTGTCTGTTCTCAGCCTCCCAGGCTCCAAATGAAGGTCCTGAGATCAGAATGAGTCTCAGCCTCCTTCATGGCATGGAGGGGGGTGGGGGGCTGCTGTTATTAGGAGATCCATCTGACCAGAGAGAGAGAGATTAACCTGACAGGGAACGGCCTTCATGAACTAAAGTTGAATTTTCCTCCAAATGTTGCCTCAGTCAGAGCTCTATCTTTCCATATGAGGACGTTAAATAAATTGGAACTTTCTTTTTTTGTAAAAAAAAAAATGCCTCAGCTTCCTAACGTCACAGCAGCCTCCCCAGCAGCCGGGTCAGAGCGTCTGTAGTAGATCCATCAGAACTCCTGATTTTACTTCAAACTGAACAAAGTCAGTTTATCAGTTAGTTTCAGCTTAAAGGTGCAGTGGAGGATTTTCATGAATTTTTGAAAAAGACCCGCCCTCTCCACTTTAAAAAGTACGACCCTGTACCCTCCTCTTCCTCCAACAGATTCTATCAAATAGCTAAAATATTTGATTTCCATCATAACTTTGTCAAATAATGATCAAATGTGACCAAATCCACAGAGTTTGTTGTTGATGAAGAAATAAATAAAAAGACCTGCAGGTGAATTCATTTCCTCCACGTTATGGAGCGGGATTATTATGTGATAGCATGGAGGATACTAGAAATTTCTTTAATCCAGTAATCTGTCATATTCTACATTAGAACGGGATTTAGCAGAAAGTCTCATCTTCACCCTCAGGATCCCTGATCTAGAATCCTAGATCCGCCCCTGCCTAATAGTGAGGAGCATCACCTGCTTTGCTCTGTTTCTACACCTGATTAAACTCAGCAAATACTGACAGTATGGAGAGAAACTGGATTCTACACCTGATTTATGATGTTTAAATATTAATAAATGTTTATAAATAGATGAAAACATCGCTGCTTCCTGTTTTAACTTTGATGATAATTATTTATTTTATCTATGAGCTGAAAATGTCCTCAGATTGGATTTAGAAATCTGCTGAACTCTGAGCCTGAAGTTCTACTGGACCTTTCTAAGGTTCGGAGGATCTACAGCTTAAACCAACCCAGAACCAGAACCTGGACCTGAACCAGGACCTGGACCAGAACCAGAACCTGGACCTGAATCAGGACCAGTGTTCTGATGGTTCTGGGGGAAGAAGAACCCAAACGCAGCTGTTAGCATTAGCTTGAAACTCTAGCTCACAGATCTCACAGCTCTGGCTGAACCTCTTTATCCCCCAGACCCGGGTCCGAACCCGGAACCGGACCCGGAAGCTGACCCGGACAGGGCGGCTCACCTGTAGAACCGGCCACGTTTGAAGAACCGCTCGGACTCCCTCCGTGAAGAGTTCACGTGACGCCTTGGAGGCCGCCATCTTGGATCTGACTTCGTCTTGATTCGTGACGTCATTTGGTTGAAGCCGCAGAACTATGGTGTATGGCAGGCCGTTATATCATAAAATCAACTTCTGACTATCCGTAATCAGTCAGAAAGCAAAAAAACTTTTATGAAGAGGGGAAAAAAGTGTCAATATCATGAATAATAATTTAGGATATCTGAAATTATATTATGATCAATCACATTTTGTCAAAATGCATTTTGAGATATCTCTAATGACGTCACCTGATTCGTCATTACAAGAGTCAAACATCCAGAATTACAAACCAAATATCGCAACCGTAATTCTGACAATTCAAAATGATATTTTTAGATATCCGAATGAGGAACTAGCCCCCTGGTGCTGTCACTGAGCTGTCCAAACAGTTGCCTACAGAATTCTGGGCGGCTGCAATGGCGTTGGCTCTTCTTGAAATAGTTGTTTCAAAATCCAGCAATACAGAAAGAACTCGGCAGGATTTAATGCAGAGAACAAGAACTACGCAGTGAATTTCTCCACTGTGAGATGAATAAAACCAATCAATCAATAGGTTCCCCGCAGTCAGAGAATTTCCAGTCTCTCTCACAGGCTAGCTAAAGGTGCCCAAAGTGAAAATCAGAATCAGAAATACTTTTGTTACACGCTCTAGTTACAGTTTCACATGATATAGATAGAAAATGCAGCATTTTCTGAAATTCTGAACCAGTTGGAGCTGCAGCAATAAAGGTCATTTTAAAAACCGGAGAATCCATGTTGGACCTTTCATCGTAGACCGCTGACTGGAAAACACCAGAAAGGCTAAGACGCCTTTCTAACTTTCCGCCATAAATGCTACGTCATTTTTACAAGTCAGAAGGATAATTAAAGATATCTGAAATACAAAGTCTGTCTTAATTTAAAAAATGTTCAAGATGTCTCTATTTTTGAGATATCTTCAAAGGAATATTGACTTCAAAAATACAATCCTAGATATCTATAATGTTGATTTGCATAATCATTATTTGCTTTCAAGATATCTGCAATTGAATTCCCACTAGTCCAATCCTGCTTTAAGATATCTTAAAATACATTCAAGGTATCTTGAATAAGAAGGTTATTTGAGATATCTTTAATTTGATTTATGACTTGTCAGAACATAAAGTGAGCTATCATATCTCAAATTGAATTTATGAATAGTCATAATTCAATTGTTGATATCTGAAATATACCTTTCAGATAGTCAGTAATGTTTTGCAGATACTTTAAACTGGAGACTCCATAAAAATGGATGGAAAATCTGACGTCATTCCGACTAGTCAGAATTGAATTAGAGATATCTGAAATTAGAACTTTGCTTAGTCTAAACATTAATAACGGATATCATAATTAACTACTACATCTAGTCAAAAATCGATTCAAGATATCCTGAACATGAAGTGTGGTAAAGCTGAATTTATGATAAATCGGCCTGCCATAAAGCCATAGCTGATCTAGATCCGGTCCCAAACCTGTTCCGGTAATCCAGTGTCAGTAGTACGGGGTGGAAGTGAAGCCACCGGTCGCCATATTGGTACTCCCTAGTTAGATCAATATCAATGTAAACAATCTGTGAGCTACAGCATCGAACAACGATGATGTTCTCATTTTCAGGGGGACTTATGAGTAAAAAAAAAAAAAAAAAAAAAAAGATAAATTAATCACTTTGACAGACTGGCTGTTTCATAGCATCAGTAGATTAACTTTAACTTCTAAAAAAAATAGGTCAATCACATTGCATAGTCAATATGAAGTCAATGAAGTCTATAAATAATGTAATATAACATATTATACAAATTCATCATAATAAAATTAATGTGTTAATGGAGCAGAATAATACAGATGAGCCAAAAGTGATCAGTTGATGATGTTCATGTAATATACATGGATTTATTACACTGTTAAAGGATTGTAAAATGTTTCCAACTTATTCAATCAAATAAGAGAACAATACCTGTAAAAAAAATAAAAGCTTGTTTTAACTTCACAAAATAACGATAAATAAGAATGAAATGTTTGATCATTGATCAGATCTCTGTAGTTCCTGCTGTCAGCCAGCAGAGGGCGACAGATACCTGAGCTGGAAATAATCCCGTTAAAGCCCGTTTCAATCATATTCAGGTGACATACATGACGTTTATAGATGTGAAAGTGTTTTTTGTACAATCAGTGATGACGCTTCCCAGTTCCCAACTTCCAGCCACTGCAGTGACCCCATCTTGCATATTTTTTTTACTGAATCCAACCTTTCACTGAATTACAGGGTCTGACCAGGAGATGGCGCTGTTCTTTAGATCTTAATGTCCATAAATCATGACAGAAAGAATATTTTAGTACAAAGATTGATGTTTAAAAAGGAATCTCAGGGGTCCAGCCAATGACCCATCAAGGAAAGTGGGGACATTTTGAATGGCTATTACTGTATCATTTTCTACTGCATGCTATGCTAACATGTATGACGATGCTAGCGTGAGCGGCTAACTTTCATCGAGCTACTGAACTCCATGTGTCACCATTGCGATTTGAAATGGAGTTGTCAGAACTCTGTTACTACATGGCTCTGGTTCTGTTTATTATCCTGACCCTCCCGGTTGCCAGAGTCCAGTCCCGGAGCAGGATGGTCCACTTATCCCAGAACCGGTTTCACTCCAGCATAAACTCTTAGGCTCCGGTTCTAGTTTCTGATGTAAACAGAACCAGTAAATCGCTTCAATTCAATCCAAACACTAAAAACCAATCATGAGAACTAATAGAGCCATACTTTAGTTTTTGTGTTTATTTTTCTGCTTGCTGTAATTCCTAAAATTGACAGTGGGTGGCGTCATCTGTTTTAAATGGAGTCACAAGTAGTTGTGCTGATTGTGGCGGAAAGAAACGGACCGTCGTCATTAGTTGTCCTAGGTTTTTGTTATTGATATGGGTTCTAAGCCAGTGGGCAACGTCAAAATTAGCATTTTTGTGAAGTGTTCTGCAAGCCAGGAACCTGAAGTTTTATTAATTGAAAGCAAGAAGACGATGCGTGAACTGCATGCCAGTCAGCAGCCTCACCATGGCTTAGGGTCGTTCGTTTTGTTAAGAACTCACTCCAAGAACATTTGATAAAATCACGTTTATTGACAGGGAGAATGACAGAGGATGGTACAGGTTCTGGTTCTGTTGACTGGGATTCTGTAACTGGAGGAAGAAGGAACCAAATAATGAAGAGTTGATGTTTGAGACGTTCTGCTGAGCTTCAGGATGTGATCTCTGGTTGTCAGAAGACAGGGAGGACATGTTGGACCAGAGCTGCTGAACTTCCTGTTGAACAGCAAACACATTAATTAGAAACATCTGCATCTTCCTATCAGCTTCTGTTTGACTTCTGTGTTCCACCTTCTCAGAGATCAACGCACAAATGGAACAGATGCCTTCTGCGGCTGACCAGCAGAGGGCAGTGTTACAGTGAATGTGAGATGAGCTCTGAGGCGCCATCTGCTGGTCAGACTTCAGCATCACGCTTCAATAAGCCAAAAAAAGCTGCATCAAGAAACACAACAACGTCTGAAAGGAACGTGAAGGAAATCATTTATGTTAACAGAGAAAAATCTGTTTTTCAATTTGCATGTTTCTAAGTCAAAATGAGGCTTTTTTGGGCTAATCTATAAAACCTGGAACTAAACGCTATTTCTGACATTTTGAATTGAAAAAGCTTCCTGGATGGAAGAGAAATGTCTTCAAACTTGGAAACAAAGTCCAGAGGATTGATTTTAACTTTTTTGGAGGAATGAGCATCTATAGCAGCCTGATAAGCCCCCAACCCCCCCCCCCCCCAACCACCAGAAGCCACGCCCATTTACATGTTTATTTTCCAGATGTTTTACATCCTTTTTTAGAAGGCAGCCTGTTCTCCACACAGAACCTTCTCTTTAGAATAGAATCTTGGGTCCCATCCTGGACCAGAACCAGCAGTGAACGGACCTGCTGCTGGAGCAGAGTGTCTGGATGGAGGTTCTGTACCTTTGATGGTTGGATCACTGGCTTCTGTCGGGTTCGATCTTGGTGTCTCCGTTCTGGTTGTCCGTCCGCGTCGCTGCCTGGACCACAGCCTGCAGAGCAGCAAGTCGACAGTTAACCTGCAGAACCTTGAGGAAAGGCCTCTAGAAGAACCGAAGCAGAACTCTGAGATCTCACCTTGAAGCTCCTCTTCCTCTTCTGGACGTTCTGCTCTGGATGGAAGATGATGACGTAAACTTTGGGCATGTACAGCATTCCCAGGGAGACGGAAGCACTCATGGACATGGAGACGGTCAGAGTGGCCGTCTGGATGAACATCTGTGGAGACGGAGACCAAACTGAACCCAAGTGACAGAACCGACTGAAAGGAGCATTTAAAACAGACTAAGAAACATCTGAAGAACGGTGAGGAACCTGCTATAAGTTCTGTTATGTGTTAAGCACGTATAAAACAACCACAGCTAACCAGGGGCAGATTTAGGAAATGTTGGGCCCTAGGCAAAGACAGGCAGGGGCCCCTCTGAATGGAGAAGACAACACATAGAACAGCCCCATTCTACAGATAGATAAATGTTAATAGAATAGACATCCATTATCTGTTCTAGGTTGTGTCCCTCTCTTCTTGTCCCTTTTCTTCTTGTTTTCCTCTCTATGTTTTGTACTCAGCTGACTTTTCATGCTGTCTCTAAAGGAATGAAAGATTTTTTCCAAGCACTAAGCTCACTTAGCTGATTGCTCCTTCCTGTGTTTCCAAAAAGGCCAAAGTAAATAACCCAGTCCTTCTTTTCACTGTAGACAAGCCATGATCTGCTTATCTGTTCTCCATTTTTCATTTGGATGAAATAATAGCTGCATGAATCATGACAGCAGACAAGATAGAGGAGAGCAGGAGGCGGGGTTACCAATCTACTCGCTCTGGAGAGCAGAGTTCGCTGCTTTTAGATGTTGTCACCAAATGTGCACAAATAAGTAATAGCTGTATTAACCATACAGTCTCCAGTAGCAGAAAAAAGTCTCTAGATTTGGCGCTAGGAGCTTTTTAGAAATCAAAGTGCTAGAGGGGTCTGAAAAGTGGCTAAATATAGCGACTAAAGCGCTAAGTTGGCAACACTGCTCTTTGCATGGTTTGTTTTCAAATGGTTTGCTGCTGTCTGTTTGGACCTTTCTGAACATGTGCAGCAAATGGACTGATCCAATATGGTGGACACTGAAGGGGGGGGGGGCTGAGACACACTTAATATATCTCTGATGGCTTCAAAAACTTAATTAATGTGCACAAATAAGGAATAGTTGTATTAATCATACATATAAACAGTTTTATTGGGTCCCCAGGAACTTGGGGCCCTGGGTAACTGCCTAGTATTGCTTAATGGTCAATCTCCCCCTGCAGCTGACCAAAGTGCTGTACAGAAAAAAATAAATCAGTAAATTTTAATACAGTTCAGATAAAAATAAAACTAGTTAAATTTTAGACATAACAACATTCACACAATCAGATCAATAAAATTTGAAAAAAGATAAAAGAATAAGATAAATCTCACTGTCTTGCTAGGTGTTAAAATCCAAAGAGAAAAGGTGGGTTTTGACCAGAGATTTAGAAACAGTGAGAGAAGAGGCTGAGTGACATGAAGAGGCGGGTCGTTCCGGAGCTTTGGGGCTGCAGCAGAGAAAGCTTGGTTCCCTCTGAGCTTCTGATGTCCATATTTCATCTAAACATGATCGCTGGAGAAGAAGATGCAGTTTTGCTCATAAAACAGCTGTGAGACTTTTTTCTTCTTGCTCTGCTCCCCCTATCAGCCACAGGCTCCAAGCCTAGAAGCCCAGATCTCCATGTTGACCAAGGCTAAGTCATGATGGTTGACTTTTCAGAACCAGACTGCTGTAAAACAGACCGTTTGCAACACATTTCTCTGAGTTACAGAACTTGTGACTGGAGGGGAAAGTCTCCTGAAGGAGCCGTTTGCATGGGACAAAGAACCCCCCCCCCCCCCCCTTTGCTGTGAGAACTGCCTTGCTAAGCTGCTGCTGGATGAAAACTCAAAGTTTCCAAAATGGACAGGAACAGAGATATCAGGTCTGACACGGTTAGGGACAGATTCTAATTAAACAATATGTCTTTAGATGATTTTGATCATTTCAAGTGTTTACTGATGAGTAAAGACAAAGCTAACAGGATGGACCGCATGCTACGCTAAGCTACAGGAATATGTTTTGAGCTGATGTTGAAACTTGGACGAGCTTTATTTCATTAAGGGTTTAAACACAGATATAACATTAGTGTTCATGTGTTCCTCAGATGCTCATTACATTTCAGTTACCAGATTATTACCAAAAGTAATTTAATAAAATCCTCATGTCTATTTTCTGCTAGCTATTTCAAAGACGGTAAAGAAAGGTTATTGGTTCCAAATAATTAAATAAAACTTTATTTGGCCAAATAATGTTTTCTTCACCTCATGGGTTTACATTGTGAATTGGTTTAAAAACATTCCAATTTCTCTAAATTAGTGAAAAGCTAATTTGATCAAATCGCAAAATGTTTAAGTTAAACTTAAATCCATCTTAAACAGTAATATGGTTTTTAACCATGTTTTCCCGCTTTCTACCTAATAGCTTAGTGTAGTTGAGTTTCTCTAGATTTAGTCAAGAGTTTTTATCTTAAATATGTTTGACTTGGAACTGAATGATTTTTGTTAATAAATTCTTATATTTTGAACAGAAGTTGTGGTGAATTTATTCCATGTGCAGAATTAACTGTTTGACCATAATTAGAGCTTGAATCACTCTTTCATTTGCTGTTCTGACACACAGCCAGTAGGGGGCGTGTTCATAGACAATATTAACCTGACTCCTCCAGATGGATTTGCTCCGCATATCCATCTGGAAACCTTCCGTTGAAGTAATTTTGGGAAGGGGGCGAAAATACAGTACTGGTTAGCTGATTGGCCTATGTTGGTGATAGACGGGCCAAATAAACCAATCAGATCAACGAAGCATATGACGTACTAACAGAGCGACGACGAAGAGGAGCCAATTGATAGATCAAACTCTTGCTGAAACCAGTCGGGAGAAGAGCAAAAACATCTTTTCCTCTGAGAAAAGCCTCCAGAGCAGTGTTTTGCTCTTCTTTCAGTGCAGAAATACTCTGTAATTCCCATAAAACTTGCTCGATAGCCACGCTAACGCTAGTTTCATCGGCTGAAGCCGCCATGTTCTTTAGACTGAACTGTCGCACTTCTCGTTGCGTCACACCTCAACCCGCCTCAAAGCCAACGCTGATTGGACGTTCGTTTGGTGAACGGCTCCAAATTTTCTTCAACGGAGAGTCTCCAGACTGATCTGCGAGTGAAACCTTGAAAGCTCGCGAGATCAGGATGGTCTCACGAGGTTAAGACAATATATGACAGCCCAAATAATATCTGATTAAATATTAACCACCTCTACCGGATTGGGCAATAAACGTCTTAAAGTATCACAACACATCTATTCATTCATGTATTCATTCATTCTTATTTCATGCATTCATATATTCTTTGTGTGCTTTCATTCACGCATGTAGTCATTTATTAATGAATGAATGCATTATGTGAACTATTCTTTCATGTATGCATTCATTTGTATATTCATGAATAGATTTATTTTTAATGTGTTTATTTATGCATATCCCTGCTTTATATGAACACATTAACAAATCAGCAGGTCTGTTCCATCCCTGTTTGTTGTGTTTCTCTGAGATAAAAAGCTTTCCCTAAATGCTCCTTCATTACCCACCCAGAGCTGAGGGAGAGGATGAGGACTGCGTTTTATCACTGAAGCGCAGAAGGAGCACCACAGGCTTCAGAACAAATGTGACCTGTTGTTGTTTGCAGCTTCTCTCATTGATGTTTCCATTAATTATTCTCTTTGAAACGTTGGGAGCAGCTGCTGACGCATCCTGCAGAACCTCCAGGATCTTCTGCTGCTCTCCGTCTTTAATCCTGAGTAGAGGCTTTTATTTTGTCAGCCCAGGCTACTCTTCCCCCCGCTTCCTGCTGTTTCCTTCCTGATAATTTGGTCTTTTTATCTCTTTTGTTACGTGTTGGTTCTAATCTGTATAATCCGGCCTCTGCAGTTTATCAGACTCATGCCTCGCCGGTTCCAGCCGACCTAACAAACCAGCCACACCTTTTTTTCCATGTGCAGCGACTTATGAAGACCTCATTCATGTCTCCTAGAGACCATGAACCAGCTTCCACTCAGAGAAGAATCTGGAGCTCTAACAGGAACCAGAACTAAACCAGACAAGAGCAGATCTTCCATCAGTTGGTATAAAGGGTTCTATTTAGAAACACCTAATCTGGTTCTGTAGGTTCTGCCTGGTTCTTCAGCTTTAATGTCCCTGTTGGGTCCCATTGATCAGCTGTGGTCCTTGGTTTTTCTTTAGGCCTCTTAGGTTCTGCTTGGGTCTAACTGTGGTTCTGCTGGCCCTTACCTTCTCAGTGGACTGAGCAGTACCAAAGAAGATGGGAACGAAAGCAAGCCAGACGATGCAGGTGGTGTACATGGTGAAGCCGATGGGCTTTGCCTCGTTGAACGTTTCTGGAACTCCTCGACTCTTCACCGCGTAAACCGTACAGGTTACCTAGCAACAGAGCAGGCATCAGCTGAACAGTGGTTTACATAAATAACAAGACAAACATCTACTGATTTTAGGCAGTTGGATCTCTGTCTCTAAAGGCTTCATCACCATGAGACACGGCGGTGGAACCATCATGCTGAGGTATTTTTCATCACTGTGATCTGGAAAACCTGCTTTACCTAAGAATAGCTGTGCCGCTAAGGCATTCACCTCTGAGGAACATCATGTTAACATAACGGTCCAGAGCTCTGAAGGAGATTAAAGTCTGATTGGTTGCGCTACCATGAGGACGATGCTGTAGCTGAGACAGCAGATGATGGACAGGTCCGACATGTCGCACTTCAGGATGCCCCGGGCCAGATCTGGGTTTGGTGGGCGGAGCTCCTCGTAGTCGATAATGGTGTGAGGAGGAACTACACCGAACCAAACAAATACGCCAAGAACCTGCCAGAAACCCAGAAGGTTAAAACACGAAAAGAGCGTCTGCCATTGGTACCTGCTGGTCAGGTGACCTATGTCCACCTACCTGGACAAAAATGAGGATAAATGTGATGACAAGTTGAGAGGTGGGGCTTATGAATTTGGGAGGAGTCACCGACTTCTTGCCCTGTTCAAAGATCCTGTAAATGCGGTTGGTCTTAGTCAACATGGCGGAGTAAGTGATGGCCATGCCAAGGCCCAGCAGGAGGCGCCGGAATGCGCACACCACCGCACCTGGCTCTGCGATCATCAGGAAGGTTATCAGGTAGATCAGAAAGATACCTGGGAGAGAGAGAGAGACAGCAGGTCACCCTTACTGAAGATGATGTCACATAATACTGATGAAGTCACTCACAATGCTGATGATGTCATATGTGCAGCTGTTGATGTCACACAGTGTCGATGATGTCACTCACAGTGCTGAAGATGCCTTCTATGCTAATGATGTCATCCACATTACTGTTAATCTCAACCTTTGGGAATGAGTTTCTGAACCCACCTGTTAGGAGGACGTAGCTCAGCTCTCTTCCTGACGCCCTGACAATCGGTGTGTCGTTAAAGCGAATAAATGTTATCACCACAGCACTGGTTGCTAGGATACCGAGCATGGCGAGGGAGGCGGGCACTAATGCCCAGGGAGAGTTCCACTCCAGCTTGATGATGGGCGTCGGACAACAGGCCGTTCTGTTGGGGACGGGGCGCATGTCCTTTGGACAGGTCTCACAGGTGAACTCATCCAGTTGGTACTGGTATCCATCACAGAGCTGCAGGCAGGTCAGAAACATGTCAGGTAAGCAAAGATCTGGGTGGGGATGGTGACATCCACCCCTATCTATAATCACTTTTCTATCTTTCAATTGTTCATCTTCTCTAATCCCTGAAAAGTTCGGTTTGGTGAAGATGGAGTGAATGCTTCAGGTACCTCACAGTGCCAGCAGCAGGGAACTCCCTTCACCATCTTCTTCCTTTCTCCGGGCTTACAGGGGAAGCTACAGATGGACTCTGGAACGGTTTTGTCTCCTCCAGACCACTGCATCTCCTCCAGCTGCAGACACACACGGTAAATCAGGAAGCTGAACTCCATCCGTCTGACTTTCTTCACACAGGCGTCGTCTTACATTGAGTCTCAGGTTATTGGTCCATTGGCCGATGACGTGGTAACCGGGGTGGCTGTGGTTGGTCATCTGAAACTGGAAAATGTCGTAGCGTCCAGGAGCATCTCCATTTTCGTTGAACAGAACACTCGTTCCTGCACTTCCTGTTGGAAATAAAGAAACAGATGGTGGTTTTACTGGGGGAACTGGAACGGAGCGTCTACCAGTAAGTAGTTACCTGTCCAGGTGTTTCCACTCAACTTTACAGCTTCTCCTGAGCAGAACTGGACAGCTGGATAAATTCAATCACTTTCATGGGAGACAGATCTTAGTTATCAGAGTCTTAGACACTCTCTACTTTTAGGACTAGGCTTAAAGTGCTCCTTAAAACGCCATATCCTGTACATGGATGATATCAAGCTGTATGCTAAGAGTGAACCAGACATTGACTCGCTGATCCACACCACCAGGATCTACAGCTGGGACGATGGACTGTCATTCTGACTGGAGAACTGTGGCTGGATGGTGTCAAAGAGAGGGAAGGTAATGCAAATAGAGGTGATCACCCTCCCAAAAAAGAGAATAGCAAATGTAGAAGGGAGATACAAGTACCATGGAATACCGCAGGTATTGCAAGTAGTGAGAAATCAGCTCAATGGTAAGAACAAGGTCCAGGCAATCAACAACTATGCCTTGGCAGTAATCGGATAACCTTCTGGGATAAAAGGTTGGTCGAAGGAGGAAATTCCGGCCATGTTAAACATGGAAGCTACTCAACATGAGTGGTGGATTTCACCCTAAATCTGGTAACCACAGAATATACGGTAAGCGCAGAGAGGGAGGCCTAGTGAGCATCAGAGCCACCATTAAAGATCCAATGCCTAAGCTGCCGATCTCTAGCAGTCTATGGGCAAGGCAGGGTCCCCTCTGGACAAGTCCCCAGTCTGTCACAGGGCAACACAGAGACACACAACCATGCACACACACACTTAAGGAGATTGTAGAGAAACCAACTAAAACTAAAAGTCATATTTTTGGATTGTGGGAGGAAACCGATGTACAAGAGAGAACCCACACATGCACAGGGAGAACATGCAAACTTCAAACGTAAAGAACTCGTGTCTGGAATCAATCCCTTTCTGCTGCAGCGCTACCCACTTTCCCACCAAATGTGGTTTACGACATAAACAGATCCAGTTCATACATAGAGCCATAGACTCAGAACAATCCAAACATGAAACCTGATGATAAAATTCCATAGAACCAAGTCAATTTCACTTCAAAGGAGTGGGGAGTGGTGGCCTTGTGGTAAGAGTTTGGAACCTTGAGGTTGTGAGTTCTAAACCCACTCCCACAGACTGCCACTCTGGCTCTCTGAGCATGCCCTTTAACCCCCTGATTGCTTCCTGGGCGCCGCACAATGGCAGCCTACTGCTCTCCAAGGGGAGGGATTAAAATGCAGAGTTAAATTTCTCCAATGTGAGATCAATAAAGTTCAATTATTAAAGGAACAAAGTAATTAATTCATAAACTTTGAAGCAATGCATGAATTTTAATAAGGATGCGGCGACAGTGGAAAGAAAAAAAAATATTAGCAGAAGCAGATCTCAACTCAATTAGAGCTGCTTGGCCAGATGGCAGAATGCTATCGATGGACGAATAAAGAGCAGCTGTTGGCCGACTGCGGTCCACTCTCTATCACCTCCATCTGTCTGTACTGCACCATTCTGTCTCCAAGCTTCTGTCTGCCCCCCCGTCTGTCCATTGGTCAGTCAGTCTGTCTGCCCCCCGAACTGTCCATTGGTCTGTCCCCCTGTCTGTCCGTCTGTCTTCCCCCCTGTCTGTCCATTGGTCTGTCCGTCTGTCTGCCCCCCTGTCTGTCCATTGGTCTGTCCGTCTGTCTACCCCCCATCTGTCTGTCCCCCTGTCTGTCCATTGGTCAGTCCGTCTGTCTGCCCATTGGTTTGTCTGTCTGTCTGTCTGCCCCCAATCTGTCCATTGATCTGTCAGTCTGTCTGTCCCCTTGTCTGCCCATCAGTCTGTCCATCTGTGTGTCCATCTGTCTGCCCATTGGTCTGTCCATCTGTCTGTCCCCTTGTCTGTCCATTGGTATGTCCATCTGTCTGTCCCCCTGTCTGTCCATTGGTCTGTCCATCTGTCTGTCCCCTCATCTGTCCATTGGTCTGCCCATCTGTCTGTCCCCCTGTCTGTCCATTGGTCTGTCCATCTGTCTGTCCCCCTGTCTGTCCATTGGTATGTCCATCTGTCTGTCCCCTCATCTGTCCATTGGTCTGTCTGTCTGTCTGTTCCCTCGTCTGTCCTTTGATCTGTTCGTCTGTCTGTCCCCTGTCTGTCCATTGGTTTGTCTGTCTGTCTGCCCCTCATCTGTCCATTGATCTGTTAGTCTGTCTGTCCCCCTGTCTGCCCATCGGTCTGTCCATCTGTCTGTCCCCCTGTCTGTCCATTGGTTTGTCCATCTGTCTGTCCCCTCATCTGTCCATTGGTCTGTCTGTCTGTCTGTCTGTTCCCTCGTCTATCCTTTGATCTGTTCATCCGTCTGTCCCCCTGTCTGTCCATTGATCTGTCTGTCTGTCTGTCTGTCCGCTTGTCTGTCCATTGATCTGTCTGTCTGTCTGTCCCCCTGTCTGTCCATTGATCTGTCTGTCTGTCTGTCCCCCTGTCTGTCCATTGATCTGTCTGTCTGTCTGTCCCCCTGTCTGTCCATTGATCTGTCTGTCTGTCTGTCCCCCTGTCTGTCCATTGATCTGTCTGTCTGTCTGTCCCCCTGTCTGTCCATTGATCTGTTTGTCTGTCTGTCCCCCTGTCTTTCCATTGATCTGTCTGTCTGTCTGTCCCCTCGTCTGTCCTTTGATCTGTTCATCCTTCTGTCCCCCTGTCTGTCCATTGATCTGTCTGTCTGTCTGTCCCCCTGTCTGTCCTTTGGTCTGTCTGTCCATCTGTCTGCCCCCCGTCCGTCTGTCCTTTTTTTCGTACCATTGAAGTTGACGGCTCTGATGTAGTCCAGAAGCAGGCGTCCCTCCACAGGGTCCATGCTGCTGCAGACCCCGTAGCTGTTGGGACACAGGTCCTGGTGCATATTGTGTAAAGCATAAGCAACGGCGTAGACTGCATCGATCACAAACTGGACCTTTCCTTCCTGCTCGTAGGAGGAGTCCCGACCAATCCGCTCCCCACCTGCAAACACGCACTGTAACACTAAACTGGGTAACACCTGAATCGTTCTACACCTCCACACGCGCCTGCGGTTACCTGTGCATTTCTTCTTGTCTGGGTCCAGTTTCAATCCAGGATGGGTCAGTTTGCACCTGAAGTCGTCCTCCCAGAACTCAGCAAACCAGATGTTCCTGCGGTTGTTCTCCAATGAGCGAGACATGAAGTACTGATCAAAGCCTGTAGAACAGGAACAATTGGTTAGAACCCTCAGAGAATTATACTCCAGGATCCTTCATGTGGTCTGTTTGGTTCTACCGTCAATGGAGGCCCGCTTGGGCAGGATGGTAACAGCTCCCTCTGCAACGTCTTCTAGCTCCGCGATTGGTGAGCTTTTGGCTCCCCAGCTGTCCGACCCAACAAACAGGAAGTGTCCCGTCAGGTTAGCCTGCCTCGCCGCTTCTAGAACACGCCTACCAAAGAGAGGGAGGAGTCAGGGTGCAGTAATGTGGCCAGTCCTGCCCAACCAGAGTTGACCTCCACTGCTTTTTACTTGATGTCGTCCTCGTTGGCAAAGATGATCACTCCTCTGGCGTTACTCGTCTCCATCAGGCGTTTGATGATCTTATCAAACTCCCCAGCAGTCGGCTCCCGAGGAATCTTCACGGACTGAGCGATGCACACCCCACCTGGTAGAGACACAAACAGGTCAGAGACATGGGAGAGACAGGAGTTAGAGTCTTGGGAGACAAAGGAGTTAGAGACAAGTGGAGACAGGCGAGCGTATCCCTACCAGCCTCTCTGGAGATCTGCATGAAGGCCTCCACTCCACTCTCTCCATAGTTCCCCTCTGAGGCCAGTGTAGAGACGTAGTTCCAGCCCAGAGCTTTGACGATGTCCAGCATGGCCTGAGCCTGGTACGAGTCCGGAGGAACCACCCGCGAGAAGAAGTCGTAGCGGTTGTTGTCGCTGAGCTCCGGAGCCGTAGAGGCGTAGCTCACCTGAGGTATCTGATTTACACAGGGATTCAGAACCAGAACCCAGTGAACTCTTTAGAGTGGAAATGCTGGTGGAGCTGAGGAGACTGGGAACACTCAGACCGATTAATGTTGTATAACAGCTCAGCTCAAAGTGGGTCAGAGCTTCATCACATTAACACACAGAGTGATTAACAGAGTCCTCATTAACAAGCAGCCGTCGTTAGACACCCACCACCTCATCATCATCATCATCGGAGGAGGAGGAAGCTTGAGCTATTGTTAAAAGCCTCACATCTATCAAACATCCAGATTTATCTACTGGTTTCTACTGTTCTCCACTGGGTTCTTTCTTCATTTCACTCGACGTTCTCCTGATGAGGTTCATCAGGTTGATCTCTGAGCTCTAATGTTGATTCCAGCGGGGAGGAATTGTTCCGTCCCGCTGATGATTCATAGGATTTTAAACCACCTGTCTGTCCATCACCTAACTTTCTCAAACCTACCAGTCTCTCTAACTCGTCTCCCTGTGTGTCTTTTTCCTGTCTCTCCACTCTTGTCTTCCTTCTGTCTCTCTCTCTTTCTGTCTGACCTGTCTGTCTCTCTCATAGCTGTCCCGTCTGTCTTTCTTGTCTCTTATTCTAATCTCTCTGTCTCTCACCTCAAACAGGCGCAGGATGTTGGCCACCATGATGGACACGGAGCTGGCCGACGCTCCGATCACGCCCACCACCTTCTCCGGTTTTCGAATGAGGGGTGGCTCGCCGTTGGAGCAACGAATGTCCGACGTGTCCTTCTGGATCAGCGCCTGAACAAAGGTGAGCGACTGTTCGAGGGCGTAGGTGTCCCTGGAGCAGGTGTCCAAGATCCGGGCCCCCAGCGTGATGTTGGGGAGCAGATCAGGGTCACTGTTGATCTGATCCAGGGCGTACAGCATGGCTTCCATGCGGTGGATCCCCTTCTCCTTCTTCAGCTCACCGCAGTTCACCCCGTGGGGGCCGCGGGAGTGGATGGGGAACAAGCCCCCCAGGGTGATGTCACCAGGTAACTTTATGGAGTGGGGGAGGATGTGCTGGTGAGAGGCCCTCACCTGGACCCCCGGCTCACCGATCCACACCCACAGAGGCAGCAGGAGGCGGGGCCACAGGGCAGAGGGACCATTTGGATAGACGGGGCGAAGGGCGGGGCCTGATGATGTCATCCTGAGGTGATATTCAGCATGGAGCCTTCATGCCTCTATGGACACCTGAGGAGACATTAACCAAGCAGCGGAAACCGTGAGATTCATTTCAACTTTAGTTATTGAACATAAAAGCAGATGATGACATCATGAGTCACATGATGAGGCATGTTTACTGGGTCCTAAAGGGACCGGGTTCATCACCCGGTTCTGAAGTTGGTTTGATCAAAGAATTTGGGGATTTTTTTTTTTTAGAACTGTTCTGTTAATCAGAAATGGAGTCCCCCAAGATTCACCTTTAGGTCCCATCACCGTTACCATGGCAGCACTGACAGCAGTCATTCATCTTTCCTCATTAGGGTCCAAGTTATGTTTCAGAAAAGGTTCTGATTTTAGAACTGTTCTGTTTGCAGGACCTGATTAAGAATCATGGCAGTTAGATGTTCCTTGCCTTTTATAGGGCCCCAAGTTTCTGGGGGCCCTATAAAACTCTGGTTACATCTATGATTAATACAACTATTCCTTATTTTTGCACATTAATGATGTTTTTGATCAAAATCCTTTGGCTGAAATGCCATCAGAACGCTGATAATATTAAGTGTGTCTCAGCCCCCCCCCTTCAGTGTCCACCATATTGGATCAGTCCATTTGCTGCACATGTTAAGAGAGGTCCAAACAGACAGCAGCAAACCATTTGAAAACAAACCATGCAAAGAGCAGTGTTGCCAACTTAGCGCTTTAGTCGCTATATTTAGCCACTTTTCAGACCCCTCTAGCACTTTGATTTCTAAAAAGCTCCTAGCGCCAAATCTAGAGACTTTTTTCTGCTACTGGAGACTTTGGAGACAACATCTAAAAGCAGCGAACTCTGCTCTCCAGAGCGAGTAGATTGGTAACCCCGCCTCCTGCTCTCCTCTATCTTGTCTGCTGTCATGATTCATGCAGCTATTATTTCATCCAAATGAAAAATGGAGAACAGATAAGCAGATCATGGCTTGTCTACAGTGAAAAGAAGGACTGGGTTATTTACTTTGGCCTTTTTGGAAACACAGGAAGGAGCAATCAGCTAAGTGAGCTTAGTGCTTGGAAAAAATCTTTCATTCCTTTAGAGACAGCATGAAAAGTCAGCTGAGTACAAAACATAGAGAGGAAAACAAGAAGAAAGGGGACAAGAAGAGAGGGACACAACCTAGAACAGATAATGGATGTCTATTCTATTAACATTTCTATATCTGGAGAATGGGGCTGTTCTATGTGTTGTCTTCTCCATTCAGAGGGGCCCCCTGCCTGTCTTTGCTTAGGGCCCCATATTTCCTCAATCCGCCCCTGACTGAGGTGATGCTCAGAAGTCTCAACTAAATCTGTTTAAAACTGATCAATCTGCTGCAAACAGCTTTCAATATTAATGTCTATCTTGATGATTAATTTAATTAACAGTTTTATTCAGTTTTTATTTAAATAAAGGAAGAATAAATAAAGTTAGTACCTCTGACTGGGCCGATCCGTTCAGTCCACAGAGATGAGCCGCGCTGCGCTCCCAGATATCAGCTCCTGCTGCTCCTCCTGCAGGCGGAGGACTGTCCACCTGTCCCTGTCCACCTGTCCGCTGATGCGTGTCCCTGTGAGGACCAGCTCGCTCTGAGCCGCATCCAGCTTTCAGCCGCTGGTTACCCCGGTGACGTCACGCGGTAATTGTGCATTAATTATGTAAACAGTTCTTGTTGAAAGCAGAAGAGGAGCTCAGCGGGGATTGGGCTCAGAAAGCTGCAATAGGCTCCAGACAGGAAGGCAGAACCTGGAGAGGTCTGTCAGGAGCAGCGGAGGTTCCAACTGGAAACCATTTAGTCAGTGAAACTGGTTCATGGCTCATCCTTTCAGCTTCTGTTCTCTTCTTTCTGGTTTATGCGCCTTCAGTGGTCAGGGGCGGTTCTAGGAAATTTGGGGCCCTCTGAATTGAGAAGACAACACATAAAATCTGATTGTTCCTTATGTTCCCAACATAACTTCCAACCAGATTAAAACCAAAAACTGTGGAAAAACTATCATGTTTGAATAAAAATGACTAACAGCTTTCATTTTGCTCATCATTGCCCAACTTGCATAACACTTTCACTGTCTGCTTGAGCTTATTTCACTAAAAAGGCAAAAAAGAAAAACTGTGAACCTTAAGTGATTGTTCCCTTCTAAGACATTTTACACTAAAAAAAACAAAAACATAGAAAAGATTTAACTGTACACACCGATCACTAACAATTCGAAGGAACTTAAATGGAAAGAGAAAAAGGCAAGGCAAGGCAAATTTATTTGTATAGCACAATTCAGTACAAAGACAATGCAAAGTGCTTTACATGATTAAAATACAGGAAGATAAAACAGAATCAAAGCAAGTAGGAAAAAAAAATAAATATATAAAATAAATAAATAAATTAATTAATAAAATAAAAAATGCAGAAACAAAAAAAGAATATTAAAAACAGTTGGAAGTTTTTGTTAGATTACATTTATTTATTTGATGATTTTTTTTCCTTTTTTTTATGGAGAAGAAGAGGACTTTGTTTGAGCTAATTTTCCAGTATTTGATTTCTAATTATCTTTAAAGCTGTTAGCATTTGATCAAAAATTTCTCCTTGGGCAGTTGACAATTCCACAGAACCTTGCCTTTTGTTCTACTACCATAGAACTGCAAAACCTTTCCCATTATCTACAGGTGCTGGTCATAAAATTAGAATATCATGAAAAAGTAGATTGATTTCAGTAATTCCATTTAAAAAGTGAAACTTGTATATTATATTCATACATTACATACAAACTCATATATTTCAGATGTTTATTTTGTTTAATTTTGATGATTACAAATGACAACAAATGAAAATCTCAAATTCATCATATCAGAAAATTAGAATATTACTGAAGACCAATAAAAACAAAGGATTTATAGAAATGTTGGCCAACTGAAAAGTATGAACATGAAAAGTATGAGCATGTACAGCACTCAGTATTTAGTTGGGCCTCCTTTGGCCTGTATTACTGCAGCAATGCGGCGTGGCATGGAGTCGATCAGTCTGTGGCACTGCTCAGGTGTTATGATAGCCCAGGTTGCTCTAATAGTGGCTTTTAGCTCTTCTGAATTGTTGGGTCTGGTGTATTGCATCTTCTTCTTCACAATACCCCATAGATTTTCTATGGGGTTAAGGTCAGGAGAGTTTGCTGGCCAATTAAGAACAGGGATACCATGGTCCTTCAACCAGGTACTGGTAGCTTTGGCACTGTGTGCAGGTGCCAAGTCCTGTTGGAAAATGAAATCTGCATCTCCAAAAAGTTGGTCAGCTGCAGGAAGCATGAAGTGCTCTAAAACTTCCTGGTATGTGGCTGCGTTGACCCTGGACCTCAGAAAACACAATGGACCAACACCAGCAGATGACATGGCACCCCAAACCATCACTGACTGTGGAAACTTTACACTGGACTTCAAGCAACGTGGATGAAGTGCCTCTCTTCTTTTCCTCCAGACTCTGGGACCTTGATTTCCAAAGGAAATGCAAAATTTACTTTCATCAGAGAACATGACTTTGGACCACTCACCAGCAGTCCAGTCCTGTTTCTCTTTAGCCCAGGCAAGACGCTTCTGACGCTGTCTGTGGTTCAAGAGTGGCTTGACACAAGGAATGCGACAGCAGAAACCCATGTCTTTCATACGTCTGTGTGTGGTGGTTCTTGAAGCACTCACTCCAGCTGCAGTCCACTCTTTGTGAATCTCCCCCACATTTTTGAATGGGTTTTGTTTCACAATCCTCTCCAGGGTGCGGTTATCTCTCTTGCTTGTACACTTTTTTCGACCACATCTTTTCCTTCCCTTCGCCTCTCTATTAATGTGCTTGGACACTGAGCTCTGTGAACAGCCAGCCTCTTTAGCGATGACCTTTTGTGTCTTGCCCTCCTTGTGCAAGGTGTCGATGGTCGTCTTTTGGACAACTGTCAAGTCAGCAGTCTTCCCCATGATTGTGTAGCCTATAGAACTTGACTGAAAGACCATTTAAAGGCTTTTGCAGGTGGTTTGAGTTAATTAGCTGATTAGAGTGTGGCACCAGGGGCCATCAATTTTGAACCTTTTCACAATATTCTAATTTTCTGATATGATGAATTTGAGATTTTCATTTGTTGTCATTTGTAATCATCAAAATTAAACTAAATAAACATCTGAAATATATGAGTTTGTATGTAATGTATGAATATAATATACAAGTTTCACTTTTTAAATGGAATTACTGAAATCAATCTACTTTTTCATGATATTCTAATTTTATGACCAGCACCTGTACAGGTAATTTAACTCTGCCTCTTGCTACTCTGCCCGACTCGATGAGGCTTCATCTCAGCATCGCTAGCTAGAGGGGTCTGAAAAGTCTGTAGATTTGGCGCTAGGAGCTTTTTAGAAATCAAAGTGCTAGAGGGGTCTGAAAAGTGGCTAAATATAGCGACTAAAGCGCTAAGTTGGCAACACTGCTCTTTGCATGGTTTGTTTCCAAATGGTTTGCTGCTGTCTGTTTGGACCTTTCTGAACATGTGCAGCAAATGGACTGACCCAATATGGTGGACACTGAAGGGGGGGGCTGAGACACACTTAATATTATCAGCGTTCTGATGGCATTTAAGCAAAAGGATTTTTATCAAAAAAAATAATTAATGTGAAAAAAATAAGGAATAGTTTTATTAACCATACATGGAAACAGTTTTTAGGCACCTGCCTAGTTTTGCTTAATGTTAAATCCCCCCCTGGCAGCTGGACCCGGAGCTCATCTCAAACCGTTCCCACAGAGTGAATTTTAATAGAAATTAAAAATCCCCTCCATCTATAAATGATGCAGATGGAGACTTTTCTATTTTAAATGAAGTCAAACCCTTAAATGATGAAATATCGGGAACGGCTCTCTGCTACTTCACTTTGTTGTCATGGCAACCAACACATCAGATCTGCTTTAATTCATTCAGAGACATAAACCAGACTCTTTATTGGAAAATAGAAACTTTATTCAAGGTAAAGAAATAAGAATAAATGTCAACCTTAAAAATCTCCTCCTGAAAAAAAGAAATTTATAAATCTATTACAAATTTAGTTTAGCAGGTAAAGAAATGTCCCTCTTTATCAAAGAATTAAAAATCAACATGAAGGAGGTGAATCTCCACAAAAAACAAAAAACTTTTATTGGTTGATGATCGAAGAGCGAAACATCCTGCTCAGTTACCATGGTGACAAACAATCCAAGTTGATTGAATTCAGATGTTTTTGATCTGTGGTCGAGGTGGAGGCAGTCATGACGGTTCTTCCTGAAGATGACATCACAGCGCTGAGGTCGTTTGGGTTCAGCCAATCAGCTGCAGCCGCAGTTTGATGCAGCACCTGTGAAAACGTTGGAGCTGCAGGATCAGCATTCATTTGTCTAAAACCAGCTGCTGGTCCACCTGGGTGACATCACACAGGGGGAGGGGCCTTCACCGTCATACAAACAGGCTGAAGGTTTGGACCAATCATCTGCTGCCGGTGTTAAACGCTGGTCTTTCATTGGCTGCTCTGAATTCGAGGCCTTTTGCTCTGCAGCTGCTCTGATTGGTCGGCGTCTCTGAAGCCCTCACAGGTGATCTGGTATTGGACAGTTGCCTCTATGTGGGCCGGAGATTTGAGAATGGAGGCCAGCCGCCGGGGCCCCTCCCACTGGAGGAGGAGCCTGATGGAGGGGGCGTGGCCCCAGATGTCCCCTAGAGCTGGAACCAGCTGCGACTGGCTGCCCCGCAGCCGAGTGGTCATGTGGTTGGTGATCAGCACGGCAATGTTCTGGCTGGTTGCCATGGATACAAGCTGCAGGCCGAGGCCTTGCAGGAGGCGTGTCCTCTGGGACAGATCGTCATGAAGCTGCAGGAATGGAAACGCCACGCTGTCGATGACGAGGAGGCGGAGCTTTGGCCGGTCCCGCAGGAAGTTCGGCAGCAGATGTAGCTCAGCCAACAGCTCCACGTAGTCACGGCAACGCACCTGGAACAAAAGACAGACCCGCTACAGAGTTACCATGGCAACATCATTCAGGAGGACCTGAAATCTTCAAAGGAGGGAGCTTGGCCAATCAGGACCAACAGAGTTTGACTTTAGTACCAGGAAGATGTTGGACAGGATTGTCTCCACAGAGAAGGTCGTCATGGCGACCCGCTGCTCCTCATCCTCAGCCAGAAGAGAGCAGTGTCGGACGGCGGCGCCGGCGAGGTCCACGACCCTCTGAAGCTGGAAGCTGCCCTCCGTGTCCAGGAACATCACCTGACCTCCGAGGCCCCCGAAGCATGGCGGCACCTGGACGTCCACGGCCAGCTGCAGGCTGAGCACAACCAGAACCCGTCACACAGGGACGGCTAGTTACCAGCACACCCAGCAACCACACTGAGAGGGTCACGTGACCAGGAGGAGCGTGAAAAAGTGACTAAGAGAACATAACAGGCGACGAATGAACATGTGACACTAAAGTTAGCTTAAATTAATCCTGAATCTAGCTAGCAGCGACGGCCTGTAGTGTTTCGGTAAATTAGGCTCCTCCTTTCACACTTTTTCTACGCTGGTCTTGAAGTGAAGTTTCCCCCCCAGCTGACTTTAATGTACAAGGGAGCGGGGGGCGCCGCCCCACCCACCCAATGACCTTGATTAAGACATTGACAAAACATGCTTATCCCAGCTGTGGTGGTGATCTCCAGCTGTGAGACGCGGGGTCCATCCTGGACGGGTCCCCATCCATCGCAGGGCAACACAGAGACAAACAACTATTCACTCACAAACCTGGAACTAAACGCTATTTCTGACATTTTGAATTAAAAAATCTTCCTGGATGGAAGAGAAACGTCTTCAAACTTGGAAACAAAGTCCAGTGGATTGATTTTGAAAGACACTGGGCCGGGAATCGAACCTGGAACCGTCTGGCTGCAAGGCAGCAGTGCTACCCACTGCTGACATGAGCAACCCAATAGAAATTATATTATAAAATTTAAATATTTAATCTTTAAAGTTGTAGGGAAATCATATTTAAATGTCAAATCATTCAGGCTTAAACATGTATATAAATCTACACTTTATCAGACCATATTGTCCCAAAAGTTAGTTTAAAAAAATTCTTTCCGTTATCTTCTGCAGGCCAGTTAGTTCTACGTCAGCCTGAACACCTAAATTCAGCCAATCATATATCAACGATCATCTGTCAATCAAATGTTTTCGGTCATAGCATCTTGATTCATGTGTCGCAGCTAATATACGCAACGGTTGAAACCAGAATCCTTTCCTTTCCCATTGAGTTGCGTCCCAGTGCTCACGGGGATGGACGTCTGTGTCTTCGGCAGGCGTAGAGCTAACAGAACTGGCAGAACCTGCTAGCACTAAGTTGCTAACTGGTTAGCAAGATGCTTCCCACAAAAACCGGCCACAATCAAATCAAACTTGCCCCCTTGATAATCGACCAATCACATTCACTTTATTCACTCGTGTAAAGTCGGGCTCCACTCGGGAGAATTTAGAAATGCAACGGTTGGAACGCCGCTTCCCTACGACTTCAATGACGCTCCTCTTGCTAAAGATAGCAGCATCCTGGGGAGCAGGTCTCTGCACCAGGTGAAAGCAGCTTTATTTGCTCACCCCCTCCCTCCACAGCGCTGACATCACAGTCGTCTGTTAGAAAGTGAGGCTGATTGACAGGTTGATAGAATTATTTAGCTACACTGCAAAAAATGGTAATCTAAATAAGTCATTTTTCTTAGAATAAGTGCATTTGTTCTTGAATTGAGGCGATATGTGAGATACTTTGCCATTGGAACAAGATAATTTACATTCGAAATAAGAAAATCAATTGAATTGTCTTTTTACAAGTGAATATTATCTAATTATCTTATTTAAAGAGTAAAAAAATCCTCATTCTATTGGCAAATCATCCCATTTACCAACTAAAACGAAGGATAAATACACCTGATTAAAGAAATTTTACTTATTTCTAGATAATTTTTTGCAGTGTGCGAGGCTCGGCTAACTGCCTGCAGCAAGCTAACTGCATGCAGTTAGCTTGCTGCAGGCAGTGAGGCTAACTGCATTTAGCGAGGCTAACTGCATGCAGCGAGGCTAACGCCGTATTCTGCTTTCCTGCCTCCTGATGTCAGGATCTGATTAGGACTGATTTAAAGAACTTTGTAGAACATTTTAGAACGTTGTTTTTTGTTGTTGGAATTCATGTTAATATGCTGGTCTGCTACCTTAACATATATTAGATTTTTTTTTTTGGTTTACGTTTATTTAGAAGTTATAGCTCCCCCTGGAGGAAACTCCACCATCCATCACTGCTCTGAGATGAGACTAAAACATCGTCATGGAAACATGTCTGTTCTTCTGACCCCAGCTGTGTTTTTCCGACTCCTGCGGCTCCGCAGATCTCCGTCACCTTCCCGACAGGAACTCCTCCTCCCAGGGCGTGGTCCAGCTGCGAGGAGAACGTCACCACGCTCCTCAGCTCCTCCTCCTTCTGCAGCAGCTCCAGCGCCGTCACAGAGGCTCCGCCTTCTCCTGCTCTGGCAGCCTGCAGCGCTTCCAGCGCCTCCTGCTGGGAGATACTGGCCTCTGCAGGAGGAACATGGAGGACAGGAGATGAAGAAACGGCTTCTCCTTCAGCAGCATTTCCACCTTAAATCACACTTGGATAACAAATAAACAACAGAGCAGATTTTTCAGCCATTTTTCTCTGAAAAATGAGAAAAACTGTTGTTTATTTGTTGAATGATGAAAGGAAAATATTAAAATATGAAGAATTTGGCTGTAAATATACTTTGATCTTTTCCTCTGAGTTTTATAAAATATGGATTGGAAATATTCCAAATGCTATGCTAATTATAATTTTAAAAATCTATAAGAACTTGCACAACCAATTCTCCTAAGCTGCACGAAATAAAGATAAATAAAATACTTTTTGTGAATGGATAAAAAAATAATTAGATTTTGAGAAAACTTTGGAACCTCTAATCGTTTATTTTATTTAAGAAACTTAAACGGTGAGGAAATTTGATGGATTAGAACTAAACTCCTGAAATTACCAATTCCAACTAAATTTGAAACAGAGAAAAATTATTTCATTCTGCCGAGGCAAAAATAGAGCGGAAAGAAATTAATTTAAACTGTTTAGTTTCAAAGTCTTTGCTTTTATCTCTTCTTTATCCTGGAAAAAAGGTCAAATATGATGTTTTATTAACGGACAAAAAGTTGAATATTTCATATAAACATTATTTGCTATATTCCCCGCTAACAAACGTTTTACTAAATTCTTACCATGTTTGATGGCGTTAAAAAAAACATTTTTTTCTACTTTGTAAATCTCTAAATAATTAAATTTTGGCCCCCGGCAATTAAACTTCTTTTTGATATAATAATTTAGATCTTTTTAATCCCAGTAATTCAGTAATTGGTCCTTTTGTTTTTAATTATTTTTTCCTTTTTGTTGTTATTTTTCTATTTTATTCATCTGCCTTATCTTTTCTATATATTATTATTAAAGAGGTTCACTGTTTTTAATGTTTTACCTTGAAGATGTTTCCTAAAGTGAAGTAAATGTTTTTATGTCTTTATTCTTATTTTGATATCAGAGCCTGTTTGCTCTATTTTATATCTTTAGTTCTTTCTTTTAAAACAAAAACAAATTTATCTGTTTACTTTTGTTATTTCTACCTGATCAGGTGGTTTTATTCTCTGATTGAAGGAAATCTAATGTTTCCCTGTGAGTTAAATGAACCAATCAGATGAGAGTCTGATGGATAGAACCAGATAACTTAGATCAAACTCATCTAGAGTCTTTCATTAAATTTCAATGCGGTGTTTTTATTCAACCGGACTTTATTTTACTTTTATTATCTCTAATATTTCCTCATTATTCCAGATGTTGTTTCTCTGTGGAGAAAAGTTCTGGGCATTTTTAAGGACCGAGGCGGAACCATTTATCCGGCCCTTAGTTTTGTTTCCGGAGGAACTCTAAGAACACCGGGACCTCTGTCTACCTGCGCTCAGCTGATCCGGGTCCAGGTCCTGCAGGTCGGTGGTGAACTGGAAACCAGTTCTGACCAGCTTCACCTTCACACTGGAGCTCAAACGCAGACTGGAGACGGGCCTCCTCATCCTCACTGCGATCAAAGCGGCCCGGCTCCGCCCGGCACTTCCGCTTCCGCTTTTCAAAGTAAAAGTCTTTGCTGGTTTAAGCTCTGGTTCTGCTGTTCATATCTGATGGAAAGCAGCTGCTTGCATCCAGTTTCCCCTAAAATGATGGAATAAGGTTGAAGTCAATAATATACCTGTGAAAATAAAATCACATTTTTAGGAATAATTTTTAAAAAGAATGAAATCTTATTTTATTGGCTGATTCTAAAAATATAAAAGATATTTTCAATTTAAACATATATATGAAATAATACAATATAACCTCCAATAACTCAATGATGTCATTGCTTTAGGCCAACAAATTTATTTATTTCAGTCTGTCCAATCAGCTGCCTGTAGTGTCTTTAAATGTCCAGCAGGTGTCAGTATTCTGCGAGACAGAATCAATACAGTTTGGCTTCCAGATGATTCATTAACGTCATAAACTTTTTTCACTGGAAATAAGCAGGAAAATTCCACCAATTATCGGACAGGAAATTTTATTATAAATTAGTTATTTTGGAAAAGACAAGCGGAAGGAAGGTAAATCACTTATTAAGAGTAAAGAAATTGAAAAATAGCACAAGAGGTGAAACGAAGATAAGAATGAAAGAGGATTATATAAAATCAGTATCTAATAGAATCATTGATGTGAGAAACAGAAGGGAAGAAGTAAAAATGATCAGATTAAGAGTGGCTCTAACTTATTTAAATGATAATTTATATTTAATAGGGAGGATAAATAACGATAAATGTGAAGGATGCGGAGAAAAAGAAAATGTAGAACTACTGGTGATCTGTAAAACTTATAAACATGAAAGAGAGAAATTAAGAATAATAATTGGAAGGACAGGAAAAGAATGAAGTCTGTTGCGAAATGAAGGAAATATAAATGATATTCACAGATTAAGGAAAGCGTTATTTATTTATCTACACAATACAAAATAAAAAAATAGAATTACATGTAAAATAGTGTTGCTGCACATCATGTACAGTAGGTGGCGCTATGCAGCTTAAAGCTGCTGGCGAGCCGCCATAATAGGAAAGAAGAAGAAGACAACCGGAAGCTAGCTGGTAAATTGATCGCGGCTATGTGACGTCATCCGGACGCGACCGCAGTTCCACGTGAGGCTGCAGCGGTTTGTTGATGAGGGATCGATCTGCGGCTGATTGATCAGGTCAGTTGATCAGTTATTGGTGATTATAGATGATAATAGCAGCAGCGCCGCCATCCGGCCGGTCGGAGGGATGCTGCTGTTGGTTTGAAGGGTTTCCTCTGGTTCTGATCCATACGGGAAGAACCAGGACCGGTTCTGGGCTCTGAGCTCCTCCTCAGCTGGTGGATCAGATCCTCTGGTCTAAAATATTTACTCATTCAAACATGTCTGATTATTCTTCTAATTTTATTTTATTATAATAATCTGGTAGAAAAAGTGAACAAACCAAGTGAAGCTAAAACTGGATCAACAAACAAGTTTTATTATCTTTATATTGATTTTTTTGTAGATTTTTGTTTTTCTTTCTGCTTTTGTCTGATCTGATTCCAGAGAATACAAATGTTCATTTCTGCTCTGAGTTTTTGTTTTAGCTACAATCAGAGAATTTTTACCTTCCTAAAGGAAAAGTTCGCTTATTTTCAGAATTCCAACTTCTGAAAGTTCTTTAAATCTGAAATGATTCCATCCTGTTCAATAAATGATCAGTGTTTTTAATTCAGAGTAATTTTCATGTGAATCTGCTTTACTGGAGGCATCCATGTTTGTCAAAGAACACTACTGCCACCTACTGGTTAGTGACATTGTCACGGTGCGGTATCGGCTGTTGATCAAGTCCCAGTGCTGTATTTGGTGTTTGTCACAACGCGCTATTATCCAAGTCATCTTGAAAACATTCTTCTTCCAAATGTTGGCTACATATTACGGGTTTTTTCTCTGGCCAGAAGTTCGATGGCAAATCCTCCCTCTTCAAGTTGGCGATCCAACGACCAACCCGTCCGTGGAGGATCAGGAATCAGAAAGGTGGAATAACTCTTTTTTTCACTTTTACCCGATGTATTCCAGCATCCAGCTGCCATGCACGTGGGCATTGTCAGTTTCACTATAGCTCTGGTGAATTTCAATGGTGAAGTCCTCTGGAAATCGTCAATAATTGTTGTTGATTGCAGATGTGTCTAGTAGTTCCCATTGATTTAGCTTGGAAAGCGGGGAGAATGGCGCTAGGCTTACCGCACCGTGACGTCACTGCTGGAAGATGGCAGGAGGGAGGGGCTACTATATTTGGGCAAAAATGGCCGCTCCCAGACTCAGTGATAGTGATGAAAACTATTTTTTTTATATTGTTTTTAATTTTTTACTGATTAACGCTAAATTCATTAAATCACTGCAAACATTTTAGTTTTAGGTATAAATAATGATCCATTGATTATTTCTCGCTAACCAAACTTTTCCAGAGGGAGAACCGGCTGAGGCCGGTTGGACTCTGGTTCCTGCTCAGTCCCAGTTATCTGCCAGTGATGCCAGTTTGTTATTCCAACTGGTTAAGCTGATTTCTATCAAAGCAGACCTGCAGCTTCTGCTGCCTCTGGATTCATCAAATGTTCTCCTGCCTGTTGGGGAACATTGATCGTTTCTCTCTACGGGGATCGTTTTTAGCTGTTTTCCGGAAGGAAGCGTGAATAAAGATGGCAGTCTGCAGGTTTATCCTCATTTTCTCAGCTGATTTAGGAGAAAACGAGCATCAGAGCTGGAGTTAAACTCTGGGTTCCCACTAGGTGGAGCTACTGAGCTGCAGGGCTGATGGTCCTCCACTGATGATTGATTGGACACTGGAGGTCACATGTTTCTCTGCTTCTAGGGCAGAGATGAAGAGGAGAGAGGAAGAGGAGAAGATGAGGACAGCAACCAACCAGAGCTCAGAGGAGGAGGAGGAGGAAGAGGAGGAGGAAGATGAAGAGGAAGAGGAGGAGGAGGAGGAGGAGGAGGAAGAGGGGCAAAGAGACACAAACAGTCAGACCCCAGAGGAGGAAGATGAAGGACCCACTGACCAGAAAGAAGCCCATGATGATGATGATGATGATGGGGAGCCAAAGAAGAAGAAGAAGGAGGACAGGAAGTGCGTTCCAGGTATCATCTACCTGGGCCACATCCCTCCAAGGTTCCGCCCCAAACATCTGAGGAACCTGCTGTCCGTCTACGGAGAGATCGGACGGATATTCCTGCAGCCTGAAGGTACTACGCTACTACTACTATTACTACTACTACTATTACTACTACTACTATTACTACTACTACTATTACTACTACTACTATTACTACTACTACTATTACTACTACTACTACTACTATTACTACTACTACTTAGGGCTGGGTACCGAACTTCGGTACTTTTATGGTACCGACCGAAATGCTTCGGTTCTACAGAGTATCGAAACATGCCTCGTCTTTCGGTACCAAGTTTCGGTGATTGGCTGGAACACTTAAGGTGATTGCGTCATCCAGGAAAAATACACAGGTGGTCCCGCCTACAGCCAGGGTTCATGTGTATCTTTTGTGAACTGGTTGCAGCGTCGTGGAACCCCTTTAAAATGCCCCCCAGGTCAAAAGTGCGGCTTCACTTTATTAAGACTGATGCTAATAGTGCACAATGCAATACATCGTGCACGGAGACAATTTAAGAGCAGAAAGTCGCTCTGTGTTTGACTGCAAGAAGAGCGGACCGCAGCCAGCGCGACCATCCTCCTCTCAGCAGCCCGTGGGCGGAGCAAAGCCAGAGCGGAGTGAATCATGCTGCTTTCAAACTGGACGCAGCAGGAGCAGCAAAATCTCGTCTGCTGCTTCATTTTTGCTGCTTGTACCAGCTTCTGACGCGCTGCTGAAGAAGCTTTGCTGCTCTGGCTGCGCGGTCGAAAAGTGGCTCTGACGTGCGTTGGGCGGAGCTACTCTATCCTTTCTTTGCCTTGCAGCTATATTTGCTGTGATCAGTGGGAATAAAGTAGTTTTATTATGTTTTTAAGTGGGAAAATCCACCTGAAAACATAATCAGTGCAGTCAGTTCATCCTGCCTTCAATATTTCTGTCGGAGCCGCTCAGACCCCCCCCATACCAGCGGTGCGCTGTCAGTAGGATCCCATTCAACGGGCTTGTTTGTCAGACATGGTAATTTTTCTAAAGGAAAACTGCTAAGTAAAAAGGTCCTCACAATGTAACAGTGAATATTAGACACTGAATTATTTATTTTTTTATGTAAGAGGAAAAATGTAAATGGAAAAACAGAGCTTAAAATAAAACTCAAGATTTGTACTTTTTTATGTTGTGTAATTTTCTTTTTTTTCGAATTGATATTATAAAACTGGTATCGAAAAAAGTATCGTTCAGGAACCGGTATCGAAGTGAAGGTATCGGTATTGGTACCGGAACCGAAATTTTTTTAACAATACCCAGCCCTACTACTACTACTACTATTACTACTACTACTACTACTATTACTACTACTACTACTACTATTACAACTATTACTACTACAAGTACTACAGACACTACTACTGCAGACAGGACTACTACAGCTGTAGGGGTACGGCAGCCTGATAGGTGCTGCAGACGGACGGATATTGAATAACTTTACTGTGTCGTACTTCTTAGCCCCGATAGCCTATAAACACGTTAGCACCGCAGCTATTGTTGCGTCCTCTGCTGTTTTTTTATCAGGTGGACAAAGACAAGCAAACCTTAAGAGCGCGTCTTCTGCAGCGCTGCTAATATCGTTAGCCACGTTAACCGTCTGCACATGCTGCTAAAACTCAATAACTCCCTAGTTTCTTCCAGTGTGAATAGATAATATCCTAGATACTATAGATAACGTCCATGTTTGATTCGTTCGATCGCTGAGGGTTTCTCTCATCTGAAGCTTGTTGCTGCCGGATTATAATCTGCCTGCTCTGATTCTGCAGACCGCCAGGTGAGGAAGAGGAGGAAGGAGTCTGGCTCCAGGAGGTGTGACTTCACCGAAGGGTGGGTGGAGTTCAGAGACAAGCGGGTGGCGAAGCGGGTGGCGCTGTCGCTCCACAACACGCCCATGGGCACCAAGAAGCGCCAGAGATTCTTCTCTGACCTCTGGAACATGAAGGTACTGCCTGGTTCCCTATTCTGCCTAGCAACAGTCACACTGCAGCTGATTGGCTCATTCCACGGTTATTTCTCATCCACACAAAGCGACCTCCACCCAGTCAGAGTCCAGCTGCTCAAACGTTAAGCTAACCAGACCGAAGTCGGCCTCTGATTGGTAGCTTGGTATCAGTTTAATAAAGAAAAATAATAAATTCATGAATTAATCCGTCGTTAAACCTTCATTCTGTTGGTGAAAATCTGCAGTTCAATCAGTGATCCATCCCTTCATAGATTACTGAAACAGTTAATCTGGATTATTAAAATAATCTTTTGCTAATTTAGTCATCAGTTGTTAACTGGAGAATAGAGACTTTAAAATTTGCCTTTAGCTGACAGAGCGACGCACTTAGAGCAGGAATTATGTCCAAATTGTAAATAAAATATGTAAACATTTGGCATTTAAGATAAAAAAATCTTTTTCATCAATCTGTTCTATCCAGCGTTTTAGTTTCACCTGCTTTAATTACCTAAATGTCTTCAAGGAACCTTTCGCTATCCGATTATTAATTAATAAAAAAGATAATCTACAGATTAATCGATTTGCAAAATATTAATTACTTGTATCCATGATTCAGGTTTTTTTCATTCATACAGCAGAAACAGCAGATCCATCTTTCTTTCCATCTCTTTGCTCCATTTTAACCCTCCTTACTAAAGATCAGCTCAAACGCGAGACTTTGAAACCTTTTTAGTCAAATGTAAGAAATTGATGGAGATGTTGAAGTATTACGCTAGATGTCGCTCTTCTAATGAATACATCAAAGAAGTTTGATGGAAACACGTTTCCTGTTAGTCTGACAGTAGATTAAACACAGACTGAATCTGCTGCTGATTAAACTCAGTATTGATAGAGATGAACTAAATGATTCCTATAAGCAGAAAGACGATCGGCTCCAATTAAAGGACCAGTTCACTGTGTGTAGAACTATAGTTAACTAGATCCGACTGGGTTCAGGTACAGAGGCTCAGAGTTCATCCATCCAAACAGGAAGCTGTGGTCTTAGAACTACCAGCTACCAGTTAGTTACTTCCTGAAACAGTTTCTGAAGCTGATCTGTCTGTGTCTCTACCAAGTACCTGCACAGGTTCCAGTGGACTCACCTGAGCGAGCGGCTGGCCTATGAACAGACGGTGCTGAAGCAGAGACTCCGGACTGAGGTCTCTCAGGCCAAGAAGGAGACCAACTTCTACCTGAACAACGTGGAGAAGAGCTCCCGCATGGAAAAGCTGAGGAGGAAGAGGCAGAAGGTCGGAGAGCAGGTAAGAATATCTGGGAGACACGTCTTAAAGACGAGTCTGGGAGACAGGTCTTAATGACTGGTCTAAAGGATGCGTCTGGGAGACACGTCTTAAAGGCGGGTCTGGGAGACACGTCTTAAAGGAGGGTCTGGGAGACACGTCTTAAAGACTGGTCTAAAGGATGCGTCTGGGAGACACGTCTTAAAGGCGGGTCTGGGAGACACGTCTTAAAGACTGGTCTAAAGGATGCTTCTGGGAGACACGTCTTAAAGACTGGTCTAAAGGATGCGTCTGGGAGACACGTCTTAAAGATGGCTCTAAAGGATGCGTCTGGGAGACACATCTTAAAGACTGGTCTGGGAGACACGTCTTAAAGACTGGTCTAAAGGATGCGTCTGGGAGACACGTCTTAAAGACGGGTCTAATGGGTGCGTCTGTGAGATACGTCTTAAAGACAAGTCTGGGAGACATGTCTTAAAGACTGGTCTAAAGGATGAGTCTGGGAGACACGTCTTAAAGATGGGTCTAAAGGATACGTCTGGGAGACGGGTCTAAAGGATACGTCTGGGAGACACGTCTTAAAGACGGGTCTGGGAGACACGTCTTAAAGGAGGGTCTGGGAGACACGTCTTAAAGACTGGTCTAAAGGATGCGTCTGGGAGACACGTCTTAAAGGCGGGTCTGGGAGACACGTCTTAAAGACTGGTCTAAAGGATGCGTCTGGGAGACACGTCTTAAAGGCGGGTCTGGGAGACACGTCTTAAAGACTGGTCTAAAGGATGCGTCTGGGAGACACGTCTTAAAGACTGGTCTAAAGGATGCGTCTGGGAGACACGTCTTAAAGACTGGTCTAAAGGATGCGTCTGGGAGACACGTCTTAAAGATGGCTCTAAAGGATGCGTCTGGGAGACACATCTTAAAGACTGGTCTGGGAGACACGTCTTAAAGACTGGTCTAAAGGATGCGTCTGGGAGACACGTCTTAAAGACGGGTCTAATGGGTGCGTCTGTGAGATACGTCTTAAAGACAAGTCTGGGAGACAGGTCTTAATGATGTCTCTAAAGAACGCGTGGGGGACAGATGGATAACTTCTGTTGTTGTCCTCAGGTGGAGGATAAGACCTGGGATTTCACTCAGCGGCAAACAGAGGAGGAGATCCAGATGAAGAAGAAGAAGAAGAAAGATGGCAGCACCCAGAAACGGCTGAATAAAGCCCACCTCCATCAGCTGGAGAGCCAATCAAACGTCTCACTGCTGACTAAGATTTTTAACACCAGCCAATCAAAGTGAAGCTCAGAAAGCTGTTTCTATGGGAACAATAAACACAGAAGACTTGGTGACACTTTCTGCTCCCTGACCATACATGGCGTCAGAGCAGAAGGGGGCGGGGCCATTGGGTGTCTCCTCCCACTCCTGAACATGTTTGACTTTTTTTTTTATGTAAATAAAGTTTTTTAATCTCTCATTGGTCTGATAAAGCTTGGAGTCATCAGAAATCTGGAGCGGTTCAAAGGAAGGAACAGAGCTTTGAACCGACCTGCTGAGGGGGCGGAGTCACAGCAGCACCGTCTGATGCTGGTACTGATCAGGTCCAACAGTTCATCAGTGTGATGGCGGTGGGGAAGAAGCTGCTGCAGAACCTGCTGGTCCTGCATTGAATGCTGGGAGAACAGTCCATGGTGGGGGGGTGAGGGGTCATTGATGATGTCACGGGCTCGGGACACGCAGCGCTGGGATGAAATGTCTTTAATGGAGGGAAGAGGAGCCCCCATGATCCTCTCTGCTGTTCTCACTTTCTTCCAGTCTGAGGCGCTGCAGCCTCCACAGCACACAGTGAGACAGCTGCTCAGAACGCTCTCTATGGTGCTTCTGGAGATGGGGGGGGGCAGGAAGTCCAAGCGCTTCTGGGCCGTTTGGACCAGTGAGGTGGTGTTTCCAGTCCAGGTGAGGGTGTCTGTGATGAACATCTTCAGAACCTCCTACTCAGGAATGAACCATAAAGGACGGTTTCTATAGCAACAGCTGAAACAGGAAGAATATGTTTTAGTCTTCGTATCTAGTGATCCCCAGTGCTATTGGTGAGGAGAAAGTGAAGTCATTTAGTTTATTTATTTAGCACTAACAGACGTCATCTCAGGTCACTTCACAGAGACAGAGATTACAGAGTCTCTTCAGCAATCAGTCACACCAGGCAGTTTTGTTGGAATAAAACAGTGAAAAATGCTGTTTTCACAGTTTTTCACCTTCAATCACTGTTTTTGATTTTTACATTTAGGATTTACATCTCTGTAGATGAACATTTAGATACAGTCTTTACTTATGGAAGAGGATTAGGGCCACTGGGGGAAAAAAAGTTAACAGATTTTTAGATATGATTTCAGTTTAAAATGGGAAAAAATTCAGAACTCTGACTTCAACCTCAGAATCATAATCTCTCAAACTACTCCACATCTCTTCCTTCATGGTGGCCTTAAACCCCGCCTCCTGCTCTCCTCTATCTTGTCTGCTGTCATGATTCATGCAGCTATTATTTCATCCAGATTTGCAGATTTATCTCCTTCCTTCAATAAAAATTTCTGGATTCAATTTAGTAGATTTTTTTGTTTCCAATAAAGTTAAAGAAATGTATATTCAAATATTAGATTTAATCCCTCTTATGAATTTATCGTTAGATTTATTCTGATGTTTCCCCTTCTTGTTCCTTCGGTTGATTTTTTTCCTCATATTTGCTACATTAGAAATCAAATGTTTTTTTTATTATTAATTTGGGAATCGCATTAAGTTTTTACCATATTTACTTAAAATATCACCTTAAAAATGAAGGAAAATATAATAACTGAATGGTTGTTGTGTTTGTTTTAAATCCATAAAGCCAAATTTCTGCTGGTTATGCCAAATGAAAATTATTTCTATGTGGAACTTAATATTTTTAAAGATATATATAAATAAAAAAAAAATTCCGTTTGTTTACAAACGCGTAGGGGGCGCGGTAATGTGACGTCACCACGTAGCGGAGTAGCAACATGGCGGCGGATTACTGGGAGACGGAGCGACCCGAACCTCCTTCAGACTGAACCGAACCACGGAGACCCCGGGTCGGACCGGGCCCGCCTCTGACCGTAGGTACCGGCTACTGTTGAAGCAGCTGACCGGCTCCGGGACTCTCCCGCCCGGTAACTGAACCGAACTCTGTCGGAGCGCAGGAAGTAGACCGAGCCCGCTGCAGGTGTTCAGGAGGTAGACGGAGCCATGCTAGCAGGCTAGCTGCAGCTGGGTTCGGTTCTGATCGGTTCTGGATCAACGTTTAACCTGCGGGGACACCAATCAGTTAATAATGATTAATAAATTCATTCAGATTGAATACTTAATTATAACTTAATTGAACATATAATAATAATAATTTTCTAAGTTATTGAAACATTTTCTTCTCAATGAAATTAATCCTCTGAATTTAAGGCGAAGAGTTGCAGCCTGGGGCCCTCAGTGGTTCCTCTCAGGGCCCTCACAGGGGTTCCCCTACAGGCCCCTCTCAGGGGCCCTTCTGTAATTGAGGGTCTTGCTCTCCAAAATAAATCCACACATTCATATTCAGTCCTCCCCCTTCTGGACCCCGGTATTGGTACCGGTACCGGTCAGGTCGTCCGGCTTGCTTTCAGAGTGAAACAGAAACCTGATGGAAACCGATCAGGGAGACTTCTGATTGGATGACATCCGGCCTCACAGCCTGGTTAACCTGACAGAACAGGTTGCCATGGTAACTGATGGTTTAAACTGATACCAGACTGGGATGGTGGGAAAAATTGGGCTAATCCAGCAGTTTATTTCTGGTGGTGATTCCAGTTCACTTCCTGCTGAATCGTGTACGAATCTTTGGTTTGTTGGATCAGAACTTCCCCTGGCCGCCCCAGTCCTCACCAGAACCAGAACATGCTTTACCGTAAATCCTCTAATATAGGACGGGGCCTTTATTTCACTCAGGTGCATCTTGGTCCAGGCCATTATTGGAAGGAGGCCAGAATTTGAGGCAGGCCTCTATTTCTATTTGATCGAAACAGACGACCAGTGGAATGAATAAAAACCAGATTTTGTGTCTCTTTGAACCTATAAAATACTTGGTTCATTTATTGAAAAAGTTAAGTTACCGTAACGGTATATAGAACATTATCAAGAAATACTGGTAATTCAGACATCTTCCAGCAGCTACAATTTTTCTGCACGGGAATACGCAAATAAAAGTATAGTATGTTATTATCAGAAGTTGTTGAGGACTGCCCAGAAACAGTTTTTCCATGAAGAGTTGAACTCTGTTGGAGTCCAGATCCAGTTCCTCTGGTCTGCCTGTCGATTTTAAGACCTGATTCAGATTCTTTTGATCTCAAACCTGATTTCTGGTCTCTTACCTGAATTACATGACCGGAGTTATGCACCTTAAAGGTATTGTGGAAGATTTTCACAAATTTTTGAGTTTTAACAACATTTTATTTACACAATTCAAACAATACGATCAATTATTGATGTAAAACAAGTGTCAGTTTAAAATCATTAAATAAGGAGCTTTTCATGTTGTAATTCTCCATCATCTGACACAGAACATAAACTGTGGGGAATCGGCTGAATGATGACGGTTTGGAAGTCAAGCTGCTGTCTTTACCTTTCCAGGTGTTGCCTCCAGGCTCACGGCTCCGCCCCCGTTGGTTTCACGCCCCCCCCTGCCGCCCAGACCCCCCCTAATGGAGAGGATCAGGAAACTCAAACGGCAGCTGTCTGTCACTTTAAGGAGGGGCGGGGCAGGGGGCGGGGACAGAGCGCTGAATGAAACCAGTCCTCAGGAAGTGACATCACACAGCGATTCAGGTGAGTCTTGTAGCGCCATCAGTTCAGCTTCAAGCATTTGAAACATGAGTAGCACCATTTAAAAACCGTTATTTCAGCAGGATGACTCCTGTTGCCATAGCACCAAAAAAAACTTTGGTTGTTTCTCAATTCACTAGAAGTACGGACTCGTGTTCCCGCCAAGTCCGTTCTTGACTAGAACCCAGGAAGGTCTGGACTCTGGGAGAACAGGAGCAGAATTAATCTGGATCAATTAGAACAGCAGCGTACTGATGACATCACCACATTCAAAGCTCGTCTGGAGCTGCATTTCACCTCCTGTTATTAACAGACTCTAGATAATAATAAATTATGACTTTTTTCATTTAGTGGAGGAATAATAATGAACACAGTCAGATAAACACAAATTAAAATTTTACCAAATAAAACAATCAAACCTCCATCAGAGCCAGCGGTCCTTCACACACGGCTATATAGAGAGAGGGCTGCTGCAGGCGGGCTAACGTTAGCCCTGGCTGCTAATGACGGGCTAACGTTAGCCACCCTGCAGCAGCCCTCTATGGATGATAAATAACGATCCATTGATTATTCCTCGCTGAGCGGACTTCTCCTTTAAAGACAAATGCACCAAAGGAGGTTTGCTCACATTTAGCACTTGCACCGTGTTTTTTTTTCTGACACACTGTTTACATCTGATCACTGTTGCACTTTGAGGAATGGAAATTTCATGAACGCTGTTCAAAACCAAATTTCATTTCGTATAGAGCCGTATACAAAATGAAAATAAAATGGACTAAGTCTGTGCTACATGGTAAACACCATCCACTTTGCTGCTTTGTAGATCTTCTCTCATTTGAACCTGTTTAAGGACAGAAACCTTCTGAAGATGTGGGACTGTGTCTCTTTATGGCGTATTCCTCCTTCAACAGGAATCCAGTTATATCTGAGCAAAACTTTTTTATTTCTTAATGTTGGTTGATATAAACGGCCTCAGAAAAGATCTCAAAAAAGTCCACGACTGAATCCTATAGAAACTATTAACAATTAATCTGCCATGTGTAGAAAACTCCTTCAGTATAACAAAAAAAAAAAATTTAACATCACAGCATGGACTTCCTGACAGTAAAGAATTATAATAGTCCAGTTTCTGTTCACAGTTTAAAGTTCTTCATGTCCAAAACGTCTGACCTAAGTTTCCAGACCTTTTGATTTTCCTCTGGTGATGAACGAGTTACTGTCAGTCTGACTGCTTTCTCTCTTCATCATCTTCATCCTCCCAGAGATGCCGTCTCTTCGCTCCTCAGCAGCTCTGAAGGTCCGAGCCTCATCTTCCTCAGTGCACTCGTTGCTGCAGTCGTACGGCGGCCCGATGAGGAAACCTCGTGGTCTGGGACGCAGCCTGAGTTCCTACCTGAACCGCACCGCCAGACTGGGTAGTAATAACACAAACACATGCAGAGGGCCTGAGGCGATGCTTCTGCATGCAGATCAGTTTGGCTTCACAGAACCATCTGAGCAGAATTCTACCAGTTCTGATGCTGAACCGGTGTTCTGTCAGCTCAGCATACTGCGTCAGGCCAGCATACTCTTAGTAATATGCATGATCGTTATTAGCAGTTATCAGTCCCATAGAAAGGCTTCAGATTGTCCCAGTAAGCTCAGTAGTGAATCCTAACCCAAAAGTAATTCCTTTCCCCCTCGCGGAATTTATTAATCTATTAATGTGTAATCTGAAAATAATTTCAGTAGTTCTTCATGTGCTGTAAATATAAATAAAAATAAAATGATCGGCATGTCGCACATATTAGACAAACTAAAAACAAATAAATATCATATCCTGTCACTGGGTTGTAGAATCATCAAAATGCAGATAATTCTTTAAAGCGATCTGCAAAAATTAAGAGAATTTCTATTTAAAAAAAATGAAAAATTTAAAATCTGTGTTTTTTTTTATTATCTTCTGCAGGCCAGTTAGTTCTACGTCAGCCTGAACACCTAAATTCAGCCATTCATATATCAACAGTCATCTGTCAATCAAATGTTTTCGGTCATAGCATCTTGATTCATGTGTCGCAGCTAATATACGCAACGGTTGAAATCAGAATCCTTTCCTTTCCCATTGAGTTGCGTCCCAGTGTTCACGGGGATGGACGTCTGTGTCTTCAGCAGGCGTAGAGCTAACAGAACTGGCAGCGTTGCGAGGCAAGGGCTCAAACATGTACGGCTGGAAGCCTTCTACACCAAACCAAGCTTCTGCCGCCCTGGCGTCCTCTTCCACAACATCTTCGTCCCCGCTTTCCTCCTCTAAATAAAAAATGGATGACAGAGGAGACTCATCCACGACCTCCGACACTAAACTCTCCTCCTCTTGCATGTTTCCGCTGTCCATAGCGTTCCTTGACAGCGTCGTTTCTAAGTCACCAATTTAGTGCTACTTGGTCCCAATGGAATTTCCCATTGGGAACCTGCTAGCACTAAGATGCTAACTGGTTAGCAAGATGCTTCCAACAAACCGGCCACAACCAAACCTGCTTGCAAACCTTCCGCCATAACAATCCCGCCCCCTTGATAATCGACCAATCACATTCACTTTATTCACTCGTGTAAAGTCGGGCGCCACTCGAGGGAATTCGGAAATACAACTATTGGACTTTAATAAGATCCTCATCTAACGGACATGAAATGTTTGTTTTTAAACCTAAATTCAGTGAAAAACCTAATGAATGATTTTTTTGTTGTTTTTTGCACAAACTACGTCAAAAACCTGCCTAAATCCTGAAATAAAACAGCATGAATGGCTGTAAGTAGAGCAGAGACAGAGAAAACTCTATGTAATGCGTATTACTGAGGGTATGCTGGCCTGACGCCGTATGCTGAGCTGACAGAACCTGCAGAGGGCGTCTTGGTTTAGCCAATCAGCTGTGAGTGTTGGTCTGTGTCGCGTCTGAAGCTGTAAATATCTATTCCAGAAATTGTTCATGAGGATGTCAAGATGAACTCGGACGGAGAGAGCGACCCGCCATCATCCTCAGATGATGTTCAGAGTCCGGTCCGGGTCCGACTGAGGAACAAGAAGATCTCTACTGAGGTACCAACCCAAACACGGTTCCAGCTTTAGATCCTTTCATTGCTGACGGTCTGGATGAAGGACCATCCTGAGTCTCTGCTTCTCGTCCTTCAGGACATCAATAAACGTCTGTCGTTACCGGCAGACATCCGTCTTCCTGACGATTACCTGGAGAAGTTTAGCGTGATTGGTCCGGCTCTGTTTGAGCAGCCAATCAGCAGGAGGCTCCGCAGGGTCTCTCTGGTACTTCCTGTCTCTGCTGGTCTGAGGATGTTGAGTCTAGTTGTCCATGAAGCTCAGGGTTGTTTCTCTGTGTGCAGTCGGAGATCGGCTTTGGGAAACTGGAAACGTACATCAAACTGGACAAACTGGGAGAGGTGAGCTCACAGCTGCCAGTCCGCTGTTTATTCAAATGTGGGAGTTGCTGCTGAATTAAAATATTTGTGCATTGGCCGGGTGTGATTCCCGGCCAATGCACCATCTATGGAAGCTCATTGGTAGAAGGCCACGATTCACACCATTTATCATCTGGAGGGGGGACACATTTAATTACAAAACCGAATTCATACAGCTGTCTTAAACACTTCATACATCCAGCAACGCGTCATCAAAAATTCTGTTATCCCCCCCCTTCACTCCATTCTGGGCGGCCTTTATAGTTTCCACATCGCACTGTGTGGATGCACGTGCACGACTGGACGCTCTTCCTGGAAATCTCTTAGCTTATGACCTGATTGCGTGCCAGTCAGCCAGTAAGAACCCTGTTTTTGCCAAGATTCGTATGTGACTCCTAGCTTGTAGACTCTCTGTTTACATGCTGCATTCTCTGTGTTGCTAAGTGAGCATAAGGTCAGAAACAGGACTACATAACGCAGTACAACTGCTTCCATATTTGGCAAGCCAGCCAGATATTCATATTCTACAGCATTAGAGACTTTATTATTGCTAAGACTCATACTTGAATTTCAAGATGTACTGTTTTGTTGCTAAGTAAGTATAGGGCCATGTTGTAGGATATATTCTGATTCTGATCTGATATAAGACAATAAAACTGCTTCAACAGTAACGCTGTCTGTCTGTCTGTCTGTAGGGGACCTATGCTACGGTGTATAAAGGTCGCAGTAAACTGACGGAGAACCTTGTTGCTCTGAAGGAGATTCGTCTGGAACATGAAGAAGGAGCTCCCTGTACGGCCATCAGAGAAGGTACTGCAGGGTTAGGGGTGTGGCTTAACCTCCTCTGTCAATCTCTTCTGATTTTGGTCTGCCCCCCCCCCCCCCCCCCCCCCCCCCCCCCCCCCCGCAGTGTCTCTGCTGAAGGACCTGAAACACGCCAACATCGTCACGCTTCACGACATCATTCACACGCAGAAATCCCTCACACTGGTATTCGAGTACCTGGTGAGACATGGAGCAGGTTCCTGCAGCTATTGCTGATGGTTGATGAACTAATCTGACCCACAATGATTCATTTCAGGACAAAGATCTGAAACAGTATCTGGAAGACTGTGGAAACATCATACATGTTCACAACGTTAAGGTAACTAATGGATGGATGGATGTTAGTCGTTAGATGATGGATGGATGGTTGGCATTCAACCCTGTTCCTCGGGGGGTCCTGTGGGGGGGGTACTCCGGGAGTATGGAGTACCGGGCCAATTTTTAAGGGCTTTTAGGTCTCTGTATGACTGGTGTCAGAGCCTGGTCCGCATTGCCGGCAGCAAGTCGGACTCTTTCGATGAGGATTGGACTCCGCCAAGGTTGCCTTTAGTCACTGATTCTGTTCATAACTTTTATGGACAGAATTTCTAGGTGCAGCAAATCTGTTATTCGCAGATGATGTGGTTCTGTTGGCTTCATCAGGGCGTGATCTACAGCTCTCACTGGAGCGGTTTGCAGCTGAGTGTGAAGCGGCCGGGATGAGGATCAGTGCCTCCAAATCTGAGACCATGGTCTGGAGCCAGAAAAGGGTAGAGTGCCTTCTCCAGGTTGGGGAGGATGTTCTGCCCCTAGTGGAGGAGTTTAAGTATCTTGGGGTCTTGTTCACGAATTAGGGGAAGAAGGAGCGGGAGATCGATAGACGGATTAATGTGGCGTCTGCTGTAAAGCGTGCCGTGTACCGGTCTGTGTTGGTAAAGAGAGAGTTGAGGCAAAAAGCAAAGCTCTGGATTTACCGGTGGATCTACGTTCGTACCCTCATCCATGGTCATGAGCTCTGGGTCATGATCGAAAGAACGAGATCCCGGGTCCAAGCGGCTGAAATTAGTTTTCTCCATAGTGTGTCTGGGCTCTCCTTTAGAGATACGGGGAGGAGCTCAGTCATGTGGGGAGGACTCAGAGTAGAGCCACTGCTCCTCCACATGGAGAGGAGCCAGTTGAGGTGGCTCGGGCATCTGGTTAGGATGCCTCCTGGACGTCTCCCTGGTGAGGTGTTCCAGGCACGTCCCACCGGAAGGAGGCCCTGGGGGAGACCCAGGACACGCTGGAGGGACTATGTCTCTCGATGGCCTGGGAGCACCTTGGGATTCCCCCAGAGGAGCTGGACCAAGTGGCTGGAGAGAGGGATGTCTGGTCCTCCTTACTGAAGCTGCTACCCCCGCGACCCGACCCTGGATAAGAGGAAGAAGATGGATGGATGGATGATGAACTAATCAATGGATGATTGTCTCCTTTTCTTTGTAGTTACAGTCGTTCAGCTCCTGGTCTCTCTGGGCTGTTCCCAGTTTGTCTCCTGGTTTCCCGTTTTGTCCAGTTTGTCTCATGGTCTCTTCCTGTCTCAGCTGTTTCTCTTCCAGTTGCTGCGAGGTTTGTCTTACTGTCATCGGAGGAAAGTTCTCCATCGAGACCTGAAACCCCAGAACCTGCTGATCAATGAGCGAGGGGAGCTCAAACTGGCAGATTTTGGTGAGTTCTGTTCTGGTGGTTCTGTTTGGGTTTAGGATGAAGATCTTTGCTGCAGGCGCTGAGGTTTTAGTCAAACCTGGTTCAGTTTGCAGGTTCTGTGAACACGGCTATTAATTTGTTTCAGGTTTGGCCCGAGCCAAGTCCATCCCAACAAAGACCTACTCTAACGAGGTGGTGACGCTGTGGTACCGACCGCCGGACATCCTGCTTGGCAGCACCGACTACTCCACCCACATCGACATGTGGTACCGTCAACAACCATTCTATCCTTCTTAGTTGGTACTGCAGAAAGATTAGCCAGAGGTTCTGCATGTCCTCTTGCATGTTGGGTTCTCTCAGGGTACTCCTGCTTCCTCACCTGGTCCAATAACACGGCTGTTAGGTTAACTGGTCTCTTTAAAACTGGTCTGTGTTCCTGGTTGTTTGATCACGGCTCTTCCCTGTATGTATGACCTGTCTTTCTGCAGGGGTGTTGGGTGTATCTTTTATGAGATGATGACGGGCCGTCCTCTCTTTCCTGGCTCTAGTGTGGAGGAGGAGCTTCACTTTATCTTTAAGCTTCTGGGTATGAACCAATCAGCTGGGGTTCCAATGTCTCTGACAGCCGGAGGTGGATGATTCAGGTCCAGGAAGATTCCGATTCCTTAATCGATTCTGAGAAACGATTCGATTCCTTATCGATTCTGTGAAACGATTCGATTCCTTTATCGATTCTGTGAAACGATTCGATTCCTTTATCGATTCTGAGAAACGATTCGATTCCTTTATCGATTCTGTGAAACGATTCGATTCCTTATCGATTCTGTGAATCGATTCGATTCCTTATCGATTCTGTGAATCGATTCGATTCCTTATCGATTCTGTGAAACGATTCGATTCCTTTATCGATTCTGTGAATCGATTCGATTCCTTTATCGATTCTGTGAATCGATTCGATTCCTTATCGATTCTGTGAAACGATTCGATTCCTTTATCGATTCTGAGAAACGATTCGATTCCTTATCGATTCTGTGAATCGATTCGATTCCTTTATCGATTCTGAGAAACGATTCGATTCCTTTATCGATTCTGTGAAACGATTCGATTCCTTTATCGATTCTTTGAAACGATTCGATTCCTTTATCGATTCTGTGAAACGATTCGATTCCTTTATCGATTCTGTGAAACGATTCGATTCCTTTATCGATTCTGTGAAGCGATTCGATTCCTTTATCGATTCTGTGAAACGATTCGATTCCTTTATCGATTCTGTGAAACGATTCGATTCCTTATCAATTCTGTGAATCGAGTCGATTCCTTATCGATTCTGTGAATCGATTCGATTCCTTTATCGATTCTGTGAATCGATTCGATTCCTTATCGATTCTGTGAAACGATTCGATTCCTTTATCGATTCTGAGAAACGATTCGATTCCTTATCGATTCTGAGAAACAATTCGATTCCTTATCGGTTCTGTGAAACGATTCGATTCCTTATCGATTCTGTGAAACGATTCGATTCCTTATCGATTCTGTGAAACGATTCGATTCCTTATCGATTCTGTGAAACGATTCGATTCCTTATCGATTCTGTGAAACGATTCGATTCCTTTATTGATTCTGTGAAACAATGAACTTGGTGAGGTCACGGTGACATTGGTCTACCTTCTCCTGGGACGTTCTATCGTTGCCTGCCTCGGTGAAAACAGAAGGCAGTGAACGGGAGCTGCAGCCTCTGATCCAGCCAGGCTGCCCGTCTCCTCACAGTCATCTAGATCTAATGGAGAAGGAACCCGTTTAATAAAAAAGCATTACTGTACAATTTCAGGAAATAAACTCCTCTCCCCCTGATTTAAATAAACGAGCGTCACTTTTCTCTTGCTCCCTGAACTGCGGAGCAACTTGGTAGCGTGTTTCGTTACATCCATTGCAATAGCTAGAATCATGTAAGAATTCCAGCTACCAGTAGTTCTAATTAAACATGCTAGCAATGTAGGGCTGGATTAACCAGAAAGGCACATCCCTTAATAACCCCAAAGAGAGGAAGGAAACTGGTTTATTTCCAGAAATAGCTTCTGATCTCCTAGGAACCACATTAAGCTCAGCCAGTGATATAAACTAGCTACTAACCACCAGAGTTTCCTTCCATGCTGGTCGTAACTTTAGCTTCTGTTTCGAAGGCTCTGGCGCTGCCTGGAATCGATAAGAGAATCGTTCGATTCCCATCCCTAAGAGAGGTTATACTGGAGACGGAGCAGCTGGTTAGAGGAACTGGATGTAGGAACACTGGAGAGGATTTTCACTTCCTGGACCTGAATTATCCACCATCAGCCAATCAGCTTTTTTATTGTTACTCACAGACTTTTTTTCTGCGTGAAGGTTCTCCCACGGAGCAAAGCTGGCCTGGAATCAGCTCCAATGAAGAGTTTGTGAATTTTAACTTTCCTCAGTACAAAGCAGAACGACTGAGCAACCACACCCCCAGGTACGCTGAAATACCCCCAGGTACGCAGAAACACCCCCAGGTACGCTGAAACACCCCCATGTACGCTGAAACACCCCCATGTACGCTGAAACACCCTAGCCTCGTGAGACCATCCTGATCTCGCGAGCTTTCAAGGTTTCACCCGCAGATCAGTCTGGAGACTCTCCGTTGAAGTTCAGTCTAAAGAACATGGCGGCTTCAGCCGATGAAACTAGCGTTAGCGTGGCTATCGAGCAAGTTTTATGGGAATTACAGAGTATTTCTTCTCTGAAAGAAGAGCAAAACACTGCTCTGGAGGCTTTTCTCAGAGGAAAAGATGTTTTTGCTCTTCTCCTGACTGGTTTCAGCAAGAGTTTGATCTATCAATTGGCTCCTCTTCGTCGTCGCTCTGTTAGTACGTCATATGCTTCGTTGATCTGATTGGTTTATTTGGCCCGTCTATCACCAACATAGGCCAATCAGCTAACCAGTATTTTCGCCCCTTCCCAAAATTACTTCAATGGAAGGTTTTCAAATGGAGCAAATCCATCTGGCGGAGTCAGGTTAGAAATGCCCCCAGCTATGCTGAAATATTCCCAGCTACGCTGAAATACTGACCAGTACTCTAATGCTACATTCAGACGGCTAGCAGCAGAAGCAGCTGGTTTCCATTAGAAGTCAATGGTTGACGCGCATCAAGGAGCAGCTAAAGGTCCTGCAGCACGTTTTCAGGAACAGGTGCAGCGCCTCATGAGCTTCTTTGCATCTGAGGCGTGAGACGCACTGTGAAAGCAGAAGCTGCTGCAGTTGGGAAAATTAAATTTTAGCTGCTGGACACGCCGCATCAACCAATGAGAGAAGCTGATCTGGGAGCTGGCAGGGAGTCAGACGCAGCACTGCTGATGCAGAGCGCTATGATCACTCCTCTGAAACAGTTTATTAACGCCTAAATTAACTTCAAATGCCTGCAGTTTGGATTACGTACGTGAAAAACGCTAACATCTACTTCCAGCCGCCACCAACAGGAGGGGAAAAATGATCATATGATTGTGATTTCTGTGCGTAAAAGTTTCTAAAATATGACAATATTTCTGGTTCTCTGTTAGAACCTGTTCAGGGTTCTAGGTTCTGGAATGTTCATATAAATTCTCTACTCAGTCGTGTAATAAAAAGGCTGCCTTTATCTTTACACATGAGAGGAACAAATCTGCACTTAATAGAAAACCACCAGGGGGAGCTCTAACCTTACAAATACACACAGCAGGGATGAAAACATTCAGGTTTTTTCTTTGTTTCTGATCAGTGCCAACAGCCCAAATAATTCACACATGCATAGAAATCACAGCTGGTTACAGATAAATGAATGAGAATAATAGCTGAACTTAGAGAAATGTGTTCAATACTTCAATCTATTTAACCATAACTACCTGCAGCTGAGCTGACCTTTAACACGGCAACATTTAAGCTTTTCTTCCAAAGCAGGATCCTTTTAGTTGCAGTTAGATTGTTTTTCTCTGAGTTGCTCCACGACAGCCGACGGTCGGATCAGAGACCGGCCGTCTGCCGATCCACACGCTAAAAGTCATCCTGGGTTTTTCCTTTCAGGCTCTGCAGCGAAGGGGTGGAGCTGCTGTCAAAGTTCCTGCAGGTCAGTGAACGCATCGCTGTGTTTCTATGGAATAACTCTGAACGCAGCTCTGATGAGAATCTCTTCTTTTTAACTTTAGTTTGAAGGGAAGAAGAGGATCTCTGCAGACGTGTCCATGAAACATGCTTACTTTAGTAACCTCGGAAACCGACTGCTGTCGCTTCCTGACAGTAAGTAGCTTTCAGGTGTCTTTGCCTGTTGTCACAACCATCTCACATGGTTCTTCTCAACCTTTCAGCTTCGTCCATCTTTAGTCTGTCAGAGATTCAACTGGAAAAGGAACGCTTGAGGCCGACGGCGGCGCCTGATCCAGGTAACTAAACCTGTGAGCGATCCTGGATGCCATTTAAACAAACTAAACACAAACCAGTAGGTGGCAGTAGTGTTCTTTGAATAAAAACATGGATGCCTCCAGTAAAGCACATTCACATGGAAATTACTCTGAATTAAAAACACTGATCATTTATTGAACAGGATGGAATCATTTCAGATTTAAAGAACTTTCAGAAGTTTAAATTCTCAATCTAACCAGACTTTTCCTTTAACAGGCGGTGGGGGGGGGGTCAGACCTCTGCTCAAAGTTTCTTCCCCTGTCTCTGTTCAGCTTCTAGCCCCGCTAGGAGGCGGAGTCTGCTGTTCTGACCCCTGAAGGAGGTGGAGTCAAACTGGGGGAGGAGTTTACTCTTACGACACCCAAAGGAGGCGGAGCCATCTAAAAAGGATCTCAGCTGGAAGTTTACTTTATAGGAGCTGTGACCCCGGTTTGTAGACGTGAAACAAAGAAGATTCAATATTTTAGGAATGTGAAGAAAACTTGTTTACAGATGCAATAATGAATCACAGCAGCTACCGACTAATCAGAGGGCAGCATGTTGAACCTGCAAGGTTCTGTCTTCCTATTTACTTCTAAGATCAAACCCACAGATATGTGACATCACTATGATGTCATAAAGCCAGGTAGAACACGGTCCTGATAGTCTGTCAGGTGTTTCTGTTACATAACGATTAATTCAGAGTTTTCTCTTTTATGCTCAGAGCTCCTCCTGACTGAGATCATGATGTTCGCATTCGTTGGTCATGCGATCAAAGCAGCAGGTCACATGGTGATCATAACACGCCGTATGGTTGCAGTGGCAATGAGTCACCTGGTTGCTGTTACATTTTACCTGGTTGTTTTAATGGATCCCCTGTTTGAATCAGGTCTTCTGGTTACTATAAAGAGTTCGTTGCTGCAGTTAACGATTCCCGGTCACGGTAACGGGTCACCTGGTTGCAGTAAAAACTTTATTTTTTTCATTATTCTTAACCTTTCAGCAGGAGGAAGCCATTTGAACTCTTTAAGGCCTGGTTATCCTCCTCAGCAGTGTGTCGCAGATATTTTTGCTTTATGCCCAATATTGAAGCGTGGCCTGCGCTGTTATTCCACGCCACAACGCCAGAGGGCCAATCAGGAACTAGCTGTGGGTCTAGATACGGCCGAGGCGGCGATGAAGTGGGGGCAAATAAGTGCGACAAGGGAGGAACATGAGGGCCAAAAAGGGCGGGAATCCAGGTGGAAAATGGTCCCAGCGTTCTCGCACACCTCGCTCTGCTAGCTGCTCCATCTTCACCAGGCGTTTTCCACAATGGCGGCCAGACAAACAGAACAAGCCGGTAAGGAACCAAACGGGAGCGGCCGTAAATTTGACCAATCAGAGGCCTCCTGTCTGTGCTCACCTACATTTTTCTATTGTCTGTGGAAGGGGGCGGGGCATATCTGCGTTCACTGCGACACACGCAGACCACCTGCTTTCTGAGTATAAACCTGCCTTTATTGTGAAAGTCTTCAGCTGCTTCCTGCTCTGTGTTTAGCAAACAGTTTTTACGGTAATAATCTTTCCGTCTGATGAAGCTGAAACTCAGAGATGATATCTACGGTGTGACTGCAGTACACAGAGGAAGTGGAACCAGCAGCTGCTTCATTTCAGGTTTATATCGATGGGGAAGATGCTCTGTTGATGGAGCATCTGAGTGGAGTTTACATGTTCTCCTATGCAGGTGTTCTATAGGGTTCTACTTGGGTTCTTCAACTTCCTTTAAGTCCAAAGAGATGAGCTGGGTTCTGGGTGTCTGGGTCGGGTTGTGTGTGTCGGCACCGTCACCCTGCATGGAGGCTGGGGAATAAACCAGAGATGGGCGGATCCAGGGTGTGATATCATCTGGACCTTCTGACTCATCCAATCAAAGCTCAGAGGAAACTGAGGCTCTAAATGGTTGATTTGGATAAAAACCATAAGTTTTATCGGAGTGGGCGGGGCTTCAACCCAAGCAGACAGATTAGCGATGTTTTATACTGTTGAAGGCGTTGCTGTTTTTTCTGAGGTAAATCCTGGACATGATCAGTTTTAGCAATAGTGAGGAACTCGTTAATTCCTAACGAGCTTTTGATTTGGAAGGAAGCTGAAATTATGATCCGCTGTTGGAGGCCAACTCCTCTCTCTGCTGCAGTTCTAAGGCAGGCATGGATGTTTCAAAATAAAAGCATTCCATAAAGATGAAATTTTGACAAAGGGACAGAGCAGTTGAGGCTTTAAATCGAAGTTCTTTATGTTCATTTCTATTATTTTCCTCTGTATTAAGTTTCTCTGCATGAAATGATTTGTTGACACCTGCAGGAGCCTGAAAGGTGCAGCTTCTTGTTTTTCTCTGGACTCTCGGCTTGTTCCTCGGGAACAAACTCTAAAGTGAACCTTCTCTCAGCCACGTTCTCTATCCATCTATGACTGTTGAATGTACCTACCGGCTGCTCGGCGGCTGCAGAGACCACAGCATATGCAGAGAAAGAAGCAAAGCTTTTAACCATCAGAGGATCTTTCCTGCAACACGTTTAGAAGGTGAAAGATCATGGAGCTGTTTCTGCTCCACAGGGGGGCAGAATCTGCTCCTTCAGACTTCCTAAATTATTATCGTTGTTTTTGGACGTTAAACCAAAGTTCTCGGCAATATACTGAACTGCATGATGGTATTCTTCCAGTGAACTTCCATGCTGTTAATCTTGGAAATCTTCCACTTGCTGAAAAAGCACTGAAGTGTTTGTTTTACTTGAATGAAAATAGGAAGAGGATGTTGTTCTTGTTGTATTTATCTGTATGTATTCTGGATATATAACTGACTATTCAATAAAGGGTTTTATTTATTATCAGTTTGGTTTGTTGTTTGAGCTGGCTGATTGCATGTTATGGAGAACATCTGTGTTGGTATGAAGAGTTTCTGTCCCAATTCTATTCTATTCAGTTTATTTCTATAGCTCCAATTCACATCATGTCATCTCAGGTCACTTTATAGATCCAGATCAACCAGATCATCCAGTCAGATTGATTCAAAGTTTTCTATCTAAGGAAAACCAGCTGATTGCATCGACTCATTGACTCTTCAGCAATCCCTCACACTAAGCATGCTTGTAGCGACAGTGGAGAGGAAAAACTCCCTTTGAACAGGAAGAAACCTCCAGCAGAACCAGGCTCAGTGTGAGCGGCCATCTGCTGAGGCCCACTGGGGTTCAAGGAGACAGAAGCAGACATAGAAAAAGAAGCATAGATACAAAAGGCAACTGTCAACCAGCTCCACAGGCGGCCCCGTCCAGGAAACACACAGCCAGGCAGACGAGCTCCGAGCCAGCTCCCATGTTGGACTAAAATGCTGCACTTTAACTTGTTCAATAACTAATATGCCATCACTATTTAATACCCTTTGCAATAACCTGTTTTATATTTAAGATCCAGTATAACTGTATGATAACCCTGTTAAATAAGAGACTTCAGCTTTTATTTATATATATATAATGTGGACATATATTGTATATACTGTTTATACCCCATGCACCTTTTCCTCCTTTAGACATTTTGACTGTTGAGCTGATGTAAGCAGGACATTTTTTCACTGTGAGATCAATAAAGTCAATCAATGGTGGGGAAGGATGCTGCTCAGACCTGATAGGCCTAAACCGATGGTCGGTAACACGCGGCACCACAGCCGCATGCGGCTCTTTAGCGCCCCCTTTGCAGCTCCCTTGAGCTTTTTCAAAAATATGTGAAAATCGATTTTTTGTTTTTGTTTTGTTTAGTTTTAATATGGTGTGCAGGAAGTCAAACTAAAATTGTTAATTATTAAGTTTTCCAATGCTGTAAGCATTTGTATAATGAATAAATTTAAATAATTTGAGTCATAGCCATAGAGATCAGTGGTTATAACTTGCAGCTAGCGCAGCGCGGCGCCACGCTAACAAAGCTGCAGGTGCGTCTCGGACCATGGATCCCAAAGGGAAGAAAAGAGGATTCAAAGAATTCACCAATCGTTTGCTTTTATTATCAATGAGGAAGGATTGCCTGCATTTTTTCTTTGTAATGAGAGGTTGTGAAAAAAAAAAAAATTGGAAAGGCATTTCCAGGTGTAGGAGCCATTTATAGTTGTTGGTGTTTAGGTGTGGTTTGTTTCTGGTTAATTTGTTTTGGGTGGTGGTGTTTTGTTTAAGTTGACACACTGACCTATATTCTGCTCTACCACTGGCGGCGGTGTGGAAGGAAAGGCTTGATAGGTGAGAGCGCAGAAAGGGTTTGGGGTGACGGGAGGTCATACGGTTTTTACAGCTTTCTTTGGCACCCAATAGCCTGCGTCCTCTGGTTAAATTCTGTTATATTCACATTCTCCATAATTACCTGTCCATCTGACTTCTTGTAAAGACCGCAGCTCGGATTGTTTGGACAGTTTGTTCATATGTTTACTTCAATAAATGGGAACGCCAATACCTTATATCCTGGTTTCGACATCATTTTGCAAGCGTTAAATTCCAGATGGTTGCAAGGATGGAAATCATCCACAGATCCAACAGGTGGCGCTCTGATGCAGGGATGGAAAATTTTCTTTCATTTTTTCCCCAAGTCCTAAAAATATAAACGCCAAGGAACGCTGGCCAAGGAGGATGTGGGGTTTCACGGTTAGAGAGCTCTGCTCTGATGGATGTCAGTTCCTGCTTGGTTCCTCATGACTCCATCAGCTCCTCCCAACAGAAACTCGTCCACCATAGAAAGATTCCTTTATCCCGTTTCTATCATTTCCTCAATGCAACAAAACTTAAAGCGTGCGGTAAATGGCGGTGAAGCGGCAGCGTGCAGTGAGAGCGTTCACCGCTCCTCCCTCACCTCATGCAGGTATCTGACATTTGCTCCAGGATAAACATTTAATCATTAATGCTTATTTAGTATTTAAGCCCACAGTCATTTTCTATAGTGGTCTAATACACTTAGAGCCCGTGTTGCCATACGAGGCATACATAAGACTTTTAAATTTTTGCGGCTCCAGATAGATTTATTTTTTTGGTCCAATATGGCTCTTTGAGCAGTTTGGGTTGCTGACACCTGGCCTAAACGTGTTGTGAGGGTCTGCTGGGAACGTCTGGCAGCGTCCCCCATTAGAACGCAGCTTTAACTTTCACCTCCAGGAGAGCTTTGAACACTTTCCGAGGGAATCGGGGCACATTGCGTCTGAGTGGACCATGTTCTGTGCCTGTATTGTTGAGGCGGCTAGTCAGAGCTGTGGCCGCACGGTTGTTGGTGCATCTTGTGGCGGGAACCCTTGAACATGTTGGTGGACATCAGCAGTGAGGAAAGACTTAGCCAACTTTTCTCATTTTGTTTACACAGTGTATACGAAACATAGTTTAGATTTTTACACCTTTTATAACATTTCCATTGCATTTAGTGCAGCAGTGATCAAATGTAGACAGTCTGGGAGAAAAAACATGGTGCAAAAAATGCTGATATGGAAGTTCAGAGCATTAGTATATAGTTCAGGGAAGAAGCTGCTGCAGAACCTGCTGGTCCTGCATTGAATGCTGGGAAGCCTCTTCCCAGAGGGCAGCAGGGAGAACAGTCCATGGTGGTGGGGTGGGGGGGGGAATGCCAGTTCATATATCCAGTTTGCGTTACTCACAACCAATGGCGTTCATCGCCTAAACTCCACAGGCTGTCAACGTCCAACGACGATCTTCCTACTCGTTCCGATCCACGAGTTCACCACCGAACATCACTCATACTCCGGTATCCTCAACACTGCTAGCGAAGTGCCCGAAAGTCAGTTAACTGCCGGATAGCGTGTCCAAACCAGCAACCGCAGAAGTTCTCCTCTCCTCGCGATCAACAACGTAGGTAACGGGGTTGACCCAGATATGTCAGTGTCCGCTGGCCCTTATAAAACTGTCTGTCAACTCGTATCAGCTAACAGAACACGAAAAGGAATAAAAGTCTGTTGTCAAACAGAGCCACCAGGAAAAAAAACCGGCCCTTTCCTTTTCTTCCTCCTCAGAGCCCCCCCGTTTCCATGGCAGCCCCTGCTCCCAATGGAAAACCAGGGATAGAAACGAACACACAGTATCAAAAATATATATTACAATATAAAACAAGTACAATGTTAAAAGCACATTAAGTCTCAGAAATAAAACATATAATACTCTCAAAACCTTTGAATAGATTAGCTTTGTAAATGTCAGGTGGATTACAATTACATTAAGAATTACTTATTAGATCTCATATTAAACTACATGTTAGTGCACCAAAAATAGATCAAGTCTTTACCCGTTTTTTTTTTTTTTTTTTTTTTTTTTTAGGTGTGTTACACTCTCCCCCTACCGAAAAAGGTCATGTCCCCATGACACAGGACAAGATAACAATCAATGTCATCCACCTTAACAAAATACCCATAGACACACACAGAGACAAAGTTAGCTGCAGGTAATCTAGACTGGGACCATACTTAAACTTAGAGTCTAGAGTCTAGAGCCTATCCATTTAAACAGAGTACTGACATACCGAATACCAGTAGAAGGGGCAATGTCTGACCTATTAACTACAGGACAGAGGGATAGGGAAGTTACTGAGGTGGGCTGCCCTGGGGAGTCATATGCCAGCCTTGCCGGTGCCCTTCTCACCCTCTGGGGTCTTGGGGCTTCATGTTCGGGGCATCTTGGTGTCCTCAAGTCATGGGAAGACCTCTGGTGGCATACTTGATTCTCTGAGTCATCAGTCCTCATCTCTTGCAGACCATCCGTCGGCTGCATTTCCTGTTCAGCACCAGGCAGGGGTGAGTCGTGACTCGTGTCAACAGTGGGTTCATCCTGATCAGACGGTAGGCTGGGAGCAGAGTGACTGGGTGTGATATCAGGGTCAAGCAGAGGTATGTCTGCATCAGAGTGGTCTGGTGACAGGACAGGGGAATCAGCAGTGGACACATCTTGAGCAAATGGCAGGCCGGGAACAGAGTGACTGGGTGGGGGATGAGGTGTGTCTGCACCAGGGGGGTTTGGTGAGAGGTATGGGGGGTTCCCAGGGAGAATTAAACTAGGATGAGAAGTGAAGGCAGCCTCATGGGAAGAAACAGGTGAGTGTGAAGTGGACGGGCTTACTATAGAGTTAGAGTCACTGGGTATTGCAGACAAGTCTCTTTCAAAGAATAATCCAATGGGAACGTCAGAGTCATCATCGTCTGTCTCTTGGACCATGTGTGGATAGAATGGAGTATGAACACCCAGCTCCTCTCCTTCCGACTCAGATGTGGACGGTCCACTGGCCAAACTGCTCTCCATGATTCAATTCAGTTTCAATTCAATTCAGTTTATTTATATAGCGCCAAATTCACAACACATGTCATCTCAAGGCACTTTACAGTTCAACCAGATCATACAGTCAAATTGATACAAAGTTTTCTATCTAAGGAAAACCAGTTGATTGCATCGACTCATTGACTCAAATACAATCCCTCACACTAAGCATGCTTGTAGCGACAGTGGAGAGGAAAAACTCCCTTTTAACAGGAAGAAACCTCCAGCAGAACCAGGCACCAGTGCTGGCTTCCTTTTCAGCTGTCAGCTTGACCTTCTCTTGGGCTCAGTCCTCTCATCAGTGTCGCCAGACTTCAGTTGTACATCTTGCCCAAGGGGTAGCAGCAAGTTGCGGTGAAGAACCTTGTCAGGACCCACTCCATTCTCTGGTTTCAGCTTAAACACAGGTAAGTCTGGCATTTGACTCTGTACAATGTAGGGCTCTGAACACCAACGGTCTGCTATCTTATGCCTCCCTTGTAGACCAACGTTCTTCAGTAACACTCTATCGCCAGGAGCAAGTGGACAGTATCGAACTCTCTGATCATATCTTTGCTTGTTTCCTTCATTTCTTTTTCTGGCCATGCTTTCTGCAATCTGATAAGCAGCCTGAAGGTCTCGTCTCAGGTTGGTGACATACCTTGCATAAGACTTGGGCGATGAGGTGTCACTGGACACGCCAAAGCATACATCAACTGGCAACCTAGCCTCCCGCCCAAACATCAACAAGTAATGACTGTAACCAGTACTGTCATTCTTTGTGCAGTTGTATGCATGGACAAGGTAACTGATGTGCTGGCTCCATCTGCCTTTCTCTTCGGGTGTCAGTGTGCCAAGCATATTGAGCAGTGTCATGTTGAAACGCTCAGGCTGCGGATCTCCTTGCGGGTGATATGGGGTGGTTCGTGACTTCCTCACTCCAAGAATGCTCAGCAGTTCATGAATGAGACGACTCTCAAAATCTCTGCCCTGATCAGAGTGCACTCGGTTAGGTAGACCATAGTGGATGAAGTATTTCTCCCATAACACTTTGGCAACTGTTGAAGCTTTTTGGTCTTTGAATTTCAATTCAGTTTATTTATATAGCACCAAATTCACAACACATGTCATCTCAAGGCACTTTACAGTTCAACCAGATCATACAGTCAAATTGATACAAAGTTTTCTATCTAAGGAAAACCAGTTGATTGCATTGACTCATTGACTCAAATACAATCCCTCACACTAAGCATGCTTGTAGCGACAGTGGAGAGGAAAAACTCCCTTTTAACAGGAAGAAACCTCCAGCAGAACCAGGCTCAGTGCGAGCGGCTATCTGCCGAGGCCGACTGGGGTTCAAGGAGACAGAAGCAGAGACACAAAAAGCAGCTGTAAAAGGCGGCCCCGTCCAGGAAACACACAGGAAACACACAGCCAGGCAGACGAGCTCCAAGGCAGCTCCCATGCCAGAGGATGAAGAGAGCACATCCACCCAGCCACGGCCAGAGAAACAGGACCACACCTGAAGACAGGCCGATCTCCAACATCTACAAACAAGGGTGTTGATGGAAGCAGCACAGCTGATGTTTCTTTCCTGGATGACGTCACAGCCAAACAGGAACAGACGAGGCAAAGCTACTCTGAGGAAAAGCAGAGAGAGCAGAAGGTTAGAGATTGAACAAACAGATTCTGCAGAATAGGAGAACAGAGAGAGAATGAAGAAGAATGATGAAATGGGGGTCCCTATGTCCTCCAGCAGTCTAAACCTATAGCAGCATAACTATAGAGATAGCTCTGGATAACCTGAGCCACTCTAACTATAAGCTTTATCAAAAAGGAAAGTTTTAAGCCTAGCCTTAAAAGTAGACAGGGTGTCTGCCTCACGGATTTAAACTGGTAGTTGGTTCCACAGGAGAGGAGCCTGATAACTAAAAGATCAGCCTCCCATTCTACTTTTAGAAATTCTAGGAACCACTAGTAAACCTGCAGATTGAGAGCGAAGTGCTCTGTTAGGAACATAAGGAACAATCAGATCTCTGATATAAGATGGAGCTTGGCCATTTAAGGCTTTATATGTGAGAAGGAGGATTTTAAATTCTATTCTGGATTTAACAGGAAGCCAATGAAGAGAAGCCAGGATAGGCGAGATATGATCTCTCTTTTTAATTTTCATCAGAACTCTGGCTCCAGCATTTTGGATCAGCTGAAGGCTTTTAACTACAGTTTGTGGACTTCCTGATAGTAAAGAATTACAATAGTCCAGCCTTGAAGTAACAAATGCATGGACTAGTTTCTCAGATTCACCCCTGGACAGGAGATTTCTAATTTTTGCAATGTTCCTCAGATGAAAGAAGGAAATTCTAGAAACCTCTTTGATCTGGGATTTAAATGACAGGTCCTGATCAAAAATAACACCAAGATTTTTTACTTTATTTAGTGGGAAAGGCCTGTGCGTACCGGGTGTAGTGATCAGTTACAACAAGCACGTTGCAGATATTCTTGGAATCTGGCTCAAGAGACAGAAAGTCGATGCAGATGAGATCCATCGGCCCATTACTGCTGAGGTGGTGAAGTTCAGCAGCTCTGGCTGGCAGGGTCTTTCGCTGGATGCATCTAGCACAGTTCTTGCAGTACTTCTCAATATATGCCTTCATCCGGGGCCAGTAAAATCTCTCTCTCACAAGCTCATAAGTCTTATCAAATCCTAAGTGGCCAGACTGATCGTGTAAAGACTGAAGCACTGTCTCTCTGAACTCTTTCGGGAGTAGCAACTGCTGATGGGGTGGGGCATTAGGGGGCTTTGACACTCTGTAGAGGACAGAATTCTTCAACTCTAGCTTGTCCCATTCTTTCAGCAACAGTGGGATGTCTGCATGCTTCTTCCTGTCAGCACAGTGGCAGTCTTTTTGAGAGACAGCTTTCCACACCTCTCCAATGCATTGGTCTGCCCGCTGGGACCGGGCAAGATCAACTGTGCTCAACCGGGGGAGATGGTGTGTGGTCACAGCTGAGACATTGCAGAAGGCCCGCGGTACAGCTTGCTTGGAGGCTCCAAAGAGGTCTATGGCTCGGTGAGGCTGAGAGTGTTTGGAACAGCAGACATGGGACACTTGGCACACAGCTTTGACACCGGCTGATGAAATCTGGCGGCGAGACAGTGCATCCGCGTCTATGTTCTCTTTTCCCGGCCGATATTTCAAGCTGAAGTCGTAAGTCGACATTGCTGCCAGCCAGCGGTGTCCAGCTGCATCTAACTTAGCTGTAGTGAGAACGTAGGTGAGTGGGTTGTTATCGGTATTCACTTCGAACTTCACCCCATACAGGTAATCGTGCAGCTTCTCTGTAACAGCCCACTTCAGTGCCAGGAACTCCAGCTTGTGAGTGGGGTAGTTCTTTTCAGAGGGGGATAGACTCCTGCTCACAAAGGCAACTGGACGCAAACCATCTCCTTGATCCTGGTACAGCACACCCCCCAAACCTTCATGGCTGGCATCCACATGAAGGGTGTAGGGATACTGTGGGTCTGCAAACGCTAGGACAGGTGCTTCTGACAGGGTCTGCTTGAGAGTTTCAAAGGCTACTTCATACTCTGGACTCCATCTGGATCCGAATGGTTCTGAGGAGTGGAACACTTGCTGTCGCTCTTGGGTGGGCTGTGCCTGTGTCACGACTTTTCTGGACTTTGTGCAGGGCACACCAGCTGGCATACAGCCCTTCAGCAGCTGATTCAGTGGGTAGCAGATTTGTGAGTAGTCTTTCACAAACCGCCTGTAATACCCACTGAAACCAAGGAAAGAGCGGAGAGCAGAGATGTTGTTGGGGCGTGGCCAGGACCTCACAGCCTCCACTTTAGCAGGGTCTGTGGAGACACCCTCCCTGGAAACAATGTGTCCCAGGTAGTTAACAGAGGTGCAGCAGAATTGGCACTTGTCCAGCGACAACTTCAGCCCCTCCTCTTTCAACCTGTCCATGCCCTTCAGCAGCCGTTGCTCATGTTCTTCCAGTGTTTTTCCAAACACTATCAAATCATCAAGGTACACTAGCACTTCCAACAGGTTCATATCGCCTACCGTTCTCTCCATTGTACGCTGAAAAGTAGCAGGGGCACCAGAGATTCCTTTCGGCATTCTCTCAAACTGGTAGAACCCAGCAGGACAGATGAATGCAGTCTTCTCTTTGTCAGCTTGGCTTAAGGGTATCTGGTAGTAGCCACTCCGCAGGTCAAGCACACTGAACCACCAGCTTCCACTCAAACAGGCAAGTGCATCCTCAATCCTTGGCACAGTGTACTGGTCAGGGACAGTCCGTCTGTTCAATGTCCTGTAATCCACACACATACGAATAGTGCCATTTTTCTTCCGCACCACCACAATGGGAGATGCATATGGACTTATGGATTCGGAAATGATGCCAGCTTTGAGGAGTTGATCCAGATGCTGTCTCACGTCAGCCACATCACCTGGGGGCAGGCGCCTGGAACGCTCACAGAATGGCTTCCCCTCTGTAACCCATATGGTGTGATCAGTGTTTTTTGCGCAGCCCACATCAAATTCTCCTTGGGAAAAGACCTCCTTCCGTTGCAGCATCTTCCTGCACAGTCTCTCTTTCTACTCCTTTGGCACTGGAGAGTCGGCAAAGTTGAATGCAGCAGGAGTCAGTTCATTGGAGGCAGTTTGTGTTGTAGGGCCTTTATCCACAATATCCACTGAGAACAGCTGAGCAATGGGCACTCTTCGGTTGAGTGTAACTTTTCGAGTTGACATGTTCCTGACAGTGACTGTGATGCGACGGTTCTGCACCTCTTCAGCACTCTTGAGGATAGGAAGAACCATGAGTTCATCAGGAAAAGTTGCGTCGTCAGCCTGCTCTACCAGCACACTCTGGGTGTTCACAGGGTGAGGGAACTTTGGGATGCCACTGATGGTCACTGTTGCACCCGGGGGTATTATCTTCTCCTTAGCCTCAGCAAGCCACACCGTGCCCCTCTTCCTGTCTGCCACCTCGTCAGGTACTTTCTGGAACACCTTATATGCCTCTTCAATCTCTGGATGTACCCTCATGGTCATCAAGAAATCTTCTCCTTTCAATCTACAGGAATTGAAAAGACGCCTTACTACAGAGGTGTTAGTGCCAACTATGATGGATGCCTCCCCTTTGACGGTCGGGTCTGGGCACACCAACACAAGTGCCTCAACTGTCTCCGTCACTCCCACTAAGTCGCTGCTGAATTCCAATCTTAAGCACAAGTAGCCATCATAGGGATATTCTTCAACACTGAGTCCCCATAACTCCAGGCAGTGAATTGGAGTCAGTGGTATGTGCTTTAAGTATTTCTGGTAGAACGAGCGGTAAAGAAGGGTGACTTGAGATCCACTGTCAAGTAAAGCTTTGGCGTAGATGTCTTCAATTCGAACTGAGACAACTGAGCTAGGACCAACAAGGCCTACTGGGAGCGTAGCTTTCTGTCCTTGCAGTGGCTTGCACTTTGTGGAATGTGTCAGCACCGGGACAACAGTTCGTTCCCTTACTGGGTCCCTGGGAAGTTTCCCGCCGGACGTCTAAGCTTTATGAGACACTGGTTAACTTTCCTGAGGTTCTCTGCATTCTGGCATTGGTGTTGGAAATGGCCATCCTCCCCGCACTTGTAGCAGAAAACATCAGCTGTGTCCTGTCTTACTCTCTCTTCCCTCTACCCGTGCATTGGGCCTTTGTGAGGTGATCGGTGGCGTTGCTGAGGGTGATGAGACAGAGAAGGAGAGCAGGCGCGTCATCTCGCTTTTCAGGTGTTGCACCTCTTTAGTCAGACTCTCAACTGAAAGGGCAGTTTCAGAAGGTACTGGGCTGGGACTTTAGAACGCAGCAGGGTTGGTGCTGTACTCAACCGGAGCAACCATAGCAAAGACGGTGACATGACTGGCTGTAGGCCTTTCAAAGATCAGAGCCTCCTCTGCTCTCACTTCACGCAGCAGATCAGTGAAACTGGGTGAAGGCTTGAATTTATAGACCAGCATGATGCGGAGGGCAACCAGGTATTAGGCTGTGCGCCCCGTGCAACTTGCTCAGTGCGGGTCCCATCCATCTCTCGTAGCAGAATTCCCCCCTTTCGGAACACAGAATGCAGCAGCTTGTCGATTCTGAGGACATATGCTGAGAGTTTCTCTCCTTGCAGCTGAAAAGTGTTGCGGAACTTGAACATGAGGTCTAGAGCACTCTCAGTAGTTCCAAATGCAGTTTCCAGTGTGGCTAAGTAATCGTCTGCCGTTGAATTGGGCTTGCTCACTCTCAAGCATCTTACAATATCCGCTGCTGGCCCTTTAAGACATTCTGCAATTTTCTGCTTCTTCTGGGTGTCTGGGCACTTCCACTCCTCAAGCAGATGTGTCATCTGTTCTGCCCAAGCATCATATTCCTCTTCTCCAGGCGGTGTTGGCTTGATACCTGAGAATACTCGAAGCCTTCGGTGGATTGGATTTTCCACAGGGGCTGCCTGACATTTGTCCACTAGAGATGTGATGGCATTGACAAGCTGTGTGTTCAGGTCTAATGATGCTGGTGGTGACATAGCAGTAGAGGGCATGACAAGATTTGGCATTACAGGGAAAGGCATGGAAGGATGTGACACCGCAGAGAGAGGCAAGGCAGGATTTGGCATTGCAGGGGCAAGCATGGAAGGATGTGGCACCGCAGAGAGAGGCATGGCAGGATTCAGCATTGCAGGGACGGGCATGGAAGGATGTGGCACCGCAGGGATAGACATGGCAGGATTCAGTATTGCAGGGACGGGCATGGAAGGATGTGGCACCGCAGAGAGAGGCATGGCAGGATTTGGCATTGCAGGGGCAAGCATGGAAGGATGTGGCACCGCAGAGAGAGGCATGGCAGGATTCAGCATTGCAGGGACGGGCATGGAAGGATGTGGCACCGCAGAGAGAGGCATGGCAGGATTCAGTATTGCAGGGACAGGCATGGAAGGGGTGAGCAGGCCTTGCACATCAGCGACAGTCTTTCCTTCATTAGCCAGGAAGGCTTTCAGTTTTGCTTGAAAATCTTCCTGTGGGGGAATCTTCATAGGCAAGGCTTCAGCAGCGACACAGACCACCCAGGGAGCCACCCCAGTACTAAGGGCTACCTGTTCAGGCATCCTATCCTGTGATACTTCAAGGAGAATTAACTGGCTCGTGCCACAGGCTGCCAGGCACCTACCTATGATTTTGGACCTACCAAAGACCCCTGTATTTTCTAGTGTTTGATACACAACCTCATCTGTAACATCTACAGGTACGTTACCAAGCACTACTGCTCTTTTGAAATCGATACCCTTTTCATTACACCAAATAATGATCTGTTCAGCCTCCAAATTTCAACACAGTGTAAATACTAGTAATGGCAGTAAAATAGCCAATGCTATCGCATTAAAATAACAAAATTAAACCATGAAATATTAGACAAATTAAATTCCCATTGCAGAATATTACAGTCCCATTTACCTTAAAAGCACAGCAATCAACTCAAATCCCGGACGAGCCCCCACATGTAGTCACCCTGCTATGTAGCATTTCAAAATACCGGCACCACACATCTATTCAATTCAGTTTTCAATTCAGTTTATTTATATAGCGCCAAATTCACAACACATGTCATCTCAAGGCACTTTACAGTTCAACCAGATCATACAGTCAAATTGATACAAAGTTTTCTATCTAAGGAAAACCAGTTGATTGCATTGACTCATTGACTCAAATACAATCCCTCACACTAAGCATGCTTGTAGTGACAGTGGAGAGGAAAAACTCCCTTTTAACAGGAAGAAACCTCCAGCAGAACCAGGCTCAGTGCGAGCGGCCATCTGCCGAGGCCGACTGGGGTTCAAGGAGACAGAAGCAGAGACACAAAAAGCAGCTGTAAAAGGCGGCCCCGTCCAGGAAACACACAGGAAACACACAGCCAGGCAGACGAGCTCCAAGGCAGCTCCCATGCCAGAGGATGAAGAGAGCACATCCACCCAGCCACGGCCAGAGAAAAAGGACCACACCTCAAGACAGGCCGATCTCCAACATCTACAAACAAGGGTGTTGATGGAAGCAGCACAGCTGATGTTTCTTTCCTGGATGACGTCACAGCCAAACAGGAACAGACGAGGCAAAGCTACTCTGAGGAAAAGCAGAGAGAGCAGAAGGTTAGAGATTGAACAGATTCTGCAGAATAGGAGAACAGAGAGAGAATGAAGAAGAATGATGAAATGGGGGTCCCTATGTCCTCCAGCAGTCTAAGCCTATAGCAGCATAACTATAGAGATAGCTCTGGATAACCTGAGCCACTCTAACTATAAGCTTTATCAAAAAGGAAAGTTTTAAGCCTAGCCTTAAAAGTAGACAGGGTGTCTGCCTCACGGACTAAAACTGGTAGTTGGTTCCACAGGAGAGGAGCCTGATAACTAAAAGATCTGCCTCCCATTCTACTTTTAGAAATTCTAGGAACCACTAGTAAACCTGCAGATTGAGAGCGAAGTGCTCTGTTAGGAACATAAGGAACAATCAGATCTCTGATATAAGATGGAGCTTGGCCATTTAAGGCTTTATATGTGAGAAGGAGGATTTTAAATTCTATTCTGGATTTAACAGGAAGCCAATGAAGAGAAGTTACAAAAATAAGAGGTTTTCTTGCCTTGAAATTTGGATGAGGGAAATTAAGGGTTAAATGTTCAAAAGAGTTGTAGGTATTAACTGTTTTGGGATTAATCAGTAAGTCAGACTGGAAGATTGTTGCTACTCCTCCTCCTCGCCCAGAACTTCTGGGGATGTGAAAATTTAAATAGCTTGAAGGAGTTGCCTCATTTATGCTCACATAATCCTCTTGCTGCAGCCAGGTTTCTGTAAGGCAAAACAAGTCAATGTGATTATCACAAATCAAGTCATTAACTAGCAGACTTTTAGAGGAAAGCGATCTTATGTTAAACAGACCACATTTAATTGTTTTAACTTTTTCCCCAATTGGAGTTATTTTGATTTTAATTAGATTATCATGATTTACTCCTTTGGGAATCTTTGCTAATTTATTAGATTTTGGTTGTGGGCAAGACACTGTCTGGATGGAGTATAGAGTGGGTAACAGTAGAGAAGCTGCAGAGATGTGTGTTAAACTACAACTCTGCTTCCTGGTCTGCACCCTGGGTGGTCAGGTTTGATTAATAACTTACCTCAGAGACAGTTATTTCGAAATTTACACTAGATTACATACACAAATTATCAAAACAACATTAGAAATGGAAGGTGAAATGCCAAGGGTAAAAGATAAACAATAACCATTTATTTGTACCATTTAAGAACTCTCTTTCGACCCAGACAGATAAGTAATGCTGTCAACAGACACGCATCAACCCAAAGCAGAAGAAAAGGGAGGAAATAAAATACCCGGCCGGGGTTAAAATAAACAGTTTCTAAGGGCCCAGTTGGTGCGCGGGTGGAGCTCATTCATAGTTCAGTTCATATATCCAGTTTGCGTTACTCACAACCAATGGCGTTCATCGCCTAAACTCCACAGGCTGTCAACGTCCAACGAAGATCTTCCTACTCGTTCCGATCCACGAGTTCACCACAGAACATCTCTCGTACTCCGGTATCCTCAACACTGCTAGCGAAGTGCCCGAAAGTCAGTTAACTGCCGGCTAGCGTGTCCAAACCAGCAACCGCAGAAGTTCTCCTCTCCTCGCGATCAACAACGTAGGTAACGGGGTTGACCCAGATATGTCAGTGTCCGCTGGCCCTTATAAAACTGTCTGTCAACTCGTATCAGCTAACAGAACACGAAAAGGAATAAAAGTCTGTTGTCAAACAGAGCCACCAGGAAAAAAAAACGGCCCTTTCCTTTTCTTCCTCCTCAGAGCCCCCCCGTTTCCATGGCAACCCCTGCTCCCAATAGAAAACCAGGGATAGAAACGAATACACAGTATCAAAAATATATATTACAATATAAAACAAGTACAATGTTAAAAGCACATTAAGTCTCAGAAATAAAACATATAATACTCTCAAAACCTTTGAATAGATTAGCTTTGTAAATGTCAGGTGGATTACAATTACATTAAGAATTACTTATTAGATCTCATATTAAACTACATGTTAGTGCACCAAAAATAGATCAAGTCTTTACCCGTTTTTTTTTTATTTATTTTTTTAGGTGTGTTACATACTGTTCTCTGCAAAGATGCAGAGGTATGACATCTGAACAAGGTGTGTATGCTTCTACGGCCGAACATGGCAGAAACCACAGAAAACAGGAAGCCACATCAAAGCCAAATACTGCAGCGCTTCACAGTGAGAAAATAAAACCCATTTTATCCCCAAAGGAAATGATCAGTTTCACTGCTGCAGGTTTCCACCATCTGCTGTGAACGGAAATGTTCCATCTTTTAGTTTACCATCATGCTTCTGTGTTTCTCAGCTTCCTCTTAGCGATGTGCCATCTAATGCACAACCTGTACTATTGTATTAACTAGTTGAACCTGAACTCATACTTTTAAATTTGTTAAAAGACAATTATTATTTTGTTATGTTATTTTGTTAGTTCTGGTACATCTGGCGGGGGAGACTTTCAGTCTGGACAGACGATTCTCCTTGGCTCTGCCTTTCTTATCCCTCGTCCAAAATACTTAGGTTAGCTTAGACTGTTCAACTCACTTTAGAGACAATTCAACCAGATCATCCAGTCAGACTGATTGAATGTTTTCTATCTAAGGAAAACCAGCTGATTGCATCGACTCATTGACTCTTCAGCAATCCCTCACACTAAGCATGCTTGTAGCGACAGTGGAGAGGAAAAACTCCCTTTGAACAGGAAGACCAGCTGGACTTAAAAAGCGGTAATATTTTTGCTGCTTATTCTTCAAATAGGCTTTAAGATGTTTTATTTTATTGTGTTACAGCTGGAGAAAACACGTAACATTTGGATAGCTGATGTAAAACTAGAATCAATGTTCTCATGTCAGCCTCATTGGGAGGTTAATATTAACAGTCAGATTCTGCAGCTTAAACTTGAGCAGAGAAATAAAGAAAAAATAAAGGATTGTGGATTTTACCTGCAAAGGAAGAATCAAAGCATGGCTTCTTGCATTGCAGCACTCCCCTTTTTTCGGATTTTTTTTCTGAAAACAGGAAGTACCCTATGTCTTGTCAGTACGTCAAAACATTTCAGGTTTCAGTTGTTGGCAGACTCAGACCTCACCACCGAAAATGAAGGGCTGGCTGGCAAATTTTCCCTTTCAAAAATGTAGCATCTTTATCGTCATCATTGTAAGTTTTATCTACAATGTTCTGCTTCAGAGGGACGTGCTCTGCTCCTGCAAAGATGATTCCATTAACTGCTGTGTGTATATGGTTGGACCTACTCTCATCATTTTTTTCCTGATGATCTGCATAGACAAGATTTTTCTAAAAGCCTGCAGATTTGAATGTACCTGTGTTGCTGCGGACAGAATGAGCAGGAACAAAATGACCAAGAACAAAATGACCAAGATCAAAATGACCAAGAACAAAACGACCAAGATCAAAATGACCAAGATCAAAATGACCAAGAACAAAACGACCAAGATCAAAATGACCAAGAACAAAACGACCAAGATCGAAATGACCAAGAACAAAATGACCAAGAACAACACGACCAAGAACAAAACGACCAAGAACAAAACGACCAAGAACAAAATAACCAACAACAAAATGACCAAGAACAACACGACCAAGAACAAAACGACCGAGAACAAAATAACCAACAACAAAACGACCAAGAACAAAACGACCAAGATCAAAATGACCAAGAAGAAAACGACCAAGAAGAAAATGACCAAGAACAAAACGACCAAGATCAAAACGACCAAGAACAAAATGACCAAGAACAACATGACCAAGAACAAAACGACCAAGAACAAAACGACCAAGATCAAAATGACCAAGAAGAAAATGACCAAGAACAAAACAACCAAGAACAAAACAACCAAGAACAAAACAACCAAGTACGGATTCACACAGATGAGAATAGAAACCAGCAGGTAGAAAATAATCAAACACAGAGAACACAAAAGACCTTTTTCTGTGGATTATTGGTTTATCACATTTTTAAAGCATTTCTAGTCAGCCTCCTGTGGGGGGTTTCGGTGCTCATTGATGGAGACTGGTTTCTTTGCTGTTTGAGTCAGACAGATTTAGCCTGCAAAGATCCAAGCAACTACACATCTGAAGATAAATCAACGATTGCAAATCAGAAGAGTACATCTAGGGTAAGTGATTTATTTAGCAGCAGATTTTGTTACATTACTGTATACAGGTGCTGGTCATAAAATTAGAATATCATGAAAAAGTAGATTGATTTCAGTAATTCCATTTAAAAAGTGAAACTTGTATATTATATTCATACATTACATACAAACTCATATATTTCAGATGTTTATTTTGTTTAATTTTGATGATTACAAATGACAACAAATGAAAATCTCAAATTCATCATATCAGAAAATTAGAATATTACTGAAGACCAATAAAAACAAAGGATTTATAGAAATGTTGGCCAACTGAAAAGTATGAACATGAAAAGTATGAGCATGTACAGCACTCAGTATTTAGTTGGGCCTCCTTTGGCCTGTATTACTGCAGCAATGCGGCGTGGCATGGAGTCGATCAGTCTGTGGCACTGCTCAGGTGTTATGATAGCCCAGGTTGCTCTAATAGTGGCTTTTAGCTCTTCTGAATTGTTGGGTCTGGTGTATTGCATCTTCTTCTTCACAATACCCCATAGATTTTCTATGGGGTTAAGGTCAGGAGAGTTTGCTGGCCAATTAAGAACAGGGATACCATGGTCCTTCAACCAGGTACTGGTAGCTTTGGCACTGTGTGCAGGTGCCAAGTCCTGTTGGAAAATGAAATCTGCATCTCCAAAAAGTTGGTCAGCTGCAGGAAGCATGAAGTGCTCTAAAACTTCCTGGTATGTGGCTGCGTTGACCCTGGACCTCAGAAAACACAATGGACCAACACCAGCAGATGACATGGCACCCCAAACCATCACTGACTGTGGAAACTTTACACTGGACTTCAAGCAACGTGGATGAAGTGCCTCTCTTCTTTTCCTCCAGACTCTGGGACCTTGATTTCCAAAGGAAATGCAAAATTTACTTTCATCAGAGAACATGACTTTGGACCACTCACCAGCAGTCCAGTCCTGTTTCTCTTTAGCCCAGGCAAGACGCTTCTGACGCTGTCTGTGGTTCAAGAGTGGCTTGACACAAGGAATGCGACAGCAGAAACCCATGTCTTTCATACGTCTGTGTGTGGTGGTTCTTGAAGCACTCACTCCAGCTGCAGTCCACTCTTTGTGAATCTCCCCCACATTTTTGAATGGGTTTTGTTTCACAATCCTCTCCAGGGTGCGGTTATCTCTCTTGCTTGTACACTTTTTTCGACCACATCTTTTCCTTCCCTTCGCCTCTCTATTAATGTGCTTGGACACTGAGCTCTGTGAACAGCCAGCCTCTTTAGCGATGACCTTTTGTGTCTTGCCCTCCTTGTGCAAGGTGTCGATGGTCGTCTTTTGGACAACTGTCAAGTCAGCAGTCTTCCCCATGATTGTGTAGCCTATAGAACTAGACTGAAAGACCATTTAAAGGCTTTTGCAGGTGGTTTGAGTTAATTAGCTGATTAGAGTGTGGCACCAGGGGCCATCAATTTTGAACCTTTTCACAATATTCTAATTTTCTGATATGATGAATTTGAGATTTTCATTTGTTGTCATTTGTAATCATCAAAATTAAACAAAATAAACATGTGAAATATATGAGTTTGTATGTAATGTATGAATATAATATACAAGTTTCACTTTTTAAATGGAATTACTGAAATCAATCTACTTTTTCATGATATTCTAATTTTATGACCAGCACCTGTAGTTTGATCAAAGTCAAACTGATATAAGGATAAAGTCACATCATTTTTTATTATAATAATTAGATTACTTTCATAATTTTACAACTTTATTCTTGTAGTTTTACGTCTTTAGTCTGAAAACCAAATATTATGATTTTATTCTTGATTTTAATTTGATTTTCCATTTATAACATTTCTCTTATTATGCCCTTAAATCTCTGTCTTGTGGCAGAAACTAGAATAATTTCAAATGTTTTGCAGTTTCAAGTCACGCGTGGAAATGGAGAAGTTCCCCTTTAAGCTGCTGCCGCTCAGGCAGAGTGGAGCCTCCTGTCAGCAGAGCAGGATCTTTGCAGCAGTCTGCGGCCACAGCTCCCAGTAAGAAAGGGATGATGGGAGCCAGGCTGCGCTCAGCCTGACTGGGAGGGCTTTGGTTTCCCAGCTGACACCAGAAGGCCGCCACAGGTGAGTCCATGACGGCCACGGTCTGCGCCTTAAGCCGCGGTCCGTGGATGCTCTGCGTGGAGGTCCGTCCACGGCAGGAAAAAACACCAACTTCACGCTCCGTGGGTTTATTTTCCTCCTGGATGAGATTTAAATTCTCTGCTTCTGGTTTCCTGCTTCAGTCTCAACGATTCGGACTTAATTAGCTGATCCTTAATTGGTCTCTACCCCCCCCCCATTTCTCCCCACTTTATTCTCTCTCTCTCTCTCTCTCTCTCTCTCTCTCTCTCTCTCTCGCTGTCGTTATTGCAGGGCCTGTTTGGGGGGGGGGGGTAACCAGCTCACCACACACCTTGTTTTATTGCCCTTCATTCAGTCTGGCAGTTTGCTGCTCAGTTAGATGGTTTATTAGCAGTAAATAAATGCGATCAGAGAGCAGAAGAACAGGGGTCCGAGCACAGAGCCCTGATGCTGTTAGAGAGCAGCATTCAACAGTAAAACTCCCTCCAGGCCTTTAGGGGGCAGTGCTGCCCTGGAATTTGCTCTGCTGCCACACAGATCCATGCAGGAGAGGAGGAACTGTTCAACACAGAGCTAAAGCAAATAGATAGTAGACTCTGGACTAGAGAGCATTGAAGGAGTCGCGTTTCTGTAACATGGATGAGGTTAGTGCAAAGAAAAAATGTAATAAATCAGGTTTTGCTCGCAGCCCCAACTCAAATTGTGCGAATCAATCACAGAGTCCAGAAATCCACAGCCTGCGATGCGATCTCACTAATCGCACATTCAGCGCAAGAAACGGCGTTAGCTAATAACAGAAGACAGAAACTCTGTTTTTGTTTTTCGCAGAATTCCTGCTAAAATCTCTGAGGTCTGGTTGTGTCACCGCTTCAACTTTAGATTCGCTCACGACCAAAATATCAAACATGTTCCACGATTTGGCCAAAAGTCGTTACCATCCCCAAACTCATCGCACAAATGGAAAACGCATCAAAAAGTCTAAAAATCTCAGCGTTTGCCAGACTTAAGCCGAGAATACATTGTACGATATTTTTAATGGTTGTACTCTGCTACAACTCAAACTTTAAACGTTCCCAGCTCGCGATGTTTGCTCTTCCACTATACGGCCCGACGCTCTGATGCGATCTACCTGCTCACACTGTGCGTCTAAAAACCACACGTCAAACTCGGCGCCGAGAGACGGCGCTGGTCGGAATCGTCAATCTGGAAGTAGAAGAACTCCCATCGTTTGCACATGCTCAGTGCTGGAGGTTCTGGTAATTCGGATCGTAGCTTCAACAGCAGGATTTGCCCACCACCACCTGAGGAGCACCGACTGAATTTCAGACATGTTGGATTTTCTGCTGACCTTATGAGTCCTGAACTGGAGGGGGTCGTTAGAGGCTGTTCGCCCCTCGTTACCCCCTTATACTACACAACACACAACTCGCGATCAGGCTGAAATTTACCCAAACAAATGAGAAAAACCTAAACGTTTGACACTTTAGCTCTAAAAACATTTGTTTATTTTAACTTGAAGGAAGTTTGTTCTGGTTTCTGCTTTCTAAGCTAAAACATTTCTGTGAATTTAGTTGGAATGAAGAATGAGTCTGTTAAGTTTATTTCTATAGACTGTCCTTTTCCAGCGGCGGTTTATAAGCAGTAGAATCTGACTCATAGGGACTCCTTTTTCATCATTCTATCTCTATAGTTCTGCTGCTATAGGCTTAGACTGCTGGAGGACATAGGGACCCCTTTTTCAACATTCTGCTTCATTCTATCTCTATTCTCCCACTCTGCAGAATCTGTTAGTTCAATCTCTAACGTTCTGCTCTCTCTGCTTTTTCTCATAGTAGCTTCATCTGGTCTGTTCCTATTTGGCTGTGACTCCATCCTGGAGAGAAATATCAGCTGTGCTGCTGCCATCAACACCTTTGTTTATAGAGGGTTTATAGATCCGCTTACAGACCAGTCTGGATGCTAAGCTAACCTCCCGTAAAAAAAGGGGGGCAGTATTGGTGGAACCAAGCTGGTTTACCTGAGTCAAAATGTCCAGTTTTAATAGTTGAGTCACAAGTCAGTTTTCCAGAATCATGCTTATTGTTTTTAGATGTTGGAGCTTGGCCTGTTTTCCAGTGTAGTCCTGTTTCTCTGACTGTGACTAACTGGATGTGCTCTCTTCATCCTCTGACATGGGAGCTGGCTCGGAGCTCGTCTGCCTGGCTGTGTGTTTCCTGGACGGGGCCGCCTGTGGAGCTGGTTGACAGTTGCCTTTTATATCTATGCTTCTTTTTCTATGTCTGCTTCTGTCTCCTTGAACCCCAGTGGGCCTCAGCAGATGGCCGCTCACACTGAGCCTGGTTCTGCTGGAGGTTTCTTCCTGTTCAAAGGGAGTTTTTTCCTCTCCACTGTCGCTACAAGCATGCTTAGTGTGAGGGATTGCTGAAGAGTCAATGAGTCGATGCAATCAGCTGGTTTACCTTAGATAGAAAACTTTGAATCAATCTGACTGGATGATCTGGTGAACTGGAAAGTGACCTGAGATGACATGATGTGAATTGGAGCTATAGAAATAAACTGAATAGAATTGAATTAAGGAACCAATGAGCTTCAGGGTCTGAGGAATGTTTCCATCATTCCAGGAAGGCATCAAACTACACAGCCATGCTGGTCATAATGTATTGCCTGATTGGTTAAGCAGTCTGATTACAGAGGCTGCTGCCCCCCCCCTCCTCTTCCTCCCTCCCTTCTCTCCACTGTTGCAACACTTCTCTGCATCCATCATCCATCTGGACTCAACACCTCCTCCTCCTCCTCTCCTTCAGTTAGAGGACCGACCCCCAACCAGCCCCCCCCCCCCCATGTTCCCTCACTGATAACAACCCCGGCGTCGTCCGTTCTCACACTCGTGAGGACAGGACGATCGTCAGCCCTGCTGCAGCGCATCGCCGGGCTTTCAGCCGCAGAGAAATGATAATTAGGAGGCGACTGACTCGGCTGAAGGAGGAGGAGGAGAGAAGGAGCCTGGCCTGCAGCAGCAGAGGGAAGGAGAAGGAGGTGTGGAACTGATCTCCATCTGATCAACAAGAAGAGAAGAAAACCTTGAAGTGGAGGCAGCTTCTTTTTTTTTTTTTTTCTACCAAAGGAGATGATGATGATGATGATGACAGCAGCGGAGGAGGGGAAGGAGGAATGAGCTGGGATCGATACTCCTCCCTCCATCACCTCCCCAGGAGCGGCTGAAACCTGTGAGGCTCCGGTTCTGTTGTGGTTCTGTTTGCCGTGTCGTGTCACATGCTGGTTAAATAGGCCGCCGTGTGCGGAACGTGCCGTCTGCGATTAGCGCCGCTGCCGCGGCTGCAGATGGAGGGAGGCTGTGCGTGGAAATGATGCGTGGGCTGAACGAGTGGCGGAGAACATGACTGTAAAACAGGCGCTTAGAGTAGCGGCGCTGCTGTTAGATTACGGCCAGATTCTATGAGGGATGGGAAGGATGCAGCTGATGACCTGCCTGCAGCTCTAATCCCAGCAGCCGCTCGGATGGATGCAGATTAACCAGATAAACATCACTGTTCTTCTCTTAAACAAAGCAGAAATGTTCCTGGATTTATGGGTGGAGGAAAACCTTTAAAGTTTCATCTTAAACCTGAAGGATTCATTCACCAAACGCTTTACAGATCCAGAAGCTCCTTCAGGAGGATTCCTGGAAGGAAGTTCACGATGATGCAGGAGTTATTCACACAATCCAGATTATTTCTGGCTCTCTGTCCTCTGAGAGTGACGAGCATCAGGAGCGTCATTATTAGATCAGCTTCTACACACGGCTGTCTATATCTACAACAACCTGTTGGAAAAAAAGAGCCATCAGGTGCGTAAGCATCTAGAATCCCTCTGGGATCCATGAAGAACTGAATGAAACGGAAAGTTGGTCGTTATTTAGGCCCAATGCTGACTTCCATCGGCTAGAAACCTGAGAATTAGTTTAATTTGTTGGAAAATAATCTGGAGGAAATGAAAGGTGCGTTTGGTTCCTGTCAGGGCTTCAACTGTTGATTCTTTTTTCCATTAATCGATTGATAATCAGGAAGCCAAAGGTTCCTTAAAGAAGACTTTTTGTGGAATTAAACCAGCTGAAACTCAAACATACCGACACAGAAACAAGGATTTATATCCGAATGTTTCCTTATATTATTTTACAACTTTGATATAATTCCTGCTCTACGTGCGTCGCTCTGTCGGCTAAAGGATTATTTATTGGGCTCTATACTCCTGTTTCACGATTCATCAATTACTAAATTGGTTGATGATTATTTCAATAATTGATTAATCTGATTAATTCCAAAAAAGTTCAAATAAATCCTCTGGACTTTGTTTCCAAGTTTGAAGACGTTTCTCTTCCATCCAGGAAGCTTTTCAATTCAAAATGTCAGAAATAGCGTTTAGTTCCAGGTTTATATCAGGCAAAGTGGGCCCCTGAGGGCCGCTGTCCTGCAGGTTGTAGAGCTTTCCTGCTCCAGCAGCTCATTTCCGTTGGTAGCTCATTAACAGGCTCAATATTTCTGGCTTAGCTGAGCTTGGAGCTCAGGTTGGGGTTTAAAGCTGGACTCCACTGGGAACCCCTCATACACACGCCTGATGGCCCCTCATACACACACCTGATGGCCCCTCATACACACGCCTGATGGCCCCTCATACACACACCTGATGGCCCCTCATACACACGCCTGATGGCCCCTCATACACGCGCCTGATGGCCCCTCATACACGCGCCTGATGGCCCCTCATACACGCGCCTGATGGCCCCTCATACACGCGCCTGATGGCCCCTCATACACGCGCCTGATGGCCCCTCATACACGCGCCTGATGGCCCCTCATACACGCGCCTGATGGCCCCTCATACACGCCCCTGATGGCCCCTCATACACGCGCCTGATGGCCCCTCATACACGCGCCTGATGGCCCCTCATACACACGCCTGATGGCCCCTCATACACACGCCTGATGGCCCCTCATACACGCGCCTGATGGCCCCTCATACACGCGCCTGATGGCCCCTCATACACGCGCCTGATGGCCCCTCATACACACGCCTGATGGCCCCTCATACACACGCCTGATGGCCCCTCATACACACGCCTGATGGCCCCTCATACACACGCCTGATGGCCCCTCATACACGCGCCTGATGGCCCCTCATACACGCGCCTGATGGCCCCTCATACACGCGCCTGATGGCCCCTCATACACGCGCCTGATGGCCCCTCATACACGCGCCTGATGGCCCCTCATACACGCGCCTGATGGCCCCTCATACACGCGCCTGATGGCCCCTCATACACGCGCCTGATGGCCCCTCATACACGCGCCTGATGGCCCCTCATACACGCGCCTGATGGCCCCTCATACACGCGCCTGATGGCCCCTCATACACGCGCCTGATGGCCCCTCATACACGCGCCTGATGGCCCCTCATACACGCGCCTGATGGCCCCTCATACACGCGCCTGATGGCCCCTCATACACGCGCCTGATGGCCCCTCATACACGCGCCTGATGGCCCCTCATACACGCGCCTGATGGCCCCTCATACACGCGCCTGATGGCCCCTCATACACGCGCCTGATGGCCCCTCATACACGCGCCTGATGGCCCCTCATACACGCGCCTGATGGCCCCTCATACACGCGCCTGATGGCCCCTCATACACGCGCCTGATGGCCCCTCATACACGCGCCTGATGGCCCCTCATACACGCGCCTGATGGCCCCTCATACACGCGCCTGATGGCCCCTCATACACGCGCCTGATGGCCCCTCATACACGCGCCTGATGGCCCCTCATACACGCGCCTGATGGCCCCTCATACACGCGCCTGATGGCCCCTCATACACACACACACGCCTGATGGCCCCTCATACACGCGCCTGATGGCCCCTCATACACGCGCCTGATGGCCCCTCATACACGCGCCTGATGGCCCCTCATACACGCGCCTGATGGCCCCTCATACACGCGCCTGATGGCCCCTCATACACGCGCCTGATGGCCCCTCATACACGCGCCTGATGGCCCTCATACACGCGCCTGATGGCCCCTCATACACGCGCCTGACGGCCCCTCATACACGCGCCTGACGGCCCCTCATACACGCGCCTGACGGCCCCTCATACACGCGCCTGACGGCCCCTCATACACGCGCCTGACGGCCCCTCATACACGCGCCTGACGGCCCCTCATACACGCGCCTGACGGCCCCTCATACACGCGCCTCACGGCCCCTCATACACGCGCCTCACGGCCCCTCATACACGCGCCTCACGGCCCCTCATACACGCGCCTGACGGCCCCTCATACACGCGCCTGACGGCCCCTCATACACGCGCCTGACGGCCCCTCATACACGCGCCTCACGGCCCCTCATACACGCGCCTCACGGCCCCTCATACACGCGCCTCACGGCCCCTCATACACGCGCCTCACGGCCCCTCATACACGCGCCTGACGGCCCCTCATACACGCGCCTGACGGCCCCTCATACACGCGCCTGACGGCCCCTCATACACGCGCCTGACGGCCCCTCATACACGCGCCTCACGGCCCCTCATACACGCGCCTCACGGCCCCTCATACACGCGCCTCACACACGCGCCTCACGGCCCCTCATACACGCGCCTCACACACGCGCCTCACGGCCCCTCATACACGCGCCTCACGGCCCCTCATACACGCGCCTCACGGCCCCTCATACACGCGCCTCACGGCCCCTCATACACGCGCCTGACGGCCCCTCATACACGCGCCTGACGGCCCCTCATACACGCGCCTGACGGCCCCTCATACACGCGCCTGACGGCCCCTCATACATGCGCCTCACGGCCCCTCATACACGCGCCTCACGGCCCCTCATACACGCGCCTCACACACGCGCCTCACGGCCCCTCATACACGCGCCTCACGGCCCCTCATACACGCGCCTCACGGCCCCTCATACACGCGCCTCACGGCCCCTCATACACGCGCCTCACGGCCCCTCATACACGCGCCTCACGGCCCCTCATACACGCGCCTCACGGCCCCTCATACACGCGCCTCACGGCCCCTCATACACGCGCCTCACGGCCCCTCATACACGCGCCTGATGGCCCCTCATACACGCGCCTGATGGCCCCTCATACATGCGCCTCACGGCCCCTCATACATGCGCCTGATGGCCCCTCATACACGCGCCTGATGGCCCCTCATACACGCGCCTCACGGCCCCTCATACACGCGCCTCACGGCCCCTCATACACGCGCCTCACACACGCGCCTCACGGCCCCTCATACACGCGCCTCATACACGCGCCTCACGGCCCCTCATACACGCGCCTCACGGCCCCTCATACACGCGCCTCACGGCCCCTCATACACGCGCCTCACGGCCCCTCATACACGCGCCTCACGGCCCCTCATACACGCGCCTCACACACGCGCCTCACGGCCCCTCACACACGCGCCTCACGGCCCCTCATACACGCGCCTCACGGCCCCTCATACACGCGCCTCACGGCCCCTCATACACGCGCCTCACGGCCCCTCATACACGCGCCTCACGGCCCCTCATACACGCGCCTCACGGCCCCTCATACACGCGCCTGATGGCCCCTCATACACGCGCCTGATGGCCCCTCATACATGCGCCTCACGGCCCCTCATACATGCGCCTGATGGCCCCTCATACACGCGCCTGATGGCCCCTCATACACGCGCCTCACGGCCCCTCATACACGCGCCTCACGGCCCCTCATACACGCGCCTCACGGCCCCTCATACACGCGCCTCACACACGCGCCTCACGGCCCCTCATACACGCGCCTCACGGCCCCTCATACACGCGCCTCACGGCCCCTCATACACGCGCCTCACGGCCCCTCATACACGCGCCTCACGGCCCCTCATACACGCGCCTCACAGCCCCTCATACATGCGCCTCATATATTGTGACATCATCGTGACGCGAAGATGTATGATGGATGATGTCACAGCGGCGGAAAACCTTGGAAGACGAAACAAATCAGGGAGGATTAGGAGGAAATGCGTTTCCTGGGAACACGACATTTCCTGGCCCATGATGATGACGGGCTTATTTGTTTGATTCTCTACATCAACCAGCGAAGGTCCAGAGAGCTTTCTCATTATAATCTGTTACTTTAAACAGAATTAAACATCAAAATAAAATAAGGTTTTTATGCATCAATGTTACGTTTTGAAGTAGAGAACAACAATCGTTCAGTTTGGTTTATAGATAATTTCCTGATTCCCATATTTTCTCAAACCCCTGAACTGATGGTTTGTTATTTTCTTTCTTTTTTCTGTCTTAATGTTGGCAGTGGGCTTTAGGCTGCCCTGCAAGGCTTTAAACCTGGGTTTAACCGGAGACTAAGCCATTCTCAAGCACATATCAAGGAGCTCATTCTGAGCCTGGATCCAGATTTATTGTTGATTCTGTTCATGGTGGAGAATCCTGCTTCACAGCAGCAGGTTGAGCCAAACATCCTCTAAATGTGCAGGTTCATCTTTGAGCACGCCATTTCACTTTTCTTTCACCAGTTCACCGCAGTTCTTCCAGCAGTCCACACTTTCTCTGCTCTCTTTTTCTCATGGTCTTCTCCTTCTTTCCCATCGCCCGGCTTGCCACAGGTTTGCCTGCTGTGTCTAAAAGTAGCAGCAGCAGCAACCCAGACTGACAGCTCATTGGCTCATTTGGATCACGTGCAGCCTGGAGCCGGACGCTCCCCATGGCTTTACCGTATTAACAGGAGAAGAGGCGCAAGGGAAGTTTAGACACTGTCGGTCAACATGCAGTAATTTATAAATGTTTTAAATCTGTTTATGTCCGCATTAGCCACCAGGTGGGTTTGGATCCGACCTCTGCTTTAGGATTTAGGCTCCTGTGTTCGACGCCAGAGAGCAGCTTTGCTATATTAGCTGTGATCAGCGGGTAGAAAGTAGTTTTTCATCTATGTTGAAGTGAGAAAGTCCTCCTGAAAACATGGTCTGTGCAGTCAGTTCATCCAGATTACCATCCTGCCTTCAAAGATTATTTCTCTGTGGGAGCCGCTCAGACCCCCACATACCGGCGCTGCGCTGTCACTGGGAATCCCCAGCAGCAGCTGCCTCAGGCCCGCTCGCCTCTCCAGGGTTTTCCCCTCCTGTTGGTGGCGGCTGGAAGTAGATGTTAGCGTTTTTCAGGTCTGTGCTACAAACTGCAGGCAGCAGGATAATAAAAGCCAACATATTCTGCCGGCAGGTTTCTACATTTGAAGTTAATTTAGGCGTTAATAAACTGTTTCAGAGGAGTGATCATAGCGCTCTGCATCAGCAGTGCTGCGTCTGACTCCCTGCCAGCTCCCAGATCAGCTGCTCTCATTGGTTGATGCGGCGCGTCCAGCAGCTAAAGGTCAATGTCTCCAACTCCAGCAGCTGCTGCTTGGGAAATTTTGAACTTTTGAGCAAAGTTTCTCACGGTAAATTAGGGCGTACCAAAGCCATACACCCCAGAAACGGCGTACAATTTGTCATTGTTTTATCAAAGTACGCATTGCTAGCTAAAAGCCTGATTGTAACTTTTCCACTGCTTTAAACCCCAGTTTGGTAAATTCTTAGTTTTTAATGTCATATTTGTCTAAACTCAGATTTAATATATTTAAATTCAGTTGATTTCTATAGCTCCTTTTCACATCAAGTCACTTTATAGATCCAGACCAACCAGATCATCCAGTCAGATTGATTCAAAGTTTTCTATCTAAGGAAAGCCAGCTGATTGCATCGACTCATTGACTCTTCAGCAATCCCTCACACTAAGCATGCTTGTAGCAACAGTGGAGAGGAAAAACTCCCTTTGAACAGGAAGAAACCTCCAGCAGAACCAGGCCGAAGTCCAACTGGTTTTGATTGGAATGAAACGATGCCACCAGTTTGGAGATCTTTTGCTTATTTGCAAACATCCATTTACTAAATGTCTCTCCATTCCACATAGATCCGTCTTTTTCCTTTGACAGTGTTTGTTTTTCTTGCATACTGTCTTTGGTGAGCTCCAGCTGAAATATTCAGTATAAATATATTTGACATTTGACACCAATTTAATGCTGCACATGTAGTAAGCTGGAAGCTCTGAGGGAGAGAAGCGAAGAGATGGAGAGGCATGTGGAGATGAATAGTGATGGAGTGTGGGAGGAGATGCTGAATTTGGGAGGATTTTTCTGAAGGCGGAAACCGTGCATGTGACCAGAGAGAACAAAGGGAGGGAGAGGAGTGAGAGGAAAGATCGGTTGGTGAGATCAGGAAGGGAACATGAGTTAGTTGCTTCAGAAACGCCTGCAGGAAATCATTGTAGGTCGGATTACCTGTTGATTCTGCTTCTCATCCACTTCTCTCTCTTCTTCCTTCATGTATTTCGGCAGGAAGAAGCAGAACGGGAAGCGTCATTGGAAGGAATGATCCTGGACGCCTCATCGTGTCCTTGGAGCTGTGATTATAAGTGAGGGTCCAGAGATCCTGCCCAGTTTCATGCAGCCTGCAGGATGGAACAAACGGGGTCGCCATCCTCCGCCTACAACAGAAGATGATTGTTGTCTGACGCTATCCGTTGGCTTTTTATGATTTAAGAGAAGTGTTGGAACATTACAGCGTTTTCCTGATCCCAGGATGACGTCATGAGGCGCTGCAGGGAAGCCGGGGATTAGTCGACGTGTTGCAGAGCTGCTCCCTCTGCAGGATGAACCAGGAGCTGCGGGCCCTGATACAGTTCCTCCACAGAGACAGACAGACAGCCGTCTGATACTGGAAGCTTCAGTCCTGGATGGAGATCAGTGAGAATCGCTGAGCAGTTGGAACATCGTGTCTGTGGGATCTGCTCGCTCTGCTGGGAACGCCAGGGCAGGGAATGCTGCTTCGCCCTGATGGACTTCCTGCCCGCAGCACTCAGGGAAGACACTCATCTTGATTTTTAAATCAGAACTTATAGGGGAAAGGTCCTCTCCCCCCCACTCACCTCCGGTGGGGGGGAGGGTTGGGGAACTTCCTGTCTGAAGGTGTAGGCCTCAGGGCTGCAGGGTGTAGTTTAGCCAGTAGATTAGACCTTTCTTTCAGCTCATTTAGCTCCAGCGGGACCTAAGCGGACCATCAGTGACCCTCCTTTAAATCCTGCGCCGGTGCGTTCGGTCTCAGCCCGCCGTCATGGATGCCAGCCAGGCTCCGGGTGCAGGCAGTCCGGAGAGCCCGAACCGCGCTGTGGAGTACCTGCTAGAGCTCAACAACATCATCGAGAGCCAGCAGAAGCTTCTGGAAACGCAGCGGCGGCGAATCGAGGAACTGGAGGTCCAACTGGACCGCCTCAGCCAGGAGAATAAAGACCTGCGTTTGGACCGGCAGCCTGTTGCTCCTCCACCGCCCGCTCCTCCTCCCGAGCCTCCCCTCCCGCCTCCTCCCCCGCCTCCGCCTCCAGCTCACAGCACGGCATCCAAGAACCATCACCACCATAACAGCCAGGCTCCGCCTCCGCCCCCCGCCTCCATCACTCTCCACCACAGCCACCAGTCTCACCATCACCCCCACCAGCAGCACCACCACCACCACCATCACTCCTACAATAGCAGCGCCGCGACTTCTCTTCCTGCTCGAGCGCCATCAAACCCCGCCTCCATCTATGTTCCCACCCAGATCCCAGCTCCAACCTCCCCCACCAGCCCAGCCCCACCCCCGCCGCCCCCTCCCATCCCGCCCAGAGATCAGCCGCGGGCCCACAGCCGGCTGACCCGAGCGCCCTCCACCAGCACCGGGACTAACACCAACTTTGTGGAGAAGGAGAAGGAGCGTCTGGAACGACTGCACAGAGCCAACGCTGCCAATAACCACCATGCCCACACCCTGCACCACCAAAAACCGTGAGTGTTTCTACCGAACCCGGGGGGGACGGGGGGGAAACCAGACGTACCGACCTTAGCAGAGATAGGTCTCCTTTCACAATCATTCCTTTGGTTTCATATGCTTCCATTCAAATGATTCCTTAAAGTCGTAGGGAAACGGCCGTTCCCAATTCTCCTTGGTGGTGCACGACTTTACACGAGTCAATAAAGTGAATTTGATTGGTGGTTTATCAAGGGTTGCAGGATTGTTGTGGCAGAAGGTTTGCAAGCAAGTTTGATTGTGGTCGGTTGATCATGGTCGGTTGATCGTGGTCAGTTCGTGGCTCAGAAGCATCGTTGCTAACCATTTTTATCTAGTGACTTTTGATAACAGGAGGTGAAATGCTAGCCTCGTGAGACCATCCTGATCTCGCGAGCTTTCAAGGTTTCACTCGCAGATCAGTCTGGAGACTCTCCGTTAAAGAAAATTTGGAGCCGTTCACCAAACGAACGTCCAATCAGCGTTGGCTTTGAGGCGGGTTGAGGTGTGACGCAACGAGAAGCGCGATAGTTCAGTCTAAAGAACATGGCGGCTTCAGCCGATGAAACTAGCGTTAGCGTGGCTATCGAGCAAGTTTTATCGGAATTACAGAGTATTTCTTCACTGAAAGAAGAGCAAAACACTGCTCTGGAGGCTTTTCTCAGAGGAAAAGATGTTTTTGCTCTTCTCCCGACTGGTTTCGGCAAGAGTAGCCTGGCTTGCGGTTGTGTTTTCGTCGTCACTCTGTTAGTACGTCATATGCTTCGTTGATCTGATTGGTTTATTTGGCCCGTCTATCACCAACATAGGCCAATCAGCTAACCAGTATTTTCGCCCCTTCCCAAAATGACTTCAACGGAAGGTTTCCAGATGGATATGCGGAGCAAATCAATCTGACAGAGTCAGGTTAGTGAAATGCAGCTCCAGACTACCTGAGCGTGTGATGATGTCATCTGTTCCGATTGACCCAGATGTATGCTGCTTGCTCCTGTTTTCCCCGAGTCCAGACATTTCTGTGTTCTTCTCAAGAACATGCTTGGCGAGGAGACAAGTCCGTACTCGCGTTCTAGTGAATTGCGAAACGGCCAACAATTCGCTCCCCAACTATACCACTATCACCACTACTCTGCGAAGATTCTTATTTCAACTGTTGCGTATATTAGCTCCGACATATGAATCAAGATGCTATGACCAAAAAAATGTGATTGACAGATGACCGTTGATATGATTGGCCGAATTTAGGTGTTCAGGCTGACGTAGAACTAACTGGCCCGCAGAAGATAACGCAAACATTATTTTTTCTGATTTCTTTTTTTTTATTTATTGAATATTTTAAATTTCTAGACAATATCGTCTGACAAAGAGTACATTTATATACATGTTTAAGCCAGAATGATTTGACATTTAAATATGATTTCCCTACGACTTTAAAGCTGATATTCCTGCAGTACAAGCGATGCATCTCATCGAGATCGTCTGACTCGCCTTTGCTCGCTACTAACGTTGCAGCTTCCCTCAAAGGGTTTTTTGCTACTGCAGAGATGCTGTGAAACTTCCTTTTGTTTTTCCTTTGCTTGATCATTGCTGAGCAAATACACGCAGGCAGCAAACGTTGCTACAGAGGAACCCAGCGGGGCATAACTTTGGAACAGGCTGTAAGAGATGAGCTTGGTTTGGTAGAAGAGCAGAGTGTGGCTGTAAATGGAAAGCAGCAGCAGGTCATGATGTGCAAACGTCTGATTGACTGATTCAACTGCTCCTGCTCCCTCTAAACTTTTGCGCCAACCTAGAAAGAAAGGGGGCTATGTTTCTGTCATCTCGCTGACATGCAGCTAGCTCCTCCTTTTCTCCTGTTGGTTTTTCTCTTCTCCTCCCATGACGTCCCGTATGATTTATGAGATGAAATATAGATCAAATCCTAGATCTTTCTGGAGCGCAGTGCAGCCCACCATCAGCCGGCTAGCATAGGCTAACCTAGCATGATGGCCAATTTTCATTGTTGGAAAAAAAGAGGAGCCTTAGTTCAGCAATCTGGCTGGCAGTGTGCAGCAGCAGGTGTGTCTGTGAGTGAGTGTTTTGCAGACTCCGTTCTCCCAGAGTCCAGACTTTCCTGGGTTCTTCTCTAGAACAGACTTGGCGAGGACACGAGTCTGTACTCGCGTTTTTGTGAATTGAGAAACGGACAACAATTTGCTGTTGTTCATCAACGGTGGTAAACCTAGCACCTTCAGGGTGTCATTTATCCTACACTAATGATCATGTGACACTCTGAGGTTGTTGCCACGGTAACTGCTAGGTCATATTCACACTCTTATTAATCCATCTTCCTGTTGCCAATGATCTGTGAGTCTTTATTCTTAGTTTTAATCTACGGCTCTCTGTGCTGTAAAGTTATACCTGAAACTGGGTGCTGGTTTGAAACTTGCTGCAGGCAGAGAAGTCTGGTTGTTTGGCTGTGAAGTGGACCAGCTGGGTAGGAAAGGTCCAACTGGGAGTAATGGTAGCCTGGAGCAGAGCGGGACGCACTGGATTGCTGATTCTTCTACAGTTATTATATAAGATGGTGAAGAAACTTCAGCAGTTTCTGAGAGTCAGTCTGATCACATTGGCCTTAAAGATCATTAGAAACTGTTCGTCCATCTTGGATGAGCTATAGAAAGCGTCAGGAAGGTCCAGCTGAGGTTTTCCAGGCTGCACACCACAAACAGCTGGAGGGACTGTTGGTCCTTCTTCATTACTAGGGGTGTAAATAATAATCGTTTTGTATCGATGCATCGATCCAAAAGCCGACGATCCGATGCATCGACACGTCCGCTAGATAATCGATTCATGTTTTTTTTTCCTCCGGTCTATTTTTATCCATTTGCTCCTGGGCGTAATTCTCCCTCCCGTGCTGCGGTGCCGCTAAATCTATTTTGCCCTCCTACGCTTCCTGGTTATACTCTTACAGCAGTGTGTTGCAGTGAGCTTCACACAGACATTTTTAAATTATGCTCAATATTGAAGCGTGGTCTGTGCTACACGCTGTGGGTCTAGATACGGCCGAGGCGGCGAGGAAGTGGGGACGAGTTTAGTCTGACGACGAAGGGACATGAGGGCAAAAAGAGCGGAGATTCAGCTGGAAAAAGGGTCCCAGCGTTCTTGCGCACCTCGCTCTTCTAGCGGGTCAAACTTCACGAGTTGTTTTCCGCAATTTCGGTCATAAAAACAAAACAAGCCGGCCTCCTGTCTGCTGCGCTGTTTGCGGTCATCTACAATCTGGGAGAGGAGCAGCGGAGCGTCTCTCAAGGGGGCGGTGACGTCAACACTCTGAAGCCTTCTTCTTTTTCTGTTTTTTAATGGCGGTTGGCAAACAACTTATAGGTGCATTGCATAATGATATTACAGCTTTCATTGATTTATTTCAAACTTTAAACTTTGTTTAGCCTGTAAGGTGTAAAAAAAAAAAATAAAAAAAATAAAAAATAACCGATTAATCGATTAATCGAATCGAATCGTGGTGTATTCTTGAGTATCGAAAATAATCGAATCGTTGGGTCAGGAAATCGATACTGAATCGAATCGCCATGATGGATGTGATTTACACCCCTATTCATTACCACCAACTTACAGCCTGTTTTCAGTGAGTAACTAAATGGTGCCGTTACCAACGGAAACCATTTCATTTCCTCCGTTGTTCTGATTCCAGTCGTTATGTTCAAACTCATCATCATTGTATGATTGAGGCCACTACAGTAAGCTAGCAGTAGGTTATAGTAGTAAGTAGCATTAGCTTATAGCAATACTTGACTTCCTCTACGCACCTGCAGCCTTCTCTGACTCGCCTTTAGCTGTGGGTCTGATTGAAGGCCAGAAACGGTGCAGAAGGTCGTCCATGGCTGTGTTGGTGTGAAACATGGATGCTCCATCAGTAATTAGAGAAAACTGCAAGTTAAAGTGGTTCCCATTGAGGAAAAACTCAACTACTCACCAGTTTAGTCAGTAAAGCACATAAACTGACACGTAATAAAAAATGATCTCCATTTCTTTTTCGTGTTTATTTGCTATAATATATTTGGCCCTAATGTATTTATTTGGGCAAAAATGGCCGCTCTCAGAGTTGGAGCAGCTACAGTAAAATCTTTCATTATGTTGTCGTTTAATGAATGGGAACTGAAACAGGAAGTGATGTCAGCGGTCCAGTAAGGTTCTGTTCAGGTTCGGACTGCTAATCTGTGATGCGGGCGTTTACCCGGTGGGCGGGTCCTCCTTAAATCTCCTACCTGTGACCAGAGATGGCAAAAGTACTCACTTTCCGTACTTGAGTAAAGTACAGATACTTGTGTTAAAAAATACTCTGGTAAAAGTGGAAGTACTGATTAAACTTCTTTACTCAAGTAAAAGTAACAAAGTACAGGCTTGTAAATTTACTTAAAGTATAAAAGTAAAAGTAGAAACCACTTTTTTCATGCCGTTGCCTCCATTTTAAATGGATGTCTGCCAACAGGACTAGATCTCCGTTGTGTTCATTTTCAATCATCTCGTCGTCCATGCTACTATGCTAACGCCACCGCCACCAAGCTGCAATGATTTGCCGCCAATGAATACCGCCGAGTCTGTCGATTCATCTTGTAGTGGTGCGTCAAATGCAACGTAGATTCCCATCCAATTAGATTGAATTTGGTATTGATGACGTGAAAAATAATAACGGTAACTCCATTGAAATGATTCAAAACTAAAGTAACGAGTAGAAAGTACAGTTATTTGTGTAAAAATGTAAGGAGTAGAAGTAAAAAGTCGCCATAAAAATATGTAGTAAAGTAAAAATATGAGAAAAATCTACTTGAGTACAGTAATGAAGTATTTGTACTTCATTACTTCCCATCTCTACCTGTGACAGTAAATAACTGAAGGAGCTGCAGCAATAATCTAATGTTAACTCTCTAAATGATGCATGCAGCATCTATAGCCCTTCCTTCATGCTCATCCTGGTGACGGTCGGCATATGGTGACATTTTCTATTTCTTCAAACTGTAAAATCCTTGCAACAAAGTAAATTATAACAAAACTAAAATGCTTTCTTTGAACCAAACTACGATGTTCCTCTTATGTTTGGTGAATTTATGTTTGAATATTTAGCAGAAATCTGTTAGCTGCTACTCTAGATTGTTTTATGTTGGTGTTTTAAGAACACCCAGACTGACGTTATAGACCTACTATGTGTGAGTTGGTGTTTTTCTGGCTTCGTAAATGTGGACGTTACGCAGCAGCAGCCGCTGTGGCGTCCGTGTAAAGCCAGTAAAACCACATATAGTCGTGTGATGCTTGAAGATAGATCAGTTAATCCACAATGTGATCGTATCGTGTTTCACATCTCAGACGCATGCAGTGGACTGTGCTTCTAGTTTATTTTTCGGGGGGGGGCAGTGTGCCATTCCCAGTCAGAGCCTGGTTCTGTCCATTTGCTCATCTGCTCTCATCTTCATCCGCCTGTTTCCTCTCTGAGGCAGACGGCTCTCTGCTCTCCCAGTCCCTATTCTTCCCTAACTGGGAGCACTGGTTCCGGCCGCCCGTGTCGCTATGCCAGGTTGGTTTGCAGGACAGCGCTCAGTCAGAGCTGACGCTGCTGCTGAGTGGCTGCAGAGACAAAAGTTCCCGATGGAGCAGCAGGAATGAGGGGAAGGCAGCGATGAGTCATGGCGATGGATTTAATGTCGCTTTGTGTTTTACGCGCTGCTGTTTGCAGATCGAACACTGAGCTGCTCAGGCTGTGACTCACATTCGGTCTGAATCATCTAACGTTCAGGTGCAGCCTGCAAATCACAAGCAGTTAACAAAGATGCGTTTACTGACAGTCTGGAGGATGAGGAACCAGAGGAATAAAGTCCCACAGAACAATGATGCTGATGTGAAGCATCGGCCTCACCGCGTCGCTGGAAAGCTTCTACATTAAAATAACATTTCTACATAAAACTATTCACAACTGGTAGGTTTTTATATTTTCCCACAAAATAACTTCAAACTTCAGCGTCGTTTAGTTTTCTGTCTTTTCTTCTCTCTCATTCCAAAAAGGTTTAAATCAATCCAATGGACTTTGTTTCCAAGTTTGAAGACGTTTCTCTTCCATCCAGGAAGATTTTTCAATTCCAAATGTCAGAAATAGCGTTTAGTTCCAGGTTTTATCCAGCAGCCCAACAAAGCCTGGTTTTAGTTTAGAAAACATGCAAATAGAAACGGATGAACGGGTCCCCCCCTTTGGAATGGGGGTCGTTTGGCTTATTTGTTAGCCTGCAATGCCCCATACCTGTCTATGTCTCTGAAAGGGGGGTCGTTAGAGGGAATAGTTGGCCTGGATGAATAGGTGAGGTCTTCAGTTCTCCTGTAAAGGGGTTGGAGCTGCGATGATAGCGGGAATAATCGCAGGAGGACGAATGACGGATGATCAACTGACCTTCTAGGCTGAAATTTAATGGATTTTTAAAATCCAGCCACAAACCTCTAAAGAACGTCCTAAACTGCGGCTGCACTCCTTCTCCCTTTGGAACAGCTGGTCCCTGATTGGTGGATGTGATGCGAAGAAACAGAACAGTTTCCCTTTGCTCTGGTTGCGCCGTCTACATCACTGGAAACGTGTTGTTCACATCGCTTCGCTCTTGAACGCGCTCTATTCCCTTCCAGCCGCTGCTGACGGCAGCAGGAAATCCCCCACAGGCTGCAGGGAGCTTTCGGCGGGGGTTTCCAGCGCCGCCTCCTGCCACGTTGCTGGGGGTCTGGAGCTCCCAACAAGACCTGCTGGTTTTAGTGGGATTATAATCTATATATCATCGATATTAAACAGGGACAGTGATGCTTTCATCCATTTTCACATATTAATATTTAAACAACAAAAATCAGGCGTTAAATCCATAAATGTTTCTCTCCTATTTCCTAAGATGAATTAAATGAATCATCCAATAGTCTTTATTGGAGCCATCTAGTCATTCAGTTTCTGCCTCCTTTTCTGTCTAGCTGCCTCCTGCCTGCTCTGTTTTACTCTAATAGTAGATTTTTCTTCCCGTAAACTGATCTTTCCATCAGTCTTCCTTTTTTCCTTCACTCTCTTCTAATCTTCTTCCTCTTCTGTCGTTCTACCTCTGATCTAAAACAGGAAAATAATACAATCAGAATCACTCCAGACGCATAGAATCGCATCATACATATGATGGTGGTTATTATTAATAGAATTGTTATCTCACCTGATTAAATATTAAAAAGTTTCATCACCACCATATTTGGAGCTAAAAGTAAAAACGATCTAATAAATGCAGATTAAAGAGGCGGTTATCTCGTCCTCCATCATTCTCAGATCATGCAGATCTTGTCTCATTCAGTTTTCCTTTGGAAAGTGGTAGAAAATAGTGTTGCGCCGATGCCATTTTTTGGCCCCGATACCGATACCATAATCATGTAAAATAATCGCCATCATGGCTTCATGTCGAGCTGCTGCCTTCCTTTGTGAAGCAGGAAAAAATCTAATACACAGTAAATCCAGTAGAACGTTTTATTGCCTACCATGAGTGGGTGACAATAGTTGAATAAACTTAAGGCTCTCAAAATGGTATCGGTGCCCTATTGGTTGGTACTCGCCGATACCGATACCACCATTTTAGGGCAGTATCGTGGCCCCCGTCCGATACTGGTATCGGTATCGGTGCAACACTAGTAAGAAAATAGATCTAAGCCTAGAATTTTATGCTCAGAAATCACAGAATTCCCATAAAAACAGCAAAACAAGCTAGCACTCTACTGAACAATCTGCAGATAGAAACTAAAGGTCACCAATCAGTTCCAGGAACCTTTTTGTTGAACCCTTGTTGATCCTGGAGAACCACAGAACCAGATTAGCTCCTTATAAGGAGTTTTCAGTCATTCTGCTTCATTTGATCTGAGTCTATTTCCTGCTGCAGCTGCAGCCAATGGTCTGATTGACTGTTGATTAGTTTGGTTTATTCTACATTTCTGCTCCTCATCTTCAGTAAAACAAACACAACAAAAGTGCTGCGCTCTGCTCCGTGAGCGCGCACATGCGCGATCACGACGCTACGGAAGCCGGCAGACCAAACCAGATGAAAGTGCGCATTCAGCGTCTGCTCTGCCCATAATGCAAGCGTAGAAGAAGAAATGTGCTGTTTACCTGTGCAAAGAAAGAAACAACGAAAGAAAAATGTCTGAGGACTTCAGTGTTGAGGAAGAGCATGAGTTCTTTGCCGAGCTGAATGCGCTGGTTTGGTCTGCCGCGGTTTCCGTAGACTCGTGAACGCGCTTTTAGGAAATCCTATACACTACTGTTTATGCTCTAAAAACATTCTAAATGACTTTGTTTCGAGTAAATTCTGGATGCTACCCACTCAGGACACTTGGAATACATTGGACGAGCAGTATGGAGGAATATTGACACGTTTTTTGTGGACTTTTATGGACCTTTCTGCCTCGGGCGCCATAGACCTCCATTATTTGAATGTCAGCAGACAGCAAGAAGCCTCCCAGATCTCCAGATGCATTTGAGATATCAAAAAAGTACTCCAGAGTGTTGTTCAGCATGGGGGGGAGTAGAAAATGAAGGCTAATCATGTTTTGGGTGTACTATTCGTTTAAGGCAGAGGTTAACTTAATGCTCTGCTCTCCAGTCCAGAGGGGTCCAGACTTGGACTAGGCCATTCCAACCATGATGAACGATCGCTGGATGATCTTCCATCAGAAAACCAAAATGGCGGCCCAAAGATCAGAACATGTTGGCGCTGTGGTCCCATCGCAGTGCAGCGGGTCAGAAATATGAATGAAGGTCGGCGTGATTTGAAGCTGTCAGATGACATCATCTTTGGCTAAAAGTAGAGAACCAGCTGATTTTCTGCCTCAGTTTCTTCTTCTGACGCTGCGAGGCGTTGAAATGATGGTTTTATGGCTGCAGATGAATCCTAATTGTGTTCCATCGCTCCTTTAATCAGCTGCTGCAGCTGCAATCATTTCTACCTCGCTTGTCCCCTCCGGCTCTCCGTACGCAGCCTGTAACTCTGTCCAATTAGGCTGCGGCGGTATCTCTCCTGATGATCGATGGCGTGATTATTTAACATCTGACCTGCTTGTTGACACAGCGTCATGCGACCCCCCCTCCCCACACACACACACACACAGTGTCTGCCTGTTATATTTGGCAACATGGAGACGAGACATGCTGCTAGTAGAGCCATGATGGGGGGGTTGTCATGGCAACAGCTCCAAAGGAGGAGAGTGAAAGTGCTTTATGGTTTGATGACAGCGGGCGCGCTCGCCATCCATCACTGGCAGACGTTTGCTGTTTCTCTCTAATCTGGGGCGACGTCAGCGGCTGCTGGCAGGTCAGTCCTCGTTTAATCTGCAGCAAACCTCCGGATCAGGTCACCTCTGGAAACCTGCTGCAGGCATCATCCTCCTCACTGGGATCAGTAAAAAAAAAAATCCTCATAGGTGTTTTTTATGTTTATAGATGAAGAGCCTGTTCCTGCTTTAATCCACAGATTAAAAGATGTAGATATATTCTAGCAGAGACTACAGGCTGCAGCTAAAAGCTCAGAATATCATGAAAAGCTTCAACGTTTTCAGTTGTTTCTTTCTGGAAGCGTTTCTCATCTAATCCAGATTTTATTACATACAGTAGCAGCCATTCAAAATGGCCGCTCCCAGTAAAACACCAGCCCAGTTCCCTCCAACTCCCAGCCACTGGAGTGACACACTCCTGCATAGATTTTAGCATTGACTCATTGACTCTTCAGCAATCCCTCACACTAAGCATGCTTGTAGCGACAGTGGAGAGGAAAAACTCCCTTTGAACAGGAAGAAACCTCCAGCAGAACCAGGCTCAGTGTGAGCGGCCATCTGCTGAGGCCCACTGGGGTTCAAGGAGACAGAAGCAGACGTAGAAAAAGAAGCATAGATACAAAAGGCAACTGTCAACCAGCTCCACAGGCGGCCCCGTCCAGGAAACACACAGCCAGGCAGACGAGCTCCGAGCCAGCTCCCATGTCAGAGGATGAAGAGAGCACATCCAGTTAGTCACAGTCCGAGAAACAGGACTACACTGGAAAACAGGCCAAGCTCCAACATCTAGAAACAAAGGTGTTGATGGCAGCAGCACAGCTGATATTTCTCTCCAGGATGGAGTCACAGCCAAACAGGAACAGACCAGATGAAGCTACTATGAGAAAAAGCAGAGAGAGCAGAACGTTAGAGATTGAACTAACAGATTCTGCAGAGTGGGAGAATAGAGATATGATGAAAAAGGGGTCCCTATGTCCTCCAGCAGTCTAAGCCTATAGCAGCATAGGCATGTTCACCTGCAATGCCCCGTATAGATTGCAGGGGCCTTTCAAAGGGGGGGACCCGTTCCTCTGGGTCAATTTGCATGTTTTCTAAACTAAAACCAGGCCTTGTTAGGCTGCTGTATAAAACCTGGAACTCAACGCTATTTCTAATATTTTTAATTGTGAAAGCTTCCTGGATGGGAAGAGAAACGTCTTCAAACTTGGAAACAAAGTCCAGTGGATTGTGTTTAACTTTTCTCAGAACGACCTGAATGACTGAGAATCTTCAGCATCATCATAGTCGCTCCACTGTTCATTTCAAACTGAACCCGCTTCAATAAAAGCAAGCTTTAGATCCCCTTTGGGTCTTTATCTCAGATTTAATCGGGTCATTTGTTTATATAAACGTTTGATTGTTTTCTGAAACTGGTTGCTCTGCAAGAATAAAGTAATAAAGTGATCCTGAAACAAAAAGATAAGAGCAGACGAAATCTTAGAAACCATGTTAGAAAACAGAATCATTTCCTGTGAGTTTGTTGGAAACTCTTCCTGCTGCTGAAAATGTTCAGCTGTAAACAGTGATGCCACTGGGGGGGGGGCCGGGGGTGGCCACGGTCACCCCTGACCATGCCACTGGCCATGTCATGGTTCCTGAAGTGCTCACCTGTAGTCTTTGGTGGTTTCTGCTGTTTCTGTTGGAGCAAAGTTGTTTGCCTTCCTCCTGTTTCAGGGTCAGTCAGCTTCCTCCTCCTTCTGTCGTTCTTCCTGTTTGTCCTCACACCTGGTTACAGGTGTGATAGCAGGTAACAACAGGCAGTTCCAGAGTCATCCAGCTGCAGAGCTGCAGTATGGGTTCTGGTGAATGTTTATTCAGGAATAGAGCGTAACACATATGAGCTGCTGGATTTAATGAAAGAAGAAGAGGTCAGAGCTCACATCAATTTGCCTTTATTTTCCACATAAAGACCAAGAAAATCCGAATTTCTGGGTGATTTTCTTTCACTGATTCCAACATCATCCGTCTCTTACAGACGTATGTTTCGATGTGACCCCCGCTGGAACGTCACCTAAAGTTAAACTCTGCATCATGCTGAGAAATCTGCTGTTTAGACAATAAAAACACTTCATGAAAATAAAACAAATAGAAATTAGAAAGTTTTTTTCAGTTTCTACTGTTTCTGTAGGAAAAACCAAAGTTGTTGTGTATTGTGGTCATTATGGAGGAATTCAGCCATTCACTGTAAGCAAAGCTACGTTCACCTTAAATCACAGCCTCATTATGATGATCTATGTTAGAACAGCACAAACAATACTAAAAGAATAAAGAATATAGACTATAACACTGGCAAACACACATTAGAGACGTCTTTAGAAAAGAACTGAGTTCATTTTCTTATTTTGATATTTTCTTGCATTTTCTAATCTTATCCAGTTCAACTGGAAATAGATGAAATAGAAACACATGAAAAAATAATATCTGTTATGAAGACCCAGGAAATAAACACTAAAATGTAAAGTATTTCCTGTATTCTTGCTTTATTTTACTGGACTTTTACTTTGAAAGGCTTCGAATAAACTTCTGGTTCTAATCCCAAAACTGCGGATCTGGACCTGGCCGGACCGGAGCGGAGCTGAAACTAACTCGGCTCAGTATTTTGATGGTGACGGACGGAAATGACGTAGATGGACGGAGACGTGCGGAGGATGTGGAACAGCTGTCATTGACCAACATGATGGACAAGTTCTCCGCAGGATGTAGATGGGTGGAGCGGAGTGCTGACGGAGGGTCTGAGGGTAACAGTGCAGGTCTGCAGCCAGACCATCCTGACCAGTTCAGTCTGGAGATGGTCTCTCCAGTCACACTCCAATAAAAGGCTCTACTCGGACTCGTTATCAGAGTCTTAGAGCCTCAGTGATGGAAGCAGGCTGACAGGATGAGCTAATAACTGCTAAGCTTCTTGGCTCACGCTAACTTTCCTCTGGATGTGACATCACAAACCAGAGTCCTTCCTGTCCAATCAGAGGACGAAGGGTTTAAATGGAGTTTTAGAAAAGGTGTTTTCAGATTCAAAGCGAATAGTAACAATGAGGGATGAGGTCGGTCATGAGGAGGATCTCTGACGTCCCGTTCCTGATGTTCACTGTAGCTGTGAGTCAGGAGAGGAAGCCATGAGGAGAGCAAAGGCCTGCAGAGTTTGTAGATGAGGCCAGCTTCTGTCTGATGACATCGGAGGTAATAAATCTGCTGCATTGCCCCGGAGGACTGCAGCAGTGCATGATGGGAAAGGAGCTGACGGCGGCCCTGCGCTGTGGACAGAGATCATTGGGCTGACTGTGATCCACATAGATCTCCTCCTGTCTGGTGCTCCTTTCCAGAACGCCGTGCTGTGCAGCACGGAGGGCGACAGACAGAGCAGGAGTGATGTGGGAGGGAAGTGCCAGAACATTCTTCTCCCCTTTCTGGATCTGAATTTCTCACTTTCCACTCGCTGAATATCTGATGGGGATTTCAGTCTCCGGTTCAGAGATGTTCATGTTTTGCCCCAGATGTTCTCCTCCAGATGTTCCACCTTAAAATGAAGCCTAATGATAAAACCTTTGATGAGAAGGAATCAGTTCTATAACCAATAAATGCTCTGATATTTTAAAGGGACGGTGTCTAAGATCTACCCCCATCTAGTGGTGAACGACATGAATTAAAATGACAGACTGATGGTAGACTGACTACGGAGGCCGCAGAGGGACATTCTGACCCTTCTGATACATCAACCTCTGACACTTTAAAAAAATTTATTTTATTCAAATCAGTAGAAATAAAACGATGGAAGACATGAAATTTTCTTCATTTTATTCTATGGCTCCAATTAGGCTTTTAGCGAGGAATATCTCATTGGACCCTCCGGAATCCCCAGCAGCAGCTGCCTCAGGCCCGCTCGCCTCTCCAGGGTTTTCCCCTCCTGTTGGTGGCGGCTGGAAGTAGATGTTAGCGTTTTTCAGGTCTGTGCTACAAACTGCAGGCAGCAGGATAATAAAAGCCAACATATTCTGCCGGCAGGTTTCTACATTTGAAGTTAATTTAGGCGTTAATAAACTGTTTCAGAGGAGTGATCAAAGCGCTCTGCATCAGCAGTGCTGCGTCTGACTCCCTGCCAGCTCCCAGATCAGCTTCTCTCATTGGTTGATGCAGTGCGTCCAGCAGCTGCTGCTGGTGAAATTTTAAACTTTTGAATAAAGTTTCTGGCAGGGAAATTAGGGTGTACCAAAGCAGTACACTGCTAAAAATTGAAATCTAAATAAGTATTTGTTTTCTTTAAGAAAAAGTACATTTGATGCCAATGGAACAAGATGATTTACATTTAAAATAAGAAAAAAGCAATTACATTGTCTCAGTTCAAGTGTATATTATCTTATTATCTTATTTTACGAGTAATTACACTCATTCCATTGGCAGATCATCTTATCTAACTACTTAAATTAAGGTTAAATTCACTTGATTTAAGATTTTTTTTTATTTTTCTAGATCATTTTAGCAGTTTACATCCCAAAACAGGGCGTACAATTAGTCATTTTACTAGTAAAGGGCGTATAATGTACGCACGCATTGCTAGCTAAAAGCTAGGCTTCAATTCACATCTCAGGTCACTTTCCAGTTCACCAGATCATCCAGTCAGATTGATTCAAAGTTTTCTATCTAAGGAAAACCAGCTGATTGCATCGACTCATTGACTCTTCAGCAATCCCTCACACTAAGCATGCTTGTAGCGACAGTGGAGAGGAAAAACTCCCTTTGAACAGGAAGAAACCTCCAGCAGAACCAGGCTCAGTGTGAGCGGCCATCTGCTGAGGCCCACTGGGGTTCAAGGAGACGGAAGCAGACATAGAAAAAGAAGCATAGATACAAAAGGCAACTGTCAACCAGCTCCACAGGCGGCCCCGTCCAGGAAACACACAGCCAGGCAGACGAGCTCCGAGCCAGCTCCCATGTCAGAGGATGAAGAGAGCACATCCAGTTAGTCACAGTCAGAGAAACAGGACTACACTGGAAAACAGGCCAAGCTCCAACATCTAGAAACAATAAGCATGATTCTGGAAAACAGACTTGTGACTCAACTATTAAAACTGGACATTTTGACTCAGGTAAACCAGCTTGGTTCCAATACTGCCCCCCTTTTTTTACGGGAGGTTAGCTTAGCATCCAGACTGGTCTGTAAGCGGAGATCTGCCGCTCTGAAAAATGCTGCGAATGAAAGCAGATTCCATGTTATTGTTTTCCAACTACATGTTATGTTCATCCAAGTATTTAAGAGGAGTAGAAATCAAATGTGCACTTCAACAGATCCAAGGTACCTGAGAATATCAGACTGCTTGAAGTTCAGATGCAAAGAGGCCAAAGTGGCCTTGGAGATTTAGACTTGATGATCAGGATGTTGTGAAGGCGTTTGGTCTTCCAGAAGTTCCACCATAGAGGCAACACCTCCATGCTCACCTTCACCCCTGCTTAGTTCAGGTCCCTCCTTTACGTTACGTAATCTAGAGTCGTGTCTCTGTGTGGAGGACGAAGTGTGCAGCTGCAGTAGCGCCTCATGCTTCTTATCTGGAGCTGCAGCGTACAGCGTGCTCTGCACCTGTGTGTGTGTGTGTGTGTGTGTGTGTGTGTGTACTCCCTGCAGAGTAAGCATGTGTAGATGAAGGGGAAAGTAGGCTAGCTGATATGAATAGAGGGGTGATGAATTAGCTCTCAGAGCCGAGGCACATAATGAAACCCCAGGGGTCCAGCTCACCGGGTGCAGAGCCGGATCAGAAGTGTGAGGTGGGTGCAGAGGTGTGCGGCCGAGGGAGGGAGGGAGGGAGGGAGGGAGAGTTGTGCTTACTTTAGCTTCCTGCTGTGAAGATAGAAGGCAACAACAAAGCAAAGCAAATATCTGGAGGCTCAGCTTCACCTGCAGACCTACAGCTGTAGGTGGTATTTGGATCTGTGGGAACTAGCTCACTGACGGGGGGGGGGGTAGCCTGCCTATTCAATCTATATTTATATAGATTAAATAATAGCAAATATATATATATAATAAAAATGACATAAAATCTTTTCCTTTCTACCTATTATCCAGTAATGGGGGCGTTACCTCGCCGCCCGCTGATGCAGCATCATTAAAGTTTTTTAGCAGCCATTCAAAGTTTCCCCTTTTTCCTTGGCTTGTCCACAACAATTCCGTTTAAACATCTAAAATATTCTTTCTGTCATGATTTGTGGACATTAAGAGCTAAAGAGAAGCGCCATCTCCTGGTCAGACCCGGTAATTCAGTGGAAGGGTGGAGTCGGGGTAAATATGCATGAGGGGGTTACTGCAGTTGGAGAGGATATTGCTGCCATTCAGCTGCCATTTGATTGGGAACGGCCATTTTGAATGTCTGCTACGTTAGCTGAGGCTCGCTGCACTGCAGGTAGAGGCAGGAAGATCCAGAATGTTCCCCAAAGACCGGCCATGGCGCCGCTGGTTTGGCTTCAGGTCCAAACAAACAGACCGTCTCTCAGAGCTACAAACTAGCGTCCTGTACAGTGTCTGTGTCCGAGGTGTGCCAGGCCCTGTGGGCGGAGCTACAGCCAGTTTCTGCCATTAGGAACCAAACAGGAAATACGCATAGCGTAGAGCGGAGAAGAACTGACCAATCAGAGGCCTCCTGTCTGCGCTCATCTACAATATTGGAGAGGTGTAGCAGAGTGTCTGCGGAAGGGGGCGGAGCATATCTGCGTTAACTGCGACACGCGCAGACGACCTGGTTTCTGAGGATAAACCAGGCTGTAGAGACTCAGCCCCCTCTGACCCGTCCTATAGAGACATCAGGGTTCTGGTTCCACTTTAGATCCTTAGAAGAGTCACAGCAGCAGTTCCCTACTGCTGTCAGTAGGTGGAGGGTCTGTGGAGGTCCAGCAACAGGTGGAGGGAGGTCCAGCAACAGGTGGAGGGAGGTCCAGCAACAGGTGGAGGTCCAGCAACAGGTGGAGGTCCAATGGCACCATATTAGATGACATCATCATTGGGATTTTCACTAAAGTGAAAAGTAAAAACCGTAACAAATGTTCCCCCATTATCTCTTGGTGAACACTTAGACAATTTTTACCGTCATTTTTTATACAAAACTCAATCTTTAACGGAAAAGTGAGAAATAATCAATGGATCATTATTTATACCTAAAACTAAAACGTTCGCAGTGATTTAATGAATTTAGTGTTAATCAGTAAAAAAAAATATAAATAATTTTCGTCACGATCACTGAGTCTGGGAGCGGCCATTTCTGCCCACATATAGTAGCCCCTCCCTCCTGCCATCTTCCAGCAGTGACGTCACGGTGCGGTAAGCCTAGCGCCATTCTCCCCGCTTTCCAAGCTAAATCAATGGGAACTACTAGACACATCTGCAATCAACAACAATTATTGAAGATTTCCAGAGGACTTCACCATTGAAATTCACCAGAGCTATAGTGAAACTGACAATGCCCACGTGCATGGCAGCTGGATGCTGGAATACATCGGGTAAAAGTGAAACAAAGAGTTATTCCACCTTTCTGATTCCTGATCCTCCACGGACGGGTTGGTCGTTGGATCGCCAACTTGAAGAGGGAGGATTTGCCATCGAACTTCTGGCCAGAGAAAAAACCCGTAATATGTAGCCAACATTTGGAAGAAGAATGTTTTCAAGATGACTTGGATAATAGCGCGTTGTGACAAACACCAGATACAGCACTGGGACTTGATCAACAGCCGATACCGCACCGTGACAATGTCACTAACCAGTAGGTGGCAGTAGTGTTCTTTGACAAACATGGATGCCTCCAGTAAAGCACATTCACATGAAAATTACTCTGAATTAAAAACACTGATCATTTATTGAACAGGATGGAATCATTTCAGATTTAAAGAACTTTCAGAAGTTTGAATTCTGAATATGAGCGACTTTTCCGGGTCACAGAGACACAGATGGAGGAAAGAAAAGCTGAGTCCGTGTTTGTGGCGATTTTTAACAGCAGTGTTTAGGTTTAGGACATTTTGAGGTTTTTATGCTAAAACTGGTGGTTATGGGAAAAAGAAATGAAGAAAAATCGTCATGGATTAAATCTGGTGTCACATAATGTTAATAATGAGGTTATAAACATGTAATAATTCATAAAGGGTTAACGTTGAGCCGGAGCTGAGGGGAGGACGGGTGCCGTGGCCCCCCGCTGAGCAGCTGAATGCCCAGAAAGGCCTTTCTGCTTTGGGAACATTTCTGCGTGATTCTCTCCTGAATCTGACAGCAGGCTGCATCCACCCAGCGTTCACTCTGGAGAATCACAGCAGAACGTCTGCAGGGGAAGAGAACCCCAGGGAATCTCCTCCACCCTGAGCTCCAGCTTCATCCCAGTAAAACCAGCAGAAGGTCGGAGGAGGTGTTTAGTGTGAGCGCGTTTTCACCTTTTGGAAATAGTGAATCGTGGCGAGCTCAAGCCGGGGTGGATCTATTTAAAACATCTAAACGCAGCTCCTGTTACCGTGACAACGTGTTTCTTCATTTACAACGTTGCCCTTGACAACACGGTTGGCACGGCCTGGTTTCTGGAGCCGAACACAGAGTTATTTTCATTTCTGAGCCGCTGCAGTTGGAGGATTAAAGACAGGAGTTCAGGAGGAGCTTCAGGGGGTCAGGAGGAGCTTCAGGGGATCAGGAGGAGCTTCAGGGGGTCAGGAGGAGCTTCAGGGGATCAGGAGGAGCTTCAGGGGATCAGGAGGAGCTTCAGGGGGTCAGGAGGAGCTTCAGGGGGTCAGGAGGAGCTTCAGAGGATCAGGAGGAGCTTCAGGGGATCAGGAGGAGCTTCAGGGGGTCAGGAGGAGCTTCAGGGGGTCAGGAGGAGCTTCAGGGGATCAGGAGGAGCTTCAGGGGGTCAGGAGGAGCTTCAGGGGGTCAGGAGGAGCTTCAGGGGATCAGGAGGAGCTTCAGGGGGTCAGGAGGAGCTTCAGGGGGTCAGGAGGAGCTTCAGGGGATCAGGAGGAGCTTCAGGGGATCAGGAGGAGCTTCAGGGGGTCAGGAGGAGCTTCAGGGGATCAGGAGGAGCTTCAGGGGGTCAGGAGGAGCTTCAGGGGATCAGGAGGAGCTTCAGGGGATCAGGAGGAGCTTCAGGGGGTCAGGAGGAGCTTCAGGGGATCAGGAGGAGCTTCAGGGGGTCAGGAGGAGCAGGGCCTGCAGGAAGGAGAACCTCTAACTACCATTTTAACTCCACTCTTTCTGTGGTGCTGAACTCCTCTTGTTGGAGACGAGCTTCGTTGTTCCGTATTTCCTGTCATCTGCTGCAGTAGTGCAGTGGTCCCTGCAGCGGTGGGGATACTCGCCCTCTTTTTTTAACGCAGCCCAGAAACATCAACATGTCAGACCGCTCTATATCGTTTACCCAATAATTCCTGTATTCACTCAATGTTATTTCTGCTATTTGATCTGAGGGAGGAAAGATGATGAGAAAACTAAAAACTGCCCACAGACTAGTGAGAGATGGTGATGGATTGTTAGTGAACTATTCCTTCATCCCGAGTCCATCCACATGGATCAAACCTATTCTCTCACTTAGCGAGTCCCTCGTTCCTTTAATAAACTGCCTCTTTGAACAGCTGATTGGCAAAACTTCCTGTCACACCTCGCTGATTTATCCAGGATCTGCCCGACATCCCAGAATCTCCTAAAACGCTGGCAGACGCTGAACTTTCTATGGATTTTTTCAATTTTAGGCTTATGCATAGATTATTTAAGCGCCCGCGGATCGGGTCGCCGAGGTCTCCGCCTCTGGCTGCCGCCCAATCCTCTATGCACCGGTCCCTCATGGTTCCCCCTGCAGGTGGTGGGCCCACTGGGGGATGGCCTCGCGTCGCTCCTTCGGGCTGGGCCCGGCCGGGTCCCGCGAGGAAGAGCCCGACCACCAGGCGCTCGCCTCTTCCGATGCCCCCTGGACGCCTCCCTCGGGAGGTGTTCCAGGCACGTCCCACTGGGAGGAGGCCCAGGGGTCGACCCAGGACACGCTGGGGAGACTACGTCTCTCGGCTGGCCTGGGAGCGCCTAGGGCTTCCCCCAGCAGAGCTGGAGGAGGTGTCTGCGGAGAGGGAAGTCTGGGAGTCTCTGCTTAGTCTGCTGCCCCCGCGACCCGGTTCCGGATAAAGCGGGAGACGACGACGACGACGATGCATAGATTATTCATAACGAGTCCAGAACTTCTGTCCAATGACGGCCTAACTTCTGCATAACGCACGGCTTGTGCTTGTGCATCATTTCATGGGCATTACGCCGCAGTTAAAGCATCGCTGTAGCTACCAGATCTGCTTGGGGCTCCGCCCCTTCTTATGACGTCATCATATGCTAACTCCACTCAGACAAACTGTATTGTACCCGTTTCTTAAGAATCAAATCTCTTCTGGAGTCTGAACAGATTATTCCCTATATTTGCTATTATTTAACATTTCACCTGTGATCTAAAGTTATGGAAGCAAATCGTTACCATATTTCAAATGAAAAAGCATTTTTCAGAAATGCTTTCAAATTAAATGTTGGTATGTATTTTCTGGGGTACATTTTGAAAAATAAATCTCAAATGTCTTTTTGTTTTTAATTAAGTAAAAGGATGAGCGGTGTGAAAGAAGAAAATGAAAAAACAAACAGGATTATTGATTACTAATTTCATTTATGAGTCAAACAATGCAGCCACATTCTTTAGAATGAAAAAGCATTTCTGAAAATACTTTTTCATACCAGTTTAATAATAGAGAAGCTATTAGTCAGCTTTATATTTTTTAATATATAAAAACTATTTATTTACTGAGAATGTGTTTATTTAAGAGCAACTATGAACAAAAATCTAGAAAATGTAGACTATATTCTATTATTTTCCATGTGAATCCCAGATTGTTCATTCTTCTTTTCCTTTTCTATAAACTGCTTTAAATCAGTTCTAGCTGTCTATATCCACGCTGGATCAGATCCTGACCTTTGAGGCAGGGAAAGCAGGATAAAGCCTTAGCCTCACTGCATGCATTTAGCCTCGCTGCGCGCAGTTAGCATCGCTGCGCGCAGTCAGCCTCGCTGCGCGCAGTTAGCCTTGCTGCATGCAGTTAGCCTCGCTGCGCGCAGTTAGCATCGCTGCACGCAGTCAGCCTCGCTGCGCGCAGTCAGCCTCGCTGCACGCAGTTAGCCTAGCCTTGGAGCTAAACCAGGCCCTGGAAAAGGACCGCCATTTCTCTCTCTCTGTCTCTATCCAATGCATCTCCACTCCCACGGCTTGACCTGTCAGTGCTGTGATGTGGCGGGAGGAGGGTGAGCAAATATTTCCTGTCAGCTCTGCTATATATTGCAGAGGAGCTACTGCATATGTATAACTTTTAACGAGAGTCAATGGAAATATGTCACCAATCTGACAAAAAAGAAATTATGATTTACTTGTTATCAAGATTAAATATTTATCTTGCACATCAAAAAAATATATATCAATATATTTGAAAGTGTTTAAAATTTTAGTTTAAAATAAAATTATCCAAAAAAAAAAAAATATATATATATATGCCGTCCTAGCGCCCTCTAATGGCGAGCTGCCACTGTCTAGCGGTCTGTGGAAACCAGCTTTACACCCATCAGTGTTCCAGATGTGCGACATGACTGGAAGTACAGCTGTGCAGCAGACTTAAAACTGTCTCTCCAGGGGGAAGAAAACGGGACGTTTCTGTCTGGCTGTCCAAACGTGACTCCTAACTAACCTGTAATGATTGTCACCATGAGGAGGAGGCGCTGTCCAATCTGCTGAAGAAGAGGATTTCCAATGAACAGGAAACAGGAAAAGTTCCAGGCGGCCCTTTTTTCCCAGCTGATGATGTTTAAAATAAAATGTTCAACCCTTGACTTGTCGCTTAAAGTAGCTTTAGGAAGCTTGCCCCGAATCTGAGAGCTTCAATTTGAAATGTTTCAGTAAAGCAAAAGGCTGTAAAACGATGAAGTATAAAGACATTAAAGGTGTACAAACATAAAAGACTTTGTTTTCCTCTCAGAGTTTCTTTGGGGATTTTATACTTCAGACGTCAGGAAGGTTCCCAGTAATTCACACCAATAAATATGTTTCATAAAGTTGAATCAGCGAGGCTGTAGAAGGTCTCCTGTGCTGAGGAACCTGTTCAGGTGTCATACTGACCCAGTCCATCACAGGAACATCTTCAGACTCCTCTGGTTCTGGTCTCTAAGAACTGGGTTGGATTGAAGCTGGAGGATTGGCCAACCAGACATCCTGGTTCGGTTCTTAGGAACGTCCAGAACGTCTCTCCCTCAATCCGTCCTCGAAGCATTTGAAGACCAACTGCTAATGTTTTAGTTCATCACAGCATTGGAAGCTCTTTGCAGATGTTTCTGAAGCTCTCTGGTGTTTTCTTCTTGGATTATTGTTTTGCAATCAGCTGGTTTTTCCCTTAGAAAGAAAACTTTGAACCATTCTGACTGAATGCTCTGGTTGATTTGTCTCTAAAGATTCTGAGATTTCTGTCATGATTTGTGGACATTTAGATCTAAAGAGAAACATCATCTCCTGGTCAGACCCTGTAATTCAATGAAAGGGTGGAGTTAGAGTATGCAGTGGCTGGAAGTTGGAGGAGGTTCTGCTGGGAGCTGCAGGGCAGTGGGCAGCCATTCAGCTGGCGTTTGACTGGGATGGGCCATTTTGAAACGCTGCTACTGTAGTACTATCCATCCATCTCACCCTGGTGGGGGGGTATGTGTCATCCTCAAGCTCGGGTCCTCTACCAGAGGCCTGGGAGTTTGAGGGTTCTGCGCAGTATCTTAGCTGTTCCTAGGACTGCGCTCTTCTGGACAGAGACCTCTGATGTTTTACCTGGAATCTGCTGTAGCCTCTCTCCCAGTTTGGGGGTCACAGCCCCCAGTGCTCCAATTACCACTGGCACCACTGCTGCTCTTACTTTCCACATCTTTTCTAGCTCCTCCTTCAGTCCTTGGTATTTCTCAAGCTTCTCGTGTTCTTTCTTCTTGATGTTGCTGTCGCTTGGGATTGCCACATCTATCACTACTGCCTTCTTCTGCTGTTTGTCGATCAACACTATGTCTGGTTGGTTAGCCATCACCTGTTTGTCAGTCTGGATCTTGAAGTCCCATAGGATCTTAGCTCGGTCATTCTCAACTACCTTAGGAGGTGTCTTCCATTTTGACCTTGGGACTTCCAGCCCATACTCATGGCAGATGTTCCTGTACACTATGACAGCTACCTGGTTGTGGCGTTCCATGTATGCACTTCCTGCCTGCATTTTACACCCTGCTGTTATGTGCTGTATTGTTTCAGAGGCATCTTTGCACAGTCTGCATCGGGGTCCTGCCTGGTGTGGTAGACCCCGGCCTCTATTGATCTTGTACTGAGTGCCTGTTCTTGTGCTGCCATGATTAGTGCCTCTGTGCTGTCCTTCAGTCCAGCCTTTTCCAGCCACTGGTAGGATTTTTTTATATCAGCCACTTCTTCTATTTGTCTGTGGTATACGCCGTGCAGCGGCAATTCCCTCCATGATGGTTCTCCTTTATCTTTCTTGTCCTCACTTTCGGTTTTCTCCTGCCTAAGGTACTCACCGAGCCATTTGTCTTTGGGGGCCATCTTCCTGATGTACTCCTGGATCTTAGTTGTTTCATCCTGGACAGTGGTCTTGACACTCACTAGCCCTCGGCCTCCCTCGCTACGCTTGGTATACAGTCTCAGAGTGCTGGATTTGGGGTGAAACCCTCCATGCATTGTGAGGAGCTTTCTTGTCTTGATGTCAGTAGCCTCTATCTCCTCCTTTGGCCAGTTTATTATATCAGCGGAGTATCTGATGACTGGCAGGGCATATGTGTTAAAGGCTTGGATCTTGTGTTTCCCATTCAGCTGACTTTTCAGGACCTGCCTTACTCTTTGTAGGTATTTAGCTGTGGCAGTCTTTCTTGCTAACTCCTTGTGGTTTCCGTTAGCCTGATGCACCCCAAGGTATTTGTAGCTGTCCTGAACATCTGTAATGTGGCCTTCTGGTAGTTCAACCCCCTCGGTTCTGATCATCTTCCCTCTCTTTGAGACCATGCGACCGCACTTGTCCAGTCCGAATGACATTCCAATGTCGTTGCTGTAGATCCTGGTAGTGTGGATCAGTGAGTCGATGTCTCGCTCACTCCTGGCATACAGCTTGATGTCATCCATGTAGAGGAGGTGACTGATGATTCTTCTGCTTCGGAATTGGTATCCATAGCCAGTCTTTGTGATGATCTGAATGAGGGGGTTCAGGCCTATGCAGAACAGCAGCGGGGATAGTGCATCACCCTGGTATATGCCGCACTTGATGGTGACTTGTGCTATTGGCTTTGCATTGGCTTCCAGACTTGTTTTCCACAGCTTCATTGAGTTGTTGATGAAGGCTATTAGAGTCCTGTTGATCTTGTACATTTCCAAGCATTCCAGTATCCATGTATGTGGCATTGAGTCGTAGGCTTTCTTATAGTCAATCCAGGCAGTGCACAGATTTGTCTGCCTGGTCTTACAGTCTCGAGTGACTGCTCTATCCACTAGTAGCTGGTGCTTGGCTCCTCTGGTGTTACTGCCTATTCCCTTCTGGGAAGGGTGCATGTATTGAGCCATGTGCCTATTCATCTTAGCCGCTATGATGCCTGACAGGAGCTTCCATGTGGTACAGAGGCAAGTTATTGGCCGGTAGTTGGATGGGATTGTTCCCTTCTGGGGATCCTTTATGATCAGGATTGTCCGTCCTTGGGTTAACCATTCTGGGTGGGTCCCATCCATCAGCAGTTGGTTCATTTGTGCTGCGAGGCGTGCATGAAGTGTGGTTAGTTTTTTCAGCCAGTAGGTGTGGATCATGTCAGGGCCTGGCGCTGTCCAACTCTTCATACCTGCCACTCTTTCTTGGACATCTGCCGTTGTAACGGTTACTGGTTCTTGTTCTGGGAGATTGCTGTGATCTGTTCTTAGATCTTCCAGCCACTGAGCATTGGTGTTGTAGGATGCCTCCTTCTCCCATATGTTTCTCCAGTACTGTTCAGTCTCAGCCCTGGGTGGATCTGATCTTGAATTACCCTGCCACTGTGAGTACACTTTGGATGGGTTGGTGGAGAACACCTGGTTCATTCTCCTGGCTTCTGCTTCTCCCTTGTATCTCTTTAGGTGGGTGGCCAGGGCGGCGAGTCTTTGTTTGGCAGTTTCCAGAGCCTCAGGAATCGACAGCTTGTTGTACTTAGATAACCTCTTCCCTACACCTTTCTGCAGGTCTGAGAGCTGACTAACCTCTCTTCGTGTTGCCTTGATCTTGGCTTCCAGCCTTCTTCTCCATGGGGGCTCTGCTTTGTGGCCTGTGGTCTTTATCTTATAGCCAAGCATCTCTAGGATCACTGTAGCTGTGGCGTAGGTCAGCTTATTGGTCTTAGTTATGTCTTTAGTAGGGATAGTACGTAGCACTGCATTTACATCTTCTAGAAGACTTTCAGAGGGTACACTGTCACTTAGCCTTGGCAGTGTTGGTCGTCATACTAGGGGATCCAGTTTGGTTATGATCTGCAGTCGTAGGTCAGCCGCCCTTGTGGTTAGTGGGCTTGTTGTTGGGGCTGGGGACCCAATCTATGTCTGTTGGGATGATGATGAGATATATATATATATATATATATATATATATATATATATATATATATATATATATATATATATATATATATATCACAATAAAATCTGTGTTTTGCATTTAACTGACCTACTATAGAGGGCAGTGCCCAGCTTGCCCTGCGTGGTATGTGTGTGTGTGTGGGGGGGTGATTTCCTATTGCAGACACTCATATTCTCTATGACCACTGCACCCACTATTAGAACCATAATAATGACAGAAACACTGTTCTAAGCTGTGTGCTGATACACATCATCTAAACAACAGTAAAGGTATAGTGGAGGATTTTGCTAACTAAGTTAAACTATTGTTTATTTTATCTCCAGAGAAATGAAGGTTTTAAGATGGAATAAGAAGTTTTCGGTCTTCTGGATTCTTCTGGTGTTGTCACTTTAGCACCTGGAGGTACCACCTGTTTTATAAGCAGTTAAGAGAGTATCCATCAGGGACAGAAGGTCAGCAGACTTGGGCTTTTAGTGGCAGTGGGAACAGGTCACTGACATGTGTCTACCCAGGTCAAACGACTCGGCAAGTGCCCGTGGTAATATCACCTCAGCTCTAAACAGCATGACGTGGGAACACCAGAGCCGGGTCGACCCACTAAATTATGTGATACCATTGAATGCATCATACAGACGTCAACACACCATGCAAGTTGCTTCTAACAAGCAGAAACAACTCTGTTTACATTCGATAAACATGGAGCAGCTTTGGTGAGAGGGATTCAGATAAGAGAGTAAAATAATAAACACTGACTACGCTTCTGCTCCTGTCCATGTTGCTCTCCATTGTTTACCTCCCTGACCAGTGTGATGGTGTCATTAGACTCGCAGTTTTGTGGGACAGTGGCCACGCAGCTGTGAGCATGGGGTTAAACTCGGCGTTTTGGTCAAACAGCTAAAGCCGGCTGTTAGCGGGTCAACCTGGTTATGCATAGTTTTGGTTTTCAGTGGGAAAGGGGATTTAGTAAGGAAATACATGGGGGAGATGGTTCGGTCAGATCCTGGAAATGCTTCTGCCATTATGCTGAGATGTTAACATTGATAGGCTTCTGTTTTATATCAATCAATCAATCGTCAACTGCAATTAGCATTGTAATCAGGATTACAGTTTCAGTACAAATTGTTCATCCCCTACATCACATACTCTGGGGGGCTGGTGAACAGGGGAGCGATTGTCTGAGGCATGCGTGCCAAATAACGCTGCCATTAGGGCCACTTTTTCACTTGCCAGGGGCCCCGCCGTGAGGCGGTTCCTTTAGTGAGCTGCCTTTAATGTCTGTGGAAAGAAAGGAGTGGTTAAAAAGGCATATTTCACATTTTATCCTTGACAGGGTACAGTTTGAGATATAAAAAAGAACTCAGCACAAGAAAAACACATATGAGACGAGAAAAAGTATTCAACAGAGGGGAAAACTGGAGGCTGAGAGTCAGATGTGAGTCTATGAGTGTAGCGCGTGTGAGTGGGTGGCTTTGTCCATGAATGCTGTCCAGGGGCCATTTTCCTTGAAATGATGGAAGTGTATCAACTGGTGCTACAGTTCTGAATGCATCCACAGGTGTCCACAGGTATGGGAGGAGGGCAGCTGGCAGTTCTGGGTCCTTCTGCCATAATATCCAGAGGAGTTTTGTTAATTGGGAGGCCAAAGTCCAAATTACATTCTTATTTTGACAGCAAGCTGCCCAGAATTTTTGTCAGCCTTGATGTCTTTGTCCCTGGGCTCCACATGGCAAATCCAGTATTAATATAGTAATAGTTTATTGGGGTTTCTAAAGAAGTGAGCATGCATTTTCAAGATTTTATCCCACCTCACCTTTGAGGTAAACAACCGCAGTCATCTTGCGTTACATCACATCTAGCTTATGGCTTAGCTCATGATCCTGCTCGTTAACAGCCTTTGTGAGCTCATCAACCGCAGCTGACGGCCTTATCATTGCCCAAATTCCCACCCTCTGTAATTGTAGATACATCAGGTATCCTCCAAATCCAAACAGAAGATTATACCAGTATCATAAATCCAAACATGTATACTTCTTCCTCATCCTCCACTGACAGCACCGTAAATCACACCATTCTCCAAACCTTCCAGAAGTCCAGGGTGTATCCCATGAAATATGTCCCTGCAGGACAGGAAGGGTCTATTTTTCCCTGACTTCCAGTTGAGAAAATTTGATCAATTGCTTTGAGAGACCAGCTGACCAGATCCATTGTTGATTCGGGTGATATGAAGAGAGGACTCAGAAAAGACAAGACAGCAAAACAGGAACAGAGCAGCAGGAAAATGCCACCACCTCCACTGAGGGCAGAAAACCACAGGGAACAGTCTGAGACCAATCTGAGAATCCATCTCCAGAAGTATTCACAACCTTCATGCTTAACTGATCCTCCTTTGGTAGCTGCTGCTTTGGGGATGATGAGCAGAGGCCTTATAGACCTCCATGACTCCAGTCTTCTTCAATGCAATTCCTGCAGCTTTCTTGAACCCCACGCCTCCAGCCTTCTTGGACCCCATACCTCCATCTTTCTTGGACCCCATACCTCCATCTTTCTTGGACCCCATGCCTCCAGCCTTCTTGGACCCCATGCCTCCATGTTTCTTGGACCCCATGCCTCCATCTTTCTTGGACCCCATGCCTCCATCTTTCTTGGACCCCATGCCTCCATCTTTCTTGGACCCCATGCCTCCATCTTTCTTGGACCCCATACCTCCATCTTTCTTGGACCCCATGCCTCCATCTTTCTTGGACCCCATGCCTCCATCTTTCTTGGACCCCATACCTCCAGCCTTCTTGGACCCCATGCCTCCAGCCTTCTTGGACCCCATGCCTCCAGTCATTTATGGACCCCATGCCTCCAGTCATTTATGGACCCCATGCCTCAAGCCTTCTTGGACCCCATGCCTCCAGCCTTCTTGGACCCCATGCCTCCAGTCATTTATGGACCCCATGCCTCCAGTCATTTATGGACCCCATGCCTCCATCTTTCTTGGACCCCATGCCTCCATCTTTCTTGGAGCCCATGCCTCCATCTTTCTTGGACCCCATACCTCCAGCCTTCTTGGACCCCATGCCTCCAGCCTTCTTGGACCCCATGCCTCCAGTCATTTATGGACCCCATGCCTCCAGTCATTTATGGACCCCATGCCTCAAGCCTTCTTGGAGCCCATGCCTCGATCTTTCTTGGACTTGAGATGTCTAAGAAAGGCTGATAAGTCTAAGAAGCCTTGAATTAAGTAAATCTTTTTGTTTGTTTCAAAGAACACTTCCTCTGACCTTCTGCTTGGGGTTTGCGCTCAGACATGACTGTCGCTGAGCTTTGAGCATCTTGGTATAGGCTGTGAAAACTAATGGAAACGGAACTTCTTAGTTTTCTGTCTGGAATAAATTAGCTGTGGTATAACAAAAAATCATACTGAGGAGTCGAATCAGGGTCTGATTGATGTGGACGTTAGAGGTTTTGTGGTCGACAAAAAAATACAAAACTTTTATCTGTACACCATCTTCCCCCTCCTGAGTCACTGTACGGTATACATGTACTGCTGTGATGCTAACTGCTGGTGCTAATGGCAGAGACTGACTGTGTGCTAACAATAAGCTAATAATGTGTTAAGCTAACACTTGTGTTTATTTGTTTATGCTGAATGTCATGCATTGCTGTGACAAAGTTTTTACCGCCTTACAGACTCCTCCTGATTTTGCCTTTTTCACACTTTAATGTTGCAGATAAAAATGTGAGCAGAAATAACTGCTGGAGCCTCTCAGTCATCCAGGTCATAGTCATGCAGGAAAATGTAAAAAAAAAACAATCCACTGGATTTGGTTTCCAAGTTTGAAGACATTTTGGGGTTATGATGATCGCAGTGCCAACACCTTTACAAGACAAGACCTCACCTGTTCAGCCAGGCCAACAATCCCCTCTAACGACCCCCTCAGAGACATAGACAGGTATGGGGCATTGCCGGCTAAGAAAGAAGCCAAACGAGCCCCATTCCACTTGTTAATTCTTAAAATAACTTAGATTTGTCGTTTAGCTTCTATAGCTACACTGCAGTTGGCTGCAAAACACTCCAAGAGTCCCAAAAGGAGTCATCCAGGAGGTCACAGATCACATAAAGTTGCATTTTATTATTTTTTGATCAAACATGTAGGTAGTGTGATGGTGGGGGCTGCATTCTGGGCCTGGAATAATAGATTATTTCACATAGACGCCTCAGTGTGGCTGAATAAAGGCAAAATCTGGAGAGAAAAGTCCCAAAATGACTGTAAATAATGAATTCCTGCCATCGTTAATGCTTGATGGCTGACCTCTCTGTAACCGATCTTATGCTGAATATAATTTGAAGATTTGAAACATGCAAGTGTGACCAAACACCAAAAGTAATGAAGAAAAACACTTTTTCATGGCATTGCTGAAGTATTTAAATACTCTATAGCTTAGTAATGATAACATAATGTGCTAAGTTTGAGCTTAGACTGTGCTATTGTAGCTAACTGTGTGCTACTGCTATGCGGCTGTGTGCTAAGCTAATGCTAATAGAGGCAGCCGTCGGCGGCGCCATATTGCTTTTTGCTTGATTTGTGTGCTGTAGCTCAGGCATCCCCACCCTCCTGGCGTCCCGCTGTCCTGCAGGTTTAGAGGTTTCCCTGCTTTAGCACAGCTGATTATAATATTTGCAGTAGACCAAACGTCTGTTAGTCAGCTTTCAATAAAAATCAGCTGTGCTGGAGCAAAGCCTAAAACCTGCAGGACAGGGGGCCTCGAGGACCGAGGTTGGGGATGCCTGCTATAGCTAACGCTGTGCTAACTGTGCTAATGCTATCTGTTTCCGTGTGCCCGTCTGTTCTTGTTCTTGTTGTCCACCTTTCTCTGTTTCTCTCTTGACTTTATTTTTCTCTCCCTCTCTATCTTTCTCTCTCTCGTCTATCCCTCTCTGTCAGGTCTTATTCCTCCTCCTCCACCTGTTCTACCACCACCACCTCTTGTCGTACCTCCAACAACCCTACTAGCATCACCACTCCTTCCTCCACCTCCTCCTCCTCCTCTCTCTACTCCTCCAGCCTACCTCCTAACAGCCACGCCACCTACCATCAGTACTGCTGCCCCGCGCGCCTCCGCCTGCCCAAGCCTCCCTGCGCCCTGCCCCCCGCCAAGCACAACGAGCAGGCAAGGTAAGGGCCACAGTCCCTCCAACCCCCCCCGACCTACCTGCACCTCACCCCTCCTCCTGGCTCTGCCCCCCACTCGGTGCTGCCCCCGGTGGCTCCTTCCAGACATCCGGGGGCAGAGGTCAAAGTGAGCTCATTCAGAGTGAATTTAACTTTTATTAAACGGTTGTAATATCTTTTCATATCCTCCATTTTGAATGAAAAAAGACTCTTAGAAAACCATGATCACGTATTACTGGGGATGCAACTAACCATTATTTTGCTAACCGATTGATCCAAGAATTGACTTTTACCGAAATTAAACCAGGTGACACTTAAACTTTTCCACTTTAGGAGTTCTGGATGGAGAATATTGACAGACGGAATTTAAATTTTTTTTAATATTAAATGCAAAATGTTTACATATTTTGTACAATCTTGGTATAATTCCTACGGACCCCCCTAGGTGTGAGGGTAAAAAAAAAAGCCGGTGGGTACGGATTGATAAACTCAGCACAGTTTCTCAATTCGTACGTGCGGATTGAGAAACTGTGCATTCCGTGCGCACACAGCTGCTCTGGAACCTTCAGAGTTCGATGCAAGTTCAAGCTCTATTCCATTAAAGCATTGCACTGCACTAAGTCTACATGTTTATATATATGTATCAAATAATTGATTAAACTTACCTTGTAGGTGCGACCTATGCATCGAACTCTGAAGGTTCCGGAGCAGCTGTGTGCGCCCGGAATGCAGGGCACACAGTTTATTGAATCGCACTCACGGGTTAATAAACCGAGAGCACAGTTTCTTAATCCGTGGGCACGGATTAAGAAACTGCTCTCGGTTTATTAATCCGTTCCCGTGGATATCCACCGGCCTTTCTTTTTTTACCCTGACACCCAGGGGGCTCCATAAATTCCTGCTCTATTAGCTAAAGGCCTGTTTTACCGTCTCTATAGTCCAGATAATAATCGGTTGATTACTAAATTAGTTGAGGATTATTTCAATAATCGATTTATCTGATTGTTTCAGCCATAAATATTTCAGTAGCTCTAAATTATTTATTTTCTTAGGTTATAAAGGTGTAATGCATTCATATAGGCATGCCGTAGGGATAATATTAAGTCATGGAAATAATTTATTATTAAAATGTTCACTTAAAGATCATTAAAGCTTGGTTTAATTTAAGCTTTTATTTAAATTCATTTTTTAAATTTAAGGCTTAATTTTTTTATTTTATTTGACATTTGGAAAACCCTCAGTTTGATTCTAAAATGAAATTAAATTTTTACATAAGATCATATTTTTTATTACTTTCTATTTATTTATTTATTGTGTTTTAGCATTTATCAGAATCAGTCTTTTATTTTTGTTCTATATTTTCCACACCTGGACAGCGTCTTATTTTAAAGGTTTAATAGGATCTAGCCGGTTGGTCATTGGGTCGTTGTAAATAAAATAAATGATGATGAACGTTACAAATTAAGACCTCTGGATCAAAGGTGTTTATTAAAATGTTTAAATGTCCGTAAAAAATGAGCTCCAAATGTTTCCTCACTAGGATCCTGGCCTGCTCCCTCCCTCCCTCCCTCCCTCCCTCCCTCCCTCCCTCCCTCCCTCCCTCCCTCCCTCCCTCCCTCCCTCCCTCCCTCCCTCCCTCCCTCCCTCCCTCCCTCCCTCCCTCCCTCCCTCCCTCCCTCAGCACCATGGTAACCTGTAGTAGTTATTAAAAATGATGATGATGATGATCTGCATCAGCCCTGACTCACACACAGTGGTAAAGGTGAAGCAGCCTCTCTGCCTCCTGTTTCTACTCATCAGTCTCATCAACTCACCCCCCCATCCACCGCCAACCCCCCCATCCACCGCCATGCCCACTCCCTCCATGCTGCTCTGAAACAGACCAGTAAAACACATCAGCAATCCCTCATCTTTGAACTTTATATCTTAGGCACCAAAAATATTCAAAATCAACAATAAAACAAAGAAAAGACTTATTAGTATGAATTGAATGTTATGGGATTTTTTAAAACTTTTTTGATGTCAGACATTAAAGGTAGTTGTTTTCATTATTCAAACATATTTTACATTTTTAGTTTTTTTAGGTTAGGTTTTTAAGATTTTGAGCAAAATGGCGGCTCCTGTTGTAGAGGAAAAATATTTCCAAATGTTTGGGGATCGTTAAAATCCAATTTTTACTTTGCTATAAAGGTTTCCATTGTTTCCTGTCCTTGACTTTGAACACTTGTTTAGTTCAGAAACGTCTTAGAGGGTTTGAAAAAAGGCTCAGTAGCTGAGAGGCAGAACCAGTCTGGACCAGGAAACCAGAAACACCACGTTCACACAGCAGCCTGCGTTGACCTAAATCTGAATTTTCTTGTCCATATGCGACCTCTATTCAGTCTTTTTACGACAGTCTGAACACAGATCTAATGCGACCCGGACCACCGGGCTCTGTGGTCCTGAATCCGATACAAATCTGATCTTTTTAAATGGGACCTGTGTGGACGGCCCGGCGCTTCCATCCGACCTGAACACCATTAATACAAAAGTCTCTATTCTGCATCTTTCTATGCAGAAGCTGCAAGAAAAACAGCAACCATGGCGGACGATAATGCGGAGAGCAGTCTTTGTTTTTAACCATCTTAAAAAGATCGCTTTTTTAAGGTTGGGAAAGATCACTAGCTGCGCTCCAGTAAATGGTAAATGTCCTGTACTTATATAGCGCCTTTATTCAAGTCAGGAGACTTGACCAAAGCGCTTTACACTACATTCATTCACCCATTCACACAAACACTGATGGTGGCAAGCTACATTGTAGCCACAGCTGCCCTGGGGCTCACTGACAGAAGCGGGGCTGCCGTACACTGGCGCCACCGGGCCCTCTGACCACCATCAGTAGACAATGCAGGTGAAGGGTCTTGCCCAAGGACACAACGACACTGAAAGTCGGAGTCGGGGCTCGAACCGTCAACCCTTCGATTTCAGGGCAAACTCCTACATCCAGCGGTCATCTGGTCCTCCTAGTTAAGTAGAGCTTTGCTATATAAAATGCACTGGCGTTTTTAAATAAATAACTTTTCATGATCTGTTTGAGTCAAATGTGGGAAATAGTTTTAATGAGCACAGTAGAGAAGGGAAGATTATCTGCTCATCCCGCCTAGTCAGAGCCTCTCTATACGCAGTGTGACATGAAAAAAGATCGCAGATTAAAAAGTCGTACACAGCCGCTGTGTTCAGGTCTTTACCACGAACCCACACACACAAAAACAAGCTGCGTTCACATCCTGATAACTCCTTTAGGAACAGCAGGATTAAGGGGATGGATTCCAGATGAGGAGGTGTTTGTAGATCTACAGAAACCGTCCAGTGAACAGCAGGATGGGATCTGATGGTCATGAAATCCAAAAGCTGCCTGGAGGAAGGATCTACGGCAACTCTCCTTTGGGCACACTGGATGCATTTGACTCAATGAGTCGATGCAATCAGCTGGTTTTCCTTAGATAGAAAACTTGGATCAATCTGACTGGATGATCTGGTGAACTGGAAAGTGACCTGAGATGACTTGATGTGAATTGGAGCTATAGAAATAAACTGAATAGAATTGAATTGGATGCCGATGCTGCAGCAGAAGACAGCCTAGAGAGGCCGTCCCCTCAGCCTGGTAGGAGGCAGGAAGGGCGCTAACAGCTCAGAGGCCTGGACTGACCCCTGGAACCAGCTGCATGTTTGGGTCAGCAGCTAAAGGTCAACTCTGGGACATTTGGGAAGCGTCGCTGAGGAAGCGTGAGCCATGTGCAAGGAAAAGTCCCGTCAGCAGGAAATAATCAATGGATCATTATTTATACCTGAAACTAAAACGTTTGCTGTGATTTAATTAATTTAGGGTTAATCAGAAAAAAAAGTATAATTTCCGTTGCGATCACTGAGTCTGGGAGCGGCCATCTTTGCCCAAATATAGTAGCCCCTCCCTCCTGCCATCTTCCAGCAGTGACGTCACGGTGCGGTAAGCCTAGCGCCATTCTCCCCGCTTTCCAAGCTAAATCAATGGGAACTACTAGACACATCTGCAATCAACAACAATTATTGAAGATTTCCAGAGGACTTCACCATTGAAATTCACCAGAGCTATAGTGAAACTGACAATGCCCACGTGCATGGCAGCTGGATGCTGGAATACATCGGGTAAAAGTGAAAAAAAGAGTTATTCCACCTTTCTGATTCCTGATCCTCCACGGACGGGTTGGTCGTTGGATCGCCAACTTGAAGAGGGAGGATTTGCCATCGAACTTCTGGCCAGAGAAAAAACCCGTAATATGTAGCCAACATTTGGAAGAAGAATGTTTTCAAGATGACTTGGATAATAGCGCGTTGTGACAAACACCAGATACAGCACTGGGACTTGATCAACAGCCGATACCGCACCGTCACTAACCAGTAGGTGGCAGTAGTGTTCTTTGACAAACATGGATGCCTCCAGTAAAGCACATTCACATGAAAATTACTCTGAATTAAAAACACTAGCTACGTTTACATGGACACAACTAATCGGATTGAAGGCCTGATCAGATCAAAAATGTTTCATGTAAACATGTCAGACTGAAGATTCTAATCCGATTCGGTCCGATCGGATCTAAATTTAATTCCTAGAAGAGAGGTGGTTTTTGCCGATCGCCATTCCGATTGGCGTCCATGTAAACACCCATTCGGATCTTAAGAGTAAAATAATCTTCACTGCGCATGTGTGCGACGTCAGCGTGACGTTTTTCCGCCTTGTCAACAACAGCAAACCACCGGTCGCTCTCGCTCTCGCTGTGAACAACATGGCGGGAGGAGTCTAGGAACGCCGACTTATACAATCAAGTTCATTTAAAGCTGCAGGAAGCAGGGATTTATCCTCCTCCTCTTCCTCTTTTCTCTCTCCACAGCCCACTCGCTCTCCCACGCCGGTTCAATCGCTCATTCTCTACATTTTCTCTCGGACATTTCGCTGCCAAGCGCTTTTTTCCTCCTCTCTCCTTTTTTCTTTCCGCTCGCTCCGAGCGCATCGTTTGTCAGGCCTCCCAAAAACCAGACGCAGACAGAACTGCCAAGTTTGGCAGGAAGTTTTGCGCATGCTTAAAAGATTTAAATCAATCCAACGCTTGGTACATGTATACACACGTCATGATCGGATCATTTCATTTAGTGTCCATGTAAACAGAGATTTTGAATTTCCGATCAACCAAGGTTTGGATCGGATCGGGAAAATTTTGCGCATGTAAACGTAGCTAGTGATCATTTATTGAACAGGATGGAATCATTTCAGATTTAAAGAACTTTCAGAAGTTTTAATTCTGAAAATGAGCGACTTTTCCTTTAAAGTTCATAGCTGTGAACAGCGGAGGGACCCTGAGGGCTGCTGGCTTCCCTTCAGGCAGAAAAAAGCTGATTCCTGCAAACTTCCCCCTAATTCAGCATTCAGTCGTCACCAGTTAGCAGCCGTTCTAGATGCGTGATGCAGCCTATCAAGGTCACACTATTAATTCTACAACAAACCAGATGCTTGAGAAAAGTTCAGAATGAGGGTTTCATTCACGTCAAAGTAGCCGCAGCGTTTGTTCTGCATTGAGGAGGAAGAGAAGATCAGGAGAATCAGAACCAGAACCTTTTCGGTTTGCTCTGATACTTCTGAAGCCACTTCAGCAAATAAACAGAACAGCCTCTTCGGCCTCAGAAAGAACCTCAGCAGTTCTTTCACCAGGCGGTTCTGACAGACCCACACTGGTACCAGTCAGACCAGCGCAGTTCAGAACCATAAGCAGCACTTTTTACCAAAAAAGTAAAAATCAAGCCTCTGGACTTTGTTTCCAAGTTTGAAGACGTTTCTCTTCCATCCAGGAAGCTTTTTTAATTCAAATTGTCAGAAATAGCGTTTAGTTCCAGGTTTTATCCAGCAGTCCAACAAAGACCCTGGAGACCAGATGAAGCTACTGAGAAAAAGCAGAGAGAGCAGAACGTTAGAGATTGAACTAACAGATTCTGCAGAGTGGGAGAATAGAGATAGAATGAAGCAGAATGATGAAAAAGGGTCCCTATGTCCTCCAGCAGTCTAAGCCTATAGCAGCAGAACTATAGAGATAGCTCAGGATAACCTGAGCCACTCTAACTAGAAGCTTTATCAAAAAGGAAAGTTTTAAGCCTAGCCTTAAAAAATTATTTCTGACATGAGAATCGTCCTGCTTCGGGTCAGCTGAGTTATTTCATAAATAACTTTTTATTTATGGCACCTTTAAAACTTCCTGACCTTAATAAACTATAATATTTTTTTTTCTTTGTATAATAATAATAATAATGCTTCTTTCTCTGTTAAACATTTTCCTTCCTTTCTTCCTTTCATTACTGGCATCAGCTCACGTTTGGTCAGAATACAGAGCAGAACATTTCAAGGCTCTTTTATCGATTCTATTCAGTTTATTTCTATAGCACCAATTCACAACACGTCATCTCAAGAGACGATTCAACCAGATTTTATTCATTCGAATGTTTCATATAACGAAGAGGATCTGATATTCTTCTAAATCCATATTGATTCATTTTAACTAATTAATTCATATTAAAGGATTTAAAGAATTAAAGGGGTTAAAATAATTATCAACCTAATTGAGTAAATGTGTTTTATGTTTAACAAGTTTTCACCCGGAATCATCAGAATGATGGAATAAAAATGCTTCTTGTTGAACAGTCTGAAAGTAATAAATCAATCTAATGCGTTTTTCTTATTTGAAGAAAACAACTTTTTGATCATATCCTGGTTTATTCAGGTCTAAATGAGGCAGAAGCTCCATGTGTTCAGCTTTAAACTTTTCAGTTTTAGATCCTGTGGAGGTGGGAGAATTTATCGCTTTTAAAAAGACAATTTGCTCCAATGAGGAAACTTGATTCTGGAGCCTTTATCTCCTCAAACATCCAGATTTTGTTCATTTCCAGTCTGTAGATGATTTAAATGAGACAAAGGAAGTTAGCGCTTCTGAATGGGATCAAAGTGATGGATTACAGCCCTGTTTAAAAATCACAGCCGCAGCCATTATTGCACTAATTTGCACTTTTAGGCATTACATTTGCATTAATGTGTATTGCTGGTCCATAAAAAGCTCATTTTCCCTCCTATCATCCTTTCATCCTCGCTCCGCTGTCCTTCCTCCCTCAGTAGAAAACTTTCAGGGTCAGAAGAGAGTTTCTTCACCTCTGCCTCTGCTACACTTTCTATTTTCCACACTCATTTTGCTCCCCAGCCATGAGGGAGACTGCTTCACCTCTGCCTTCAGTCACAGATGAGCAAACAGAGACATCTGGTGGCTGACTGTAGTACTACAGGCCCAAACCTGCTCTGTCCTCCCTTCTTGAATTTGCTTTTTCTTCTCTTCCTCTGCTATCTCACACTTTTCCTCCCTGTGTGTCTGCCGGTCTGTCTCTCAGAGAGGAGGAAGATGATGACATCACCCATCAGTTCTGTTGTCCCGCCTCCGAGTGCAGTAGCCCGTCCTCTAGGTAACCAGGGGAGACTGTGAGACCCTGTCCTCCCTGCTTCCTGGGGGTGAATAGAGGGATGAATAGGAGTCTGCTCCTCCCCCATCAAGGGATTCTCCATCTCTTCTTTGAAAAAGACGACTTCTGAGCACTGAAAGACCTTAGAAGTTTAAAATGGAGGAAATCTGGGGATGCCTGAGTATTTTTTCCCTTCAAAGGCTTGAAGCTAAGAGACAAACGTTGACGCCGGCTTTGATACCCTGCTGCTAATCTGATTTAGGTCTTTCAAACCTGAACATCAGTTTCTGTAAAGATAAACATGCTGCACTCTAAAAAAGGCGGTAAGTTTTCCTCGCAGCAGCAGGACGCAGCGTTCATTTGACGCTCCCGGAGACGCTGAGGCTCAGCCGTCCTCCAGCTGCTGCTACCCGCTCAACGCCAGCAGCTCTGAGACTCATCTTCTCCATCTCCCAGTCTGGGAGCCAACCGTTCCTCCTCCCTGTCCGAGCATGAAGCCATGACCCTCCTGCCCCCGGACCCTGGCGTAGACACTGCGCCGATCCGCAGACTGTCTGCATCAGTTTTTGCAGTAGACGGCGCTCTGATAGTGATAACTCTCTGCACGGGTCTGTAGAGCCCGACTCCCCTAAATAACTGCAAACTCAGAGGTTTGGTCCTGCTGGTGAGTTCATGAACAGTCTGAGCAGCTCTGCCAGGTGATCGTCCATCATTTAGGCTGACTGGGTTCACAATGCCGATCGTCTGCTCCTCCATCACACATCCTGGGTTCTCCTTAGAACGTCGTCTTATTCTAGGTTCCCACTCAAAACAGGAGCTCAGCAAAGCTTCTGTCCAACGTTTGGCCGTCTCCAGGATAAATGAAGGTCTACGTTTTTGTAGACAAGGCAGCAGAAATGGATTCAGTTTCACAGCAGATTTTTAAACAAAGGAAAGCCCAGAGCTGGTTGATGAGGCAGAGCAGCAGAGTTTGGAGATGCTGAATGAAGAAACGCCTGAAGTGCTTCCCCCTGTTGCAGTTCTAGGGAGAACCCCGGTGCCTGAGGAGTACAGAAACAAGCCTTCATTCACATCTGGCTCAGAGCGTTTCTATGTGCAGATGTTCTCGGTTTAAGGTCACATTTAAGGACAATACTGTCATCCAATTACGTGGCAACTGAAAACAGCCATGATTGGCCGCTCAGTCTGAGACATGCAGGCCGAGCTCAAAGCGGTCTTCTCAATAAGCCGCCCTCTCTCACCTACAGCCGGGCATACGCTCTACGACTTTCTGCCCTTTTCGGGCCGGTTCTCCAGTCGCGTGAGATTGTGTTTGGATCGGGCTGAGTTTCGACCACCAAACCATCAGGAATCTTAAGGTCAGGAGAAAATCAAACATGTCTGAAATTCAGTCGGTCCTCCTGAGGTGTTGGTGGATAAATCCTGCTGAAGCAGATTTACCAGAACCTCCAGCACTGCGCATGAGCAAAACAGAGTTCTTAGGCCTCCAGATTGACGAATCTGATCAGCACCATCTCTGAGCGGTGAGTCTGACGTGGTTTTTAGACGTCCAGAGTGAGCAGGTAGATCGCATCAGAGCGTCAGGTCATACAGTGGAAGAACGAACATCATGAGCTGAGGAACCCTGCGGTTCCATCGTACAGTGAGAGCTGTAGCTCCATGCAACATATCGGGGACATATCGCGAACATATCGTGAACATATGGCGAACACATCATGAACATATGGCGAACATATCGCAAACATATGGCGAACATATCGTAAAGTGTATGCCCGGCCTAAAGGGTTGAACCCGTCAGGACATCAGTGATCTGTTCAGTCATGGGTTCAGGTTCAAAGCTGACCTTACAGTAGCAGCCATTCAAAACGGTCCTTCCAGTCCAACGCCAGCCGAATGGCGGCCCACTTCCCTGCAACTCCCAGCAAAATCCCCTCCGACTTCCAGCCACTGCAGTGACCCCCATCTTGCTTATTATTTTCCTCTGACTCCACCCTTTCACAGCATTACAGCGTCTGACCAGCAGATGGCGCTTCTCTTTAGATCTTAATGTCCAAAAATCACGACAGAATATTTTAGTACAAAGATTGATGTTTATAAAGAATCTTAAAGGACGCATCAAGGAAAGTGAGGACATTCTGAATGGCTGCTGCTGTAAATATACAGAAAGAGAATCTACACAGTTAGCATTAGCTTTAGCCTGGTGCTGCTGGCAACAGTACTTGTTCCTACCCTGGAGGTTTATGGGGCATATTTTTCACATCAAAGATGGCCGCCGATATTCCCTGAAGCTGATATGCTGGCAGGTTCCTCCCCCCCCATGTAAAGTTCAGTGAGGTGATACCAGAACATAACGCGCTCCATCCTCACTCTACTGGCACCAGTTAGCAGGTTAAAGTTTACAACAGGACAAAGTGATGGTTGGAGGACGTCTGGAAGAGAAACTTTTCTGCCTTTATGGAAAAAATTTTCTTCTTTGGTCCCGTTTCTCCTTTGGAAATGGAACCAAAGTGGTGATATTAGCTCATAATGCACCGCTTTAACAAAAAAATAAATTCTACATAAAGTCAAATGATCATTTGCATGAAAGAAGCAGGAGGCACTTTCCAGGATCTCCTGCAGCTTTACTCAACTCTTCCGTAACGGTTGGACTGTTTTCCCGGGAGGTTTGGTTGATGTCATAGAGAAGGTGCTGACACTGCAGATGGAGAGAAATGAAGACAAATCTATTTTCTGTGAAAGTCTTGCCTTGACTGCTGTGCAAACAGACGCACTGAAAGCGAGGAAGCTGTTAGGAGATCATGATGAAAGAGCAACAGAAGAGCCTTTGGTCCATCCCCATCCTGTCAATCCATCTTTCCATAAACAGACGGCTGTTCGTTACGTTTCTGCTCCTTCTGTTGTGAATGAAGGAAACATCCTTCTGATTCACTGCAGTCTCATTTTAAGAAACAGGAAAAACTGATTATTTTATAACCTGCCTGTGTTTGAGCAAAGCACGCCTGTAATGGAGCTGGAGCTCCATCGCTGCTGACATTTCAGACCAGCGTATGTCTGACGAACGAAAAATCCTGCAAAAACGCTGGCATGCGTAGGATAGGTTATGGGTGCGCTGAAGGATGCTAAAGCACGCTGAATCCCGAGAAACTCTGAGCATGCAACCTTCTCACATTACATAAATACCATATATTAAAAAACAGGGAACCTGAATAAGACAAATGCATTAATATTTGGTCATTATAAAACCAACTTATCTCACCTGTTCAAATTAAACATTTATATGAAAATACAGTTTTAGGTCTTTAAAATATAATTAATTATCCCGTAAAAATTCAAAAAATATCCACTGGACTTGGTTTTCAAGATTTGAAGACGTTTCGCCACCTCTCCAGGAAGCTTTCTCAATTCAAATGTCTGGATCCGCAGTGAGTTTGAGTCTTATATGGACAAGGCCTTGTATCGCTTGGAAACATGCAATGGAAACCGATGAATGGGTCGTTAGTTCCATCGTTAGCCTGTAATATCTGAAACTGTCTATGATTCTAGGGGTCGGTCGTTAAAGGGGGGATTGTCATTAAGGGGGGGATTGTCTCCTGTAATACCTGAAACCTGTCTATGATTGTTAAGGGTTGGTCGTTAAGGAGGTATTGTTCACCGGCTGGAGCGGGTAACTGACTATGACCTGGATGACTGAGAACCTTCATCAGCATAATTAATTATCATGAAAAAACTCACATCAGGGACAATAAAGCCAAAAAAATGAGTCCAACAAGTTAAAAGTCCAGAAGTTCGTTATAAATAATCTATATATACGCCCAGAATACAAGAAATCCATAGAAAGTTGAACGCATGTTTATAGCGTATAAGTTTTAGGAGATTTATCCTCCGTCAGACAGACGGTGGATAAATGAGCCGACCTTAGATCCACTGCAGCACTTTCACTCTGTTTGCTTAATCAACTGGATCATGTTAGCATTATTATAAAGACTCATTTAAAGCTTAATCATGTTCTCAGTTTTTGTTCTTCCATTTTTACACATATGCATTTTACAAGTGGTTTAAAACAGACAATCTTTGTTTAGATTTATTATTTATTTATTTCTGCCGTTTTTCAGGGTTAAAAGATGGAAAAACCAAATATTAAATGCATTGATGATATAATAAAGTTTTTATTTTATGTTTTCTCTTATAGGCTTTGATTTAGAATCTCTAAATTCTCGTCGGTTCTGCACACAAAAAAAAAACACAAATACTATGATTATATGTCAAATATTGCAGATTGTTTTATAATGCAGCTATTTTTTTTTTCCATTAGAATTTAGCTTTTTTTTTATATTTAACATTGTTTTTAATGGTGTCAGTTTTGTTTTTATTATTGTTTCTATTTCTCTTTGCATGATCTGTGGTTGTAGATTAGTTTGTAATTATAGAACATTTGCAGTATTAGAACCATTAGCTTAGCCTGCGCCGCTAGCTTGCTCTCTTAGAATCAAACCTTCTTATTTAGGACTTACAGCATTTATTTGGAATATTTTACCCTCTTCTATCGTCTGAACGTTAGCCCATCTGCAGTGGCCGGGGTTAGCTAAATTAAAAACCAAATGGCTTACCTTGATGCCGTCTTGATCGTGGGATTATTCCAGATTAATTACATATTCCACTTTATTCCACACGGTTGAACCCACTCAGACGGCACTGCTAGCAAGCAATGGATTATGATATTCACATTAGAATGATTAGCCTGTAGATGCTAAACCCCATCACGCACCGCAACATATTTCTGCACAATATTCTAATATAAATTGGCCAAATATCAGAGGAACATCGTAGTTTGGTTTAAAGAAAGCATTTTAGTTTTATTATAATTTAGAAGATGACACCATATACCAACCGTCACCAGGATGAGCATAAGGAAGGGCTATAGATACTGCATGAATCATTTAGGAAGTTATCATTGGATTACTTCTGGAGCTTCCTGACTAATCAGTCTGACCCTGATTAGAGGGAATAGTTGGTCTGGATGAACAGGTGAGGTCTGCTGTTCACCTGTAAAGGAGCTGCGATGGTAGCAGGAAGGAATCAACTCTATCGATGCATTGGAGGTTTTAGAAAGCTGGAATCTGAGTCCCCCCCCACTCTGTTTAAGCTTTGTCTTTCTTAGCATAGATGGCTTCCTTCACTCCCCTCTCAAACCACCTGTCTTCTTTGTCCAAACATTCTGGTCCTCCAAAGAATGTCCTTGGTCCATGTTGGAAAATCAGACGCCCACCTGAAGATGTCTGACATCAGCTTTGGCTTTTTGATTCTTTAATTATCCAACATGAATGAGAAGGAAATGTGCTGTAATGTTTTTTATTTTAATGAAAGGGGAACATTTTTAGTATCAGAGTGTTTGATATTAGTTCCTTAATAGTGTTAGATGGCCCCCTGGTGGCCGATGGTCAGTATTGGCAGTTTGCTGCGTTTAGAAGCTCAGGTTAATAATTTGACTTATTCGTTGTAGAGATGAAGGAGTCTATTTTTGACTGACTTGAGCTTTCCTCTTTCCAGGGAAACAAAAAAGGTAACTGATAATAAGAACAAAAAATTTACATTCTCAGAAAATAGATATTTTACCATAAAAATTATCAAATGTTTTTAGCAGCTAGGATGTGATTCTATGGCTCTATTTATTGGCAGCATATTTTAGCTATCATAATCTTTTCCCTGATTTTTCCATCTATCACTGACAGTCCATCAGGTGTAGATGTAGCGCAGAGTCTTGTCCAGAGGAGGGCGCTCTTCTGTGTTGGGCCATGCGTCTAGGATCGGTCTAGGATGCGTCATTCCTCCCTGCACTGACCTGCAGACTCTCTGCTCAGATTAGGATGAACTAGTCTCTGTTTGGTTTGAAATGTTCTGGATTTAGTTTGTTTTTAACGCCTGAATCTGAAATTCTTCTGCCTTTTCCTCCTGCTAACTGTTATCATTTAGCATTGCCAGTGAGTTAGCACTGTTTTCTCTTCTATTGTTTCTGCTACATTTCTGGTATTAAACGTAACTTTAAGTATTTTATATTAACATATAGTTTAGTTTATCAGCATCAGGTTTTTCTGCAGTGGAATCAGGACAGTTGTTTTTAGTTTTTATGCTTTGAGTCGTTTCTGCTGCTGAGTTTTAGTGCTCAGCGTCATTTTCAGGTGAATATGTTCCTCCTGCTGTTTGTGGCGCGCTAACAGCATGTCGCCTTGAAAGGTGTCGTGATTATGTAAATAATTATTATATTATCTGTATTTTTTGGTGGTTAATGAGGGAAATGTTTGAAGGCAGGATTTTGATTTGAAATATTTTCTTTGTTTTGCTCTTTGAATATCGCTTTTCTCATTAGCTTATTTTTCAGGCTTTAGATGAAGTAATATTCCAGTTTTTTCCTCCCATGAAGCGTAACGCGGTGGACGGATGTCGGTAAAATGAAGTTTCATTTTTCCGACATCCAGGGCCACGCTCCGTTTTCAGACAGGCGGCGATGATCTCTGTGGCGTTTACATGAATGCTTCCCTGGTGAAGGACGGATTAGTCACCATGCTTTTCTCAAAGGTTTAAACATAATGACATTATATATAAAAGTGTGACATCATGTTTTCATCCTTTTTATGACCTGGTTGCAGCATTTCTTCTTTCACAGCTTCTCTAGTTTTTTTTTCAGTCAGGCTTAAAAAGAGGAAAAACTTCTTGCTCTGAAAGATGAAAATATAATTAAAGAAAAAAATCACAGTTGATTCTAAAAGAGCACGAAGCTGCAACCAGGGGCGGATTAAGGAAATGTGGGCCCTCTGAATGGAGAAGACATAGAACAGCCCCATTCTCCAGATAGAGAAATGTTAATAGAATAGACATCCATTATCTGTTCTAGGTTGTGTCCCTCTCTTCTTGTCCCTTTTCTTCTTGTTTTCCTCTCTATGTTTTGTACTCAGCTGACTTTTCATGCTGTCTCTAAAGGAATGAAAGATTTTTTCCAAGCACTAAGCTCACTTAGCTGATTGCTCCTTCCTGTGTTTCCAAAAAGGCCAAAGTAAATAACCCAGTCCTTCTTTTCACTGTAGACAAGCCATGATCTGCTTATCTGTTCTCCATTTTTCATTTGGATGAAATAATAGCTGCATGAATCATGACAGCAGACAAGATAGAGGAGAGCAGGAGGCGGGGTTACCAATCTACTCGCTCTGGAGAGCAGAGTTCGCTGCTTTTAGATGTTGTCTCCAAAGTCTCCAGTAGCAGAAAAAAAGTCTCTAGATTTGGCGCTAGGAGCTTTTTAGAAATCAAAGTGCTAGAGGGGTCTGAAAAGTGGCTAAATATAGCGACTAAAGCGCTAAGTTGGCAACACTGCTCTTTGCATGGTTTGTTTTCAAATGGTTTGCTGCTGTCTGTTTGGACCTTTCTGAACATGTGCAGCAAATGGACTGATCCAATATGGCGGACACTGAAGGGGGGGGGGGCTGAGACACACTTAATATGATCAGCGTTCTGATGGCATTTTAGAGAAAGGATTTTTATCAAAAACATAATTAATGAGAAGAAATAAGGAATAGTTGGATTAACCAGACATGGAAACAGAGTTTTATGGGGCCCCCAGGAACTTGGGGATGGATGATGGATGGATGCTCTTTATTACACCATGGAAGGTTGTTCCATATTTTTGGACATGCAGAGAAAAAGTATGCTGTTTTTATTTTTATTTCATCCTTTTGCTGTGACCATTTAAAGTGCTATTTAAATAAAGTTGGATGGGATTTTCCTGTAAGAACAATTCCCTGGATTCCAGTTGGTTTCTATTTTGTTGTCGACGGTTTAAAGAAAAACTAGATTGATGATCGATTTTCAGGCTGATGAATCGTTCTGGTTAAACATAATAAAACTGTTGGTGTCGATAGAGAGGAGGTCAGGGAAGCCATCATGGATCTAAGCTACAATCAGAGGCTAAAATGAGGATTTATTTCATAAATCATCAAACTCCTCATTAAACATCAAGGCTCTCCTGTTGACTCTCCTTCTTCGTCGTCTAACTTTCCTCCTTGCAGGTTTTTTTGTTTTCTTCTCTATCTATATTTCTGTGTCCCATAATGTAAATAAGCAGATCATTCATTCTTTAGTCTGTTGAATTTGTTCTTATGTAAATTGTTAAAAAAAAACAGATAATAATGAATAAAATATAATATATTATAAAATTTCAAACTGATCAAAACAGAAAATGCAAAGAATTTTATGTGATGAAGATGAATGTTTTTGGGGATGATGATGATGATGATGAAGATGTCACATCAATGAGTGCTGCAATGAGGATGATGATGGTGGCGAATGGTGAAGAAGATTAAAATCTGATTCTAAACGAGTTCTTTGTGTTCTGATTTATTGGGAAACGTGCCATCAGTCCAGGTTGTTCCAGGTCGTTCTGGGATCGGTTTTGGGATCGGTTCTGGCATTGGTCCGGGTCGTTCTGGGATCGGTTCTGGCATCGGTTCTGGCATTGGTCCGGGTCGTTCTGGGATCGGTTCTGGCATCGGTTCTGGGATCGGTCCGGGTCGTTCTGGGATTGGTCCGGGTCATTCTGGGATCGGTTCTGGGATCGGTCCGGGTCGTTCTGGGATCGGTTCTGGGATCGGTCCGGGTCGTTCTGGGATCGGTTCTGGCATCGGTTCTGGCATTGGTCCGGGTCGTTCTGGGATCGGTTCTGGCATCGGTTCTGGCATCGGTCCGGGTCGTTCTGGGATCGGTTCTGGGATCGGTCTGGGTCGTTCTGGGATCGGTCCAGGTCGTTCTGGGATCGGTCCGGGTCGTTCTGGGATCGGTCTGGGTCCTTCTGGTCATTCTGAGATCGGTCCGGGTTATTCTAGGTTCGGTCCGGGTCGTTCTGGGATCGGTCTGGGTCGTTCTAGGATCGGTCCGGGTCATTCTGGGATCGGTCTGGGTCGTTCTGGGATCGGTCCGGGTCGTTCTGGCATCGGTCTGGGATCGGTCCGGGTCGTTCTGGGATCGGTTCTGGGATCGGTCCGGGTCATTCTGGGATCGGTCCGGGTCGTTCTGGCATCGGTCTGGGATCGGTCCGGGTCGTTCTGGGATCGGTTCTGGGATCGGTCCGGGTCGTTCTGGGATCGGTTCTGGGATCGGTCCGGGTCGTTCTGGGATCGGTCCGGGTCGTTCTGGGATCGGTTCTGGGATCGGTCCGGGTCGTTCTGGGATCGGTCCGGGTCATTCTGGGATCGGTCCGGGTCGTTCTGGGATCGGTCCGGGTCGTTCTGGGATCGGTCCGGGTCGTTCTGGGATCGGTCCGGGTCATTCTGGGATCGGTTCTGGGATCGGTCCGGGTCGTTCTGGGATCGGTTCTGGGATCGGTCCGGGTCGTTCTGGGATCGGTCCGGGTCATTCTGGGATCCGTTCTGGGATCGGTCCGGGTCGTTCTGGGATCGGTCCAAGTCGTTCTGGGATCGGTCCGGGTCGTTCTGGGATCGGTCCGGGTCATTCTGGGATCGGTCCGGGTCATTCTGGGATCGGTTCTGGGATCGGTCCGGGTCGTTCTGGGATCGGTCCGGGTCATTCTGGGATCCGTTCTGGGATCGGTCCGGGTCATTCTGGGATCGGTTCTGGGATCGGTCCGGGTCGTTCTGGGATCGGTCCGGGTCATTCTGGGATCCGTTCTGGGATCGGTCCGAGTCGTTCTGGGATCGGTCCGGGTCGTTCTGGGATCGGTCCGGGTCATTCTGGGATCGGTTCTGGGATCGGTCCGGGTCATTCTGGGATCGGTTCTGGGATCGGTCCGGGTCGTTCTGGGATCGGTCTGGGTCATTCTGGGATCCGTTCTGGGATCGGTCCGAGTCGTTCTGGGATCGGTCCGGGTCGTTCTGGGATCGGTCCGGGTCATTCTGGGATCGGTTCTGGGATCGGTCCGGGTCATTCTGGGATCGGTTCTGGGATCGGTCCGGGTCGTTCTGGGATCGGTCCGGGTCATTCTGGGATCCGTTCTGGGATCGGTCCGGGTCGTTCTGGGATCGGTCCGGGTCATTCTGGGATCGGTTCTGGGATCGGTCCGGGTCGTTCTGGGATCGGTCCGGGTCGTTCTGGGATCGGTCCGGGTCATTCTGGGATCGGTTCTGGGATCGGTCCGGGTCGTTCTGGGATCGGTCCGGGTCATTCTGGGATCGGTTCTGGGATCGGTCCGGGTCGTTCTGGGATCGGTCCGGGTCATTCTGGGATCGGTTCTGGGATCGGTCCGGGTCATTCTGGGATCGGTTCTGGGATCGGTCCGGGTCGTTCTGGGATCGGTTCTGGGATCGGTCCGGGTCATTCTGGGATCGGTTCTGGGATCGGTCCGGGTCGTTCTGGGATCGGTTCTGGGATCGGTCCGGGTCATTCTGGGATCGGTTCTGGGATCGGTCCGGGTCGTTCTGGGATCGGTTCTGGGATCGGTCCGGGTCGTTCTGGGATCGGTTCTGGGATCGGTCCGGGTCGTTCTGGGATCGGTCCGGGTCATTCTGGGATCGGTCCGGGTCATTCTGGGATCGGTTCTGGGATCGGTCCGGGTCGTTCTGGGATTGGTCCGGGTCATTCTGGGATCGGTTCTGGGATCGGTCCGGGTCATTCTGGGATCGGTTCTGGGATCGGTCCGGGTCGTTCTGGGATCGGTTCTGGGATCGGTCCGGGTCATTCTGGGATCGGTTCTGGGATCGGTCCGGGTCGTTCTGGGATCGGTCCGGGTCGTTCTGGGATCGGTTCTGGGATCGGTCCGGGTCGTTCTGGGATCGGTCCGGGTCATTCTGGGATCGGTCCGGGTCATTCTGGGATCGGTTCTGGGATCGGTCCGGGTCGTTCTGGGATCGGTTCTGGGATCGGTCCGGGTCGTTCTGGGATCGGTTCTGGGATCGGTCCGGGTCGTTCTGGGATCGGTCCGGGTCGTTCTGGGATCGGTTCTGGGATCGGTCCGGGTCATTCTGGGATCGGTTCTGGGATCGGTCCGGGTCGTTCTGGGATCGGTCCGGGTCATTCTGGGATCCGTTCTGGGATCGGTCCGAGTCGTTCTGGGATCGGTCCGGGTCGTTCTGGGATCGGTCCGGGTCATTCTGGGATCGGTTCTGGGATCGGTCCGGGTCATTCTGGGATCGGTTCTGGGATCGGTCCGGGTCGTTCTGGGATCGGTCTGGGTCATTCTGGGATCCGTTCTGGGATCGGTCCGAGTCGTTCTGGGATCGGTCCGGGTCGTTCTGGGATCGGTCCGGGTCATTCTGGGATCGGTTCTGGGATCGGTCCGGGTCATTCTGGGATCGGTTCTGGGATCGGTCCGGGTCGTTCTGGGATCGGTCCGGGTCATTCTGGGATCCGTTCTGGGATCGGTCCGGGTCGTTCTGGGATCGGTCCGAGTTGTTCTGGGATCGGTCCGGGTCATTCTGGGATCGGTCCGGGTCATTCTGGGATCGGTTCTGGGATCGGTCCGGGTCATTCTGGGATCGGTTCTGGGATCGGTCCGGGTCGTTCTGGGATCGGTCCGGGTCATTCTGGGATCGGTTCTGGGATCGGTCCGGGTCGTTCTGGGATCGGTCCGGGTCGTTCTGGGATCGGTCCGGGTCATTCTGGGATCGGTTCTGGGATCGGTCCGGGTCGTTCTGGGATCGGTCCGGGTCATTCTGGGATCGGTTCTGGGATCGGTCCGGGTCGTTCTGGGATCGGTCCGGGTCATTCTGGGATCGGTTCTGGGATCGGTCCGGGTCGTTCTGGGATCGGTCCGGGTCATTCTGGGATCGGTTCTGGGATCGGTCCGGGTCGTTCTGGGATCGGTTCTGGGATCGGTCCGGGTCATTCTGGGATCGGTTCTGGGATCGGTCCGGGTCGTTCTGGGATCGGTTCTGGGATCGGTCCGGGTCGTTCTGGGATCGGTTCTGGGATCGGTCCGGGTCGTTCTGGGATCGGTTCTGGGATCGGTCCGGGTCGTTCTGGGATCGGTTCTGGGATCGGTCCGGGTCGTTCTGGGATCGGTCCGGGTCATTCTGGGATCGGTCCGGGTCATTCTGGGATCGGTTCTGGGATCGGTCCGGGTCGTTCTGGGATTGGTCCGGGTCATTCTGGGATCGGTTCTGGGATCGGTCCGGGTCATTCTGGGATCGGTTCTGGGATCGGTCCGGGTCGTTCTGGGATCGGTTCTGGGATCGGTCCGGGTGATTCTGGGATCGGTTCTGGGATCGGTCCGGGTCGTTCTGGGATCGGTCCGGGTCGTTCTGGGATCGGTTCTGGGATCGGTCCGGGTCGTTCTGGGAACGGTCCGGGTCATTCTGGGATCGGTCCGGGTCATTCTGGGATCGGTTCTGGGATCGGTCCGGGTCGTTCTGGGATCGGTTCTGGGATCGGTCCGGGTCGTTCTGGGATCGGTTCTGGGATCGGTCCGGGTTGTTCTGGGATCGGTCCGGGTCATTCTGGGATCGGTTCTGGGATCGGTCCGGGTCATTCTGGGATCGGTTCTGGGATCGGTCCGGGTCGTTCTGGGATCGGTTCTGGGATCGGTCCGGGTCGTTCTGGGATCGGTCCGGGTCATTCTGGGATCGGTTCTGGGATCGGTCCGGGTCGTTCTGGGATCGGTCCGGGTCATTCTGGGATCGGTTCTGGGATCGGTCCGGGTCGTTCTGGGATCGGTCCGGGTCGTTCTGGGATCGGTCCGGGTCGTTCTGGGATCGGTTCTGGGATCGGTCCGGGTCGTTCTGGGATCGGTTCTGGGATCGGTCCGGGTCGTTCTGGGATCGGTTCTGGGATCGGTCCGGGTCGTTCTGGGATCGGTCCGGGTCGTTCTGGGATCGGTTCTGGGATCGGTCCGGGTCGTTCTGGGATCGGTTCTGGGATCGGTCCGGGTCGTTCTGGGATCGGTTCTGGGATCGGTCCGGGTCGTTCTGGGATCGGTTCTGGGATCGGTCCGGGTCATTCTGGGATCGGTTCTGGGATCGGTCCGGGTCGTTCTGGGATCGGTCCGGGTCGTTCTGGGATCGGTTCTGGGATCGGTCCGGGTCGTTCTGGGATCGGTTCTGGGATCGGTCCGGGTCATTCTGGGATCGGTTCTGGGATCGGTCCGGGTCGTTCTGGGATCGGTTCTGGGATCGGTCCGGGTCGTTCTGGGATCGGTCCGGGTCGTTCTGGGATCGGTTCTGGGATCGGTCCGGGTCGTTCTGGGATCGGTCCGGGTCATTCTGGGATCGGTCCGGGTCATTCTGGGATCGGTTCTGGGATCGGTCCGGGTCGTTCTGGGATTGGTCCGGGTCATTCTGGGATCGGTTCTGGGATCGGTTCTGGGATCGGTCCGGGTCGTTCTGGGATCGGTCCGGGTCGTTCTGGGATCGGTTCTGGGATCGGTCCGGGTCGTTCTGGGATCGGTTCTGGGATCGGTCCGGGTCGTTCTGGGATCGGTTCTGGGATCGGTCCGGGTCGTTCTGGGATCGGTTCTGGGATCGGTCCGGGTCGTTCTGGGATCGGTTCTGGGATCGGTCCGGGTCGTTCTGGGATCGGTCCGGGTCGTTCTGGGATCGGTTCTGGGATCGGTCCGGGTCGTTCTGGGATCGGTTCTGGGATCGGTCCGGGTCATTCTGGGATCGGTTCTGGGATCGGTCCGGGTCGTTCTGGGATCGGTTCTGGGATCGGTCCGGGTCGTTCTGGGATCGGTCCGGGTCGTTCTGGGATCGGTTCTGGGATCGGTCCGGGTCGTTCTGGGATCGGTCCGGGTCATTCTGGGATCGGTCCGGGTCGTTCTGGGATCGGTCCGGGTCGTTCTGGGATCGGTCCGGGTCGTTCTGGGATCGGTCCGGGTCGTTCTGGGATCGGTCCGGGTCGTTCTGGGATCGGTCCGGGTCGTTCTGGGATCGGTCCGGGTCATTCTGGGATCGGTTCTGGGATCGGTCCGGGTCGTTCTGGGATCGGTTCTGGGATCGGTCCGGGTCGTTCTGGGATCGGTCCGGGTCATTCTGGGATCCGTTCTGGGATCGGTCCGGGTCGTTCTGGGATCGGTCCGAGTCGTTCTGGGATCGGTCCGGGTCGTTCTGGGATCGGTCCGGGTCGTTCTGGGATCGGTTCTGGAATCGGTCCGGGTCATTCTGGGATCGGTTCTGGGATCGGTCCGGGTCATTCTGGAATCGGTCCGGGTCATTCTGGGATCCGTTCTGGGATCGGTCCGAGTCGTTCTGGGATCGGTCCGGGTCGTTCTGGGATCGGTCCGGGTCATTCTGGGATCGGTTCTGGGATCGGTCCGGGTCATTCTGGGATCGGTTCTGGGATCGGTCCGGGTCGTTCTGGGATCGGTCTGGGTCATTCTGGGATCCGTTCTGGGATCGGTCCGAGTCGTTCTGGGATCGGTCCGGGTCGTTCTGGGATCGGTCCGGGTCATTCTGGGATCGGTTCTGGGATCGGTCCGGGTCATTCTGGGATCGGTTCTGGGATCGGTCCGGGTCGTTCTGGGATCGGTCCGGGTCATTCTGGGATCCGTTCTGGGATCGGTCCGGGTCGTTCTGGGATCGGTCCGAGTTGTTCTGGGATCGGTCCGGGTCATTCTGGGATCGGTCCGGGTCATTCTGGGATCGGTTCTGGGATCGGTCCGGGTCATTCTGGGATCGGTTCTGGGATCGGTCCGGGTCGTTCTGGGATCGGTCCGGGTCATTCTGGGATCGGTTCTGGGATCGGTCCGGGTCGTTCTGGGATCGGTCCGGGTCGTTCTGGGATCGGTCCGGGTCATTCTGGGATCGGTTCTGGGATCGGTCCGGGTCGTTCTGTGATCGGTCCGGGTCATTCTGGGATCGGTTCTGGGATCGGTCCGGGTCGTTCTGGGATCGGTCCGGGTCATTCTGGGATCGGTTCTGGGATCGGTCCGGGTCGTTCTGGGATCGGTCCGGGTCGTTCTGGGATCGGTTCTGGGATCGGTCCGGGTCGTTCTGGGATCGGTCCGGGTCATTCTGGGATCGGTCCGGGTCATTCTGGGATCGGTTCTGGGATCGGTCCGGGTCGTTCTGGGATTGGTCCGGGTCATTCTGGGATCGGTTCTGGGATCGGTCCGGGTCGTTCTGGGATCGGTCCGGGTCGTTCTGGGATCGGTTCTGGGATCGGTCCGGGTCGTTCTGGGATCGGTCCGGGTCATTCTGGGATCGGTCCGGGTCATTCTGGGATCGGTCCGGGTCGTTCTGGGATCGGTCCGGGTCGTTCTGGGATCGGTTCTGGGATCGGTCCGGGTCGTTCTGGGATCGGTTCTGGGATCGGTCCGGGTCGTTCTGGGATCGGTCCGGGTCATTCTGGGATCCGTTCTGGGATCGGTCCGGGTCGTTCTGGGATCGGTCCGAGTCGTTCTGGGATCGGTCCGGGTCGTTCTGGGATCGGTCCGGGTCGTTCTGGGATCGGTTCTGGGATCGGTCCGGGTCATTCTGGGATCGGTTCTGGGATCGGTCCGGGTCGTTCTGGGATCGGTCCGGGTCATTCTGGGATCCGTTCTGGGATCGGTCCGAGTCGTTCTGGGATCGGTCCGGGTCGTTCTGGGATCGGTCCGGGTCATTCTGGGATCGGTTCTGGGATCGGTCCGGGTCATTCTGGGATCGGTTCTGGGATCGGTCCGGGTCGTTCTGGGATCGGTCCGGGTCATTCTGGGATCCGTTCTGGGATCGGTCCGAGTCGTTCTGGGATCGGTCCGGGTCGTTCTGGGATCGGTCCGGGTCATTCTGGGATCGGTTCTGGGATCGGTCCGGGTCATTCTGGGATCGGTTCTGGGATCGGTCCGGGTCGTTCTGGGATCGGTCCGGGTCATTCTGGGATCCGTTCTGGGATCTGTCCGGGTCGTTCTGGGATCGGTCCGAGTTGTTCTGGGATCGGTCCGGGTCATTCTGGGATCGGTCCGGGTCATTCTGGGATCGGTTCTGGGATCGGTCCGGGTCATTCTGGGATCGGTTCTGGGATCGGTCCGGGTCGTTCTGGGATCGGTCCGGGTCATTCTGGGATCGGTTCTGGGATCGGTCCGGGTCGTTCTGGGATCGGTCCGGGTCGTTCTGGGATCGGTCCGGGTCATTCTGGGATCGGTTCTGGGATCGGTCCGGGTCGTTCTGGGATCGGTCCGGGTCATTCTGGGATCGGTTCTGGGATCGGTCCGGGTCGTTCTGGGATCGGTCCGGGTCATTCTGGGATCGGTTCTGGGATCGGTCCGGGTCGTTCTGGGATCGGTCCGGGTCATTCTGGGATCCGTTCTGGGATCGGTCCGAGTCGTTCTGGGATCGGTCCGGGTCATTCTGGGATCGGTTCTGGGATCGGTCCGGGTCGTTCTGGGATCGGTTCTGGGATCGGTCCGGGTCATTCTGGGATCGGTTCTGGGATCGGTCCGGGTCGTTCTGGGATCGGTTCTGGGATCGGTCCGGGTCGTTCTGGGATCGGTTCTGGGATCGGTCCGGGTCGTTCTGGGATCGGTCCGGGTCATTCTGGGATCGGTTCTGGGATCGGTCCGGCTCGTTCTGGGATCGGTTCTGGGATCGGTCCGGGTCGTTCTGGGATTGGTCCGGGTCATTCTGGGATCGGTTCTGGGATCGGTCCGGGTCGTTCTGGGATCGGTCCGGGTCATTCTGGGATCGGTTCTGGGATCGGTCCGGGTCATTCTGGGATCGGTTCTGGGATCGGTCCGGGTCGTTCTGGGATCGGTTCTGGGATCGGTCCGGGTCGTTCTGGGATCGGTCCGGGTCATTCTGGGATCGGTTCGGGTCGTTCTGGGATCGGTCCGGGTCGTTCTGGGATCGGTTCTGGGATCGGTCCGGGTCGTTCTGGGATCGGTCCGGGTCGTTCTGGGATCTGTCCGGGTCATTCTGGGATCGGTTCTGGGATCGGTCCGGGTCGTTCTGGGATCGGTTCTGGGATCGGTCCGGGTCGTTCTGGGATCGGTCCGGGTCGTTCTGGGATCGGTCCGGGTCGTTCTGGGATCGGTTCTGGGATCGGTCCGGGTCGTTCTGGGATCGGTTCTGGGATCGGTCCGGGTCGTTCTGGGATCGGTCCGGGTCGTTCTGGGATCTGTTCTGGGATCGGTCCGGGTCATTCTGGGATCGGTCCGGGTCGTTCTGGGATCGGTCCGGGTCGTTCTGGGATCGGTTCTGGGATCGGTCCGGGTCATTCTGGGATCGGTTCTGGGATCGGTCCGGGTCATTCTGGGATCGGTTCTGGGATCGGTCCGGGTCGTTCTGGGATCGGTTCTGGGATGGGTCCGGGTCGTTCTAGGATTGGTCCGGGTCATTCTGGGATCGGTTCTGGGATCGGTCCGGGTCGTTCTGGGATCGGTTCTGGGATCGGTCCGGGTCGTTCTGGGATCGGTCCGGGTCATTCTGGGATCGGTTCTGGGATCGGTCCGGGTCGTTCTGGGATCGGTCCGGGTCATTCTGGGATCGGTTCTGGGATCGGTCCGGGTCGTTCTGGGATCGGTTCTGGGATCGGTCCGGGTCGTTCTGGGATCGGTCCGGGTCGTTCTGGGATCGGTTCTGGGATCGGTCCGGGTCGTTCTGGGATCGGTTCTGGGATCGGTCCGGGTCATTCTGGGATCGGTTCTGGGATCGGTCCGGGTCGTTCTGGGATCGGTTCTGGGATCGGTCCGGGTCGTTCTGGGATCGGTCCGGGTCGTTCTGGGATCGGTTCTGGGATCGGTCCGGGTCATTCTGGGATCGGTCCGGGTCGTTCTGGGATCGGTCCGGGTCGTTCTGGGATCGGTCCGGGTCGTTCTGGGATCGGTTCTGGGATCGGTCCGGGTCATTCTGGGATCGGTCCGGGTCGTTCTGGGATCGGTCCGGGTCATTCTGGGATCGGTCCGGGTCGTTCTGGGATCGGTCCGGGTCGTTCTGGGATCGGTCCGGGTCATTCTGGGATCGGTCCGGGTCGTTCTGGGATCGGTCCGGGTCGTTCTGGGATCGGTCCGGGTCGTTCTGGGATCGGTTCTGGGATCGGTCCGGGTCATTCTGGGATCGGTCCGGGTCGTTCTGGGATCGGTTCTGGGATCGGTCCGGGTCATTCTGGGATCGGTCCGGGTCGTTCTGGGATCGGTCCGGGTCGTTCTGGGATCGGTTCTGGGATCGGTCCGGGTCGTTCTGGGATCGGTCCGGGTCGTTCTGGGATCGGTCCGGGTCATTCTGGGATCGGTTCTGGGATCGGTCCGGGTCGTTCTGGGATCGGTTCTGGGATCGGTCCGGGTCGTTCTGGGATCGGTCCGGGTCGTTCTGGGATCGGTTCTGGGATCGGTCCGGGTCATTCTGGGATCGGTCCGGGTCGTTCTGGGATCGGTCCGGGTCGTTCTGGGATCGGTCCGCGTCGTTCTGGGATCGGTTCTGGGATCGGTCCGGGTCGTTCTGGGATCGGTTCTGGGATCGGTCCGGGTCGTTCTGGGATCGGTCCGGGTCGTTCTGGGATCGGTCCGGGTCGTTCTGGGATCGGTCCGGGTCGTTCTGGGATCGGTCCGGGTCGTTCTGGGATCGGTTCTGGGATCGGTCCGGGTCATTCTGGGATCGGTCCGGGTCATTCTGGGATCCGTTCTGGGATCGGTCCGGGTCGTTCTGGGATCGGTCCGAGTCGTTCTGGGATCGGTCCGGGTCGTTCTGGGATCGGTCCGGGTCGTTCTGGGATCGGTTCTGGGATCGGTCCGGGTCATTCTGGGATCGGTCCGGGTCGTTCTGGGATCGGTCCGGGTCGTTCTGGGATCGGTTCTGGGATCGGTCCGGGTCGTTCTGGGATCGGTCCGGGTCATTCTGGGATCGGTTCTGGGATCGGTCCGAGTCGTTCTGGGATCGGTCCGGGTCGTTCTGGGATCGGTTCTGGGATCGGTCCGGGTCATTCTGGGATCGGTCCGGGTCATTCTGGGATCGGTCCGGGTCGTTCTGGGATCGGTCCGGGTCATTCTGGGATCGGTTCTGGGATCGGTCCGGGTCGTTCTGGGATCGGTCCGGGTCGTTCTGGGATCGGTCCGGGTCGTTCTGGGATCGGTCCGGGTCGTTCTGGGAACGGCAGGTGAATGAAGTGAGTAATCAGATCAGCTACCTGGGCTGCCATCATGACACCATCAACCTGAACAACCTGATGGAAGTTTGGGTTTGGGTGATCCTGGGCTTGTGTTCAGCGTTTCCTTTGAGCTGCCAGCTAAATACCAACATCTCCTGATGCTGGACAGAGAGAAGAGTCAGCAGAGTAGAAACTATTTATCTGCAGCATCCAAAGCCGACGTCGAATTCCTCATTAAGTTTCACATTTTCCATTCTGATCAGGTTTCTCCACGTTTATGAATCAGCTGTAAATTCTGCTGAACTACAGAAACAAAGTGACTCTTTCTGCCTGGGCTGATCATCAGCAGGATGTTCTTAGACCACAGGTGTCATGCTGCGGGCTCTCAGTCACCTTCAGCCTTCATGTTTATACTCCACCCAATAAGATACTTTCCATAAATCCTCTAATATAGGACAGGACCTGTATTTCACTCAGGTGCATCTTGGTCCAGGCCATTATTGGAAGGAGGCCAGAATTTGAGGCAGGCCTCTAATTCTATTTGATCAAACAGACGACCAGGGGAATGAATAAAAACAGATTTCGTCTCTCTTTGAATCTATAAAATACTAGGTTCATTTATTGAAAAACTACAGTTACCATAAAGGTATATAGAACATTATTCAGACATCTTCCAGCAGCTGCTATTTTTCTGCACGGGAATACGAAAAAAAAAAGACAGAATGGAATCTTGGCCAAACTGACTTGCGAAACAAAGTTTTTTTTTTGTTTTTTTTTTTTTTTTTACAGTGTCCTGTCTGGCAAGGTGGCAATAAGAATAATTGTCTTGATACCAAAAGGAGCCCAACAGATTTTACTTTCACAAGTGTAGCGGTATCGCAATTGCCATACCGCTCCACTTGTTTCATGTATATAAATTGCTTTATTATAATTATGCAGGGAGTTTTACAGTTCATATGGACACTGCAATGTAAGTAGAGCAGAAAAACAGAAGAAGAAGAAGGAAAAAGAAAAAGAAAAAAACAGGACAAAAGATGAAAGAAAGAGGAGATAGGAAGGAGACAATGACAAAACATTTTCAGTCTGCTTCAACACCTGTAATGAGATGGAGAAAAAAAAAAAAAAAAAAGAAAAAAGAACAGCACAACCAAAAAACATGGTACGAGATATACAATAAAGCAAACACCTTGAAACTATCACTAAAGTAATATTATTAAGTCTGACATGTACTCTGTGTTACCTGAAGATATGAATGTGGGGTTTCTGTTTGGAAGTTTTTTTTTAAATCAATGGAAACTGTTCTGCCATCACAGCCAAATTTTATGTGAGGCAGGCTAAGTGGAAGTAGGCTACCACTATCTCATATTTCAAGGGAAATTCAGAACAACGAAGGCCAACGAAATTCTGTTATTTTAACGCTGCCTGGTTACCGCCAGACCTACCGGTGATCACGTCTTTCAGATCAGGACGATACTGTGGCTGGTTATACGCAGACATCTTTGATTTATGCTCAATATTGAAGCGTGGCACTCTACGCTGTGGGTCTAGATACGGCCGAGGCGATGAGGAAGTGGGGGCGAGTTTGTCCAAGAATGGAGGGACATGACGGCGAAAAATAGCGGAGATCCAGGTGGAAAAACGGTCCCACTGTTCTGGCGCACCTCGCTCTTCTAGCGGGTCAAACTTCAGGAGTTGTTTTCCGCAATTTCGGTCATAAAAACAAAACAAGCCGGCCTCCTGTCTGGTTGGACTTCCCATGCTAATGGCTTAGATCGTTTAGCAAACACTGCCCCCCTGTGGTACTTGTATGTCACTATCACAAGTTGTTGAGAACTGCCCAGAAACCTCGTTGGTTCTAATTATAGACCTGGCCTGTATACGAGTCCGGCCATTATTTACCTCCGCCGACAGCAAGACAGCCCATTATTAGAGACCCGGCTGCTAATGGAATACAGGCCAATATTAGAGGATTTACGGTAGTTCCGGAGTTTTATTGTTTTTTTAGATTCAAAGTGTTTTTTAATGTAGTTATATTTTACAAATGATCGCATCACAACAAAACAATAGGAATCTATATCAGTGTAAGAAAATAATCAGCTGTGGTGGGGTTCAGTACCTTCCCCTCTTAATTAAAACTAATCAGATCTACAAAGATTTACACTCTGCCTGACCAAGTTTGGACCTGAGAGATCAGACCAATTTCTTTCTGTTCACATATGTTTAAAAAAAAACACTTTTAGCACAGAGACGGTAAAAACTGGAGGTTCTGACACCAAGACGTTCTTAAAACCCCAGGAACTGGGCCACGCCTACCAAAGGATAAACCAAAAGAATCCACAGATGATCCTGTAGCTTCTGGACATTCTGCAATCAGAGAGGATGATGAACCCAAAGGAAGGGAGGAGAGAACGAAGGTAAGCAGGTCAACCATCTGGAGGACGTTCTCCACCAACTTCAACTGCAAGGGCAACTTCATGGTTTCACCCCCACTGCTAGGTTCTAGGCCTGTTCGCATCATCCAGGCTTGATTGTTCTTACTCCATTGGTCCCCACCAATTATTTTATTAATGTTGCTGATGATTTAAAACATGATATAAATGAAACACTAAAAGGTATCTATCTGTAATAATAAATATTTTATTTTGTAACTGTTCTCAACAACAGGAAGGCATTCTATTTAGTTTATTTCTATAGCTCCAATTCACACCATGTCATCTCAGGTCACTTTCCAGTTCACCAGATCATCCAGTCAGATTGATTCAAAGTTTTCTATCTAAGGAAAACCAGCTGATTGCATCAACTCATTGACTCTTCAGCAATCCCTCACACTAAGCATGCTTGTAGCGACAGTGGAGAGGAAAAACACCCTTTGAACAGGAAGAAACCTCCAGCAGAACCAGGCTCAGTGTGAGCGGCCATCTGCTGAGGCCCACTGGGGTTCAAGGAGACAGAAGCAGACATAGAAAAAGAAGCATAGATACAAAAGGCAACTGTCAACCAGCTCCACAGGCGGCCCCGTCCAGGAAACACACAGCCAGGCAGACGAGCTCCGAGCCAGCTCCCATGTCAGAGGATGAAGAGAGCACATCCAGTTAGTCACAGTCAGAGAAACAGGACTACACTGGAAAACAGGCCAAGCTCCAACATCTAGAAACAAAGGTGTTGATGGCAGCAGCACAGCTGATATTTCTCTCCAGGATGGAGTCACAGCCAAACAGGAACAGACCAGATGAAGCTACTATGAGAAAAAGCAGAGAGAGCAGAACGTTAGAGATTGAACTAACAGATTCTGCAGAGTGGGAGAATAGAGATAGAATGAAGCAGAATGATGAAAAAGGGGTCCCTATGTCCTCCAGCAGTCTAAGCCTATAGCAGCAGAACTATAGAGATAGATCAGGATAACCTGAGCCACTCTAACTAGAAGCTTTATCAAAAAGGAAAGTTTTAAGCCTAGCCTTAAAAGTAGACAGGGTGTCTGCCTCACGGACTAAAACTGGTAGTTGGTTCCACAGGAGAGGAGCCTGAGAACTAAAAGATCTGCCTCCCATTCTACTTTTAGAAATTCTAGGAATCACTAATAAAGTCACATTATGAATCTGTGTTCTAAAATATTTATTAATGTTAGTCATATTCATGCTGCTTATAGAACATTCTATCAAACTGTAGTTACTTTAAAAGATAAAGTAGTTTCCATATGACCTTTCACCCCGACTTGGCCCTGAACACTAGAGAACTGTCCTGGACTTTGATAAAATGAAGATTTCTGTCTGCTGCACATGTTAATTTAACACATTATTACACATTAAAGGTCTTTTCTCCTGAATACAAACATCACTTCTTATACAGTCAGTTATTTTGACCATAGCAGCGTTTTATTAATGTTGGACTCAGTCATGTTTTCTTTCTGTAGAGTAAAATCATTTGTGTCCACTATAAACCAGGTGTGTTTATTTTTATTTTATTTTTTAAACATGTTGAAATAATTAATTTCAATATTGCAGCACTGAGTAAATAGTTTGAAAGAAGCAACGTTTGGTCTGGGACTCTAGGAGACGTCCATTAGCCTCTGCTGAGTGGATCCGAGGTCAAGAGGAAGTAACATGAGCAACCAGGCAGGAGATAATTCAATTAAAGTCTTAGTGATTGGAGACGGATAGGAGGACAAGGTGGTGTTGGGACATGCTCAGAGGGACGGATCAAACTCATTCCCATCACTTCCACTGGCTCTGTGTAGATCTTCAACCACCAGACTGGAAATCCTTTATTTCCATCCGGAAATCTGCAACGGAAGCAGGAAGAATCCAACAAAGGAAGTGGGACGGATTTTCCCTGAACACCTGCAGAGAGACTCTGACTGTCTGGTTCCTGCCTGACGGTTTGGACTTACCTGACCAATATGGCGTCCTGATCCCTGCATAGGGAGGAGGTGAAGCAGAGGAGGATAGAGGTTATTTACAGCAGACGGTCTGATGGTACTTTAATTCTAGATCCACCTCCTGAATCTGTTTGGACAGTTGGCATTTAGGTGGTTAGCTTTTCTAAGCTAGCAGGGCTAACAGGCTAATCTGCTGCTAGCAGCTAGTTAGCTTCACTCATCAGCTGAGCATAGAGTCTGACGTTTTGGCTTAATTTATTAATGGGTCGCTTCTACACTTAACTTTTTATGTTTTATTAGCGTTAAGGATCCTTTGAACTTAATGCTAGCTTTGACGTTAGCAAAAATCTAACGGCGTATGTGTGGGGGACAGTGATTGGCCTCCATGTTCTGAATGCTGGCGTACCATAAAGAATAAATGATGAACAGTTTAGTTTGTGCCTTCAAGTCGTTGCCCATAGGAAGACGTTACTGGATATAACCTAACAGAATATCTTCAGAACGGCTCCAAATGACACTAAACTCATATGGGAGAGTAGAACATGATGGAATAACGGAAAATCAAGGAAACAATGGAAAAAAACGGCGTTCCCCTTTAAGAACAGCTGGTCACTACCCGATCCGTCCCAGAAGCACGATCCGTCCTACGCATGCGTGAACAGAATAACTTCCAGGTAGGCAGTACTTCGTTTTTCCTACTTTTTTTGTTCTTTTGTCTTTTTCCGGCGGGGGGTTCCTTTTCAATATTTTTTTATTTGCGTAAATATTGCGTATTCTAAAAGAGAAAAAGAGCAATACGCTTAAATAGCCTCTGGAGCGTTACTGTGACTGCTCTGAGCGTGTCCGATGATGATGTCACTGAAGTTGAGGAGGAAGCTGGGACTCTTAAAAGAGAAAGTTCAGATTTATTTAACGTCCTCAGATGGAGAGATAGAGCTCTGACTAAGGCGAAGATCAGTAAATACATTTATACAGCAAGTCCCTAAACACACAATCTCCCCTGGAACTATCCCACCCCCAGCTTAAAGAACTTTCTCACACTTTAGAGGAAAAACAGCTTTGGTTCATGAAGGCTGTTCCCTGTCAGGTTAATCTATCTCTCTCTGGTCAGATGGATCTCCTAATAACAGCAGTCCTCCCCTTCATCCCCTGAAGGAGGCTGAGACTCATTCTGATCTCAGGACCTTCGTTTGCAGCCTGGGAGGCTGAGAACAGACAAACCTCAACATTTTTTACTCCAAATTACGCGATACAACGGAGAAAATTTCAAACGTATCAATGTCTTCCAGAAAAGTCTTCAATATTTTCTATACAATGAAGTTTAGCAATCTTTAATGTTTTAGGATATAAATAAGTATTTTCCGTTCCGTTAACAATCAGTTTTTCGGCTATCTTATTATTCTGTGTGTGCATGCGCAGGACGGATCGTGCTTCCGGGACGGATCGGGGAGCGACGGTCCTTCCTGTCTGCCCTCCATGTTCACCTATGGTGCTGCTTTTTTAACTTTATTAGATATGATTTATATCAATAATTAGTTGGATATCTTTGTCGTGCGATAACAGCTACACACTTAGACACAAACACCAAATTCTTCATTTGACAAAACAGCTTTCTGATATTTAACTGTAAAAGACTAACAAAGCATCGATCGTTTTTTCCCATTTAGAGAAAAGGGCCTAAAAAGTTTCCGCTGCTGCTGAAACAAACATCAGTAAAATAAAAAGACAATCATTTCTTTAGTTGCTCTAAATTATCCGATAAGTTTAAAGTAACACCAGTTAGCAAACTTAGCTTATCCCATTCAGTCCAGCTTAGAGTAACACTGCAATAGAAAACAATAGAAAGTTTAAATATTTATAAAATGCTAAATAAATGAAACAATAATGAAAACAGCAGTTAGTTAAAATGAGAATACTGGGATTATTTCAGTGAAATCCATCGTTTCAGTTTTAATTCTGCAGATTAGCTCCGACATTTGGCACTTTGCAGAGGTTTTCCTGCTGGTTCTGGTGATTTGGACTCAGATTTAATTATAAAAAATGAAATCTGTAGCTTTCCAGGCCAGACTAATTTAAAGATGCTATCGCTTTCAGACCGATCAGCGCGACACAAACCTTCGTTTGTGGCTCGGTAACTTCATTAATGACACAAATGCATTTCAGTAGAAATAACGATCCTATTAACACCAGTGGGCATCATTTGGATTAATGACCACTTAGAGGTTCTCACCCATCACTCCCACTCCGCTCAGGATCGTTCATAAGGAAGAACAAAATTCATATTTTATGGTAAAAGTAGTTTTTAAGATGTGCATCCAGCTGCAGAAAGAACCATTATCTCTGCATGGAGACCTAATTATGTCGTTACCTGAAGATATTTTCTGAAGGTGCTTCATCTCATTTGGTGTCACTGTAATTACAGTTAATCTGTTCCAGCTGGGAGGCAATTTATCCTTCTTCTAAGTGCTCTAAAGATTTTTCCTCTGTCGAATATACTGAATATAATATTTAAGCATTAATCTATTATATTAACTGATGAATGCTGTAAGAGAGGAAACAGACAGAAGAGAAAAAAGGTTGAAATCATTCATACTACATTTGGAGATATATCGTTATTTTCAGCTGCTTGACATTATAATGATTTTTCAGTTCCTTGTATAGATATTACAAACAAAATATTTGACCTAAAACGGAAAATGGGCTTCCTCTGCACCGCTGTGGTTTAAAGCAACATGGACACTGGAAAAAATTAAAATCTCAATAATTAATTTTTTCTTAAAATAATTGCATTTTTTCTTGAATTGAGGAGGTAAGTGTGAAAATTTGCCAATGGAACAAGACAATTTACTTTAACTAATAAGAAAAAACAGTTGCATTGTCTTATTTCAAGTGCATATTATCTAAGTATCTAATTTTAAGACTAAAAATATTAATTCCATTGGCAGATCCTCTTATTTTTCTGTTGAAATTAGGAGTAAAAACACTTAATTTAAGAACTGTTGACTTATTTCTAGGTGGTTTTTGCAGTGGAGCCTTTAGCTGTGCGGCGTAGCCAGAGGCGTTGCTAGGCACAAAGCTTTACTGGGGCACGTGCCCCAGTAAATACGGTCTGGCGACGCCGATGGGCGTAGCGTAGTTCAGGCGCTCGCAGTGACAGACGAGGACCGACTACAACCCCAACCAACATGGATAGCAACATAACTAAATGATCGTCTGGGAAAAATATCATAATATATCGTGATATTGAAATTTCTTGATAATATCCTATCGTGACCCAAGAATGGCGAAATATAGACAGCAAAAAATTGAAATCTAAATCACATCTTAGTCATTTTTTCTTAAAATAAGTGAATTTTTCTTGAATTGAGGCGAGACACTTATATAAAAACTCATTCTAAAGGCAAATCGTCCCATTTACCTCCTAAAATTAAGGGTAAATACACTTGATTGAAGACATTTTTACTTCTTTCTAGATCATTTTTGCAGTGTATCGTATGGCAACACCCATGCCAATACTCCCCCTGAATTAACTCGGACTCTATGGAGGCATTTTTTGACCAGCCGTCTAAAATCCCCAAACGTTCCGTCTGTCTTAAGTTCTGTTTGGTTCGGTGTGAAGGTAAAGGGTCTGATCCAGTAAATCCTCCAAAACAAGCAGGTTGACTCTGACCTTCCTGAGCCGCCGTAGCTGTTGGTCCTTCAGACTCGTACCTGTGTGACTGACGAAGGAACCGGGTCTGATAACATGGTTCACATCCGCTCCGGCAGGGAGCTCCAGTCCCTCTTCACTGCACCTTAACCCCTAGAACCCTACGGACCCACCGGTGGGTCCAGCTGCGTGATCTCGTAATTTTAACAAACCCCCAGTATTGATGTAAAAAACACATTTGGCACAGTTTGGTGACATTTATGGATAAATGTGCCAAAATGGCCTCTCCGCCTAAGAAATTTCTCACTAATACCATTCTAAAATAAATATGATTCATCTGATTGAGTCCAAATTTGGTATATTTTTACACAACATTTAGATTTAAAAGTCTGTACTACTTTTTTGTGCTATAAATAATATGTTGGTAGTGTTTTGCAATGTTAATTTCAAAGAAAATTTTGGCGAGGTTCAAAAAATGCAAAATATTTTGTATTTTGTCCCTAATATTTCAGGCAGGGTCAAAGCTACAATGGTGCTGACACCAGAAAACCATTCTATGACATCTTACCTTTACAGACGTACCAAAAGTTTCTTCTTAAATCTAATAGCTGTGAGGCTATAAGTGATTTACTTTTGTGTGTTTTTGTCAGGCAGAAATTTATTTATACCCCCTGAGGGTGTAAGAGGTTAAGGCGTCTGTTGGAGGAGCACCCAGTCCACTCCGCCTCCTTTGGGAGGATTTTTTTATTGCTCCTTTAAGGAGTCGCAGCAGGAAACATTGAGCTCCTCAATCATCGAGGGAAACCGGTTGATTTAAAGGCAGCGAATGGCGTCCATCACCTCCCAGTGTGATCCGTCTGCAGCCGCCTGAACAATCTGCATGTTTTAGAGACCAACTGAATATGAACTGCTCGGTAACCGACGCTGCTCCAGGTGTAGAGCGTATTTAGGTCGCTCAGAGGAAACTAAGCCGTCCACTAAAGGACTCTTGGTCAGACTTGGTAATGGAAACGTAACGAGCATCTGAGGAACACATGAACACTGATGTCATATCAGTGTTTAAAACCTTAGTGGATAAAGCTGGTCTAAGCTTCAACTACAGCTCAATCCTCTGGACTTTGTTTCCAAGTTTGAAGACGTTTCTCTTCCATCCAGGAAGCTTTTTCAGTTCAAAATGTCAGAAATAGCGTTTAGTTCCAGGTTTTATCCAGCAGCCCAACAAAGCCTGGTTTCGTTTGGCTTTTATTTGTCTGCAATGCTCCATACATTGCTTTTAATTTCCAAGGGACGCCTCCAGGGGGGGTCCTGTGACGCCTGTTGGCTGATAGAGGCTGCAGAGCAGACAACAGGGTTTCACAGATGTTTGTGAGCAAAACTGCATCTTCTCCAGTGATCATGAAACATGGACGTGGATTCTCACTGTGCAAAATTATTATCATGGTTTATGCCCCAACACCCTGAACACGCCGCCCCCTGTAGGAGCTCTGGGTGCAGCATCCTGCAGAAGGGAAGCTGTCCTTCATCAGGACAACAGAAACCTACAGCAGAAGATTCAGTGGAGGGTTCAGATCACAGCTGGGCATCACAAGGGTCTAGTCAAAGCCTGGACCGTGTTGATGCATCGATGTATTACAGGCTATGGGAGGTTATGACATCATGTAGAGCAGTGGTCTTCAACCCTGGTCCTCAAGATCTACTGTCCTACAGATTTTAGATGCATCCCTGCTTCAACAGAGCTGCATCAAATGATTGATTACCTTTTCAAGCCATTCATTTGATTCAGCTGTGTTGAAGCAGGGATGCATCTAAAATCTGTAGGACAGTAGATCTTGAGGACCTGGGTTGGAGACCACTGATGTAGAGGAACAAAGCTGGAGGGTTTTGGGTCATGAAGAAGAGGAGGAGGAAAGGTTGGAGCAGAGAAAGGAGATCAGTGAGGCGAGGAAAGAGGCTCTGATGAACCTTCAGTCCAAATGCTTTATAGATTGTGCAGAACTGATGCTCAGACGCTGAGGATGTTCACCTCCCTGCTCGGCACGGAGCGAATCATCCTGCTGATGCAGTCTGAGGAAGGAGTGAGCAGATAAAGCTCTGCTAACAGGAAGGCGGTGGGTGTGTTCTCTGCTGGGATGGATGAATGGCTGAGCGAGCAGCCATGTGAGTGACGGGCAGAGAGGGAAACACGTGGAGGAGAGGCTGTCATGCTTCTCCATGGAGGATCCACCCAGAGAGGAAGGAAAGGAGGACGGAGGGGGGAGGGGGGTGGCGCAGGAGGAGGAGGAGCCGGGGGAGTGGCAGGATGAGAGAGGCAGACAAAGCAAAGCAGGAGGTTAGAGAGAGATAGAGAGGAAAGGAAACTGGAAGAAAGCAGGGAGGATTATCTGCTGTAGATGCAGAGGAGGCGTCTCCATTGTCCTCAGAACGGTAAGAAGCTCCGCTGCGTCTGCAGGTGTGTCTGCAAGCGCTGCTCCATCATGCATGCTCTACCTGCATGTGTGAAAGCTGCACCATGGTGCTCCCTGGTGAATCACAGCGCTGTGTGTGTGATGGGGGGGGGGTGTCTGTGCTCCAACTGGACTGACGGTTTGGTCTGTGTCCGCCTCCTGTCAGGCAGCGACCCCAGGCTGGGTGGGTGCGAGCATCCACAGCGGCTCTGTTTTAAGGTTAGGGTTTGACCTGCTCCTCTGGCTTTGCTGTGCTTGTGAGGACCAGTCTGTGATCTCTGATGGTGGCGTGGAAGGGGCCGACCCGGATCCAGGTCCACTCCCAGTCAGAGAGAGGCGTCGTTGAACTCTGCTGACCCAGAGGCAGAGCAGAGGGGAGAGTCCGTGTCTTTGTTAACGATGGTCCAGCATCAAACGATGGTTTCATTGATTAAGGAACCATCTGGACCCAGTGGACCCGGCCATCCGTGATCTCTGACATCACCGTTTCATTTCAGACACTTTTAATGTTCTCTAACACCGGGGTCGGTTGATCGGCTTCATCTCATGTTCCATTATTTCATGTGGAATTAAGTCTCCTGGATTATTGTTCTGCTGCATCAGTCGGACGACAAACTGAAGGTCGGCTTTTTCCAACCTTCACTTGGTTGTTTTCTTTTTCTGGCGAATAGACGTCAGGAGCAGAATGTTTGTTTCTTTGAATAAATCAAGCTGTCCTTGAGAAGCTGAGCAACCCAGACCATCATACTGCCACCATCATGTTTGACTCACTGGGGTTCCCTGGAAACGTCTTTGGATCGGTCCTGCTTCACGCACCCATCCTGACAACAGGAAGTAGGAACTTCATTGCTTGATCTCAGTCAAACTTTTTTAGTGTCTTATGTCGCCGGTTTGGAAGGTGTTGTTTTATTCATCTGGTTTTTGCTCATTAAATCCCATCATTGATCTAAAGATGGATTCCTGAGTAAAAAGAGATGTTATTCAGGCAGGAAGTCAGACATTTTGTGTCTTTTTAGTTAAAATCGGCTCCAACTGAGCTTTAAACGACCAAATGGCCTCTTGGCAGATCCTTTACCTCAGCAGAATGAGCCATTAATTAGAGGCCGGTTTGTTGATGCAGGCAAACATCTGAAACATGCAGAGTGGAAACAGTTCGCTGAAGAAAGGAAAGTCCTTCTTTAGCTGCATGAGGGCGAAAATGAAACGTCTCCAATGAAGGATTTAGACTGAACATCTAAACACGATGTCTTTGCTCTTCCAGGCGTTTCTTCCTGCTGTGTCTTCATGGTGACGGTAAAATAGCTCCTTCATCTGCTCCAAACTGCTTCACCTTTTCCACTCAGAGGAACTGAAAGCATTTTACTCCTTTTATGCATTTATTTATTGTCTGTGTGACCTGAAAAAAAATTTGAAGCAGTTTCTATCCTTCAAAGGAAGTTTGAGCAGAGTTACGACTGAGGAGCAGAGAGAAAATGAGCTTTAGCTGCTGGTCAGGATGGATAGTTTTGGTGTTTTTGGAGGTTTAACCTGAATGTGAGGATGGAAGGAAGAGAGGCGGTCGCTTTGGCAGCTGGGTTCTGATGATGAATAAAGTCTACTTTGTTTTTTTTCCTCCTTTTGAATATTTATAGAGCAAAGTTTAACCTTCATGCTTGTATTTTCTGTGAAGGAAGATGGAGGTTATGTTGTGTTTCAGGCTGTGGTTTCTGTTTGTTTGCCGACAGGCGTCTCTGAAGCAGCGAGCGCTCGCCCTCCTCTACCTCCTTATCAAGCAGCTGCGTGTGAAGCGGCAGCGGCTGAATAAATTTGCAACTCGTTTCAAATCAAACACGCTCCACTTTTCTCTCCCTGTGCAGAGGAGGAGGGTGGAGCTTAGGCTGCTGCTGGGAGCAGACCAGAAGCGGCCAGAAACAAACTGGGTTCAGCCTCTTCATGTTTATTCACAGAGATGGAAACAATCACAGAGAAAACGTCTTTAAGGGACTAATCCAGCCTGTCGACTCGCTGCCTGCGGCGCCGACGCTCCTGATGACATCATTTACATGAGCCAGGTCCTTAACGTTGGATCATTTTATATCTATATCCATATTTTCCCCAAATATTGTGAATACTGAGTGTTGCCTTCTGGGTAGCCCATCGTTTCCACCCACAGATATTGAAGGAAAAGTCGCTCATATCCAGAATAAAAACTTCTGAAAGTTCTTTAAATCTGAAATTATTACCTACTGTTCAATAAATGATCAGTGTTTTTAATTCAGAGTAATTTCTATCTGAATGTGCTTTACTGGAGGCGTCCATGTTTGCTCCTCGCTGACGGGACTTTTCCTTTAATGGATGTTTACTCCGAACGATTCCTGAAACAAGTTTTAGGGAAAATCCTGTTTTTTTCGGTTTCATTTTCTTGAGTTGTTGCTTCCAGCTTTGGTTTATTTCCATTTAAACTCTTCTGGCTTTTCTGCACATTATTCTCCCTTGTAGCTCACATTAGCTGCGCTCAACGTGCTCCAGGTTGGTGCAGATTTGCGTTTCGGTTTTCTGGATCATGTCTATAATTTGTTCTGACTCAGAGATGCAGAGAATCACTTTTGATTTTAGACCAAAATCACAGAAACATCAGATCCTTTGGCCAAAATCAATCCAAGCGATATGCAGAGTTTTTCTTCCAAACTGCTGAGATGTTTGAACAATGTTTACTTTCTCTTTTCCTTCTTATATTCCTTTAGCAGCAGAACTGATGAAATATTCATGGTTGACCTAATTGTTCAGAACCTCAGATAAAACAGCAACATAGAAAAATGTTTCTCAAGTTTTTATAAACTTTAACCGAGGTTATCCGACATCTTCTGACTCGTCTTCATTGGAAGATGTTTGGCTTTTTTCTCCATCTCCTCCATCAAACCTGGACAGAAGCAGGAACCAGCAGGTGTTTGTGTGCAGTAGGTGGAGCCTCCTATGAGGAGGCGGCTGATGGAGGCTCCTGGCGAAGGAGAGGCTGCTATCAGAAAAACAAAGAGCCGGTTCCACCAGGACCTCGGTGAAGTGAAGTGTTAAGGCACTCGGATGCACTAACGTTCAATTATTCAGTGGGAAGCGACTGAGATGTTTGCTCATCCTGTCAGCTGGCAGGACGGCGGCAGCGAGCGACTCGGTCACGATAGTCAGGCAGTGATGGAGGCAGTTCAACATTTATTCATATTACTGCTGTTTATGCTTTCAGTACTTTAATGAAACCCAAACCAAAGGATAAATTGTGGGAATTTACTTGTTTAGAAATAAATTAATTTTTTATCAAAATAAAACAAAAAACACTTAATAAATGACTGGATCTATGTAAACAAACTCTCACACAACATCTAAGATAAATAATATGTTGTCTAATTGTAATTTGTGCTGGACTGCAGAAGCTCCCCTCATTTCAGAATCACATATTAAATATGTAAATAATTTATAGCCAATGCAAATATTTCTTGTTTGCCTCAAAATGTCATCATAAATCATTGTGGACTTATAATAATGGCAAACAGGAATAAATGTTTAAATAAAATGAAAAACTGTGTGTGAATCAAAAGCAGTAAATGGTTTAGTATCGTGTCACAGAAAAAAAGTCTGTTACTTAAATATTATGTTTGTTATATTTCCATCCTGATTTGTAAACCAGGCTGGAATCAGAGAAAGCTTCATTGATCCGTTCAACATTTCTGAAGGAGAGAAAGGAGGCGGGGCTTACAGCAGCACTCACTGCTTGCTGAAGTGCCAGTAAACCTAGATGGTGCTTTCACTTGTTGTCACCAAAAAATGGTTAGAGTTGTTATTAGTTGCTTTTCTATAAACGACTCCCTAGAGAGGTCTAAAACGTTTATAGGTATAGAGACACAAAGTTGTTTGATGTGTTTCAGGTAATACTGGAGGTCAGGTGTGGATGGAGGTCAGGTGTGGATGGAGGTCGGGTGTGGATGGAGGTCAGGTGTGGATGGAGGTCAGGTGTGGATGGAGGTCAGGTGTGGATGGAGGTCAGGTGGGGATGGAGGTCGGGTGTTGATTGGAGGTCAGATGTGCATGGAGGTCAGGTGTGGATGGAGGTCGGGTGTGGATGGAGGTCAGGTGTGGATGGAGGTCAGGTGTGGATGGAGGTCAGGTGTGGATGGAGGTCAGGTGTGGATGGAGGTCAGGTGGGGATGGAGGTCAGGTGGGGATGGAGGTCGGGTGTTGATGGAGGTCAGGTGTGGATGGAGGTCAGGTGTGGATGGAGGTCAGGTGTGGATGGAGGTCAGGTGGGGATGGAGGTCGGGTGTGGATGGAGGTCAGGTGTGGATGGAGGTCAGGTGTGGATGGAGGTCAGGTGTGGATGGAGGTCAGGTGGGGATGGAGGTCGGGTGTTGATTGGAGGTCAGATGTGCATGGAGGTCAGGTGTGGATGGAGGTCGGGTGTGGATGGAGGTCAGGTGTGGATGGAGGTCAGGTGTGGATGGAGGTCAGGTGTGGATGGAGGTCAGGTGTGGATGGAGGTCAGGTGGGGATGGAGGTCGGGTGTGGATGGAGGTCAGGTGTGGATGGAGGTCAGGTGTGGATGGAGGTCAGGTGTGGATGGAGGTCAGATGTGTATGGAGGTCAGGTGTGGATGGAGGTCAGGTGGGGATGGAGGTCGGGTGTTGATTGGAGGTCAGATGTGCATGGAGGTCAGATGTGGATGGAGGTCGGGTGTGGATGGAGGTCAGGTGTGGATGGAGGTCAGATGTGGATGGAGGTCAGATGTGGATGGAGGTCAGATGTGGATGGAGGTCAGATGTGGATGGAGGTCAGATGTGGATGGAGGTCAGATGTGGATGGAGGTCGGGTGTGGATGGAGGTCAGATGTGGATGGAGGTCAGATGTGGATGGAGGTCAGATGTGGATGGAGGTCAGATGTGGATGGAGGTCAGATGTGGATGGAGGTCGGGTGTGGATGGAGGTCAGATGTGGATGGAGGTCAGGTGTGGATGGAGGTCGGGTGTGGATGGAGGTCGGGTGTTGATTGGAGGTCAGGTGTGGATGGAGGTCGGGTGTGGATGGAGGTCGGGTGTGGATGGAGGTCAGGTGTGGATGGAGGTCGGGTGTGGATGGAGGTCAGGTGTGGATGGAGGTCAGGTGGGGATGGAGGTCGGGTGTTGATTGGAGGTCAGATGTGCATGGAGGTCAGATGTGGATGGAGGTCGGGTGTGGATGGAGGTCAGGTGTGGATGGAGGTCAGATGTGGATGGAGGTCAGATGTGGATGGAGGTCAGATGTGGATGGAGGTCAGATGTGGATGGAGGTCAGATGTGGATGGAGGTCAGATGTGGATGGAGGTCAGATGTGGATGGAGGTCGGGTGTGGATGGAGGTCAGATGTGGATGGAGGTCAGATGTGGATGGAGGTCAGATGTGGATGGAGGTCAGATGTGGATGGAGGTCAGATGTGGATGGAGGTCGGGTGTGGATGGAGGTCAGATGTGGATGGAGGTCAGGTGTGGATGGAGGTCGGGTGTGGATGGAGGTCGGGTGTTGATTGGAGGTCAGGTGTGGATGGAGGTCGGGTGTGGATGGAGGTCGGGTGTGGATGGAGGTCGGGTGTGGATGGAGGTCAGGTGTGGATGGAGGTCAGGTGTGGATGGAGGTCAGGTGTGGATGGAGGTCAGGTGGGGATGGAGGTCGGGTGTTGATTGGAGGTCAGATGTGCATGGAGGTCAGGTGTGGATGGAGGTCGGGTGTGGATGGAGGTCGGGTGTGGATGGAGGTCAGGTGTGGATGGAGGTCAGGTGTGGATGGAGGTCAGGTGTGGATGGAGGTCAGGTGTGGATGGAGGTCAGGTGGGGATGGAGGTCGGGTGTGGATGGAGGTCAGGTGTGGATGGAGGTCAGGTGTGGATGGAGGTCAGGTGTGGATGGAGGTCAGATGTGTATGGAGGTCAGGTGTGGATGGAGGTCAGGTGGGGATGGAGGTCGGGTGTTGATTGGAGGTCAGATGTGCATGGAGGTCAGATGTGGATGGAGGTCGGGTGTGGATGGAGGTCAGGTGTGGATGGAGGTCAGATGTGGATGGAGGTCAGATGTGGATGGAGGTCAGATGTGGATGGAGGTCAGATGTGGATGGTGGTCAGATGTGGATGGAGGTCAGATGTGGATGGAGGTCGGGTGTGGATGGAGGTCAGATGTGGATGGAGGTCAGATGTGGATGGAGGTCAGATGTGGATGGAGGTCAGATGTGGATGGAGGTCGGGTGTGGATGGAGGTCAGATGTGGATGGAGGTCAGGTGTGGATGGAGGTCGGGTGTGGATGGAGGTCGGGTGTTGATTGGAGGTCGGGTGTGGATGGAGGTCGGGTGTGGATGGAGGTCGGGTGTGGATGGAGGTCAGGTGTGGATGGAGGTCGGGTGTGGATGGAGGTCGGGTGTGGATGGAGGTCAGGTGTGGATGGAGGTCAGGTGGGGATGGAGGTCGGGTGTTGATTGGAGGTCAGATGTGCATGGAGGTCAGATGTGGATGGAGGTCGGGTGTGGATGGAGGTCAGGTGTGGATGGAGGTCAGATGTGGATGGAGGTCAGATGTGGATGGAGGTCAGATGTGGATGGAGGTCAGATGTGGATGGAGGTCAGATGTGGATGGAGGTCGGGTGTGGATGGAGGTCAGATGTGGATGGAGGTCAGATGTGGATGGAGGTCAGATGTGGATGGAGGTCAGATGTGGATGGAGGTCGGGTGTGGATGGAGGTCAGATGTGGATGGAGGTCAGGTGTGGATGGAGGTCGGGTGTGGATGGAGGTCGGGTGTTGATTGGAGGTCAGGTGTGGATGGAGGTCGGGTGTGGATGGAGGTCGGGTGTGGATGGAGGTCAGGTGTGGATGGAGGTCAGGTGTGGATGGAGGTCGGGTGTGGATGGAGGTCAGGTGTGGATGGAGGTTGGGTGTTGATTGGAGGTCAGATGTGGATGGAGGTCGGATGTGGATGGAGGTCGGGTGGGGATGGAGGTCGGGTGTTGATTGGAGGTCAGATGTGGATGGAGGTCAGATGTGGATGGAGGTCGGGTGTTGATTGGAGGTCAGATGTGGATGGAGGTCGGGTGTGGATGGAGGTCAGATGTGGATGGAGGTCAGATGTGGATGGAGGTCGGCTGTTGATTGGAGGTCAGATGTGGATGGAGGTTGGGTGTTGATTGGAGGTCAGATGTGGATGGAGGTCGGATGTGGATGGAGGTCGGGTGGGGATGGAGGTCGGGTGTTGATTGGAGGTCAGATGTGGATGGAGGTCAGATGTGGATGGAGGTCGGGTGTTGATTGGAGGTCAGGTGTGGATGGAGGTCGGATGTGGATGGAGGTCAGGTGTGGATGGAGGTCGGGTGTTGATTGGAGGTCAGATGTGGATGGAGGTCAGATGTGCATGGAGGTCAGATGTGGATGGAGGTCGGGTGTGGATGGAGGTCAGATGTGGGTGGAGGTCAGGTGTGGATGGAGGTCAGGTGTGGATGGAGGTCAGATGTGGATGGAGGTCAGATGTGCATGGAGGTCAGGTGTGGATGGAGGTCAGATGTGCATGGAGGTCAGGTGGGGATGGAGGTCAGGTGTGGATGGAGGTCGGGTGTTGATTGGAGGTCAGATGTGGATGGAGGTCGGGTGTTGATTGGAGGCCAGATGTGCATGGAGGTCAGATGTGGATGGAGGTCGGGTGTGGATGGAGGTCAGATGTGGGTGGAGGTCAGGTGTGGATGGAGGTCAGGTGTGGATGGAGGTCAGATGTGGATGGAGGTCAGATGTGGATGGAGGTCAGATGTGCATGGAGGTCAGGTGTGGATGGAGGTCAGGTGTGGATGGAGGTCGGGTGTGGATGGAGGTCGGGTGTGGATGGAGGTCGGGTGTGGATGGAGGTCAGGTGTGGATGGAGGTCAGGTGTGGATGGAGGTCGGGTGTTGATTGGAGGTCAGATGTGGATGGAGGTCAGGTGTGGATGGAGGTCAGATGTGGATGGAGGTCAGATGTGCATGGAGGTCAGGTGTGGATGGAGGTCAGGTGTGGATGGAGGTCGGGTGTGGATGGAGGTCGGGTGTGGATGGAGGTCAGGTGTGGATGGAGGTCAGGTGTGGATGGAGGTCGGGTGTGGATTGGAGGTCAGATGTGGATGGAGGTCGGGTGTGGATGGAGGTCAGATGTGGGTGGAGGTCAGGTGTGGATGGAGGTCAGATGTGCATGGAGGTCAGGTGGGGATGGAGGTCAGGTGTGGATGGAGGTCGGGTGTTGATTGGAGGTCAGATGTGGATGGAGGCCAGATGTGCATGGAGGTCAGATGTGGATGGAGGTCGGGTGTGGATGGAGGTCAGATGTGGGTGGAGGTCAGGTGTGGATGGAGGTCAGGTGTGGATGGAGGTCAGATGTGGATGGAGGTCAGATGTGGATGGAGGTCAGATGTGCATGGAGGTCAGGTGTGGATGGAGGTCAGGTGTGGATGGAGGTCGGGTGTGGATGGAGGTCGGGTGTGGATGGAGGTCGGGTGTGGATGGAGGTCAGGTGTGGATGGAGGTCGGGTGTTGATTGGAGGTCAGATGTGGATGGAGGTCGGGTGTGGATGGAGGTCAGATGTGGGTGGAGGTCAGGTGTGGATGGAGGTCAGGTGTGGATGGAGGTCAGGTGTGGATGGAGGTCAGATGTGGATGGAGGTCAGGTGTGGATGGAGGTCAGGTGTGGATGGAGGTCGGGTGTGGATGGAGGTCGGGTGTGGATGGAGGTCAGATGTGGGTGGAGGTCAGATGTGCATGGAGGTCAGGTGTGGATGGAGGTCGGGTGTGGATGGAGGTCAGGTGTGGATGGAGGTCGGGTGTGGATGGAGGTCGGATGTGGATGGAGGTCAGATGTGGATGGAGGTCGGGTGTGGATGGAGGTTGGATAAGAATGGAGGTCGGGTGTGGATGGAGGTCGGATGTGGATGGAGGTCGGGTGTGGATGGAGGTCGGGTGTGGATGGAGGTCGGGTGTGGATGGAGGTCGGGTGTGGATGGAGGTCAGATGTGGGTGGAGGTCAGATGTGCATGGAGGTCAGGTGTGGATGGAGGTCGGGTGTGGATGGAGGTCAGGTGTGGATGGAGGTCGGGTGTGGATGGAGGTCGGATGTGGATGGAGGTCAGATGTGGATGGAGGTCGGGTGTGGATGGAGGTCGGATAAGAATGGAGGTCGGGTGTGGATGGAGGTCGGATGTGGATGGAGGTCGGGTGTGGATGGAGGTCGGGTGTGGATGGAGGTCGGGTGTGGATGGAGGTCAGATGTGGATTTAGGTCAGGTGTGGATGGAGGTCGGATGTGGATGGAGGTCAGGTGTGGATGGAGGTCGGATGTGGATGGAGGTCGGGTGTGGATGGAGGTCAGATGTGGATGGAGGTCAGGTGTGGATGGAGGTCGGGTGTGGATGGAGGTCAGGTGTGGATGGAGGTCAGGTGTGGATGGAGGTCAGGTGTGGATGGAGGTCGGATGTGGATGGAGGTCGGGTGTGGATGGAGGTCAGATGTGGATGGAGGTCGGGTGTGGATGGAGGTCAGATGTGGATTTAGGTCAGGTGTGGATGGAGGTCAGGTGTGGATGGAGGTCAGGTGTGGATGGAGGTCGGATGTGGATGGAGGTCGGGTGTGGATGGAGGTCAGATGTGGATGGAGGTCAGGTGTGGATGGAGGTCGGATGTGGATGGAGGTCGGGTGTGGATGGAGGTCAGGTGTGGATGGAGGTCAGGTGTGGATGGAGGTCAGGTGTGGATGGAGGTCGGGTGTGGATGGAGGTCAGATGTGGATGGAGGTCGGGTAGATGGGGGTGAGATCATGTCAAAGGTCAGGTGTTCATGCCAATCACAGTATTAAATGAAATCATCTTAAGCAACAGTTGCCATGAGAAACACAAATAAGTGATGGTTGCGATGCTCTTGTTGTTCCTGTTTCAAACAGGTGAATTCATCCTGAACAGCAGCCTGAGAATTATTACCTTACAAGGAAATATTTAAAATAGTTTTTAAATAATTTAATATTTTCCTCTAAACTCTGAAAGTCTAGAAAGATTTTTACAACTTTAAGTTGAACGTAAACAATCTGCTGGCATTGAAAAGTCTCCATGGGGGGGGGAGTTTCTGCTATTAATGTTGTGGGTTCAGCCAATGAAGCTCAGGTTATCCACTGATCAGCATAGTGGTGCGTTCACTGTCCACCTGAAATCCCTGCACTGGAATTAAAAGCTGGATGAGATCTCAGAGATTCATTGGAAAGCAACGCATTAAATCCCTGGCAATGGTTGCCACTGCATGGTGAAGGCGTGATCTTAACTCTGTGTTCTCTGAGGAGGTTTTCATGGCGTCTGGGTCTGTTTGGACGGCTGAGTCATTATGGGGGGTCAGTTTTTATTTCCTGTAGCCGGTAACAGTGAGGTGAATGTTAATCACACCAGGCAGTGCTGTAACAGTCCCAGCGAAGAATGCTGAGCTCTGTAGTGCTGAAGCTGCAACGTTGGCTCTGTCTCTCACACACACACACACACACACCATCGGACCTCCGATATAAAGCCTGACACTGCACAACTGTCTGATGCCTGGGAAATGATAGGCCAGAGAGACAGATCTAATGTCAGACAGGAAGCGAAGGACAACAGCTGTATCAGGGAATGAATTACAGAGATGAACCAGTACTAGAAAAATCCCCGTTAAATTCCAGAACATGCATGCAGCTAAATCCTGTTTGCTGTTCAAAGGCACTGATGACGAATTGGAAGACATGTAGGGTTAGGAAATTATAAGAGTTTCATTATTCCGATTCCTTATCGATTCTGTTAACGATGAACTTGGTGAGGTCACGGTGACATTGGTCTACCTTCTCCTGGGACGTTCTATCTCTGCCTGCCTCGGTGAAAACAGAAGGCGGTGAACGGGAGCTGCAGCCTCTGATCCAGCCAGGCTGCCCGTCTCCTCACAGTCATCTAGATCTAATGGAGAAGGCATCTGTTTAATGAAGAAGCCTTACTGAACAATTTCTGGAAACAAACTCATCTCCCCCTGATTTAAATAAACGAGCGTCACCTTTCTCTTGCTCCCTGAACTACAGAGCAACTTGGTAGCATGTTTAATATCCCCAAAGAGAGGTAGAAACTGGTTTATTTCCAGAAATGGCTTCTGATTTGCTGGGAACCACATTAAGCTCAGTGATATAAACTAGCTACTAACCAGCAGAGTTTCCTTCCATGCTGGTCGTAACTTTAGCTTCTGTCTGGAAGCATCAGAAACACGGCATTCGTTAAATGTAGTGTTCGGAGGTGTTTCTGCATGTTTGGTCTGTTTCCTCCTGCGGATGTCATCGCCACTTTATATCTGAACAGGAACCGGTTTTCGATTCCCATCCCTAAAGACCAGGATTCTCTAATCACTGTTCCTGCAAACAAATCTGGTTTTAAGTAACCTGCCTGTTAAATAAGAAGAAGAAAAATGAAATAAAATGATTCGGGCTGTGTGATATCTATAAAGACCATTTAAATGTTTATTCTCTGCAGTAACCACAAGCTTAAACCTGTTTGATTCCAGGGATTCATTGTTTTATCTCAGAGGTCAAACTATTATGAATGAAAGCATTTCAACTATAAATGTGTTGAATTGGTTTTTACTGGAAAAACGATCTAGAAATAACTAAACATTTTTTAAATTAAGTTAATTTACCCTTAATTTGAGTTTGTAAATGAGATTTTTAGTCTTAAAATAAGAGTTTTCTTATTTTAAATGTAAATGATCTTTAATGAGGACAGTAGCCGATGGGAAGAAGATGTTTTTGAGGCGGAAGGTTCCGGTTCTGATGGACCTCAGAGAGGAGAGTCTGAGGATGGCAGAGGTCAGTTTTCTGGGTTCTGAAGGTGAACAGATCCTGCAGACGAGGAAGGCTGCATCCGGTTAGCGTCTCTGCAGAGCCACTGATCCTCTGGTCTGTCCTGCTCTCTGATGGTGATAGAAGGCAGGATGAACTTCTTCCACCGATGCAGGAGCTGCATCCTCCTCTGGACCTTCCTGGTGAACTTTGCTCCAGAACAATGGCCATATTTCACTGATGGTACCTCTGCTGTAAATGTCATTAAATTATTGTTAAATATACATCGTAAAGCTGGTCATTAAACTGCATCAACTGTGCGCGAAAATGAGCCTTAATCAGCTGTTTACTGCCGATGCTTCACCATCATTTTTAGCTGTTTATGTAAAAAAATACAGTTTGAATGAAACACTTTGTTTGCTAAGTCAGACCCGTTTAACATGGACGCCGCTGTCGTCACGAACAGCGCAGTAACTTCTGATTTAAGGTACATTCAGGGAAATACAGGCTGCTGACGTACCGAGGCGTCAGGCTGATCATCTGATCGTTTTAGTCTTTAAGGGTCAAATTAAAAGGATATTTAAAAAAATATTTCTCAGTAAAACGTTCATAATGTCTCTTTAATGAAACGTGGAACAGTGGAACACCACGGGGGGGGGCAAATATTTTATACCATCTAACTGAAACCTGAAAGGTTTAAATGTCTCTATGAATCACGTTTAAAGGAGGATTAAAAACAGCAGAGAAAATAGTTTGATGATTAAAACTTCATCTCTAACAGACATAAAAATATATATTTCGTATTCCTTTAAAGGAAAAGTCGCTCATATTCAGAATCCAAACTTCTGAAAGTTCTTTAAATCTGAAATGATTCCATCCTGTTGAATAAATGATCAGTGTTTTTAATTCAGAGTAATTTTCATGTGAATGTGCTTTACTGGAGGCATCCATGTTTGTCAAAGAACACTACTGCCACCTACTGGTTAGTGACATTGTCACGGTGCGGTATCGGCTGTTGATCAAGTCCCAGTGCTGTATCTGGTGTTTGTCACAACGCGCTGTTATCCAAGTCATCTTGAAAACATTCTTCTTCCAAATGTTGGCTACATATTACGGGTTTTTTCTCTGGCCAGAAGTTCGATGGCAAATCCTCCCTCTTCAAGTTGGCGATCCAACGACCAACCCGTCCGTGGAGGATCAGGAATCAGAAAGGTGGAATAACTCTTTTTTTCACTTTTACCCGATGTATTCCAGCATCCAGCTGCCATGCACGTGGGCATTGTCAGTTTCACTATAGCTCTGGTGAATTTCAATGGTGAAGTCCTCTGGAAATCTTCAATAATTGTTGTTGATTGCAGATGTGTCTAGTAGCTCCCATTGATTTAGCTTGTAAAGCGGGGAGAATGGCGCTAGGCTTACCGCACCGTGACGTCACTGCTGGAAGATGGCAGGAGGGAGGGGCTACTATATTTGGGCAAAGATGGCCGCTCCCAGACTCAGTGATCACCACGAAAATTATTTTTTTAAATTTTTTTACTGATTAACGCTTAAATAATGATCCATTGATTATTCCTTGCTGCTGTGAATAAAATGAAAACTTTTTGAGACTAAATATATATCATGTACAAAAAAAACATTTAAGGTGAGAACATCGTACTTTTCAAAAAACACCAAAAACTAAGTAATTAAATCGTTTTTTTCGTACAAAAGAAAAGGGATAAACCAAAGGGATAAAGGGGTATTGACTATGGGTATGGGTACTATGCCGGTCTGACGGGGTATGCCGGTCTGACGGGGTATGCCGGTCTGACGGGGTACGCCGGTCTGACGGGGTACGCTGGTCTGACGGGGTATGCTGGTCTGACGGGGTATGCTGGTCAGACGGGGTATGCTGGTCTGACGGGGTATGCTGGTCTGACGGGGTATGCTGGTCTGACGGGGTATGCCGGTCTGACGGGGTACGCCGGTCTGACGGGGTACGCCGGTCTGACGGGGTACGCCAGACCGGCGTACCCCGTCAGACCGGCGTACCCCGTCAGACCGGCATACCCCGTCAGACCAGCATACCCCGTCAGACCAGCATACCCCGTCAGACCAGCATACCCCGTCAGACCAGCATACCCCGTCTGACCAGCATACCCCGTCAGACCAGCATACCCCGTCAGACCAGCGTACCCCGTCAGACCGGCGTGCTGGTCTGACGGGGTATGCCGGTCTGACGGGGTATGCTGGTCTGACGGGGTATGCCGGTCTGACGGGGTACGCCGGTCTGACGGGGTACGCCGGTCTGACGGGGTATGCCGGTCAGACGGGGTATGCCGGTCTGACGGGGTATGCCGGTCTGACGGGGTATGCCGGTCTGACGGGGTATGCCGGTCTGACGGGGTATGCTGGTCTGATGGGGTATGCCGGTCTGACGGGGTATGCCGGTCTGACGGGGTATGCCGGTCTGACGGGGTACGCCGGTCTGACGGGGTACGCCGGTCTGACGGGGTATGCTGGTCTGACGGGGTATGCTGGTCTGACGGGGTATGCTGGTCTGACGGGGTATGCTGGTCTGACGGGGTATGCCGGTCTGACGGGGTATGCAGGTCTGACGGGGTATGCTGGTCTGACGGGGTATGCCGGTCTGACGGGGTATGCCGGTCTGACGGGGTATGCTGGTCTGACGGGGTATGCTGGTCTGACGGGGTATGCTGGTCTGACGGGGTATGCTCATCTGAACACCGGAGCCAAACAGAACCAGGGGAAATGTTTGGGATCCGATCAGAACCAAAGCTCTGAGCTTCCTGGTTCCTGCAGCTGCAGTGTGACCATGTTTGCATGGTTTCTTCATCTCTTTTGCCTAAAGCCACACTTCCAGAGGATTTATCTACACATCATGCAAAGCATCATGTAAATCAACCAAACATCCTGCAGCGAAGGAGATCAGATCCACTTTGAGTGAAAAGGAATGAAGCAGCATCTGACATGGAGCAGAAGGGGGCGCTGTTTCCCATCAGTATGATTTCATTTCATCCTTCTGTGAGTGTTTAGCCACTGATCTCTATTTATTCACTGGATTGATGACTGGCTGAAAAAAGGGAAGCCACTTTCCGCCATGTTGGTACTCCCCACTGAGACACACAGTAAAAATGCCTCCCTGTGCAGCACTGCTGCTAAAACAAGCAGTTTGGCGGCTGTGGGACGACGTTCCACAGAAACAGTCAGTGTCAGGATGTGCAGACCTGCTTCTATGGATAGTTTTTTTTTTCTCAAATGATCAGATTCTTGTTGTAACTAAGAGCAAAAAGCAAAATATGAAATTTCCTGTTATTTTACCAATTAATGTGATTCTGCTATACACCAGAACAGTATACGGCATCATACATTTACAATCTGCAAATAGGAAAATATTATAGCATTAACAGACATATACTTATAATTCAGTCTTAATGTATTTGATTCTATTCAGTTTATTTCTATAGCTCCAATTCACATCATGTCATCTCAGGTCACTTTCCAGTTCACCAGATCATCCAGTCAGATTGATTCAAAGTTTTCTATCTAAGGAAAACCAGCTGATTGCATCGACTCATTGACTCTTCAGCAATCCCTCACACTAAGCATGCTTGTAGCGACAGTGGAGAGGAAAAACTCCCTTTGAACAGGAAGAAACCTCCAGCAGAACCAGGCTCAGTGTGAGCGGCCATCTGCTGAGGCCCACTGGGGTTCAAGGAGACAGAAGCAGACATAGAAAAAGAAGCATAGATACAAAAGGCAACTGTCAACCAGCTCCACAGGCGGCCCCGTCCAGGAAACACACAGCCAGGCAGACGAGCTCCGAGCCAGCTCCCATGTCAGAGGATGAAGAGAGCACATCCAGTTAGTCACAGTCAGAGAAACAGGACTACACTGGAAAACAGGCCGAGCTCCAACATCTAGAAACAAAGGTGTTGATGGCAGCAGCACAGCTGATATTTCTCTCCAGGATGGAGTCACAGCCAAACAGGAACAGACCAGATGAAGCTACTATGAGAAATCTTAAAATGATGCGATAAATGTGATTATTGTATCAATGTAATCAATCCATATATATTACATGTTAATCATCAATTTATCACTTTTAGCTCATCTGTATTATTCTGCTCCATTCACACATTCATTTTATTGTGATGGATTTCTATAATATGTTATATTACATGATTTATAGACGTCATAATGACTCTGCAATGTGATTGGCCGATTATTTTTATTCTGAGTTAAAGTTAATCTACTGATGCTCTGAAACATCCAGTCTGTCCAAGTGATGAATTTATCTTTATTTTAAAGTCTGAAAATGAGAACATCATTGATGTTTGATGCTGCAGAGCACAGATTGTTTACATTGAGACCGGTCTAACTAGGGAGTACCAATATGGCGGCCTGTGGCTTCACTTCCACCCCGTACTACCAGGTAATCAGCAATCGGACCCTCTGATTGGTCGGTTTGTGTTTTAAAGAGATATTCAGTTCCTGTCAGCTGGACAATGATTGTTGGTTAGACCAAAGTGGAGCTTCATGCAGACTCACTCCTCAGAGCTGTGAGCAGCGTGACCTTTGCCCTCTGCTCTAAATCCAGCTGCTGCAGCATCTGTGGGACCAGCTGACCTGCAGCTGACCTCTGCTGCGCTGCAGGACATCACAGGAGGTGCTGCAGATCTCCAGGCTTGAAGAAAGGCTGATGCAGGAACCTGCAGCTCTGCTCTGCAGGAACGTTGCTGCTGTCGTCGTGTTTCCTGCATGTAACCGAGGCTCTGCTCCATCATCCAGAACCATCAGTCCCAGTTCAACCACTCTGGGTTCATCCCACCTCTGCTGCCACCAGATTAGGTCCTGAACTGATCCTGTTATTGGTTCCTTTATTTGATCATTTTCATTATAATTTTTTTCGCTCATAAAGGAAATGTCCTGTCCTTCATAGTCTGACCTATGAACCCAGCATGGACTCCAGCTGGGAGGGTCTGCTGCACCACAAACGACCTGCAAATTCAGGAAAAGATTGAATTCACAGCTTCAGAGATTCCAGCAGGTTTTGATGAGCAGCTTGGAGCCGTCAGCCGATCAGGATCAGTCTGTCTGCATCCAGCTGTTTCCAGATGTCTGAGGGCGGATCCCAGAGCCGCTGCAGCATCAGAGCCTCAGGCTGGAAGCTTCCTGCAAACCTTCAGCTTTCCTCCTGGAAGGGAAGCGGCTCAGTCTGAGGCAGACCTCCCTGCAGCTCCTCAGGAGCCAGCAGGAGGCGCTCTGTCACTCAGGGAGCTCCTGCGCGCCGCTGAAGCCCCTCCCACCCGGAGCTAAAATCAGCACACACGCTCACTCCAGGCGACAGCATGGAACCTGCGTTGTCATGGTTACACTTTCACTTGACTTCTCTGACCCCCTTCCTCCTCCTCCTTCTTGCCCCTCCCTTCCCGCCGTCTCCAGGCAACAGCACCTCCCACCACCACCTCTTCCTCCTGGTTTCAGAGGCTCAGTGGGAAGAGGCTGTGGGTTTGACGCCAGCCTTTCGATGTGCCCATGAGCAAGGTCCCAGTCTGTGGACTGGGGGTGTGAGCTGCTCAGGTCTCTGCTCCTCGGCCCCCCCTCAGTCTGCAGCAGCTCTAAAGCTAAAGCTGCCAGTGAGGGAGGTGCTGCCAGCCTGTCACCTCCTCCTAACCTGCAGCAGGTAGAGGAGCGTTTCTCTGAGGAGAGCCTGAAGGACGGAGGAGGAAGATGAAGTCATCGGTGAATAATGGATGGAAGGAAAGTGAGAGATGAATGAAAGGAGGAGGAGCTGCTGTTTGCATTATTAACCAGCTTTTCTTTCTCCTCTCTCTCCTCCTTCATCTTCATGTTCTTCATGAAGCTGCTTCCTCTTTCCTCTCATTTCCTGTATTTAAAAAGTTCTGATGTTTCTCTGTAGATCCAGAGCTTTTCCAGCTCTGGACCTTCTGCTGACTGCAGAGATGCTGCATCATGACATCCTCAGGATGGCTGCTGGTTCTGGTTCTGGTTCTGGTTCCGGTTTAAACATTTTGATCTTTAGATGAAGAATCCAGACAAAGTTTCATCATTCAGAAAAGTTCATCCAGAGGATTGAACTTTGTGGAGGTTTCTCTCCTTAGTCAGACCTTAGGAGAGCTATGGATGAATTATGGAAGGTTCTCCCCAGGATGGAGAGTCTCTGTGGGGGAGGAGGGAGGGAGAGGAGGAGGACAGTGAGGAAGAGGAGATCGGGGGAGTTTGGGTCATTCTGTCATCAACTGTAAAAAACTAATCCTCTGGCTCCCGTTACCACGGGAACCAGGGGAAGCTCTCTTCTGTTGCCCACGGTAACTGTCCTGAGATGAAAGGATGGGAACCAGGAGGAGGAGCCTAATGGTCAGAACCACGGATCCTGAGCAGGAAGTGGATCCGCTAAAGGTGGACCGGTTCTGATCTCTATGGTTTCCTGACCCCAAGCTGCTGTGACTGGTTCTGAAACGGGTCCGGATGGGTTCGGGTCCAGCCAGAACCCCGCATGCGAATCAGAACCAGCGGCAGCTTCAGGCCGTGACTCCACCTGGACGGGAACCAGAACCGCTGGCTCCTGGTTCTGGGTCATGATGGAGTCCATTTACTGGTTCCTGAGTGAAAAAGCGGGTTGGATCAGAACCTTTAGAACATCTGGGAGCCGATCTATGGAGGAGGTTCTGAAAGGTCCAGCAGGGGTTGGAACACGGGCCCAGATGGTCCAGCACGACGTCTGCATCAGAACTGGTTCTGACTGGATCTGGACGATCAGACCCACCATTAGGGTCTGTGAAGAACTGAGAGCTGCTGACCTCCAGGACCCTGCAGATCCAGGTCCAGAGAGGACAGCATTGGCGCCACCTGGTGGTAATGGCTGGGTAGAGATTTGGACCGGTTGTGACCCGGCCCGATGTTCTCAGAACCTCCAGCTGAAGCTCTGTCCTTCAGCTGCAGGTCTTTCAGCTGGATGTTGGTCTGCTTCTCTGAGCCGTCCGTCAGGAGATAGATTTAAGAAGTAGATTCCATCTCCAAACTACTGCTGCTAGTTTGGTTGCAAGGATAGAAAACTGTTCATAGATCCAACAGGTGGCGCTCTGATGCAGGGATGGGAACTTTCTAACATTTTTTTCCCTAAAACCCGCTAATCTGTCTGATCTATAGGCATCATTTTAAATCAATAAAGTTTTTTACTTCTCTTACATTAAGGTAACCCGGATTATTATTCAATTCTAACAATAAAGATTTGAAATAAATTCCCTCATTAATGTTAATTTTAATTAAGAACACTTTATTCATTCTAAATACATAAACCTGACAATCATGTATAAATAAATAAATTAATGAAAGTGAATTATTTTATATTTATTTACCAGGTTTTTTTCAGTTTTTTTAAAATGGAAAATTGTTGTTTAATAGATTTGGATTAATGTTTAATCTAAACAGCAGACTGGGTGAATAAAACAGAATAAAGTCAAAATGCTTTTAGAAATATCAAACTTTATTTTAAAACTGAACCTAAAACTGGATTAAACCCGAGGATTAGAAGCAGATTCAATAAAAACAGTGAAGTTAGTTTAAGGTGTCGGAGCTGCGGGCCCCTGGGGGCCTGGAGCTCAGCGCCGCCCCTGATGATGCTGAGGAGGAGGAGGAGGAAGAGGAGGAGGAGGAGGAAGGCTGAGAGCAGCAGCGGCAGCTCTGCACCGAGGCTCCAGCTCCGCTCCGCCAGCCTTCCTGGCTCAGCTCGGTTCGGTTCGGTTCGGTGTTGGTTCTGTTCGCTGATCCGCAGCATCAGCAGCATCAGCGGCCTCCATCATGTGGTGCATCAACTGCGCCTCGGATAAAACCCCCGCGATCCTCAACAACAAGCTGCTGTACTGGTGAGGGGGGGGGGGATGCTGAATGTGCGCAGCTGATGATGATGATGATGATGATGATGATGATGATGGCGATGCGACACAGCGGCTCGGTTCTGACTGGGGGGGCTGCGGGGTGGGGGGGTTCTGGTCGGTACCGGTCCAGTTAAAGCCCAGTAACTCTGACTGGTTTGGTTCTATAGTGGTTCTGATGGATCCTTCTCTCTGCACAGCCTGGAACTTTGATTATGAAGGAAAGAAGTTTTTATATCGATTGATTGATTGATTGCTTGATTGATTGATTGATTGATTTATCTCCATTTTATTCCAAACTTTATTCTTCGATCCATAAAATGAAGAGATTTTAATTTTTCTATAATAATCTGAGTTAAGTTAATAATCTGTTACTATAGATTAATTATTTATTGTTCATCTTTAAATACTGAATAAATAAAAACTGGTTTTATTGCAAATTACTAAATAAATAACATCTTTAAAACTCATCTGATTTCCAGTGTTCAGAGATATAGATCTATCTCTAACAGAGAGGGTATATTACCTTCCTTCCCATGTAGCGGATGCTAACTGTGAGCTAGCTCTGTGTTTTTAGTCTAATCCACCAATCAGAGACTTTGTTCTGTTAACTGAGCTTTAAACAGGCGGTTCTAGTTCTGGTTCTAGTTGTGGTTCTGGTTGTGGTTCTGGTTGTGGTTCTAGTTCTGGTTCTGGTTCCGGTTGTGGTTCTGGTTCTGGTTGTGGTTCTGGTTGTGGTTCTGGTTCTAGTTGTGGTTCTGGTTCTGGTTGTGGTTCTGGTTCTGTTTCTGGTTCTAGTTGTGGTTCTGGTTCTGGTTCCGGTTGTGGTTCTGGTTGTGGTTCTGGTTCTGTTTCTGGTTCTGGTTGTGGTTCTGTTTCTGGTTGGGGTTCTGGTTCTGGTTGTGGTTCTGGTTCTGGTTGGGGTTCTGGTTGTGGTTGTGGTTCTAGTTCTGGTTGTGGTTCTGGTTGTGGTTCTGGTTCTCGTTGTGGTTCTAGTTCTGGTTCTGGTTCTGGTTGTGGTTCTGGTTCTGGTTGGGGTTCTGGTTCTGGTTGTGGTTCTAGTTCTGGTTGGGGTTCTGGTTCTGGTTGTGGTTCTGGTTCTGGTTGGGGTTCTGGTTCTGGTTCTAGTTCTGGTTGTGGTTCTGGTTGTGGTTCCGGTTGTGGTTCTGGTTCTGTTTCTGGTTCTGGTTGTGGTTCTGGTTGTGGTTCTGGTTCTAGTTGTGGTTCTAGTTCTGGTTGTGGTTCTAGTTCTGGTTCTAGTTGTGGTTCTGGTTGTGGTTCTGGTTGTGGTTCTGGTTGTGGTTCTAGTTCTGGTTCTGGTTCCGGTTGTGGTTCTGGTTCTGGTTGTGGTTCTGGTTCTGGTTGTGGTTCTGGTTCTAGTTGTGGTTCTGGTTGTGGTTCTGGTTCTGTTTCTGGTTCTAGTTGTGGTTCTGGTTCTGGTTCCGGTTGTGGTTCTGGTTGTGGTTCTGGTTCTGTTTCTGGTTCTGGTTGTGGTTCTGTTTCTGGTTGGGGTTCTGGTTCTGGTTGTGGTTCTGGTTCTGGTTGGGGTTCTGGTTGTGGTTGTGGTTCTAGTTCTGGTTGTGGTTCTGGTTGTGGTTCTGGTTCTCGTTGTGGTTCTAGTTTGGTTCTGGTTCTGGTTGTGGTTCTGGTTCTGGTTGGGGTTCTGGTTCTGGTTGTGGTTCTAGTTCTGGTTGGGGTTCTGGTTCTGGTTGTGGTTCTGGTTCTGGTTGGGGTTCTGGTTCTGGTTGTGGTTCTAGTTCTGGTTGTGGTTCTGGTTGTGGTTCCGGTTGTGGTTCTGGTTCTGTTTCTGGTTCTGGTTGTGGTTCTGGTTGTGGTTCTGGTTGTGGTTCTGGTTGTGGTTCTCGTTGTGGTTCTAGTTCTGGTTCTGGTTGTGGTTCTGGTTCTGGTTGGGGTTCTGGTTCTGGTTGTGGTTCTAGTTCTGGTTGTGGTTCTGGTTGTGGTTCCGGTTGTGGTTCTGGTTCTGTTTCTGGTTCTGGTTGTGGTTCTGGTTGTGGTTCTGGTTCTCGTTGTGGTTCTAGTTCTGGTTCTGGTTCTGGTTGTGGTTCTGGTTCTGGTTGGGGTTCTGGTTCTGGTTGTGGTTCTGGTTCTGGTTGGGGTTCTGGTTCTGGTTGTGGTTCTAGTTCTGGTTGTGGTTCTAGTTCTGGTTCTAGTTGTGGTTCTGGTTCTGGTTGTGGTTCTGGTTCTAGTTGTGGTTCTGGTTCTGGTTGTGGTTCTGGTTCTGTTTCTGGTTCTAGTTGTGGTTCTGGTTCTGGTTCCGGTTGTGGTTCTGGTTCTGGTTCTGTTTCTGGTTCTGGTTGTGGTTCTGTTTCTGGTTCTGGTTCTGGTTCTGGTTGTGGTTCTGGTTCTGGTTGTGGTTCTAGTTCTGGTTGTGGTTCTGGTTGTGGTTCCGGTTGTGGTTCTGGTTCTGTTTCTGGTTGTGGTTCTGGTTCTGGTTGTGGTTCTGGTTCTGGTTGTGGTTCTAGTTCTGGTTCTGGTTGTGGTTCTGGTTCTGGTTGTGGTTCTAGTTCTGGTTCTGGTTGGGGTTCTGGTTCTGGTTGTGGTTCTAGTTCTGGTTGGGGTTCTGGTTCTGGTTGTGGTTCTGGTTCTGGTTGGGGTTCTGGTTCTGGTTGTGGTTCTAGTTCTGGTTGTGGTTCTGGTTGTGGTTCCGGTTGTGGTTCTGGTTCTGTTTCTGGTTCTGGTTGTGGTTCTGGTTGTGGTTCTGGTTGTGGTTCTCGTTGTGGTTCTAGTTCTGGTTCTGGTTCTGGTTGTGGTTCTGGTTCTGGTTGGGGTTCTGGTTCTGGTTGTGGTTCTGGTTCTAGTTGTGGTTCTGGTTGTGGTTCTGGTTCTGGTTGGGGTTCTGGTTCTAGTTGTGGTTCTGGTTCTGGTTCCGGTTGTGGTTCTGGTTGTGGTTCTAGTTCTGGTTCTGGTTCTGGTTGTGGTTCTGTTTCTGGTTGGGGTTCTGGTTCTGGTTGTGGTTCTGGTTCTGGTTGGGGTTCTGGTTCTGGTTGTGGTTCTGGTTCTGGTTGGGGTTCTGGTTCTAGTTGTGGTTCTGGTTCTGGTTCCGGTTGTGGTTCTGGTTGTGGTTCTAGTTCTGGTTCTGGTTGGGGTTCTGGTTCTGGTTGTGGTTCTGGTTCTGGTTGGGGTTCTGGTTCTAGTTGTGGTTCTGGTTCTGGTTCCGGTTGTGGTTCTGGTTGTGGTTCTAGTTCTGGTTCTGGTTCTGGTTGTGGTTCTGTTTCTGGTTGGGGTTCTGGTTCTGGTTGGGGTTCTGGTTCTGGTTGGGGTTCTGGTTCTGGTTGTGGTTCTAGTTCTGGTTGTGGTTCTGGTTGTGGTTCCGGTTGTGGTTCTGGTTCTGTTTCTGGTTCTGGTTGTGGTTCTGGTTGTGGTTCTGGTTCTCGTTGTGGTTCTAGTTCTGGTTCTGGTTCTGGTTGTGGTTCTGGTTCTGGTTGTGGTTCTAGTTCTGGTTCTGGTTCTGGTTGGGGTTCTGGTTCTGGTTGTGGTTCTAGTTCTGGTTGGGGTTCTGGTTCTGGTTGTGGTTCTGGTTCTGGTTGGGGTTCTGGTTCTGGTTGTGGTTCTAGTTCTGGTTGTGGTTCTGGTTGTGGTTCCGGTTGTGGTTCTGGTTCTGGTTCTGGTTGTGGTTCTGGTTCTGGTTGTGGTTCTAGTTCTGGTTCTGGTTCTGGTTCTGGTTGTGGTTCTAGTTCTGGTTCTGTTTCTGGTTCTGGTTGGGGTTCTGGTTCTGGTTGTGGTTCTAGTTCTGGTTGTGGTTCTGGTTGTGGTTCCGGTTGTGGTTCTGGTTCTGGTTCTGGTTGTGGTTCTAGTTCTGGTTCTGGTTCTGGTTGTGGTTCTAGTTCTGGTTCTGTTTCTGGTTCTGGTTGTGGTTGCTCTCAGAGGAATGTTAGAACTTGTCTCCATGAAGGTCATGACCTCATCAAGCGTCTCCGCCCACCATGCTAACTGCTAGCCAGCAGATGATTGTTTACATCTTTACCAGAAGGTCTGGAAACATCTGAGGTCTCGTCTCTCCAGCGACTGGACTCAGCTGTGGACTTGGACTAGGAACTAACCACTGCATGGTAGCTTGGTGAGGTGTTCCTCCAATCCAGCTCTTCTGGCCTCTAACAGGGTTGACTGAACTCCATCCATTGTCCAACAGCATGATGCTGCCACCACCGTGTTTAGGTTCTGAACTGTCTCAGCTGAGGTCCAGGTTCTGCCACTTATCTGCTGATCTTTGCAGCTCCAGAGCTTCCATTGAGTCTCATCCTGATGAAGGAGGAAGTGAAACGTGTCGCACTGTTAGATGACTTCACTGGAAACTGGTTCAGCTGAACTTTGGGTTCAGAACCTGCAGGTTCTTCTGGGTTCCTAGTGTGGTCAGCCTGTTCTAATAGCGGTGAGGATGGAAGATCCAGAGTGATGCAGAGACGGGTTTCGATGGGTTTGGTTCTGCAGAGATCAGTGAAACCTGAGCGATGCCAAGAGTCAGGAGGTTAACCTGCCCCGTCCAGCAGCTGGTACCAAGGTTCTCCAGAGGAATGTAGCTCCAGCTCTCCAGCCGTCACTCATCCCTCCATCCGATGCTGACCTGCTAAAGTCGGGCATCCACTGTATAGTGTATAGCCGACACCTGGCTGCAGCTGCTGAGCTTTGGATCAGGACTGTAGATGATTGTCCTGACACATTAAACCAGATGTTGGGCCTGAGGAATATTTCAGAACCACAGCAGCTGGTTCTGATGGGTTCTGGCTGTGCCATGCTGCTCCTCTGTGGGGTCAGGAGGTTAACCTTCGCTGGGCATCAGTCTGCTGTCAGAGCGCAGACAGAACCAGACGGCCCAGATTCCTCCTCTCTCCGTCAGAATGTCTGTGATCCTGTGAAAACATGGCGGGTGTCATGGCGGGTGCATCACGGCCATCCTCCGCCTCTTCCAGTCGGCGCTGTCAGCAGGAATCAGCCGAAGCAGATGCTGTTAGAGGCTGTTTTTTCTGGACCTGCGGGTCTAACGGTACCGGGTTACACTCTGGCCTGTATGCTTCTGTTCTACTGATAGGTCCGGTTAGTCCACTGTTCAGACGGGCATCAGAACCAGGATCCGTCCAATCAAACCATAACAAACCATCAGGATCAGCCTGTTTGTTCTAAAGTTCTGCTTTTCTAAAAGAACCGGAACCGCTCAAGTAGACGCTGGTAGGGGACAGCTTCCTCCCATCCATTCACTGATTCATCAGATGAGTCCCACCAGAAATCCAAACAACCATCTTAACCTCATTTTCATCTGGTCATTTTGGCCCAGTTCAGGAAGTTCTGACGATCCAGGATCCAGGTCCCCTCCAGCTTCCAGCTCTCGCTATGAAAGCTGGAAAGGTTTTAATCCGGGTCTAATCAGGTTCTGATGAGGTTCCAATCAGGTTCCAATCAGGTTCTAATCATGTTTTGTAGTAGCAGTTTTATTGTCTTATATCAGAAATCAGAATCAGAATATATCCTACAACATGGACCTATACTTACTTAGCAACAAAACAGTACATCTTGAAGTTCAAGTATGAGTCTTAGTAATAATAAAGTCTCTAATGCTGGCTGGCTTGCCAAACAAGGAAGCAGTTGTACTGCATTATGCAGTCCTGTTTCTGACCTTATGCCTACTTAGCAACACAGAGATTGCAACATGAAAACAGGATGTTTACAAGCTGGAAGTCACAAGTCTTTGCAAAACAGGGTCGTTAAGGCCCACGCGCATGCAATCGGGTCACAGGACAAGAACTTCCAGAAGGTTCTTCAGAGCGTCCAGTCGTGCGCGTGCATCCACACAGTGCGTTGTGGAGCCTATAAAAGGCCGCCCTCAATGGATTGAAGTTGGGGGAAAACTACAGATGTGAGGACATAGCGCTGGATGTATGAAGTGTTTAAGACAGCTGTATGAATTCGGTTTTGTAAATAAATGTTTCCCCCCTCCGGAGACAATGGAGTGAATCGTCAGCCTTCTTCCTATCATAAGAGAATTCTACCAATGAGCTTCCACAGTTTTAATCAGGTTCTGATGAGGTTCCAATCAGGTTCTAATCAGGTTCCAATCAGGTTCTAATCAGGTTCCAATCAGGTACTAATCAGGTTCTAATCAGGTTCCAATCAGGTTCCAATCAGGTTCTAATCAGGTTCCAATCAGGTTCTAATCAGTTTCTAATCAGGTTCCAATCAGGTTCTAATCAGGTTTTAATCAGGTTCTAATCAGTTTCTAATCAGGTTCCAATCAGGTTCCAATCAGGTTCTAATCAGTTTCTAATCAGGTTCCAATCAGGTTCCAATCAGGTTCCAATCAGGTTCTAATCAGGTTCTAATCAGTTTCTAATCAGCTACTAATCAGATTCTGATCAGGTTTTAATCAGGTTCTGATGAGGTTCCAATCAGGTTCTAATCAGGTTCCAATCAGGTTCTAATCAGTTTCTAATCAGGTTCCAATCAGGTTTTAATCAGGTTCTAATCAGGTTCTAATCAGGTTCTAATCAGGTTACAATCAGGTTTTAATCAGGTTCCAATCAGGTTCCAATCAGGTTCTAATCAGTTTCTAATCAGGTACTAATCAGATTCTAATCAGGTTTTAATCAGGTTCTGATGAGGTTCCAATCAGGTTCTAATCAGGTTCCAATCAGGTTCTAATCAGTTTCTAATCAGGTTCCAATCAGGTTCTAATCAGGTTTTAATCAGGTTCTAATCAGTTTCTAATCAGGTTCCAATCAGGTTCCAATCAGGTTCTAATCAGTTTCTAATCAGGTTCCAATCAGGTTCCAATCAGGTTCCAATCAGGTTCTAATCAGGTTCTAATCAGTTTCTAATCAGGTACTAATCAGATTCTGATCAGGTTTTAATCAGGTTCTGATGAGGTTCCAATCAGGTTCTAATCAGGTTCCAATCAGGTTCTAATCATTTTCTAATCAGGTTCCAATCAGGTTTTAATCAGGTTCTAATCAGGTTCTAATCAGGTTCTAATCAGGTTACAATCAGGTTTTAATCAGGTTCCAATCAGGTTCCAATCAGGTTCTAATCAGTTTCTAATCAGGTACTAATCAGATTCTAATCAGGTTTTAATCAGGTTCTGATGAGGTTCCAATCAGGTTCTAATCAGGTTCCAATCAGGTTCTAATCAGTTTCTAATCAGGTTCCAATCAGGTTTTAATCAGGTTCTAATCAGGTTCCAATCAGGTACTAATCAGATTCTAATCAGGTTCCAATCAGGTTCTAATCAGGTTTTAATCAGGTTCTAATCAGGTTCCAATCAGGTTCTAATCAGGTTCCAATCAGGTTCTAATCAGGTTCCAATCAGGTTCTAATCAGTTTCTAATCAGGTTCCAATCAGGTACTAATCAGGTTCTAATCAGGTTCTAATCAGGTTACAATCAGGTTTTAATCAGGTTCTAATCAGGTTCCAGTCAGGTTTTAATCAGGTTCTAATCAGGTTCCAATCAGGTACTAATCAGGTTCTAATCAGGTTCTAATCAGGTTCTAATCAGGTTCCAATCAGGTTCCAATCAAGTTCTAATCAGGTTCCAATCATGTTTTAATCAGGTTCCAATCAGGTTCCAATCAGGTACTAATCAGGTTCTAATCAGGTTACAATCAGGTTTTAATCAGGTTCTAATCAGGTTCCAGTCAGGTTTTAATCAGGTTCTAATCAGGTTCCAATCAGGTACTAATCAGGTTCTAATCAGGTCCTAATCAGGTTCCAATCAGGTACTAATCAGGTTCTAATCAGGTTCTAATCAGTTCCAATCAGGTTTTAATCAGGTTCTAATCAGGTTCCAATCAGGTTTTAATCAGGTTCTAATCAGGTTCCAATGAGGTTCTGATGAGGTTCCAATGAGTTTCCAATCAGGTTTTAATCAGGTTTTAATCAGGTTCTAATCAGGTTTTAATCAGGTTTTAATCAGGTTCTATTCAGGTTCCATTCTGGCTCTAATCAAGTTCTAATTAGTCGCCAGTCAAACGTAACGAATGTTTTATTTCGAGCGTTAGAACCATTGAAGCTCAAAGCTGATAGGTAGTAGAACCTGAGATCTGGTCCCAGAAAGGTCCAATCAGGGAATCCCAACATCTGATGATTACTGTGGGAAGGAGACGGACAGAAACCCAGAGCATCATCCCTCCACTCCTGTGCAAACACCTCCTTCAGTATTTTCCCTTTTTAATCAACATGTTTTCACCTTATTTAGATTATTTTAATAGAAACATTTAATCCAATCTCTGCTATAACACTGTAGATTTTAATCTGGTCGTTTCAAACCGTTGGTGCTTCTAACCACAGCAAACTGCAGATGTAGGTTCTGGGTTCTCCTGGTTGATGTTTGGCTGTAGATCCTGAGCAGGCGTCGGCGTTCTCCTTCAGAGCAGATGCAGCTCGTCCCCCACGGCTCGGAGGTCCAGGTGGGCATCCAGCAGCGTGGGCCTTCATTAGCTCCAGATCTGCTGGTGGGAGCGCCGAGGAGGGAAAGACAGACTGAGTCATGCAGGCTGCTGGCTTCAAAATGACTTGACTCAGCGGCATTGTTGCTTCAATCCCACGGGAGGGAAGCTGTTGCCTGGAAACCTCAGAGCAGACTGAGGCGCTTTGAGGCTCCTGCAGGAGACCCCAGCGCTCCATCCACGTGCAGATGAAGCGTAAAATGAGGGGATCCTCCTCTGGGAGCAGGAGGACATCGTCCAAAGGTGGAAACGAGCCTCAGGCCTGCAGGAACCTCCGATTTTTAAAACTCAAACATCTAAATGTTTGCTGAAGTCTTAGTTCTGTGAAACTATTGGAAAGATTGAACTCCTCCCAGAGAGACAGTGGCAGACTGTGCTAATAGCGATGCTAAGCTAACCTTTGGTTAGCATTACGTTAATCTTCCATGTCCAGAATGTCTGTTTGCTTTCTGAGTCTCTTCTGATCTTTTCTCTTGTTTTGCTTCTTTCTTGTTTTTCATTTTTCCTTGAACCATAGAAATATTTCTATTCTAGTTTTTATTCTCCTCCTGCGTCCGCACTGATGGCTGCAGGTTCTAAGTCCAGCGGGTCGTGGTCTTTGACCACCCTCAGAGGAGCAAACCAACCAGAAGCCTGTTATCAGACTGACAGACAAAGCCGATGTGTTTTATCCAGAACCCCGACCCGGGGCGGCAGTACCATCCAGAAACGCCTGGAGCAGTTGGCCCAGATGTTTGCGCTCCTCCTCCCCGACCTGCTGCTGGGGGCCTAGCAGGAGGTTCTGTTTGCTGCCGAAAGAGATTTCAGGAATTGGACCCAATTCATAGCCTCAGCAGAATCCTATAGAAAGAGGAACGGTTCTGGATTTCCAGACAGACCAGCAGCCCGGTTTCCAGTTTCCAGTTCTACTGGAGGCACCAGGAACCAGGGCTGAGTCCGGCGGTCCGGTTCTACTGGAGGCACCAGGAACCAGGGCTGAGTCCGGCATTCCGGTTCTACTGGAGGCACCAGGAACCAGGGCTGGGTCCGGCGGTCCGGTTCTACTGGAGGCACCAGGAACCAGGGCTGGGTCCGGCGGTCCGGTTCTACTGGAGGCACCAGGAACCAGGGCTGAGTCCGGCGGTCCGGTTCTACTGGAGGCACCAGGAACCAGGGCTGGGTCCAGCGGTCCGGTTCTACTGGAGGCATCAGGAACCAGGGCTGGGTCAGGCGGTCCGGTTCTACTGGAGGCACCAGGAACCAGGGCTGGGTCCGGCAGTCCGGTTCTACTGGAGGCACCAGGAACCAGGGCTGGGTCAGGCGGTCCGGTTCTACTGGAGGCACCAGGAACCAGGGCTGGGTCCGGCGGTCCGGTTCTACTGGAGGCACCAGGAACCAGGGCTGAGTCCGGCGGTCCGGTTCTACTGGAGGCACCAGGAACCAGGGCTGGGTCCGGCAGTCCGGTTCTACTGGAGGCACCAGGAACCAGGGCTGGGTCCGGCATTCCGGTTCTACTGGAGGCACCAGGAACCAGGGCTGGGTCCGGCAGTCCGGTTCTACTGGAGGCACCAGGAACCAGGGCTGGGTCCGGCAGTCCGGTTCTACTGGAGGCACCAGGAACCAGGGCTGAGTCCGGCATTCCGGTTCTACTGGAGGCACCAGGAACCAGGGCTGGGTCCGGCGGTCCGGTTCTACTGGAGGCACCAGGAACCAGGGCTGGGTCCGGCGGTCCGGTTCTACTGGAGGCACCAGGAACCAGGGCTGAGTCCGGCGGTCCGGTTCTACTGGAGACACCAGGAACCAGGGCTGGGTCCGGCGGTCCGGTTCTACTGGAGGCATCAGGAACCAGGGCTGGGTCAGGCGGTCCGGTTCTACTGGAGGCACCAGGAACCAGGGCTGGGTCCGGCAGTCCGGTTCTACTGGAGGCACCAGGAACCAGGGCTGGGTCAGGCGGTCCGGTTCAATTGAAGGCACCAGGAACCATGGCTGGGTCCGGCGGTCCGGTTCTACTGGAGGCACCAGGAACCAGGGCTGGGTCCGGCGGTCCGGTTCTACTGGAGGCATCAGGAACCAGGGCTGAGTCCGGCGGTCCGGTTCTACTGGAGGCACCAGGAACCAGGGCTGAGTCCGGCGGTCCGGTTCTACTGGAGGCACCAGGAACCAGGGCTGGGTCCGGCAGTCCGGTTCTACTGGAGGCACCAGGAACCAGGGCTGGGTCAGGCGGTCCGGTTCTATTGAAGGCACCAGGAACCATGGCTGAGTCCGGCGGTACGGTTCTACTGGAGGCACCAGGAACCAGGGCTGGGTCCGGCGGTCCGGTTCTACTGGAGGCACCAGGAACCAGGGCTGAGTCCGGCGGTACGGTTCTACTGGAGGCACCAGGAACCAGGGCTGAGTCCGGCGGTATGGTTCTACTGGAGGCACCAGGAACCAGGGCTGGGTCCGGCGGTCCGGTTCTACTGGAGGCACCAGGAACCAGGGCTGAGTCCGGCGGTCCGGTTCTACTGGAGGCACCAGGAACCAGGGCTGAGTCCGGCGGTCCGGTTCTACTGGAGGCACCAGGAACCAGGGCTGAGTCCGGCGGTACGGTTCTACTGGAGGCACCAGGAACCAGGGCTGAGTCCGGCGGTCCGGTTCTATTGAAGGCACCAGGAACCAGGGCTGAGTCCGGCGGTACGGTTCTACTGGAGGCACCAGGAAACAGGGCTGAGTCCGGCGGTCCGGTTCTACTGGAGGCACCAGGAACCAGGGCTGAGTCCGGCATTCCGGTTCTACTGGAGGCACCAGGAACCAGGGCTGGGTCCGGCGGTCCGGTTCTATTGAAGGCACCAGGAACCAGGGCTGGGTCCGGCGGTCCGGTTCTACTGGAGGCACCAGGAACCAGGGCTGAGTCCGGTGGTCCGGTTCTACTGGAGGCACCAGGAACCAGGGCTGAGTCCAGCGGTACGGTTCTACTGGAGGCACCAGGAACCAGGGCTGAGTCCGGCAGTCCGGTTCTACTGGAGGCACCAGGAACCAGGTCTGGGTCCGGCGGTCCGGTTCTACTGGAGGCACCAGGAACCAGGACTGAGTCCGGTGGTCCGGTCCTATTAGAGGTCCAGACCAGGAAGCTCAGCCGGGTCATAAATGATGCTTGATCTGAGGTGTGAACGAAATTCTGCAGAACCTCTGGTTGGAATAAAAACTGGACCAGCAGAGGGGCGGCGGCCATCTTTAGTCTCTGGTTCCGGGTCTTTCTTCCTCACTGTGGTTCAGCCTCCAGCCGCCGCTCAGCCTTTCATTCGCTATCGTCTTACCGTCTGTTAGCCGTTTCTTCTGTTTCTATAAATAAAGTTGTGACGTTTTTTGCTGCATTAACAGGAAGGGGACCTTCTGCTGGCGTCGCCACCTGCTGGTGCAGCTGAGAACTCGCAGCATTTTCCGTAAAAGTCGGTGGTTACTATGGCGATAGCGTCTTTCTCTGGGGGACTGCAGCAACCTGCTCTGGGGTCAAATCAAAACCTTTCAGAATATTTCAGCTGGTCAGAGATTAGCCGCTGACATCATCATCATGAACTGAAGGTTGAAATCTCAGAACGATTCATCAGAGATGGTGAAACAGCTGGAGACTCTCTGACCCGATAAAGGTTCTGGGTCCGGCAGAACCACCGGGCTCTCCTCTGTCCCTGCTGACTTAAATTGGTTTTTCTGATGGATCTATTTTTATGGATTTAAAAGTGAAAAACCGTTTTTTTAAAAAAGGTCCGAATTTTCCCACATTTGAAATGACCTTGAACGCACCATGAAACCAATAACTAGACTGGACCTCAGAGTTGGTCTGTGACTGTAAACCCAGCATGTGGACCTTCCTCTGGCGGAGCGGGGACTGGTTGGCCTCTTTGGACCCGGATCCGTCTAAATCCTGACCCAGAAAACAAAGCGATGATGTTTGATGCTCATCGTTTAAGGAAACGTGCAGTTAGAGCATCTGATGAGGCGCCTGAGCCTGACTGTCAGCTGGGCTCAGAAATAGAGCTGAGAACGACACATGGAGTCACCTGAGTCTGATCTCATCCACGTCTCTGCAGGAGTCTGGAGCCACAGCCAATCAGGGCGGGGTGGGGGGGTCATTGCTGGTTAGACTGAGCCCAAAACCTTCCTCCAGAACCGGTCCGGTCCAGTTCGTGGCACCAGGGACCTCTGGTTGTTCAGACCCTGACGGGTCTGCTGGGTTCCTGGATCTTGGTCTGTTTTCTAAAGTTCTTCAGCAGATCTCTGAGACCAGAACATCTGGACTGTGTCTGCTGGTTGGACCTGGAGGCGGTGGTTTTATTAGGGGTGTGGGAGTAGAGGGGGGGTGAGAACACTGGGCTGATTTCAAAACCAGACCAGTTCTAACCGGTCCTCCGTCTCTCTGGACCTGTTGTCCTCCAAACACGTCCTCTGGACGCTGCTCATCTCGCCCTCTTCATCATCCTCATCATCCTCTGTCCTGCTGCTCTTCTTTTTTTTTCTAACTCAGTCTTCCTGCCGTTTGTAGCGTCCTCCTGTATGTCTCAGTCGTGTCCTCAGAACGTTTTCACCTCCTCCTCCTCCTCCTCCCAGTCGGAGCTTGGTTGGAGGCTCTGTATTGTTGTTGCAGCCTCAGCAGCGTGTGCAGCCGGTGGCCTGCAGAGATGCCGCTGAACGCTTGGCCGGCTGTGCTGCAGCTTCTGGCACGGCTTTGCGACAGAAGTCAGAGGGAGTCATTATTTTTAGCACGGCCAGGAATCTGTTGACAAAGCAGCCAAAATGAAACAAACAATGCTGAGAGAAATTCACTCGATAAAAACACACATTGCAGGACATCCTGTCTGCCAGTATAAGATCAGCACAGTCAGAGCGGGTGCCGCCCTTCCTGCAGTCCACACCAAGGTGATGCGGATGTTTCTAGATGTCTAATGGTGACCATGCAGTCATGGGATCGTTTGTTCAGGGCTTAATCGCCTGAGAGTGTGATATCAGGGCTGTGGATCAGTTTCTCCTGCCTGATGATCGAACTAAATCATAGGTTAACTTATTGAATTTATTCCCTCTTTTAGTTTGGCATCTTGCCTACAGGGGGCGCTGCTTAGGGGAGGAGGGATCCTTTACATATGTCAAAGTCACTCAGAGGCCACGGCCGCTTGTGCTTTCTGCTGTGACTTCGCAGGCTACCGTTGCATTGTGGGGAATGTAGTGTTGGTGCGTGCAACACAACCGCACCAACACTACATTCCCAGGGAAAACATGATTATGTTTTTCTTTTATTTAAATTTTTTGGTTGTGGTTTGCATGTTTGGATTGTTTTGGGTTTTGCTTTTCCCCTTTGATGATGGATGGATGGATGATGGATGGATGGATGGATGGATGGATGATGGATGATGGATGGATGGATGGATTGATGGATGGATGGATGATGGATGGACGAAGGTTGAACTAGATCTATAGCCATAACATTCTGACAGCATAGATCTAGCTGCTGTGCACAGACCTTCTGCTTTAGCTTTAGCATGCAGCTAACAGTTTCCTGTAGGGCATGTGGGGCATTCACAGGAAGTGCAGCGGTTGTCATCTTGTGTCTCATCAGGACTGGAGCGTATTCTCCCTTTGTGTCTCCTTGGCCCAGTCCCTCTGACCTCTGACCTTAACTGAGATGTTCGTCCGGGTTCTCCTGGAACCTCCTGGATGAGATTTGGTTCCTCGTTCTTCCTGTCACAGTGGTTCTAGAAGATGTCAGTGATTTTATCTCTGCTGGACGGCTTTGGATCAGAACAGGGCGGGATTCCTCTTAGAGTCTACACTCACCGGCCACTTTATTAGGTACACCTGTCCAACTGCTCGTTAACACTTAACTTCTTAGCAGCCAATCACATGGCGGCAACTCAGTGCATTTAGGCATGTAGACATGGTCAAGACAATCTCCTGCAGTTCAAAGCGAGCATCAGTATGGGGAAGAAAGGTGATTTGAGTGACTTTGAACGTGGCATGATTGTTGGTGCCAGAAGGGCTGGTCTGAGTATTTCAGAAACTGCTGATCTACTGGGATTTTCACGCACAACCATCTCTAGGGTTTACAGAGAATGGTCCGAAAAAGAAAAAACATCCAGTGAGCGGCAGTTCTGTGGGCGGAAATGCCTTGTTGATGCCAGAGGTCAGAGGAGAATGGCCAGACTGGTTGGAGCTGATAGAAGGGCAACAGTGACTCAAATAACCACCCGTTACAACCAAGGTGGGCAGAAGAGCATCTCTGAACGCACAGTACGTGGAACTTTGAGGCAGATGGGCTACAGCAGCAGAAGACCACACCGGGTGCCACTCCTTTCAGCTAAGAACAGGAAACTGAGGCTACAATTTGCACAAGCTCATGGAAATTGGACAATAGAAGATTGGAAAAACGTTGCCTGGTCTGATGAGTCTGGATTTCTGCTGCGACATTCGGATGGTAGGGTCAGAATTTGGCGTCTACAACATGAAAGCATGGATCCATCCTGCCTTGTATCAACGGTTCAGGCTGGTGGTGGTGGTGTCATGGTGTGGGGAATATTTTCTTGGCACTCTTTGGGCCCCTTGGTACCAATTGAGCATCGTTGCAACGCCACAGCCTACCTGAGTATTGTTGCTGACCATGTCCATCCCTTTATGACCACAATGTACCCAACTTCTGATGGCTACTTTCAGCAGGATAATGCGCCATGTCATAAAGCTGGAATCATCTCAGACTGGTTTCTTGAACATGACAATGAGTTCACTGTACTCAAATGGCCTCCACAGTCACCAGATCTCAATCCAATAGAGCATCTTTGGGATGTGGTGGAACGGGAGATTCGCATCATGGATGTGCAGCCGACAAATCTGCGGCAACTGTGTGATGCCATCATGTCAATATGGACCAAACTCCCTGAGGAATGCTTCCAGCACCTTGTTGAATCTCTGCCACCAAGAATTGAGGCAGTTCTGAAGACAAAAGGGGGTCCAACCCGTTACTAGCATGGGGTACCTAATAAAGTGGCCGGTGAGTGTACTTCATGCTGTCAGTCAGGTGCTGTTTGACTCCATGGGTCAGACAGTGATCAGCTGCAGCTTCCCATCCAGGAGAATCTGGGGTAGAGCAGGGAATATTAGCCCGAACCCGGCAGGACCTCTCGGGTCCCGTTGGGTTCGGGCTGTACTTTTTATTATTTCATTCGGGCCGGGCCGGGCTCGGGCTTTAAACCGCTTTATGCGCGTCATGTTAAGATAAAATACCGCTGTTTTTTTGTTGATGCTTGTTATTTTTTCTTTTAACTTCCTTGGTCAGAGAATATATTTAAGCCTAGAATTAAGTTCTTGTTCAGACATCTAGGCTAACTATTCTGAATAAAAATAGTAAAAATATACAGCAAAAATGATTCATTCTTGACTGATTGTGATATGCGCACAATTGAAAAATGTCGGGCTGCAAACGGGTCGGGCTCTACGAAGCTGTCAATCATAACGGGCCGGGCACGGGCCTGGTTCTTTCGGACTCGGGTCGGTTTCGGGCTGACTTAGACTTAGACTTAGACTTCTTTATTTGTCATTTTGTATGCACAGGGTGCATACAGAACGAAATTGCGTTACATACAGCTTATGAACGTTGCATTGATATTTCACAATGGCACGAGTTATAGAAAAATACAAAAAGTGCAGCAGTGGTCAAAGTGTGAACAGTGCAGAGGATAAGAGACAGTGTGCAAGTTGCAGTGGTTCAGTGCAAAATGGCATTTGTGCAAAAAATGCGTTATTGAAAAATACAATGAGATGAACAATTTAAAGGGCTAAAAGTTAAAAGTTCAGCAGCATTTGATGCCCGATAATGTGCAATAGGTGCAGAGTTCGGATTGTGGATCAAAGGTTCAACAGTCTGATGGCAGTGGGGAAGAAGCTGTTGCACAACCTGGTGGATCTGCAGCGGATGCTGCGGAACCTCTTTCCAGAGGGCAGCAGGGAGAACAGTCCATGGTGGGGGTGTGAGGGGTCTTTGATGATATTACGGGCTCGGGACACACAGCGCTGTGATGAAATGTCCTTAATGGAGGGAAGAGGAGCCCCAATGATTCCTTCCGCTGTCCTCACCACCCTCCTCACATTCTTCCAGTCAGAAGCTCTGCAGCCTCCACACCACAGAGAGAGACAGCTGGTCAGAACGCTCTCTATGGTGCTTCTGTAGAAGGTTGTGAGGATGGGCGGGGGCAGGCGGGCTCTCCTCATCCTCCGCAGAAAGTACAAGCGCTTCTGTGCCCTCTTCACTAGAGATGAAGTGTTTACAGTCCAGGTGAGGTTGTCCGTGATGTGCACCCCCAGGAACTTTGTGCTGCTGACCACCTCCACAGCTGAGCTGTTGATGAGCAGTGGAGCATGGTGGGGGCGGTTTTTCCTGAAGTCGACGATGATCTCCTTCGTCTTCTCCACGTTCAGGATCAGACTGTTTTCACTGCACCAGTCCACCAGCTGCTCCACCTCCTCTCTGTAGTCCCGGTCGTTGTCGTCCCTGATGAGGCCCACCACCGTGGTGTCGTCCGCAAACTTCACGATGTGATTGGTGGTGAACCTGGGGACGCAGTCATATGTCATCAGGGTGAACAGCAGGGGGCTCAGGACGCAGCCCTGAGGGGAGCCCGTGCTGAGGGTGATGACATCAGAGGTGTTCTGACCGACCCGGACTGACTGAGGTCTGTTGGTGAGGAAGTCCAGCAGCCAGTTTCGAAGGGGTGTGTTGAAGCCCAGATGTTCCAGCTTTCCCACCAGGTGCTGTGGGATGATGGTGTTAAACGCTGAACTGAAGTCCAGGAACAGCATCCGCACGTGGGTGTTCTTCTCCTCCAGGTGGGCCAGGCTCAGGTGAAGAGCAGAGGAGATGGCGTCCTCAGTGGAGCGGTTTCGCCGGTAGGCAAACTGGAACGGGTCGAGTGTTGGGGGGAGACTGGAGACGATGTGTTCCTTTACCAGCCTTTCAAAGCACTTCATCATGATGGGAGTCAGTGCGACGGGCCGGTAGTCGTTGTAGCAGGTGACTTGAGGTTTCTTTGGCACTGGGATGATGGAGGCAGACTTGAAGCATGCTGGCACTGTGGCTTGCTCCAGCGAGGTGTTAAAAATGTCCGTGAGGACACCAGCTAGCTGACCTGCACACTCCTTGAGCACCCGCCCAGGTATGTTGTCGGGACCTGGGGCCTTCCGCGGGTTGACCCTCCTCAGAGTCTTCCACACGTCGGCTGTGTCAAGGCAGAGAACCTCCTCTTCCTGATGTGGGACAGCCTTCACTGCTGGAGTGCGATTTAGTGCCTCAAACCTCCCAAAGAAGTTATTTAGTCCGTTTAGGAAGTCAGCATCAACTTCATCCACCGGGGCAGGGGGCGTGTTGTAGTCTGTGATCGCCCGTATGCCTTGCCACATGCTCCTGGTGTTGTTGGCGTCGTGGAACAGATGCTGGATTTTCTGGTTATGGTTCCGCTTTGCTAACCTGATGGCACGGTTCAGGGTGGCTCTAGCTGTCCTCAGTGCCTCCTTGTCACCAGACTTGAAGGCTGAGTTCCGTGCTTTTAGCGCGTGGCGGACCTCCTCAGTCATCCAGGGCCGTTGGTTGGCTCGGGTGGTGATGGTCTTTGTTGTGCTGACGTCCTCGATGCAGTGGTTGATGTAGGCTGAAACAGTCATGGCGTACTCATCAACATTGATCTTGTTGTCATATGTTGCTGCTGATTTGAACATGTCCCATTCAGAGCATTCAAGGCCCATTTCATGCTCTAATCTGGGGCAGCTTCCAGTAAGCTCCTCCCCCTACAGGAAGGAGGCTTCTGTTTGGTTCCTGATGGACCTGATTGGCCGACCCCTCAGCCTCCTGAAGCGGTCTGGCTGCTGATTGGCTGCTGACTGGCCGCCTCGCCCTCAGGATTCCAGCTTCCTGAGGATCTGGATTATTTCTCATGGATTAAATCAGATCAGCATCATCTGGAAATGAAGGCAACAGGAGAAGATCTGAGGACCAGAACTAAATCCAGAAGCAGTAGAATGTTCTGCTGGGAAGGAGCAGATCTTCTGTCAGCCTCTCTGCTGCTGCAGTATTTTTAGCCTCCCCAGCAGCATGGCTGCAGGGCGGGCAGTAATTATGGGATGGATTTCCTCCTCCAGGAGCCGCTGATAAACTATTCATTCACTAGAACCCAATCAGTTATCGATCTCATTGTCAGAGAGAAGAACGACCTCCATGGAGAACCTACACTTCTCCTCTTATTCCCTTTAGAACCGGAACCAGCTGTGGGCTGAGTGGACCAACACCTGAGTCCATTGGAAGCTTCCTCTGGTACCGTGTCCTCTGCTGGTTCTGGACCAGAACCTGCTGGTCCTTATCCTCCAGCAGGACCTGGTACTGAAGCAGAAGGTCCAGTAACCCTGGTGGCACTGGGCTTGGTTGTCCAGCAGACCTGGTCTGATCAGAACCAGCAGAATTTATGGAGGATTGTGAAGAGGAAGATGATTCATTTAACTCTGAGTTTGATTCTGGAGCCGTTCACGTCTCCTTCAGATGAAACAGGAAGCTGCTGCTGCTCATGATCCTCACATTTCATCCTGGATCATTAAAGGAAGCGTGAGTCCAAACCGCGCCTCCTTCTGCAGCGCGAAGCGGGTCTGTTTTATTCAAGGAGGAACCGGAGACAGTGGAGCTCCCTGATGAAAGGAGCCGTTTGTAAGTGGAGGGGCTGTAAGGGGTTCTGGTTCTGGTTCTAGCTAAGCCTGACCTGCTGGTTTGATGAGTCAGTCTGCTTCTCTTATGAAATATTGATGCTTTGCAAAAAGTTCAGTCGCAGATTAAAAAAAGAAAACTTTTCATTTGAAAATATGAGGAGGATTCAGTCAGAAACTTAGAGAACTTTTATTGTCATTTTGTATAAACAGAGCGAATAGGAATGGAATTTCGTTTAGCAGAGCTTTTTCTATTTTGAGAATAAAATGGTAAAATTACGAGAATAAAGTCGTAGAATTGCGAGAATAGTCATTATATTACAAGAATAAAGTCCTAAAAAAGTATGAGAATAAATTGTAAAATTATGACGATAATTCTGTAACATTACAAGGATAAAGTCATCATATTACGAGAATAAAGTCAGAAAATTGCGAAAATAAAGTCGTAAAACTACGAGAATAAAGTAATTGAATTATAAGAATAAAGTTATATTTTATAACAACTCTTCCCTAAAATGAGGAATTTTAAGCATCGTGTGAAGTTCTACTTTAGCATCGGTTTGACAAATCAGGAAATCTTTTAGCAGCAGCATCAAACTGGGCAGGATGTCAAAGTGGACTCTGGTTGCTGATTGGTGGAGCTGGTCGGCCATTATCGTTAGCCCGTCAGCAGCGGCCAGGGATAAATAAAAATATAATGAGTTATATATTATGATGTATATCTATGATAGACATAGACTGATAATTTATGACTTTATTTTACATTTTAAAACCTGTTTTTAGTTTGCGGGACTGCCGCTTATCTCCGCTCCCATCCGCAATGAGCTTTCAATATTTGTCCCGCGCCGCACTGCTTCCCGCGGGGGTGCAGGGCTCTAGCTCCAGACTAGCTTTGAATGTGGTGATGTCATCAGTTCGCCGCTGTTCCAATTGACCCAGATTCATTCTGCGTTCTCCCAGAGTCCAGACTTTCCTGGGTTCTAGTCATGAACAGATTTTGTGGGAACACGAGTCCGTACTCACGTTCTAGTGAATTGAGAAACGGCCAATAATTCGCTCTCCAACAGTCACCTCTACTCTGCAAAGATTCTCATTTCCACTAACTGGCCTGCAGAAGATAACGAGAAGAAAAAAACCGATTTTAAGACAGGATTATTTTTAAATAGAAATGTTCAAACTTGTGGGACAATATGGTCTGATAAAGAACATTTATGTTCATATTTAAGACAGAATGATTTGACATTTAAATATGATTTCCCTTCGACTTTAAGGGGTTAAAGAAATGAGGCTTTGAGCTTCAGATGGGTCAGCACTGGGTTCACTGGGAACCAGCAGAGGCCTGACCTGCTGCTGCTGCTGCTTGGGTGGAAACAGGAAACAGAAGGAAGTGGAGATGTGTCGGCCCGCTTTCAGTCCGCAGCAATCCGATCTGTCGTGTTCAGAGCCTCTGGTGATCTGGAATAACGGCGCCGAGAGCAGGAGGCACCCGCGGTTAGAGAGGACATGTTGGAACGTTTGCTCTGCTTGGTTTTTAATGGATGGAAGAAGCAGCTGATGCTCCTCCTCCGCTCTGCTGTTTGATCAATGGGGAGAAGGAGGCGACGCCGTGAAGCCGGTCGAAGCCTCTGTTTTGATTTCGCTCACACCGACCCATCGATAGCAGAAACGTTCACACGCTGGTGAGAGCAAAGCTGAGGCCTGGCTGCACTAACCCACATTTCCCTGAGAGGCTGTGAGCTAATGTAGAGCGCTGCCTGCCTGCAGGGCAGATGAGCAAAGAGGTTGCTGGTTCCAATGACACGCAATATGGCTTTGAAATGAGTCACTTATTGAATCAGCATCACAGTCAGCAGCCCTGAGTAACATGGAGCGCTCCGCTCAGGGTTCCAGCTCCTTCTGGGAGGAATGGAGGTAGGAAAGGAAACAGCAGCAGTTTGTAGGCAGCTCCTGGTCGGCCTGTTTGGGTTTGGCTCTTCTTTATTCGCTCGTTTCCCTCTGCAGCGTCCCATGATGCTTTGCAAACCCATCTACAGGAAGATGATTGGCTCAGGCTGTGGTGAACTTGGTTAGTGACTGAAATGAGGTCCAAACCTTTTCTGCAGAACCAGCTGACTTCCCGCCATTAAAGCGGCGACTGCAGCTGGTTGAACCAGGTTCTCTGTGGGTAAAGAGAGGTGCTGGGAGTCAGGCTTCGCTCATTACTGCCACCCAGTGGGAGAGGCAACACATCACAGTCAGACGCCTAAAAAAACAGCAAGCAGGAACACCCTCACTCCTCCCCAACCCTACCACTGTCCATCCGATTGTCCAACCAGCTGCTTGTCCAATCATCAGTCCACCTCCTGTAGCACAGGTTGAGTTGTCCTTTCCACTGTCCTGGGAATGTAGTCGGGGTGCTGCATTCTAACGTGCACGCCCTGTCTTTTACGTGCACGACCTGTCTCTCACGTGCACGCCCTGTCTCTCACGTGCACGGCTTCTAATTAAAGGCCTCATATTCCCGTGTCCCTAGCAGAGTGCGGTGTTGTCCTGATGTGTGTGTCTGTAATTACTGAGCTCACCGGTTAATCACAGAATGATATTAATTACTGAGGACTGACCTTGAACTGAGTGGCTTTGATGCAGAGAAGGCAGAAATCTGCAGCTTCATGGCTGGAGGCTACAGAGGCCCTCAGGGGACATTCTATTCAGACGACAGGCCATTAAATTTCAAACCACAATTTGATGGCTTCACTTTGCTTTGTTTGTTCTTGAGAGGAAACGAGTTCTGTGGTGCTACATAGAACCAGTTAAACAGAAGAACAGAGGTGTTAATCCAGGAAGTGCTGAAAAGTCGCTTCTGATGGAACGGGAGCAGGTTTGGGTTCTGCTGCAGTTACAACTCTGACCTGTAGGTCCAGAGCTCTCCCTGAGATCTGAGAGGAAAGCTGTTCCTAGAAGCTCCGGATGAATTCTTGGAAACGTTCAGCAGAACCGTTCTCTGCTCTGAACTTGGCTCCGCCCACAGAGGGACATATGGGGCTGAAAGCCACGCTGCTAAAAGCTGCTGCTCTGGACCCGACCGTGATGGCGGCTGAGGCAGAGAGAAGGAGGCGTTCCCATTAGAACTACTGGGACCGGTTCATTTCCCCTTCAGGCCCAGTTTAACTGATCTGTGCTCCGGGATCCAGATTTTAATCTTTACTGTTTGCCTGGAGGAACAGGATCACACACATCATCGAGGTTCCCTGGTCACCGCTCCTCCACCTCCGTGCTTTAAAGCTGCATCCAGGGATTCTGTCTGGCCTCTTTAACTCTAATCTAACTGTAGTTCTGCTTAATCTGGTCCCGTTCTTCTCTTTGAGTCCCCTTTGATTAATAATCTGGTTCTGTACGAATCCATGATCTTCAGCGCTGAGGCAGACTTTCATAATCAGGCTGATGAGGAGCAACTGCATCTAGGATTGAACAAACTGCAGCAGATAAAGAGCCAGAGTCTGGATGAGCTGCTGAAGTCTGGATCTCCATCCTGAAGGTCGGCTGAAGTTCACAGACTGTCCTCTGCAGCCAGAGCACGCTGCTGGCAGAGCTGCAGCTTGGCTGGGGCATAAATCAAACGCTCCTCTCCTCCATCACCGTGCAGCTGGAGGAGAGGAGGAGGAGGGAGAGGATGAAGGTCGGCTTCATTTACGCCGTTCTGGGATTTATAATATCTGTCCAGATGCGGACAGACGGGATTTTCATCACTGATCAGACCAGAACCGGGTCTGGGCTGCCTCCATGCAGCCCGGCGTGGAGGAGAGTAGCCTGAGGTTCTGCTAAGGTTCAGCATTGGTTCTGATATCTCTCATATTTCTCCATTCAGTTAAGCTCAGAACCATTGGAGCAGCTTTTTCTGCCTGTCCCAGTATGACCAGTACCACGTCCTGCTGGAAGAGGAACGGAAACATTTCTAAAATGTTCTGGTGGATGGCTGTGTTGACTATAGAAAACCCAGTGGACCAAAACCAGCTGGTGACATGGCACCAAGTTTTGGAAACATCTCATCGCTGCAGAGACACCTTTCCTGCCTAATTTTTTCCTTCCACTTAGTTTTCCATCCTATCGACCCAGACCCTTTCCAGAACATCCATTATTTGATTCGGACATCTTATCTTCAGATGCTAAAGTTTTCACTAAGCTCTGCTATTATCATCAATCTCCTGTTAAAAGGCTCCTTTAGCTGGAATATTTGGACCCCCTCTGATCCGACCAGGTCTCCTGTTGATGAGGAACGATGATTAGGAAACACATTCATCATCCCTGACCTGCTAAAGCTGATTAGATCCATCTACCAGTTCTGTTAGAGACGGTTACACAAACACACCCGTCTGCAGCGACTCCTGCTGAGCTTCCACACTCGAACCCCCCCACACACACCACTGAGATGAGTCAGCACCATGTGGCATTGTGTTTGTTAGCCTGGCAGCTCCCACGTCAGCCTCCTTCCAGCTTCACAGATGTCTCTCTGATGATGAAACAACCACAGGAAAGATGGCTGCCAGCAGACAAAGATGGCCACCGATAGGGAAAGATAGCCACTAGTAGAGAAAGATGGCCGTCCGTACAGAAAGATGGCCACTGGCAGAGAAAGATGGATGTAGCATAGAAAGATGGTCACCAGCCAGGAAAGATGGCCGCAGCAGAGAAAGATTGCCACCAGCAGCTAAAGATGGCCACGGATTGGGAAAGATGGCCACTAGTAGAGAAAGATGGCCACCAGTACAGAAAGATCGCAACTGGCAGAGAAAGATGGATGTATCATAGAAAGATGGTCACCAGCCAGGAAAGATGGCAGCAGCAGAGAAAGATGGCCACCAGCAGCTAAAGATGGCCACGGATTGGGAAAGATGGCCACTGGCAGAGAAAGCTGGATGTAGCATAGAAAGATGGTCACCAGCCAAGAAAGATGGCCGCAGCAGAGAAAGATGGCCACCAGCAGACAAAGATGGCCACCAGCAGCTTAAGATGGCCACGGATTGGGAAAGATGGCCACTGGCAGAGAAAGCTGGATGTAGCATAGAAAGATGGTCACCAGCCAGGAAAGATGGCAGCAGCAGAGAAAGATGGCCACCAGCAGCTTAAGATGGCCACGGATTGGGAAAGATGGCCACTGGCAGAGAAAGCTGGATGTAGCATAGAAAGATGGTCACCAGCCAGGAAAGATGGCAGCAGCAGAGAAAGATGGCCACCAGCAGCTAAAGATGGCCACGGATTGGGAAAGATGGCCACTGGCAGAGAAAGCTGGATGTAGCATAGAAAGATGGTCACCAGCCAAGAAAGATGGCCGCAGCAGAGAAAGATGGCCACCAGCAGACAAAGATGGCCACCAGCAGCTTAAGATGGCCACGGATTGGGAAAGATGGCCACTGGCAGAGAAAGCTGGATGTAGCATAGAAAGATGGTCACCAGCCAAGAAAGATGGCCGCAGCAGAGAAAGATGGCCACCAGCAGCTAAAGATGGCCACTGGCAGAGAAAGCTGGATGTAGCATAGAAAGATGGTCACCAGCCAAGAAAGATGGCCGCAGCAGAGAAAGATGGCCACCAGCAGCTAAAGATGGCCACCAATGGGGAAAGATGGCCACTGGCAGAGAAAGATGGATGTAGCATAGAAAGATGGTCACCAGCCAAGAAAGATGGCCGCAGCAGAGAAAGATGGCCACCAGCAGCTAAAGATGGCCACCAATGGGGAAAGATGGCCACTGGCAGAGAAAGATGGATGTAGCATAGAAAGATTGCCACCAGCAGCTAAAGATGGCCACTGATAGGGAAAGATGGCCACTGGCAGAGAAAGCTGGATGTAGCATAGAAAGATGGTCACCAGCCAAGAAAGATGGCCGCAGCAGAGAAAGATGGCCAACAGCAGCTAAAGATGGCCACCAATGGGGAAAGATGGCCACTGGCAGAGAAAGATGGATGTAGCATAGAAAGATTGCCACCAGCAGCTAAAGATGGCCACTGATAGGGAAAGATGGCCACTGGCAGAGAAAGCTGGATGTAGCATAGAAAGATGGTCACCAGCCAAGAAAGATGGCCGCAGCAGAGAAAGATGGCCACCAGCAGCTAAAGATGGCCACTGATAGGGAAAGATGGCCACTGGCAGAGAAAGATGGTTACCAGTAGAAATATATTGGATTGTGCGTCCCTGCAGTGTGTAGTGCGTCCTGATTCTCCAGAGTGGTATTTGGCCCTGCCCCCTTTGCAACCTTGATCCACATCCAAGTGAACTTTGTTGAAGATTGTTCTCATAATTCGCCAGGCAGGGGATTATTGGTGACGAGCAGCTCCTATAACGCTTGATCCATAAATCACAAACAGAATCTTTGTTCTCTAAATTAATATTCAATCAATAATTATCCAGGAGATAATTTGCTGTAAAAAAAAAATCATCAGTGAGTAAGAGTATAGTTTCTGTTAAAGATGTATTCAATCTTATACTAGCAATGTTTTATTTAATAAATATAACCTCAGATATAATAAAATCTGCAAACCAGACCTCAGTTAATCAGGATTACTCTGTTTAATCACATTTTCCTAACCTTCCAAAATGAAATACAAATATTCATACAAGTTATACTTGATAATAAATGTTTGGTTTGATAATGATCAGGTAAACCTTTTCCATATATTTCGATAGAAATAAGGAGCTTATTTAGAAAAAATACCAGATTTAGCAACGGTGACCCTCATTAATCTTCACTGTAAATTTATTAAATGGCTCATTTCTCCAACATTTAAATAAACCCAATCAAAACACGGAGGGGACCAAATAGATGTTGGTGATAATTTAAAGATGAGATTCAGATTTGAAGCAGATGAATTTAATTCAGGTCTTAATTGGTGGATTGATAACATCTTCAGTTTTAATTGGCTCATAGTTTCTACATCGACAGTCTGAGTCGATTCTTCTGATGCTCAAATATTCACTGCTGGAAACGGAAAGTCGTCATATCTTCACAATTATTTTATGGTTTTTATATCATTCTGCTCAATCAAAATATGTTTTAAGATATCTGATTCCTTTTTTCTAAAATGCCATTTTCATTTCTTTCTTCTAGCTGGATTTATTCTCCCATTAATCTTCTTCTATATTCTATTAACAGATGTTTTGCCCTTGGCTGATAATTAGTTTGACTGGTTTATGGTTTAAATAAGGTGAAAATAGTGAACCTGTGCAGAACAAACACTTGCTTCCAGGTGGGATCATCAAAATAATTCAGATTTTACTGAATATGTGAGAAAACAACAGAACTTCTTGCTGCGTTTGTTTTAAAATGACCTCCTCGGAGTGATATCACAGGAACAAGGACTGGTCCTCTCATGTCTGCGTTACGATGCGAGGCGCAGATTCTGTCCCAGTGTGGTCTGAACACTGGAAGCAGTTCATAGAGGGGCGGAGGGTTCAGAGGGAGGACTGGGACTCGGCCAAAGATGGCCGCCGGTAGATTCCTCCTGCTTCAGCCTCTCAGTGACTCATCAGTCATCTGACTGATCATCCATCAGTTGTTCTGTTCAGAACTGAGGTCCTCTGCTTTAAGCTTTACGGGTTGGAGGGTTTTATCAAACCAGCTCCAGAGCTCCATGCTTCTTCTCAGTGAATTAGGTGGTTTTTAGATCGGCCACCAGGCTTCCTCTCTTCTGTTTGTTCCACACTTTCATCTCCACAGAATGGAGACTGTTGGTTCTTTGGTAAAACTTAGATTGTTATTTTGTTCTGATATCTGGAACTTAAATGAAGTTTGTTTAATCCCATCCATGTGGAGGGTGTTCATAAAATCTGAACAGTCTGAACTGAGAAGGTTTGTCCCCCTCAGTCTGGATTGTTCTGATCTGGTCCAGATGAATTTGGTCTGGTTTGAAATCCCTTCTGTTCAGTTGGATGGATGGATGGATGAATGATGGATGGATGATGGATGGACGATGGATGGATGGATGGATGGATGGA